>NC_058081.1:433249311-433857340 GCF_014858855.1 Bufo gargarizans | reverse complement strand
GACAATCGCCTTCCTGATGTGCCTGTCTCATACAGTCTTAAGAAGTGACAAGGTCAAAATATAACAAGATGTGCAGGAAAGAGCAGCAGAGTGGTTTCTGACTCGTTTCTGGACTGGTAGCTTGTTGATGCAAAACAAGACTAGAGGCTTGATTGTTGATTTAAATCTTTTATTGACAACGTGGTTGTCATGGTCCCTCCTGTGACAGAGGTTAGAAGATCTGAGAGACTGGCTACACTTTAGGTTATCTGACAGCCTATCTGTTTTCACTTGTTGAAGTATTGTTGTTGGTAGTGACCACACCTCTTGTCTCAGGTGTAGCTTGTGGTCATTACTGCTCCTCTATTTAGTCTGGACTCACACTTCATACCATGCGGTTGTTATTATCTGTTAAACAAAACATACAATGCAACAGCTCACTGCAAACCAAATAAAGTACAAAATTGCATCACAATTGCAAATGCTATACTAATAAGTTAGAGATGCTTGGCAAATCATTTTGTACAAAATTATTTGAGCCCGTCTGCCGCACGTCAAGACGATCTCTAGTTAGACGGGTTCCTAACACTAAATTCTATCTGTTATGTGCCATGACGGCTACCATATAATTCAGCAAGTGTAGGTTCCACATGCATGCTGGGCCCACTTTAATTCCTGTCATTTTTTGGTGCCAAAATGGCCTCCATTATATCCACGGAAAGCAGGTACCAACATGCATGCCGGGCCCACTCCACACCACTCCCGGCGCCAAATGGCCACCAAGGACTGCAATGAGAGTCCACAAACTATCTCTCTCCTTGTGCCATATGGCTTCAGTGAGTGAGGGGGAGCAGGCCAAGCTATATACTCACACTAATTAAAATCAGCATATGGGGCAGACGAGCTGGTCAGGAGTGCATGGCTGGGGAGGCAGCCACACCTCCAGTGCAAACTGCAAAGAAAAAAAGGAGGGGGAGTCAGTCTGCACATCCCAAATCACAGGAGCACGTTGCTATGGCTGAGAACAAGACTGTTAAACAAAACATATAATGCAACAGCTCACTGCAAACCAAATAAAGTACAAAATTGCGTCACAATTGCAAATGCTATACTAATAAGTTAGAGATGCTTGGCAAATCATTTTGTACAAAATTATTTGAGACCGTCTGCCGCACGTCAAGGCGATCTCTAGTTAGACGGGTTCCTAACACTAAATTCTGTTATGTGCCATGACGGCTACCATATAATTCAGCAAGTGTAGGTTCCATATGCATGCTAGGCCCACTTTAATTTCTGTCATTTTTTGGTGCCAAAATGGCCTCCATTATATCCAAGGAAAGCAGGTACCAACATGCATGCTGGGCCCACTCCACACCACTCTGCCTGGAGTTGGAAGAGCTGGTGTGAGTTTCTCATCTGTGTTTCTGCTCATCCATTTTCTATTGTTAGAGGGCGAACAGACATAAAAAAAGTAAATTATAAATGTGGTAAATCAATATATAATTTGTGGTCATGGCTACGGCCAAGAGATATCCGAAGAACCCTAGGGAGAGAAACAGCGGGAACAACTTAACCCAGCTATGCGTGTCTTAGCTAACTTGACTAAATGGCTTGTTGTGTGCCCTAAGCCATAATCGTGGGTAGGCCTATAAGTGGGCAAAAACCAAGCCAAGTAGGGTATAAAAGGAACTCTAATGGCATGTGCAAACTAATCCCCAAGCCAACTACAAAGCGTCAGGGATCTAGAGCAAAAAATTTGGGGTGTATGAGGCAAGGCCAGAAGGAGACCTACAACCCATCTTGTGGAATACAAGGCCAGAGACATGATGCTCAATATTGCGGATACTGCCCCAAAGCGGAATGGAGTACCGGGAATACGCTGTGAAATGGATCATGAAAACCAACTGAACCTTGTAAAGTTTTGGTTCTAGGGAGTACTGGCAATGCCCTAGCCTCAGGAGATTGTGGGACCAAAACCTAACTGCCTAGACTAGGCAGGAATGAGGGACAAAAAGAACTATGTAGATAGGAAGAGAATCCTTGAATAGTTCCCCAGACAACAGCTATCTGCTAGCCGTGGTCCGCGCGTTGTTCTACTGTGTGCACCTGAAAATTGTTTTAACGCTTGTGACGTGAAGACCAACCTACTATCTTAATCTTCTGCTGTGAGGAAATGCTGAACCTTGTCCAAAACACGATTTAACGTGGTTGTAGGGAGTCTGAGGTTAGTGCGGCAAGAAGCTACGAAGCCATAATATACAAGATTCTGTCTATGACCTCCCATGAGTGAGGGAATGCAATTGCAATGAAGCTACCGGCGAAAATGAATTCCTAGTCGTGGTAAAAAGGCAAAGACTTTGAGCTGGGACCTGGTTGACAAGATATGGTCGACTATGATCGGAGACTGAAATGCTAGAGGGAATTACCCTACTTGTTCCTCCTCTGGCAGGACCTGAACGAAAGCATGAACAATTAAAGCAAGATGAAATATCTGCGTAAGACATGACAAAAAAGTGTGAAACAACTGAAAATATGTCATTATCTAGGTTCTTCAAAGTAGCCACCTTTTGCTTTGATTACTGCTTTGCACACTCTTGGCATTCTCTTGATGAGCTTCTGTCAGGTTTAATAAGTGGGATTTCTTGCCTTATAAATGGGGTTGGGACCATCAGTTGCGTTGTGGAGAAGTCAGGTGGATACACAGCTGATAGTCCTACTGAATAGACTGTTAGAATTTGTATTATGGCAAGAAAAAAGCAGCTAAGTAAAGGAAAACGAGTGGCCATCATTACTTTAAGAAATGAAGGTCAGTCAGTCCAAAAACCATCAAGTGCTACAAAGAAACTGGCTCACATGCGGACCGCCCCAGGAAAGGAATACCAAGAGTCACCTCTGCTGCGGAGGGTAAGTTCATCCGAGTCACCAGCCTCAGAAATCGCAGGTTAACAGCAGCTCAGATTAGAGACCAGGTCAATGCCACACAGAGTTCTAGCAGCAGACACATCTCTAGAACAACTGTTAAGAGGAGACTGTGTGAATCAGGCCTTCATGGTAGAATATCTGCTAGGAAACCACTGCTAAGGACAGGCAACAAGCAGAAGAGACTTGTTTGGGCTAAAGAACACAAGGAATGGACATTAGACCAGTGGAAATCTGTGCTTTGGTCTGATGAGTCCAAATTTGAGATCTTTGGTTCCAACCACTGTGTCTTTGTGCGACGCAGAAAAGGTGTATGGGAGGACTCTGCATGCCTGGTTCCCACCGTGAAGCATGGAGGAGGAGGTGTGATGGTGTGGGGCTGCTTTGCTGGTGACTCTGTGGGGATTTATTCAAAATTGAAGGCATACTGAACCAGCATGGCTACCACAGCATCTTGCAGCGGCATGCTATTCCATCCGGTTTGCGTTTAGTTGGACCATCATTTATTTTTCAACAGGACAATGACCTCAAACACACCTCCAGGCTGTGTAAGGGCTATTTGACCATGAAGGAGAGTGATGGGGTGGTGCGCCAGATGACCTGGCCTCCACAGTCACCGGACCTCAACCCAATCGAGATGGTTTGGGGTGAGCTGGACCGCAGAGTGAAGGCAAAAGGGCCAACAAGTGCTAAGCATCTCTGGGAACTCCTTCAAGACTGTATGAAGACCATTTCAGATCACTACTTCTTGAAGCTCATCAAGAGAATGCCAAGAGTGTGCAAAGTAGTAATCAAAGCAAAAGGTGGCTACTTTGAAGAACCTAGAAAATGACATATTTTCAGTTGTTTCACACTTTTTTGTTATGTATCTAATTCCACATGTGTTAATTCACAGTTTTGATGCCTTCAGTGTGAATCTACAATTTTCATAGTCATGAAAATAAAGAAAACTCTTTGAATGAGGGTCTTTTGGTCTGTACTGTATGTGATACATACGGGCCAAATCAGCCCAGATGGACAACCAACCAGGCAATCAGCCCAGCAGGACGGAAAACAGTCATCGGGCCCCCCGAAGCCATTGGGCCAAAGCCGTCATTGGGCCCCCCAAAGCCATGGGGCCAAAGCCGTCATCGGGCCCCCCGAAGCCATGGGGCCGAAGCCGTCGTCGGGCCCCCGAAGCCATGGGGTCGAAGCAGTCATCGGACCCCCGAAGCCATGGGGCAGAGTTTTTGTTTTTTAAATCAAGAAATTATGACTATAATAAGTGACCTGAATAAGGTGAAGGTGAAATTAAACCATGAGCCTGAACGAGGTGGCAGGCGATACCTAAGATAAACTACGTGGCCTGAATAACATGCAAGGCGAAATATCGTTAGGAACGAGACCTGACCGACGTGGAAGGTGATCCCCAACATGAATTCAACTGCATGACCTGAAAAGACGAAGGGAAACGTGACAGAAAATGGAGATAATAACGGACATTAACTAAAATTAATAACATAAGCTGGCAAGCAGATGTGAGTCATTCAAAACCAAAAGCATAGCTGCACAGGTGGACAGACAACCATTGGTCGGACCCCTGAAGCAATTTGGCTGAAGCGACCACCAGGGTCCATGGGGCCGGGCAGCCGCCGGGGTGCGAACATTAGAATTGAGGACGGCTGGGGAAAAGATTGGGGCTTAACCCGACGGGTTTAGTAATCAAGCGGGACTCGATAACCTAGAAAGACAATGACATGGGGTAAGGCTTCTTATTGAAATGAGGCTGAAATGAACCGCAAGTACTAATCGGGAGCCATGCGTGCGACTCCCTTATGGCGGGAGCCATGTGTGCGAGTCCCTTATGGCGGGAGCCATGCGTGCGAGTCCCTTATGGCGGGAGCCATGCATGCGAGTCCCTTATGGTGGGAGCCAGGCGTGCGAGTCCCTTATGGCGGGAGCCAGGCGTGCGAGTCCCTTATGGCGGAAAAAAGTATCAGATGGCCGTGCGAACTACAAGTGTCGGTGTCAATCGTGAGGTCCTATAAGCGAACAGCCACTCGGGCGAGCCTCTTATGTTTTTTTTTTAATTATTATTATTTTTTTAAACCACTTATGCAGCACCAGAATGCCTTGGGGACTCGTATAACCATGACCCCCTCCAACAGCAAACCTGGGACACTAACCAGCCTACAACCATGTCGTACCCCTAATAAACAAAACAAAACATGAAAAACGGTCAAGGGGCACCCGGAGCCTGTCATGGTCTTACCTTCGTTTGACATGTGCTGGCGGCCATCTTGGTTTCTGGGTTTCTTGTAGCCTCCCACCCTGCGGCTTCTCCTTCCCACTGGGAGGAGCTGGATGCCTAGCTCATATATATATAGAAGGTCTGTGGCTTCAGTTCCTTGCTTGGTCCTCCTGTGTTCACATGCTTCTAAGACTGCTGCTGCTTCTGGTTCCTGATCCTGGCCTCGTCTGACTACCCCGTTGGTTCCTGATCCTGGCTTCGTCTGACTACCCCGTTGGTTCCTGATCCTGGCTTCGTCTGACTACCCCGTTGGTTCCTGATCCTGGCTTCGTCTGACCACCCTCCTGGTTCCTGACCTCTGTCTACGCAAGACCCTGCTTCGGTTTAGCCATCCGTTTGGACTTTTGCTACGGCTTGATTTCCAATAAAGCCTTCTTATTTCCACTCATCTCTGTTGTACGTCTGGTTCATGGTTCCATGACATTAGGACCAAGCCATGAATTCTGACGGTACAGGGCCATCCTCGCTACCTACGCTGGTTGCCAGACTTGATCAGCAGGATCACCTGTTGGGTCGGTTCGCTGTGGCGTTGCAAACCCTGCTTGAACGCACGGCTCATTTCGCTTCCGTTGCCGATGGGTCGGTTGTCGCTCCTGGGCCCGCTCCTACTGCCGCCCCGGTTGTTGCGCCAGAGTCTACCCCGACACCTGTTGCTGCGCCTGCGGTGTCTCGGGGTATGACAGGTTCTGCCCCCCTTCCACAGCGCTTTGGGGGAGAGCCAACTCAGTGCCGAGGTTTCCTTAACCAGGTGGGCATTTATTTCGAGTTGCTGCCACATGCCTTTCCTACTGAGAGATCAAAGGTGGGCTTCTTGATCTCGCTGCTCTCGGACAAGGCCTTGGCCTGGGCCAGCCCTTTATGGGAGAGCAACAATCCGGTGGTTGCCGAGTTTTCCGGTTTTGTTGCTTCTCTTCGGAAGGTATTCGATGTGCCGGCTCGTGCTGCCTCTGCTGCGAAGCTCCTTATGTCCATCAGACAGGGTTCACGATCCGTAGCTGAATACGCCATTGAGTTTCGTACCCTGGCAGCAGAGGTGGGCTGGAATAATGAGGCTCTGGTCGCTGCTTTCTCTCATGGTCTCTCGGATGCCTTGAAGGATGAGGTTGCAGCTAAGGACCTACCAGTGGAGCTCGAGTCTCTTATTTCTTTCCTGATTTTGATTGACACCAGACTCAGGGAGAGACCTTCCTTTAAGGAGAGCCTGCGGAGGTCTCCTAACAGATTGGCGCCTACGTTTGCTGTCCCACCCGTGCCTCCCTCTCCTCCCACGCCTCCTGGGGATGACTTGTCTGGGGGTGAACCCATGCAGCGGGGGTTTGCTCGCCTGTCCGAGGGGGAGAGGGCACTCCGGAGACGCGAGGGCCGATGCATGTACTGTGGTCTCGGTGGGCATTTTCGGTTGGCATGTCCGAACCGTCCGGGAGAACGCTCGCACCTGAGGTCCTGTCGGGGGCAGATCTTGGGTGGAGTCTCCTCGTCCCCGGTTTCCCGTGTTGACAAACCACTGATCACGGTTGTCCTCTCCTGGGTCGGGGGCTCGGTGACGACCCAGGCGTTGGTGGACTCTGGTGCTGGTGGTTTGTTCATTGATAGAGTGTTCGTTGCCGCCAATTCCATTCCTCTGCAGCCTCGAGGTTCCCCACTGGCTCTTGAGGCGATAGACGGCAGACCCCTTCTGCCGCCACACGTGACTCATGAGACCCTTCCAGTGGGGATAGCCATTGGTGCCGTTCACAGAGAGTCGGTCTGTCTCCAGGTTATTTCGTCTCCACACTACTCGGTGGTCTTGGGGTACCCCTGGCTCCAGAAGCATAATCCGACTTTCGATTGGAGATCGGTCGAGATCCTCTCGTGGTCACCGCAGTGTGGGGTTAGTTGCATCCATGGGCCTGTCAAGTTGCTGTGTACTTCCTCGGACTCTCTGTTGCCTCCTGAATACGAAGAGTACCGGGATGTATTCGATAAGGTGTGCGCGGTTGCCCTACCTCCGCACCGCCCATACGATTGTGCCATAGAGTTACAATCCGGTGCCGTTCCTCCTCGTGGCAAAGTCTATCCACTGTCGGTAGCGGAGAATGAGGCCATGGAGGAGTACGTGAGGGAGGCGCTTTCACGCGGACACATTCGCAAATCCTCGTCCCCGGCAGGGGCTGGATTTTTCTTTGTGAAAAAGAAGGGCGGTGAGTTGAGGCCTTGCATCGATTACAGGGGTCTCAATCGCATCACGATCAAGAACGCTTACCCGATACCCTTGATTTCCGAGCTGTTCGATCGCCTCAAAGGGGCCACGGTCTTTACCAAACTCGACCTGAGGGCGGCATATAACCTGGTAAGGATCAAGGCGGGCGATGAGTGGAAGACCGCGTTTAACACCAGGACCGGTCATTATGAATCCTTGGTTATGCCCTTTGGGTTGTGCAATGCGCCCGCAGTCTTCCAGGAATTCATCAACGATGTTTTCCGTGACCTGTTGCAGCAGTGTGTGGTGGTCTATTTGGATGACATCTTGGTATATTCTGAATCCATGGAGGCCCACATTATGGATGTCAGACGAGTGTTGCAACGGTTACGAGAGAACAGGCTGTTCGGTAAGCTTGAGAAATGCGAATTTCACCGATCCCAGGTAACCTTCTTAGGTTACATCATTTCCGCTGAGGGGTTCTCCATGGATCCTGAGAAGGTTTCGGCTGTCTTACAGTGGCCCCAGCCCAGTGGTCTCCGTGCCCTGCAGCGCTTTTTGGGCTTCGCCAATTATTATCGTAAGTTCATCAGGGACTTTTCCATGCTAGCCAAGCCTCTCACGGATCTGACCAGGAAGGGCAGTAATTTCCAGGTCTGGCCGCTCGAGGCCATCCGAGCTTTTGAGGCTCTAAAGTCCACCTTTGTGTCGGCTCCGATTCTGTCGCATCCCAACCCGGGGTTGCCCTTTGTCCTCGAGGTGGACGCGTCTGAGACGGGAGTAGGCGCCCTTCTGTCTCAGCGTAGAACACCAGAGGGTCCTCTGCTTCCCTGTGGGTTTTACTCCCGGAAACTGTCTTCCGCGGAGTGCAACTATCAAATTGGTGACAGGGAGTTATTGGCCATCGTGCAGGCCCTTAAAGAATGGAGGCACTTGCTCGAGGGCTCGGTGGTTCCGGTTCTCATCCTGACGGACCACAAGAATCTGACCTACCTTTCTGAGGCCAAGAGATTGACACCACGTCAGGCCAGATGGGCTCTGTTCTTGTCACGTTTTAATTACGTGGTCTCCTACCTACCCGGTTCCAAGAACAACAGAGCGGATGCCTTATCACGGCAGTACTCCGAGCTGTCCGGGGAGGAGTCGATTCCGACTTCGGTCATACCTCCGAATCAGATCCTGGCCGCCATTCACCCCAGCCTGACCTCTCCCCTGGGTGAGCAGATTTTGGCGGCTCAATCTGGTGCTCCCTCTGGGAGACCCAACGGCAGGTGTTTTGTGCCTGAGGAGTTGCGCACTCGGTTGTTGCGAACCTACCATAACTCCAAGGCCGCGGGGCATCCTGGAAAGAACCAGCTGTCCTGGGCTGTTTCACGTCTGTTCTGGTGGCCTTCTCTACGTTCCGACATCGCCGCATATGTAGCGGCATGCTCCGTTTGTGCCCAGAGTAAGTCCCCTCGGCACCTTCCGTTGGGCCTTTTGCAACCCATAGCCACCGGGGAGCGCCCATGGTCACACCTGGGGATAGATTTCATTGTGGACCTCCCTGCATCCCGAGGCCATACGGTCATTCTCATGATTGTGGACCGGTTTTCCAAAATGTGCCACTGTGTTCCTCTCAAGAAGTTACCCTCTGCACAAGAGTTGGCCACGATTTTCGCCAGGGAGGTCTTCCGGTTGCACGGTTTGCCCAAGGAGATTGTGTCGGATCGGGGGAGTCAGTTTGTGTCCAGGTTCTGGCGCGCCTTTTGCTCCCAGTTGGGGATTCATCTCTCTTTCTCCTCGGCCTACCACCCTCAGTCCAATGGGGCCGCAGAACGATCTAATCAGGCCTTGGAGCAATTCCTTCGTTGCTATGTCTCCGATCACCAAGACAATTGGGTTGACCTCCTGCCTTGGGCTGAGTTTGCCAGGAACACGGCGGTGAACTCTTCCTCTGGGACGTCTCCCTTCATGGCCAATTATGGGTTCCAACCTGCCGTGTTACCGGAGGTATTCTCTCCCCAGGATACTCCGGCTGTGGAGGATCACCTTTCCGTCCTACGTGCTTCTTGGGTACAGATCCAGAGGTCCCTTGAGGTCTCTGCGCAGCGCCAGAGACTCCAGGCTGATCGCAGACGAGCGCCCGCTCCTTCCTACCAGGTCGGAGACCGTGTATGGTTGTCCACCCGCAACCTCAACCTTCGAGTGCCCACTCCCAAGCTGGCGCCTCGCTTTGTTGGTCCCTTCCGAGTGCTTCGCAGGGTAAACCCGGTAGCCTATGCCCTTGCGCTTCCTCCTGGCATGCGAATCTCCAACGTGTTTCATGTCTCCCTGTTGAAGCCGTTGGTGTGTAATCGTTTCACTTCCTCGGTTCCTCGGCCCCGTCCGGTCCAAGTGGGCAATCATGAGGAATATGAGGTGAGCAATATCCTGGACTCACGCCTGGTCCGCGGTCGGTTGCAGTTTTTGGTCCATTGGCGTGGTTATGGTCCAGAGGAGCGTTCCTGGGTTCCCTCCGCAGATGTCCATGCTCCTGCTTTGCTCCGAGCCTTCCACGCACGCTTCCCTCAGAAACCGTTCCTTACTCCGCGGAGGAGGGGCCCTTGAGGGGGAGGTACTGTCATGGTCTTACCTTCGTTTGACATGTGCTGGCGGCCATCTTGGTTTCTGGGTTTCTTGTAGCCTCCCACCCTGCGGCTTCTCCTTCCCACTGGGAGGAGCTGGATGCCTAGCTCATATATATAGAAGGTCTGTGGCTTCAGTTCCTTGCTTGGTCCTCCTGTGTTCACATGCTTCTAAGACTGCTGCTGCTTCTGGTTCCTGATCCTGGCCTCGTCTGACTACCCCGTTGGTTCCTGATCCTGGCTTCGTCTGACTACCCCGTTGGTTCCTGATCCTGGCTTCGTCTGACTACCCCGTTGGTTCCTGATCCTGGCTTCGTCTGACCACCCTCCTGGTTCCTGACCTCTGTCTACGCAAGACCCTGCTTCGGTTTAGCCATCCGTTTGGACTTTTGCTACGGCTTGATTTCCAATAAAGCCTTCTTATTTCCACTCATCTCTGTTGTACGTCTGGTTCATGGTTCCATGACAGAGCCATAAAGGCCGGATCAATCATAGGGCCCCCGAAGCCAGAGGGATGACGTTGCGGCGACGATAAGTAATTAAAATGTAAGCCGGACCTGATAGGATATGCAGAGGCTTGAATGATTGGATTGGCTAGAAGGTGGCCTAAGGAACATAACTGCCAACAGGCGTTGAAAATATAGACATTAGAAATCCGAAGCACATGTATACATAAAACACTAACCACAGCGAACCATAAAACGTAAACATGAAATTGAAACAGAGATGGGAAAAAAAACAAGAGCCTGAGGCATTGCAAGTTCGCTAAGAGAAGTCTCTTATCATGACAAACAAATGAACAGCTTGTGAAAACATAGCAGGAAACTTACTCCTATTGGCCGACTGACCTCCGCTGAGGAGCTGTTTGGTGAATTGGGGCAGGAGACCAATTAAAGTAAATACGAACCAGAAGTAAAAGGAGACCGGTCTGAGTGAACATGAACCAGGATTAAAGAACCAGAGCGGTGGGTGCAGACTGCCCCGGTGAGACTATTGAGTAAAACCATGACGTAGCAATGAACAGGAGAATGCAGCTTTGAGTGGGAGCAGAGTACAACATGATGTAACAACAAATGGGTGAATGGAGCTTTGGATGTGAGTGGTACCTAAAAAACATGGTATGGGCGCAGCTCCGAGTATGGGTAGCGCATGAAAAGCATGGTATAAAGCAGACGTATGAATGCAATTTGAAAGTGAGCAGAGCATTGACGTGATGCGAAAGCAGACACTTGAACGCAGCTCTAGTAGTGAATGGAGTATAGGACAAGATGTAAAAGCAGACATGCGGACGCAGCTTTGGATGTGAATGGAATATTAACTTGATGTGACAGCAGACATGGAAAGCGGCTTTGGTGAGTGGGTATACAACCTGGTGTAGCAGTATAAGTGTGAACACAACTCTGGGTATAAGCAGAGCATGAAATTTGGTATAACAGCAGCTCTGGTTGTGAACGGAGCATAACATAGATGTAACAGCGACATGAATGCAGTTCTTGAAATGGGCCTGGAAAGAACCTGTAGTATAGGACGTGTGAACGCAGCTCTGGGTGCGAGTAGAGTAAGCCCGATATACCGATAGAGTGGGGTATGGCAGAGATTTATTCTAACAACAAAACATGACATATAGCATAGTATCAGCAGCGGCTGAACCTGACGGTCCAGTTTTCACCCAACATTTAGCTTGTCCTGGGCGATCCAGGTAACAAGACAAATGACATAGCACGATATCTGCAGTAGATGAACGTGGGCGATCCAGGTGACATACAACATTTAACTCGGCCTGGGCGATCCAGGTGACATACAACATTTAACGTGGCCTGGGCGATCCAGGTGACATACAACATTTAACTTGGCCTGGGCGATCCAGGTGACATACATTTAACTTGGCCTTGGCGATCCAGGTGACACATAACATGTAACTCGGCCTGGGCGATCCAGGTGACACACAACATGTAACTTGGCCTTGGCGATCCTGGTGACACATAACATGTAACTCGGCCTGGGCGATCCAGGTGACACACAACATGTAACGTGGCGATCCAGGTGACACATAACATGTAACTCGGCCTGGGCGATCCAGGTAACAAGACAAATGACATAGCACGGTATCTGCAGTGGCTGAACCTGGGCGATCCAGGTGACATACAACATGTGTGACATAGCTTTACAGGTTACTTAATTAGCAGCCCCGGTCTGCTCCCCCCAAGTACTGAAAAAATAAAGACACTTCTAATTTGAACTCAAGTTCTTAATCTATACTCCAACACTCCCCCACCCCCCATTAACAATGCAGAACACCTAAACAATGCCATATTAATTCGTTTAACTAGAGTCCTCTATGCAGTCCTCTATGGCCACGTCACAAGCACCACACGAGCATGCCGTTTTTTGTGCCCTGGAGTCACACGGAGCCCACTGGAAACAAAGCGCTCACACAGGGGCACAGGGAGCTTACATACGAAACACAGAAAGCACACACGGGGACACAGGGAGTGCACACAGCGTGCATAGGGAGCGCACACTGGGGGTACATGGAGCTCACATGGGGGGGCACAGGAAGTACACACATAGCGGGCACAGGGATCACATACAGGGAAAACACACAGGGAGCGCACACAGAGGAGGCACAGAGAGCTCACACAGAGGGCACAGGGAGCTCATATAGTGGGCTCAGGGAGCTCGCACAGTGGGCACAGGGGAGGATGAAGGAGGTGTGTTTGTGCAATAGAGAATGGGGTGGTAAATGGGTGGATAGGGGTGATGGTGGAAGGTGAGGCAAGAAATGGTGAAGGGCAGGTGGGTACATTGTGGCCGGAGCTGAGTATGATCTGATATTTAAAGATACGAGTGAGGTCCTGGGGACCAGTGATGAGGAGAGGGAGTGCCCCTTTTAGACTTATGAAAGGTGTACCCTATGTACCCCGAAATGCATTGTCAATAAAAGATTAAAATCTATTTTCAAGCCTCCGGTCGTATTTTGCACTAACAATCTAGCAATCCAGAAACAAGACAGAAACCACTCTGCTGCTCCTTCCTGCACATGTCCTCTACCACTCAAGCATTTGGCTTATGCCACTGGGGCTCCAGATAGCATCGGCTACACGGACCTCTCCTCTACATGCCTTCACTTGAGTTGTGCCCAGTTCTGCAGAACAATAAGAGGTGAGCAAACTACATACCCCATCAAGGGTTTCTGCATTTGTACCCACTTACCCTATGAGCGCCTTCTCTCTCCGGCCAAAACTTGCAAAATATAACAAGAGCATGCTGCTGAGATCTTTATAAGCAGTTAGGGACATTCAGACAGCCGTAGTGCATTGTGGATCCGCAAATTGCCCGGCCGGCACCCCCATAGAACTGCCTATTCTTGTTCGAAATTGCGGACAAGAATAGGACATGTTCTATTTTTTTTACGGAGCTGTTGACCGGAAGATTGGGTGCGTGCTCCAGGAAATGTGGTTGCAGAGAGCACATAGTGTGCTCTCCGCATCCATTCCATCCCCATAGAGAATGAATGGGTCCGCACCGGATGGGGACCCATTATACAGATGTGTGAATGGAGCCTAAGTGATGTGGGCTGCAACCCTGTCACACATGTAGATCATGAGGTGCTGACACAAAAAATCTGAGTCTTCCCTTCGTGAATTCCTCAGTCCTGTCCACAGAAGTCTGTTTACACTGGACTTCCTTGGCCATGAGAGCAGATGAAAAAGATCACTATGAAGTATGAAATTGTTGTATTTAAAAAAAAACTGCTTGGCTTTATTCTTTGTTTTTGGGCATCTTTATTTTACAATGATAGTGTTTAACCCCTTTAAGTTTCCTACGTGGGTTGAAAATAAAAATTGGTAAAATATTTGAAAAAAGAATGAAAAGCCACAAAAACTATTTTCCTAAATAAAAATGATTTCTTATTTCACAACACAAATAAAAAAAAATAAAAAAAACATTATTGTTGTTCACATATCCCAGACTATTACATTATTGTATTATTTAAAAGGAACCTGCAATCAACTCACTGAGGGCGGCATAGAGTAGTGACAGACATGCTGACATCATGAGCTAAAAGGGGTTGTCTCATGTCAGTAAATGGCATTTATAAGGTAGAGAAAGTTAATACAAGGCACTTACTAATGTATTGTCATTGTCCATATTGCTTCCTTTACTGGCTTCATGCATTGAACAATCACATTATAAACACTTATTTTCCATAGTTATGACCACCCTGTAATCTAGCAGTGATGACCATGCTTGCACACTATTGGAGAATCAGAATAAAGTAAAAAAAAAATCCTTCCCTGCCAAAAAGAGTTAATCAGGATTTTATCAATAACATTCAGCACATTTAAACCAAAATGATGCTCATGAAAAATCCAATCATCCTGCCTAAATCATGTCCTCATACAACTATGGAGATATACAAATAAAAAAGTTGGTCTTGGAATGCAACAATGAAAATACAGAAAAAAAAACTTTTATCGCAAAGACCCAAAATGGTTAAGGCTGCGTACACACCTAGCAGCTGCATTGTGTGCAGTTTTTGCCACGTTTTTCCAAATGTCAGAATGCATGTTCCTTTAAGTTTTCTATCCTAATGCACTGGTGTCTCCCTTGGTTTTACACTTATGTTTTCCTTATACTTGCACCAAATATAGCTGCATTTAGATGCTGCGAGGAGCAGCCGATCCTTGGGAAGTGTTTCTCCCCAACAATCAGCTGCTCGTAAAGTGGAGGTATAAATGCATTATACGTATGAAGACAAGTGAAGGCTGCTGCTGTCGCTTTTCCCCATACAATAAAATGAGTCCTAGGCATGCAGCATACAAAGCGTCATTTTTTAAGACACTGGTCTTAATAACCCCCTATATCTGCCGAAGTTAGGTGCCGACCTCTATATAACTTTGGGGCATCCAGCACCTTCCTTGCTGGCATAGATTTAGACCATTTTATACGTCTAATACAGGTGTAGAAAATGATAAATGAGATAGGCCTGCCGGCCCAACCCCTTCTTCGCCCATCCCTCCCCCCCCCCCCCCTTTTTAGACTTGGCGTGAGCGGGGAAAAGTTGCAGATTGTGGTGCAAATAACCTTTGAGTCACAATATGCGAAAATAAGCTAGAAAACTGGTGTATATCAAATAGTAAATGACCCCCTTTGTGTTTCAATGGTATAGTAAAAGCTGGAGACAACAATACGAAAGTAAAAGATTAGATCAATATTAGTAGTGAAGACTAAAGGAAAGTAAAATGTTCATCAAATTAAACAATAACATAAGAACAAGGCAAGGTGATACTAATGGAATTAACACAGGAACAAAAAAGCCTACAAGCTTTTTTACTTTTCACAATTGGTTTCCTGACATCTATTAACTATTGCATCGATTTTCTTATAAGCACAAACTGCAATGCTATAACAACGCTTGAGAAAAGGTATTGAACGTATTGAGAAAAGGTATGCAATAAAACTGTAAAGTTCTTAAAGGAAATGGGGCAAGCTGCATACAGAGTACATAAATCACCAAGCTTAATCTTGCAAATAAGCAACATGGTCTTAAACTGGAGAAAAATATAGTACCATAAAGCATGTGTGACTTGAAATAACGAGCAGCGTTTTGTCGTACCTGTCATTTCTAAAAGGGTGATCAATAACTGCTATAGCTATTTGTAAGCAAAAAGGCAGCAAATTGATGTCAGTCAACACTTTGAGTATCCTTTGAAAAAGTTCAGGCAAACTCACTGCAGATTGTAAAAATAAAGAAAAGCATAATACAGAATACAGTATCTAGTACTATTATTTTATGTCACATTTTCTATGAATACGAACAGGCATTATTTATTCCTGTACCATTCAGTTATAATGGCAGCAATCACCTTATGAAATATTTTGTCCATTTGGACTCATTTGTAGAAAATAAATGATTATATCAGAATTGATAAGGTGTTTGCTATTGATAGGCTTGCATATATGGAGCCTGGTAAATTTATGATTTAAAGGGAACCTGTCACCTGTATTGGGTATAGAGCTGAGGACATGGGCTGCTAGATTGCCACTAGCATATCCGCAATATCCATTCCCCATAGCTTTCTGTGTTTTCATTGTGTAAAAAAAACAGATTTTATATATATTTAAATGAGGCACGTAAGAAGCCCAAGGAGCTGTTACTAACGTTTCTAGAGCCCAGCCACACCCACTGTGAAGGAGCCCAGCACCTCCCCGCATCCTCCGAATCTCCTCGTTGCTCCCCAATGTCACAAAGCTAGAGCGCCGTAATCTTGCGATGCGCGAGCTAGCGCATGCACAGTGTTGGCATAGTGTTCCTTCCCTGTGCCGGCATCAGCCTCAGTGAACGAACTGAGCATGCGCTAGGTCGCGCATCGCGAGATTACAGCGCTCTAGCTTTGTGACGTTGGGGAGCAAGGAGGAGATTCAGAGGATGCGAGGCGGTGCTGGGCTCCTTCACAGTGGCCGTGGCTGGGCTCAGAGTCAGAGAACGCTGGACTCATCTCTGAAGCATGGAGGAGACAGGACTCATCTAAGGTTCATTTACATATCTATAAAATCATTTTTTGACACAATAAAAGAAGAGAGATCTATGGGGACTGGGTATTGTGGATGTGCTAGCGTCGATCTAGCAGCCCATGTCCTCAGCTCTATATCCAAAATCCAGGTGACAGGTTCCTTTTAAGCTACAGGTCCTTCTAAAAAAATTAGCATATTGTGATAAAGTTCATTATTTTCTGTAATGTACTGATAAACATTAGACTTTCATATATTTTAGATTCATTACACACCAACTGAAGTAGTTCAAGCCTTTTATTGTTTTAATATTGATGATTTTGGCATACAGCTCATGAAAACCCAAATTTCCTATCTAAAAAAATTTGCATATTTTATCCGACCAATAAAAGAAAAGTGTTTTTAATACAAAAAAGTCAACCGTCAAATAATTATGTTCAGTTATGCACTCAATACTTGGTCGGGAATTCTTTTGCAGAAATGACTGCTTCAATGCGGCATGGCATGGAGGCAATCAGCCTGTGGCACTGCAGAGGTGTTATGGAGGCCCAGGATGCTTCGATAGCGGCCTTAAGCTCATCCAGAGTGTTGGGTCTTGCGTCTCTCAACTTTCTCTTCCCAATATCCCACAGATTCTCTATGGGGTTCAGATCAGGGGAGTTGGCAGGCCAATTGAGCACAGTAATACCATGGTCAGTAAACCATTTACCAGTGGTTTTGGCACTGTGAGCAGGTGCCAGATCGTGCTGAAAAATTAAATCTTCATCTCCATAAAGCTTTTCAGCAGATGGAAGCATGAAGTGATCCAAAATCTCCTGATAGCTAGCTGCATTGACCCTGCCCTTGATAAAACACAGTGGACCAACACCAGCAGCTGACATGGCCCCCCAGACCATCACTGACTGTGAGTACTTGACACTGGACTTCAGGCATTTTGGCATTTCCCTCTCCCCAGTCTTCCTCCAGACTCTGGCACCTTGATTTCCGAATGACATGCAAAATTTGCTTTCATCAGAAAAAAGTACTTTGGACCACTGAGCAACAGTCCAGTGCTGCTTCTCTGTAGCCCAGGTCAGGCGCTTCTGCCGCTGTTTCTGGTTCAAAAGTGGCTTGACCTGGGGAATGCGGCACCTGTAGCCCATTTCCTGCACACGCCTGTACACGGTGGCTCTGGATGTTTCTACTCCAGACTCAGTCCACTGATTCCGCAGGTCCCCCAAGGTCTGGAATCGGTCCTTCTCCACAATCTTCCTCAGGGTCCGGTCAACTCTTCTCGTTGTGCAGCGTTTTCTGCCACACTTTGTCCCTCCCACAGACTTCCCACTGAGGTGCCTTGATACAGCACTCTGGGAACAGCCTATTTGTTCAGAAATTTCTTTCTGTGTCTTACCCTCTTGCTTGAGGGTGTCAATGATGGCCTTCTGGACAGCAGTCAGGACGGTAGTCTTACCCATGATTGCGGTTTTGAGTAATGAACCAGGCTGGGAGTTTTTAAAAGCCTCAGGAATCTTTTGCAGGTATTTAGAGTTAATTAGTTGATTCAGATGATTAGGTTAATAGCTTGTTTAGAGAACCTTTTCATGATATGCTAATTTTTTGAGATAGGAATTTTGGGTTTTCATGAACTGTATGCCAAAATCATCAATATTAAAACAATAAAAGGCATGAACTACTTCAGTTGGTGTGTAATGAATCTAAAATATATGAAAGTCTAATGTTTATCAGTACATTACAGAAAATAATGAACTTTATCACAATATGCTATTTTTTTTAGAAGGACCTGTATATGTAATGTGTGTAAAATTACAAGCAGAATTGAAACTAAAGCTGAAAAGACAAGAAATAACATGGGAAAGGTTTCTGGATGTTACATGGTTTTAATGAAAAGACAGCAGGTCATTTATAAAGACTGAAGCAAAGGAAATAATTTAATAAGCTGAAATTATTATTACTTATGTAAAAGAGCAATTAAATCCTCAGACAAAAATCATATTGAATCATAAGTAGATATTGAAGGCATTGGAACAAAACGCCCAGGCAGGCAAATAGGGCTGGCAGTTTTTAAAAAACATATCACTTTTCATCAATAGCATGCATAGAGGAACTATACATACATTATACAATATTTAGGTGCTTTAAACAAGTATGCTCTATAACTATGTCAGTCCAATAGCATCCAAACAAATGTTAATACAACCATGTCATAATACAGTCCTGATCAAAAGTTTAAGACCACTTGAAAATGGCAAAAAATCATATTTTACATTGTTGGATCTTAACAAGGTTCCAAGTAGAGCTTCAACATGCAACAAGAAGAAATGAGAGTGAGACAAAACATTTTTTGAACATTCAATTAATTGAAAATAACGATTAAGCTGAAACAGGCTGTTTTTAAGCTGATCTAAATTTTAGGACCACATGCCTTTAAAAGGCCAAATCTGTGCAAAGATGTGGATTCATTGTCATTTTCTGTCAGGTAGTCACACGTTGTGATGGTAAAGGCAAAAAAACTCTCCCTTTTTTAATGTGGTCGGGTTCTTGAACTGCATAAGCAGGGTCTTTCACAGCGCGTCATCGCTGCTGAGGTGGGATGCACTAAGCCGGAGGATCCAATTGGCTGTCCGTCAAGACACTGGATGATCCTCGACCCAAATTAAGGCCCTTACTGGTGCTGACTGCAGCCCCATAACCATCAGACGGCATCTGAGACTGAAGGGCTTCAAAAACAAAAAACGTCTTCAAAGACCTCGTCTCCTTGAACGCCACAGAACTGCTCGTTTGGACTTTGCAAGAGAGCACCAAACATGGGACATTCAAAGGTGGAAGAAAGTTTTATTCTCTGATGAGAAAACATTTAACCTTAATGGTCCTGATGGTTTCCAACGTTACTGACATGACAAGCAGATCCCCCCTGAGATGTTTTCTACGCGCCACAGTGGAGGGAGCACTGGAACTTCAAGTAGTGGAGAGGCGTCAAACAGCCGCTAGCTATGTCCAGATGTTGCAGAAAACATTCCTCATGACTGAGGGCCCTCGTCTGTGTGGTAACGACTGGGTTTTTCAACAGGACAACGCTACAGTACACAATGCCCACAGGACAAGGGACTTATTCCAGGAGAATAACATCACTCTTTTGTCCCATCCTGTGTGTTCCCCTGATCTAAATCCAATTGAGAACCTTTGGGGATGGATGGCAAGGGGAGTTTACAAAAATGGACAACAGATCCAGACAGTAGATGGCTTTTGTGCGGCCGTCTTCACCACTTGGAGAAATGTTCCAACTCACGTCATGGAAACGCTTGCATCAAGCATGCCGAAACAAATTTTGGAAGTGATAAACAATAACGGCGGAGCTACTCATTACTGAGTCCATGTTTGGAAGTTGAATTTCTGTTTTGGGGGGGTTTAGTTTTTTTTGGGAGGTGTGGTCCTAAACTTTTGATCAGCTGAAAAAAAGCCTGTTTCAGTTTATTTGTTGTTTTCATTAAATTGAATGCTCAAAAAATGTTTTGTTTCACTCCCATTTCTTCTTGTTGCATGTGGAAGCTCTACTTGGAACCTTGTTAAGATACAGTCATGCTAAATATGATTTTTTCAAGTGGTCTTAAACTTTTGATCAGGACTGTACCATACCAACCACGTATCCTGCTCCCCGACGCACGTTTCGCTCAATGCTTTATCAGGGGGTGAACCATGATGAAGTATTGAGCGAAACACACGTCGGGGAGCAGGACAAGTGGCTGGTATGGTATTATGACATGGCCGTATTAACATTTTTTTGGCTGCTATTGGACTGACATAGTTATAGAGTATGGGCCAGATTTATCATTACTCTGACAGCTCACTCCACTTTCACATATGGCTGAAGTCAGTTTTATGATTTATGATCGGCCCTTTAAGACTGTAATAAATGTGGTTTGACGGTAGCAGTTTATCCGTCAGTAAGCAGCTTTACAAAAGTCGCACATCTTTACGAAAAAGTTGCAAGTTTTTATGAAAAAGTCGCATGTTCTATTAAAAAGTCTCATAAGATAAGCATGTTCCTCACTGGAGTGAAATTGCGACTTTTTAAATAGTCCCAATAGTAAATCTGTCTAGAGATTCATTTACATAAGAAAACACGCCCACTTTCAGAAAACTGGCGAGCATAGTGCAGAGCAGAAAAAAGTCGCAAATTTTTGCGCAGTTTTAGCGTTTGCGCATTTTTTGGCGACTTTTTCACTCCATTATTCTGACTTGAGCTAATGATAAATCTGGCCCTATATGTTTACTTGTTTAAAGCACCTAAATATTGTATAATGTGTGTATTGTTCCTCTATGCATGCTATTGATGAAAAGTGATATGTTCTTTAAAAACTGCCATCATATTTACCTGCTTTGGATGTTTTGTCCCATGTTTTCTATAACCACCTGAGAATTTAGCATTTTTGCATGTAAATGGTTTTAATTAATCATGTGATAATAAAGATTTGTTAACTTAGGCCTCTTTCAGATGGGCTTTGCGGGAAAATGTGCGGGTGTGTTGCGGGAACACCCGTGATTTTTAAATGTTTTTTGCAAAACATTGTAATGCATTTTGCACTCGCGTGAGAAAAATCGCGCATGTTTGGTACACAAACACGAACTTCTTGACAGAAGTTCGGGCTTGGGATCGGTGTTCTGTAGACTGTATTATTTTCCCTTATAACATGGTTATAAGGTTAAATAATAGCATTCAGAATGCATAGTAAAATAGCGCTGGAGGGGTTAAAAAAATAATATATAATTTAACTCACCTTAGTCCACTTGCTCGCGTAGCCGGCATCTCCTTCTGTCTTCATCTTAGCATTTTGTAGCAACAGGAACTGTGGTGACTTCACTCCGGTCATCACATGATCCATCACCATGGTAAAAGATCATGTGATGGATCATGTGATGACTGTGATGTCACCAAAGGTCCTTGTTGCTACACAAAGCTAAGATCTAGACAGAAGGAGATGCCGGGCTGCGCAAGCAAGTGGATTAAGGTGAGTTAAATTATTATTATTATTTGTTAACCCCTCCAGCGCTATTTTACAATGCATTCTGTATTCAGAATGCTATTATTTTCCCTTATAACCATGTTTTAAGGGAAAATAATAATGATCAGGTCTCCATCCCGATCGTCTCCTAGCAACCGTGTGTGAAAATCACACCGCATCCGCACTTGCTTGCGGATGCTTGCGATTTTCACGCAACCCCATTCACTTCTATGGGGCCTGCGTTGCGTGAAAAACGCACAAAGAGGAGCATGCTGCGATTTTCACGCAACACACAAGTGATGCGTGAAAATCACCGTTCATGTGAACAGCCCCATAGAAATGAATGGGTCAGGATTCAGTGCGGGTGCAATGCATTCACTTCACGCATTGCACCCGCAATGCGGGGGCCTTATAGTTTTAAAGTTATTGCTATCTTTTGTGTTGCATTGTGGGGCGCTGACCATATTATTTTGTTTGGCCCTCGAACTTAATAGATGTTAATAAGTAGATATTCATCTTGTTGACTTAAAAAATCAATGGTAGAGATGGCCTTTCGGTTCGCTCAGTGGTTGTTTCGCAGATAAATTTGCTTGTTCGCTGTTCGCCCAACAGGTGAACATATGGCGATGTCCAGCGGAGCCATATTCTTTGCATTGAGCAGAATTTTGACCCATGACACATCCATCAGGTGGGACAGGACAGCCAATTGAAATGTTTCAGCACATGGACACACCCCCTACACTATAAATAAACACGATCTTGCCGCTATTTTACATTCAGTTTTTTACCAGTGTAGGGAGAGGTTGCTGTGTGGAGCAGGGACAGACTGTTAGAGTAGAAACAGACACCAAACACTAGCTAATAAGACCAAAAAAGTCCATTTAAAGAATGGTATAGGTGTAACATACTGAGGGGTGTGATATACTTATAATATACTTTCTAACATAGAAAACATATTATAGTGCATTTGTATTGTGCAGCAGTTGTGTGCGGTTCTGCTGCAATATTGCAGCTATACAGTAGGACAAATGCTATTGGAACAACTAATTGCAACTAGTTTGCTATACCAGTTGCCCCCCAAAAATCTGATTTAAGCAGGGGTGGGATACACCTATAATATAAATTCTATAAAGTGCAATTGTATTGTGCAGCATTTGTGTGCGGTTCTCCTGGAATACCGCAGCTATACAGAGTGACAAACACCATTGGAACAACTAATTGCAACTGGTATGATATACCAGTTGCCCCCCCCCCCCCAAAAAAAAAATCTGATTGAGGCTGGAGTGTGATATACCTATAATATAATTTCTATATAGTGCATTTTCTATTGTGCAGCATTTGTGTATGTGGTTCTGCTGAGATAGCGCAGCTATAAAGCGGGGAAAACGCCATTGGAACAACTAATTGGAACTGGTGTGATATAACAATTTCCCCCCAAAAAAATCTGATTGAGGCAGGGGTGTGATATACCTAGAATATAATTTCTATATAGTGCATTTGTATTGTGAAGCATTTGTGTGCGGTTCTGCTGAGATACCGCAGCAATACAGAGGGATGAACGCTATTGGAACAACTAATTGCAACTGGTGTGATATAACAGTTGCCCCCAAAAAATCAGATTGAGGCAGGGGTGCGATATACCTAGAATATAATTTCTATATAGGGCATTTGTATTGTGAGGCATTTGTGTGCAGTTCTGCTGAGATACCACAGCTATACAAAGGGCAAACAATATTGGAACAAATAATTGCAACTGGTGTGATATAACAGTTGCCCCCCATAAAAATCTGATTTAGGCAGGGGTGTGGTATACCTATAATACAATTTCCATATAGCGCATTTGTATTGTGCATCATTTGTGTGCAGTTCTGCTGAGATACCACAGCTATACAAAGGGCAAACAATATTGGAACAAATAATTGCAATTGGTGTGAGATACCAGTTGCCCCCATAAAAATCTGATTTAGACAGGGGTGTGATATACCTATAATACAATTTCCATATAGCGCATTTGTATTGTGCGGCATTTGTCTGTGGTTCTTCTAAGATAGCACAGCTATGCAAAAGGATAAATGCCATTGGAACAACTAATTGCAACTGGAGTGATATACCAGTTGCCCCCAAAAAATCTGATGGAGTCAGGGGTGCACTATTACTAGAATATAATTCCTATATAGTGCATTCGTATTGTGCAGCATTTGTGAGCGGTTCTGCTGAGATACCGCAGCTATACAGAGGGACAAACGCCATTGGAACAACTAATTGCAACTGGTGTGATATATCGGTTGCCCCCCAAAAAATCTGATTGAGGCAAGGATTTGTTATACCGACAATATAATTTCTATATTGTGCATTTGTATTGTACAGCATTTGTGTGCGGTTCTGATGAGATACCGCAGCTATATAGAGGGACAAACGCCATTGGAACAACTAATTGCAACTGGTGTGATATAACAGTTGCCCCCCAAAAAATCTGATTCGGGCATATACCTAGGATATAATTTCTATATCGTGCATTAGTATTGTGCAGCAGTTGTGTGCGGTTCTGCTGCAATACTACAGCTATACAAAGGGACAAACAATACGCAGCTATAAAGCGGGAAAAAAGACTAATTGGAACTGGTGTGATATAACAGTTTCCCCCCCAAAAAGATCTGATTGAGGCAGGGGTGTGATATACCTAGAATATAATTTCTATATAGTGCATTTGTATTGTGAAGCATTTGTGTGCGGTTCTGCTGAGATACCGCAGCAATACAGAGGGACAAACGCCATTGGAAAAACTAATTGCAACTGGTGTGATATACCAGTTGCCCCCAAAAAATCTGATTGAGGCAGGGGTGTGATATACCTATAATACAATTTCTATATAGTGCATTTGTATTGTGCAGCATTTGTGTCTGGTTCTATTACGATAGCGTAGCTATACAGAGTGAAAAATGCCATTGGAACAACTAATTGCAACTGGTGTGATATACCAGTTACTTCCAAAAAAAATTGATTGAGGCGGGGGTGCGATATACCTAGAATATAATTTCTATATAGTGCATTTATATTGTGAAGCATTTGTGTGCGGTTCTGATGAGATACTGCAGCTATACAGCGGGACAAACGACATTGGAACAACTAATTGCAACTTGTGTGATATAACAGTAGAGATGTCGCGAACATAAAATTTTCCATTCGCGAACAGCAAATGCGAATTTCCGCAAATGTTCGCGAACGGGCGAACAGGGCGAACCGCCATAGACTTCAATAGGTAGGCAAATGTTAAAGCCCACAGGGACTCTTTCTGGCCACAATAGTTGAACCAAAAGTTGTTTCAAGGGGACTAACAACCTGGACTGTGGCATGCCGAAGAGGGATCCATGGCAAACCTCCCATGGAAAATTACGTAGTTGACGCAGAGTCGGGTTTTAATGCATAAAGGACATAAATCACCTAACATTCCTGAATTGTTTGGAATAACGTGCTTTAAAACATCAGGCATGATGTTGTATCGATCAGGTAGTGTAAGGGTTACGCCCGCTTCCTAGTGACAGACCAAACTATGACAGACCAGACTCCCTGTTCAACGCACCGCAAACAACTGCAAACTCCCTATTTGCACAAGGTTGGATACCAAGCTAGCCATGTCCCGTTCCTTGTCCTCACTGACGTCATTGAAGGTCTATTCCTCCACCCAGCCATGTACAACAC
This sequence comes from Bufo gargarizans, assembly GCF_014858855.1. NCBI lineage: Eukaryota > Metazoa > Chordata > Amphibia > Anura > Bufonidae > Bufo > Bufo gargarizans. Next base: position 433,832,152 of record NC_058081.1, on the reverse strand, counting down.
TAAGGGTCCCCGAATGTTGACAACAAGCCCCCTGGGACGCCTGCTGTGGTTGGTCTTCCACCTCCTCAAAGCCACCTTCCTCCTCTGACTCCTCTTCTTCAGACTCCTCTCTCTGCGTTGCCGCAGGTCCAGCAATCGACGATGATAAGGCTGCTTCTGATGGTGATGGTGACCACAACTCTTCCTCTTCATGCTCATCTACGGCCTGATCCAGCACTCTTCGCAGGGCACTCTCCAGAAAAAAACGCATATGGGATGAGGTCGATCATGTTGCCTTGGGTTTGACTGACCAGGTTTGTCAACTCTGAAAAAGGACGCATGAGCCTACAGCCATTGTGCATTAGCGTTCAGTAACGCGGCCAAAAAATACCCAGCTCCGCAGAGGCTGTCCTTGCCCCCCGGTCATGCAAATACTCGTTGGAGCTTTTTCTTGTTGGAGCAGGCGGTCGAACATTAGGAGTGTTGAATTCGAACGTGTCGGGCTGTCGCAAATCAAGCACCTCACTGGCATGTTGTTTCGCCGCTGAATATCTGAAAAGTGCACCATGGCCATGTAGGAACTCCTGAAATGGCCACACACCTTCCTGACCTGCTTGAGGATATCCTGTAAGCCTGTGTACTTATGCACAAAGCATTGTACGATCAGATTATACACATGTGCCATGCACGGCACATGTGTCAACTTGCCCAAATTCAATGCCGCCAACAAATTGCTTCCGTTGTCACACACCACTTTGCTGATCTCCAGTTGGTGCGGAGTCAGCCACTGATCCACCTGTGCGTTCAGGGTGAACAGGAGTGCTGGTCCGGTGTAACTCTCTGCTTTCAGGCAAGTCAACCCCAAGACGGCGTGACACTGTCGTATCCGGGATGTGGAATAGCCCTTGGGGAGCTGGGGGGTGTAGCAGAAGAGGACTCAGCCGAGGAGGTTAGCGAAGAGGATGGAGTAGGAGGAGTAGAGGAGGTGGCAGCAGGCCTGCCTGCAAGTCGTGGTGGTGTCACCAACTCCTCTGCAGAGCCACGCATTCCATGCTTGGCAGCCGTCAGCAGGTTTACCCAATGCGCAGTGTACGTGATATACCTGCCCTGACCATGCTTTGCAGACCAGGTATCAGTGGTCAGACGGACCCTTGCCCCAACACTGTGTGCCAGACATGCCATGACTTCCTTTTCCACAATAGAGTTGGGGAGTGCCTTTTGTGAAAATAAATTTTGGCTGGGTACCTTCCACTGCGGTGTCCCAATAGCTACAAATTTTTTGAAAGCCTCAGACTCCACCAGCTTGTATGGTAAAAGCCGGCGGGCTAAGAGTTCCAACAAGCCAGCTGTCAGACGACGGGCAAGGGGGTGACTCTGTGACATTGGCTTCTTACGCTCAAACTTTCCTTGACAGACACCTGACTGTGGGCAGATGAGCAGGAACTGCTCAAGACGAGAGGCGGAGTGGCGGGTGGTTGAGAGGGGGCAAGGAGGACAGCAGTGGTTGACGTGGCTGAAGATGCTGGACCAGGAGGAGGATGGTGGCTTTGAATTTGTGTGCTGCTTGTACTCATCATGTGTTGATCCCATAGGCGTTTGTGATGTGAGATCATGTGCCTTCGCAAAGCAGTTGTACTTAGGTGGGTGTTGGACTTCCCACGACTCAGTTTCTTTTGGCACAGGTTGCAAATGGCATTGCTGTTATCAGAGGCAGACACAAAAAAAATGCCACACTGCTGAGCTTTGCAATGACGGCAATATGGTGGTAGCAACAGCATGCGTTGATTGGCGTGCTGTCTGGCTGACCCCAGATGCCGATACATGCTGTCTGACTGTGCCACTAGCTCCTTGCGATGACCTCCCCCTGCTTCCAACTCGTCTCCTCCTCCTCTCTGTCTCCCCATCTGAACTTTCCCACTGTTCTTCTTCTCTTCAAGCGGGCACCCACATGACATCCATGGACACATCGTCATCATCAACCGCTTCACTTGTATCTAACAACTTAGCAAAGGAATCAGCAGAGGATACAACATCATCATCATCACACCGTACGTCCATGTGTGTAATGCTGCCTGACTGAGACATATCCCTGTTATTTCTTCCAACTGATGTGTAAATAACTCCTCTGACAGATCAAGTGAAGCAGCTGTGGTGCTAGTGTTGGTGGTGGCGGCAGGCGGGTTAGTGGTAACTTGAGAGGTGCCCGAAACTGAGCTGGAGGAGGATGGTGCGTCAAGGTTCCGAGCGGAAGCTGTAGAAGATTGGGTGTCCTGTGTTAGCCAGTTAACTATGTGCTCAGAACTTTTCAAGTTGTGGGCACAGTACACACTGTGGGCCTGACACACACGCTGGCAGGCAACTGCAATTAGATTACAGTGAAAAAATTGTTTTCTTTTTTTAAATGCATGCTACTATGACACCAGATATGTGTGGTGGCACTGGAAACTGGCAGTAGTGGGCACAGTACACGCTGTGGGCCTGACACATACGCTTGCAGGCAACTGCAATTAGAGTACAGTGAAAAAATTGTTTTCTTTTTTTAAATGCAAGCTACTGTGACACCAGATATGAGTGGTGGCACTGGGCACTGGCAGTAGTGGCCACAGTACACACTTTGGGCCTGACACACACACTTGCAGGCAACTGCAATTATATTACAGTAAAAAAAAGTTTTCTTTTCTTAAATGAAAGCTACTGTGACACCCGATATGAGTGTTGGCACTGGGCACTGGCAGTAAAGGGCACAGTACACACTGTGGGCCTGACACACACTCTGGCAGGCAACTGCAATTATATTACAGTGAAAAAGTTGTTTTCTTTTTTTAAATGCAAGCTACTGTGACACCAGATATGAGTGGGGGCACTGGGCACTGGCAGTAGTGGGCACAGTACACACTGTGGACCTGACACACGTTTGCAGGCAACTGCAATTAGATTACAGTGAAAAAATTGTTTTCTTTTTTTAAATGCAAGCTACTGTGACACCAGATATGAGTGGTGGCACTGGGCACTGGCAGTAGTGGGCACAGTATACGCTGTGGGCCTGACACACACGCAGGCAGGCAACTGCAATTAGATTGCAGAGAAAAGAAAAAATAAGCAAACTGATGTACTAGCCCTAAAAAGGGCTGTTTGGGGTGCTGTCAGGACGCTGTCCTTACAGCAGATCAGATGAGTCTCTTCAGGACTCGAGTGGACACTGAATACACTAGCCTAGCTATCGATTTCCCTATTAAATCAGTAGCAGCTGCACTGTCCCTGCTCTCACTAACACTGCAGCTTCCGAATGAATCTAAGATGGATGCTGTCCTTGCTTTTTGATAGGAGGTGGGAGGGTCTGGGAGGGAGGGTATGCTGCTGATTGGCTGGAATGTGTCTACTGACTGTGAAGTACAGGGTCAAAGTTTGCTCGATGATGATGTATAGGGGGCGGACCGAACATCGCATATGTTCAGCCGCCGCAGCGAACGCGAACAAACGATGTTCGCTGGGAACTGTTCGCCGGCGAATAGTTTAGGACACCTCTATATAAAAATTGCCCCCAAAAATATCTGATTGAGGCAGTGATGTGATATACCTAGAAAATAATTTCTATATAGGGCATTTGTATTGTGCAGCATTTGTGTGCAGTTCTGCTGAGATACCACAGCTATACAGAGGGACAAACAATATTGGAACAACTAGTTGCAACTGGTGTGATATACCAGTTGCCCCCCAAAAAATATCTGCTTGAGGCAGGGGTGTGATATACCTAGAATATAATTTCTATATAGTGCATTTGTATTGTGCAGCTTTTGTGTGTGGTTCTACTGAGATTCCGAAGCTATATCAAGGGACAAACGCCATTTGAACAACTAATTGAAGCTGGTGTAAAAAAAAAGTTGGCCTCCCAAAAATGTTATTAAGGAAGGGGTGCGATATACCTAGAATATAATTTCTATATAGTGCATTTGTATTGTGCAGCATTTATGTGTGCTTCTGCTGGCATACCGCAACTATACAGAGTGACAAATGCCATTGAAACAACTAATTGCAACTGATGTGATATACCAGTTGCCCCCCAAAAAATCTGATTGAGACAGCGGTTTGATATACCTAGAATATAATTTCTATATAGTGCATTTGTATTGTGCATCATTTGTGTGCGGTTCTGAGGAGATTCTGCAGCTATACAGAGGGACAAATAATATTGGAACAACTCATTGCAACTGGTGTGATATACCAGTTGCCCCCCAAAAATTCTGATTGAGGCAGGGTTTAATATATCTATAATATAATTTCTTTATAGTGCATTTGTATTGTGCAGCATATGTGTGTGGTTCTGCTAAAATACCGCAGCTATACAGACAGACAAACGCCATTGGAATAACTAATTGCAACTGGTGTGATATACCAGTTGCCCCCCAAAAAATATTATTGAGGCAGGGGTGTGATATACCTAGAAAATAATTTCTATATAGTGCATTTGTATTGTGCTGAATCTGTGTGCGGTTCTGCTGAGATACCGCGGCTATACAGCGGGACAAACAACATTGGAACAACTAATTGCAACTGGTGTGATATACCAGTTGCCCACATAAAAATCTGATTTAGGCAGGGGTGTGATATACCTAAAATAATTTTTTTTATATAGGGCATTTGTATTGTGCAGAATCTGTGTGCAGTTCTTCTGAGATACCGCTGCTTAACAGCGGGACAAACAACATTGGAACAACTAATTGCAACTGGTGTGATATGCCAGTTGCCCCCCAAAAAATCTGATTGAGGCACGGATGTGATATATCTATAATACAATTTCCATATAGTGCATTTGTATTGTGCGGCATTTGTGTTGGTACTACTAAGATAGCGCAGCTATACAAAGGGATAAACGCCATTGAAACAAGTAATTGCAACTGGTGTGATATACCAGTTGCCCCCAGAAAATCTGATTGAGGCAGGGGTGCGATATAACTAGAATATAATTGCTATATAGTGCATTTGTGTGCGCTTCTGTTGAGATACCACAGCAATACAGAGGGACAAACGACGTTGGAACAACTAATTGCAACTAGTATGATATAACAGTTGCCCCTAAAAAAATCTGATTAAGGCAGGGGAGCGATTTACCTAGAAGATAATTTTTATATAGTGCATTTGTATTGTGCAGCATTTGTGTGCGGTTCTGAGGAGATACTGCAGCTATACAAAGGGACAAATAATATTGGAACAACTAATTCCAACTGGTGTGATATACCAGTTGTCCCCCAAAAACTCTGATTGAGGCAGGGGTGGGATATACCTATAATATAATTTCTATATAGTGCATTTGTATTGTGCAGCAGTTGTGTGCTGTTTTGCTGACATACCGCAGCTATACAGACAGACAAACACCATTGGAACAACTAATTGCAACTGGTGTGATATACCAGTTGCCCCCCAAAAAATATAATTGAGGCAGGGGTGTGATATACCTAGAAAATAGTTTCTATATAGTGTATTTGTATTGTGCATCATTTGTGTGCGGTTCTGCTGAGATACAGTAGCCATACAATGTGACAAACAATTTTGGAACAACTAATTGCAACTGGTGTGATATACCAGTTGTCCCAAACAAAATCTGATTGAGGCAGGGGTGTGATATGCCTATAATACAATTTTGATATAGTACATTTGTATTATGCAGCATTTGATGTGATTCTGATTAAATACCGCAGCTATACAGACAGACAAACTCCATTGGAACAACTAATTGCAACTTGTGTGATATAACAGTTGCCCCCAAAAAAATCTAATTGAGGCAGGGGTGCGATATACCTAGAATATAATTTCTATATAGTGCATTTGTATTGCGCAGAATCTGTGTGCAGTTCTCCTGGGATACCGCAGCTATACAGAGTGACAAACGCAATTGGAACAACTAATTGCAACTGGTGTGATATATCAGTTGCCCCCCCAAAAATCTGATTGAGGCAGGGGTTTGTTATACCGATAATATAATTTCTATATTGTGCATTTGTATTGTACAGCATTTGTGTGCGGTACTGCTGAGATACCGCAGCTATATAGAGGGACAAACACCATTGGAACAACTAATTGCAACTGGTGTGATATAACAGTTACCCCCAAAAAAATCTGATTCAGGCATATACCTAGAATATAATTTCTATGTCGTGCATTTGTATTGTGCAGCATTTGTGTGCGGTTCTGCTGTGATACTGCAGCTATACAAAGGGACAAATAATATTGGAAAAACTAATTGCAACTGGTGTGATATACCAGTTGCTTCCAAAAATATCTGATTGAGGCAGGGGTGCGATATACCTAGAATATAATTTCTATATAATGCATTTATATCGTAAAGCATTTGTTTGTGTGGTTCTGCTGAGATAGCGCAGCTATACAGAGGGACAAACGCCATTGGAAAAACTAATTGCAACTGGTATGATATAACATTTGCCCCCCAAAAAATCTAATTGAGGCAGGGGTGCAATATACCTTGAATATAATTTATATATAGTGGTTTTGTATTGTGCAGTATTTGTATGCGGTTCTGCTGAGATACTGCAGCTATATAGATGTACAAATGACATTGGAACATTGGAACAACTAATTGCAACTGGTGTGATATTACAGTTGCCCCTAAAAAAATCTGATTGAGGCAGGGGAGCAATATACCTAGAATATAATTTATATATAGTGGTTTTGTATTGTGCAGTATTTCTGTGCTGTTCTACTGAGATTCCTTAGCTATATCGAGGGACAAACACCATTGGAAAAACTAATTGCAACTGGTGTGATATAACAGTTGTCCCCCAAAAAATCTAATTGAGGCAGGGGTTCAATATACCTTGAATATAATTTCTATATAGTGTATTTGTATTGTGCAGCATTTGTGTTCAGTTTTGGTGAGATACCGCAGCTATACAGAGGGACAAATGCCATTGGAACAACTAATTGCAACTTGTGTGATATACCAGTTGCACCCCAAAAAATCTGATTGAGGCAGGTGTTCAATATACCTTGAATATAATTTCTGTATAGTGCATTTGTATTGTACAGAATTTGTGTGCGGTTCTGCTGAAATGCCGTAGTATACAGAGGGACGAACGCCATTGGAATAACTAATTGCAACTGGTGTGATATACCAGTTGCCCCCCCCCCAAAAAATCTGATTAAGGCAGGGGTGTAATATACCTATCATATAATTTCTATATAGTGCATTTGTATTGTGCAGCATTTGTTTGCAATTCTGCTGAAATAACCCAGCTATACAGACAGACAAACGCCATTGAAACAACAAATTGCAACTGGTGTGATATACCAGTTGCCCCCCAAAAAATATGATTGAGGCAGGGGTGTGATATACCTATAATATAATTTCTATATAGTGCATTTGTATTGTGCAGCATTTGTGTGCGATTCTGCTAAGATACCGCGGCTATACAGAGGGAGAAACGCCATTGGAAACACAAATTGCATCTGGTGTGATATACCAGTTGCCCTTCCAAAAAACCGATTAAGTGGTTCTATATACCTGCTTCCACAATGCTTCTCTTCTATTGGGACTTTGTCACAGGGTAATGTTGAAAATAACAGGCAGCGGAAGAGGCAGGCCATTCCGCAGTGGTGGTAGGGGTTGAGCTGGTGCTACAGGACGGAGCCTAATTGGGAAGTTGGAGAAGGTGCATGTGATGACGTCAAAGGACGCACTAGAATTGGTTAAGTGGCTCACTAAGCCTTCCGCTTCGGCACCCTCCTCATCCTCTGTAGCTGACCCCTCCTCACTCTCTGCTGTGTGCACCCCCAAAGACACCACCACCACCACTACCACCAGAGCCCCTCCACTCGAGTCAGAGGAATTATTTTCCCATCAATTCCCAGACCTTACTAATGTGCAGCCATTCTTGGCATCGGTAGAGGAAGAGGAGGTAGCAACTTCCGCCACCTAGCGGTCAGACGACAGCACCCAGATCAGCCCAAGGAGGGCGGTCCCCACTGTTGCTGCATACTCCGAGATCTCTGTCAGTGGTGGTGAAGGGGACGATGATAATGCGTCAATGGATGTCACGTGGGCGCCCACAAGAAAGGAGGAGAAGGAGAGTTCAGAGGGAGAGACGGAGCAGCAGATAGGGAGGGGAGGAAGAGAAGCAGGCAGAACTTGCAGTGCACAGGAGGAAAAAATCAGATTGCAAATGTATTTGGAGCGAGCCATCCACCATGCACGGTCACATCTTGCACTCCCAGGACGCCGGCACATGGCTCAGCAGTGTGGGCTTTTTTTTAACTTGTCAGCTGCTGATAATAGTGTTGCCATCTGCAGCATGTGCTGTCAACGCATAAGTCACTGTAAGCCCAACACTCACCTAGGGATGACTGCCTTAAGAAGGCACCTGGCCTCCCATCACCAAGCCCAGTGGGAGCAACACCGTCAGAACCCACAAAGCCACACTCCTGGTGCTCCACGTCCTGCCTATTCTCCTTCACCTCTCTCCTTCCATTTGTCCTCCACCTTCCATCATGCCATCGTCATGTTCATCTAGCACAAGGCAGGCTTCCGTGGCCCAAATGTTTGATCGTAAAAAAATGATGACGCCGGGTAATCCTCTTGCCAAAAGGCTGACAGCTGGCTTGTCAGAACTGCTAGCCCGCCAGCTACTGCCATATAGATTGGTAGAATCAGAGGCCTTTAAAAAATGTATGTCCATTGGCACACCACAATGGAAGGTCCCTGGAATGAAATATTTCTCCCAGAAATGCATCCTGGATTCGTTGCCAAATACCCTGGGGTCCAGGACGTCTTGAGGCAGGCCAGGAAAATCTCTGGCCACTTTAGAAGATCTTACACAGCCATGGCTCGCCTTGCTGACATTCAGCGGCAACACCACTTGCCCGTCAGACGTCTGATTTGTAACTGCCCGACGTGATGGAACTCCACCTTGTATATGCTTGATAGGCTTCTCCAGCAGAAACGTGCCGGTAATGATTATCTGTACGAACTCTGCGGTAGGACAGGTTCTGGGGAGCTTGTTTTTTTTTTTTCACTGCGCCATTGGCTGCTCATGCGCGGCGCATGCAGACTTCTGCAGCCATTTGATGAGATCACCAAACTAGTCAGTGACAGTCAGTACGCCATCAATGACATCGTACCTTGCGCCTTCTTTCTGAAGTGTGCATTACATTGTGTAATTGATCAAGCCATGGAGGAGCAGGAGCAAGAAGAATAGGAATTTGCAATGCTGAATTAATTCCCATGGGGGGCTACTCCATCTGAGACAAGTCAACAGGAGTCTGAAGAGGAGTCAGGGAGGATGGTGCCTGGGGGGAGGAGAAGGAGGAGAAGCAAGAACAGCAGGCTTTAAACTTTTCTTGGTTCCCTGGTGTTGTCCGTGTATGTGGGGAGGAGACTGAGGACTACATTCTCCTGGGCGATGAGCAGGAGCCAGGCTGCTTTACCGCTTCTAATTTAGTGCAAATGGGGGACTTCATGCTCCAGTGTTTCAAGAGGGACTCTCATATAAAAAGCATAAAGAGCAAGGACAAGTACTGGGTGACAACATACTTAGACCCTTGGTACAAACACAAAATGGTGGACATTTTACCAGTATCACAGAGGGCTGTCAGAATGCAGCATTTCCAGGCCTTTCTGCGAGTGATGCTGCATTCTGCTGTTGCGGGCGCTTGCAGAGAAATTTCCACCCACTGAGAAACAGTTGCGAGTAACAATCCTACAGTGCATGCAAGAAGAGGGCGGTTTAAAGATGTGTTGGTCACTTCGGATATGAGATCATTCTTGCAACCAACCCATCGACAGCCGCCCTCCGTATCCAGCCTCAGGGAACGCCTAGACCGACAGGTGTCCGACTACATCGGGTTAACGGCCGATGTGGATGCTCTGAGAAGCGAGGAACCCCTTAACTACTGGGTGTGCAGTCTTGACCTGTGGCCAGAGCTGGCACAATTTGCCTTGGAACTCTTGGCTTGCACTTCATCCAGTGTTCTGTCCAAAAGGACGTTCAGCGCAGCAGGGGGGATCGTGACTGATAGGCGCACTCGCCTAGCTCACAACAGTGTGGACTACCTCACATTTCTAAAAATGAATGAGGCATGGATTTCGGAGAAATTCAACACCTGTGACAACCATGTTTAATTAAATTTCCTCATGACAGCCCATAAATATCCGCCACCACCCAGAACAAATAATGGTCCCTGTCTTAGGTAAATACAGCGGCATAAAAGGCCTTTTCTGTCCGGTGAATGCCTATTGTTTTGGGCTTCGTGACCTGTGACGACCACGTGGTTCACTATTATCATTAGATTTCTTTTCAAGAGAGAGGATTTCGTTAGCCATGTTTTTAATCCAATTCTATATTTTTAGTTTTTTTAAACATATCTATTTGACCTGTATTTGTACTGGCCTTCAGTAAAATTGGAATTGGAGGAGGAGGAGAAGAAGAGGCAGGCCTGCATGCAATTCTTGGCAGTAACAACAAATCTACATCGGGTCAAGGGGTTGCATGTTTGACGGCCATCAGAAGGTTCACCCAGTGAGCAGTAAAAGTAATGTACCTTCTGGCAGTACTTGTACCGATTGACCGCTGGTACCTGATTCCGGTCTGATCAGGTACTGCGATGAATTTGATCACCCTGCTTCCTACAATCTATCAGATTGCACGGTAGATCAAATTGTTGCCGGTTCCGTCTAACAACGACTAAACTTCTGAGATTCGCAGTTTCAAGCAAACAGGTAGCAGAAAATTAGGAACTCTAATTGCCTTAAAAAATATTGCCCATGCTAGGTTAAATAATTGGTTTTAATAAAAATTGAACGATGTAAAAAACAGAAGCATACAAATATACACAGAACAGTTTTTAAAATAAAAAGGATGAAAGAAAACTGACGCCCACTTTACTCACACAGAGTCTTTCAGCTATCAGGTCCTGAGGCAAGACAGAAAGACACGGATCCTCATTCAATCAGATTGGCCTCAAAATGGGGAACCGAGTACAATCTGCTCTGTCCAATTTATAAGAATTGGTCCAGGCAGTCTGTAAACCAGCCTTTAGGGCATGACATATGGGTTGGCTGTGACTTTTATGACTCTACAAAGGAGAATGCCCGCCTGATAATTGTGGGCTCATTTTTCAGCTCTCAGTATTGGGGTCACATGGGTACCAAACACGGGGTGACCACGTCACCCCAATCAGAAGAACTGATTTTCTGAGCAAGGATTTAATATAAGTGGGTGGGTTTTTGGCATGTGTGGCACCGTCACCTCCTGACCATTAAAATGCTGTACCTCAATAATCTCTATTGAGCTGTATTTTCGAGTTAAGACCGGAGTAAGATTTTTGGATTTTCCAAATGACAGCGAGGTATGGAGAGCAGCTTGCCCCCACCCTCCAGAAGCGTGTCCCTATGATAAAGTAATAAACCCCTTTAAAGCTGTCCACTATACAGGCATGTTTATATAAAGTGTCGTAGAGGCCAGTGATCGTTGTCACCTCTGGATCAGGGACTAAGAAGTTTATGGTTGTGGTTTAGGATGTGAGAGAAGATGAAGAGGGAGAGAAGGGACAGTAATTTGTTTAAATAGGGGGGAGCTCCGAGTCAGAGAAGGGACAGTTATTTGTTTGAATAAAGGGGAGCTCCGAGTCCCCAGAACACAGGCCAAGCACTCATGCTCGGTGTGCCACACCTCCCCTTTTAGAAGGTGTCTGGGGAGGATGACTCCCAGGTCATTCTCCATGGCACCTGTCACTGTGGATTCAGCAGCCCTAGACAGTCCATCTGCATTCCCATGGTCGCTCCCCTTCTTGTACTGGATGGTAAAATCATTCTGCTGCAGAGCCAAACTCCATTGCAGCAGTTTTTCATTGTCAGCGCCTACACGGTTCAGCCAGCTCAAGGGGTTATGGTCAGTGATCACTGTAAAGTTGCTTCTATAGAGGTATGGTTCAAATTTATTAGGAGACCAAACTATGGCAAGACACTCCTTGTCAATGGTGGCATATGCCACCTCCCTGGGCAGCAACTTCCGGCTAAGGTAAAGAACCGGGTGCTCCTCCCCAGCCAGGTCCACCTGGCTTAGGACAGCTCCGAGGCCATAGGTAGAGGCATCCATTTGTACCACAAACCTGCAGGTGAAATCAGGGGCCTGAAGAATGGGGGAGTGGGATAGAGCATATTTCAAGGCATTGAAAGACGTCTCGCAGTCAGGGGTCCAAGTGATCAGCTTGGGGAGTTTTTTTCTTAGTTAGGTCTGTCAGGGGCTTTGCCAAGGCACTGTAATTTGGCACACATTTTCGATAATATCCGCACGTACCCAGATAAGACATTACTTGTATTTTGGTTAAGTTAAGACGGCAGATCGCATGTGTTTGCTGGCAAACACTGCGAACTGGCCATCACTTTCTACCAGTACCCTCGGCTAAGATCCATGACTGTTATAAACTGGGCTGCTGCCAGTTTGTCTAACAGTTCATTAATCCTGGGCATTGGATAGGCATCAAAGTCATGGCATTTAACTTCTGGTAATCCACACAGAACCGGGTTGTCTGGTCCTTTTTTGGGACAAGGACGACAGGAGCAGCCCAGACACTGTAGGATTTTTGGATAATCTTTAAGCCTAGCATCTCTCCTACCTCTCGCTTCATATTCTTTAGGACTTCCTGTGTAATCCGGTAGGCCGGCTGCCGAATCGGGCGGTGACTGCTGGTATCTACATGGTGCTCTGCCAATTGTGTCCTACAGATGTACCATGGTTAGCACTCCCGCTGTTAACTCAAATTTCTCAACTAATTTAATTATCTTGAGACAAAAGCCATTGAAAAGCAATTGAAGGTGTTTGCTTAGATTAGATAACCAAACTCAGAAATCTCACAAAAAAGGAGTGCTAACTATGTGACATCTGTACCTGGTTTACCCGTAAAAAGATCCTTCTGCACAGAAAGGACTGCTGCAAGTTCACTTTGTTGCTCCCCAGTAAGCTGCGGGTTGATTTGTAAAGCTTGCATAGATCTGCAGCCCTTGCTGACTGCCAGCAGATCAATCAGGAGATCCTCTTCTCCATTCTCGGGTAGGCTACACACTGGTGGGATTTAAGCATATTCACATGGAAGCTCTTTTCCCTCTTTCCCCCGTCATCCAAGGCCACTACATATGTCACTTCATTCACCCGTTTTGTAATGGTATATGGCCCTTTCCAGGCTGCCTGGAGTTTATTCTGGAGCATGGGAATCAGGGCCCACACCTTCTGCCCAATTTCATAAGCTTGTTCTCGGGCATGCCGGTCATACCATCTATTCTGGTTGGCCTGGGCCTTGGTAAGATTCTCCCGGACCTGACCAACCAGAGTCTCCATTTTTTCACGGAGAGTTAACATGTAGTCCACCAAGGATGTCCCGGCACCCACAGTCTCTCCCTCCCAGGCCTCACGAATGAGATCTAGGGGTCCACGGACCCATCTCCCATACAGAAGCTCAAAGGGGGAGAAGCCTGTGGATGCCTGGAGTACATCCCAGTATGCGAACAACAGGTAAGGGAGATATCATTCCCAGTCCCGGCCTTGGGTCTCCACAAACATCTTAAGTATCTGCTTTAGGGTTTCATTAAAGCGTTCACAGAGACCGTTTGTTTGTGGATGGTAGGGGCTGGCAACTATATGCTCCACCTGCATTTTAGTCCACAAGCACTGCATCAAGTTAGACATAAATTGTCCCCCATGATCAGTGAGCATCTCCTGTTGGAAACCCTACGCGAGAAAATATACCTAACAGAGCATCTGCCACTTTGTCTGCGCGGATGGAAGACAAAGCAACAGCCTCTGGGTATCGGGTGGCATAGTCTACCACAGTGAGTATAAACCTTTTTCCAGAAGAGCTGGGAATGGCCAAGGGTCTGATGGGGGGAGGGGAAGGGGGAAATAAAGTGACAGTGCATAGTAGAAGATAATACCATGATTGCATTTGTTATAATCAAGTGAAGAAAAAATATGTATATGATTATATAAAAGAAAACAATTATGATGGTGATAAAGAAAAAGGGGGAGACTACGAGGGGAAATATATATGTATATACAAGAAATATGTAATATAAAGAGACGCTCCAAAAAAGGCTCAATGGCAAAAGGAGCAGACAAAAGAGAGATCAATATTCCACAGGCATAAGTAAATAAAAGGTGTAAAGATGTTACATCCTATGGAAAAAAGGAGAGAGCATGTTAGAAAAATAAAAAAATGATTTCTTGGTCAGACCTTTAATATACCGCCGGTCCTCTTTTTACACACCACCGATACCCCTTAAAGCAAGAACCAGAGGTGGCAGAAGACCATATAGGCCAACTTTTCTGCCGACACCAAAGGATTCGGGACTGAAGCAGCCACCCATTTCAGAGAAGACCCATCACCCTCTGTCCGTGGCCCACCACAAGAAACACCTGTACTTGCTGGTAAGCACAAATAGCCCTTAGGCCTCTTTCACACAGCCGTTGCGGAAAAATGTGCGGGTCCGTTGCGGGAACTGCCCGAGTGCAAAACATTGTAATGCGTTTTGCACGCGTGTGAGAAAAATTGCGCATGTTTGGTACCCAAACCCGAACTTCTTCGCAGAAGTTCGGGCTTGGAATTTATGTTCTGAAGATTGTATTATTTTCCCTGATAACATGGTTATAAGGTGAAATAATAGCATTCTGAATACAGAATGCATAGTAAAATAGCGCTGGAGGGGTTAAAAAAAATAAAATAAATGTAACTCACCTTAATCCACTTGATCGCGTAGCCCGGCATCTCTTCTGTCTGTCTTCTGTGCTGTGTGCAGCAACAGGACCTGTGGTGACATCACTCCGGTCATCACATGATCCATCACCATGGTCAAAGATCATGTGATGGATCATGTGATGACTGGAGTGACGTCACCACAGGTCCTGTTGCTGCACACAGCACAGAAGACAGACAGAAGAGATGCCGGCTACGCGATCAAGTGGATTAAGGTGAGTTAAATTATTATTTTTCTTTTTGTAACCCCTCCAGTGCTATTTTACTATGCATTCTGTATTCAGAATGCTACTATTTTCCCTTATAACCATTTTATAAGGGAAAATAATAATGATCGGGTCTCCATCTGCACTTGCTTGTGGATTTTCACGCAACCCCATTCATTTCTATGGAGCCTGCGTTACGTGAAAAACGCACAAAATAGAGCATGCTGCGATTTTCACGCAATGCATAAGTGATGCGTGAAAATCACAGCTCATGTGAATAGCCCCATAGAAATGAATGGGTCGGTATTCAGTGCGGGTGCAATGCGTTCAACTCACGCATTGCACCCGCACGGAATACTCGCCCGTGTGAAAGGGGCCTTACACTAATATCAGGACTCATACTGTGACAGGGGAACTCATAGTTTGGGGGCATAGTTAACTATTTAAAGGCTGTCACACCACTGCCTGCAAGCGGACCAGATCATAAACCCTTGTGTAGGTCTACTAACTTAAGGCCACCAAAAAATTGCCAGATCGCTGCTGTTAACACTTTGCTGCCCTTACAAGAAGGAGCTAACAGAGGCAAAGGAGTGCATCAGGAAACAGAGCCGAGCTGACAATTGATAAGAAGTAATATCGGTCTCCGTTATCAGACCAGTGTCCGCTGTGCTCACGCTGAAGTGTGCACTTTACCTTGCTACCCAGTTCCTGCTCGTCTCTGAACAGCTTTGTCACTAAACACCCGGGGACAGAAAAACCCCCACGTCCCAGGACTGAACCCACCTATCAAACCTCTTGGGCTGCACAGTCCCCTAATTCACTTACCTGAAGTTTAATCCTCAAACATCCTAGAGGCTCCCAACCGCTCTATTTGCCTGTTATCAGATAGCTCTTACAATTTAATGGGCCAGCGGACTAATACCTCCAGAAGCCCCCTCTCGGATACACTAAGTGTAAACTGCTTGTACCACATAAACATAGCTGAATCCGCCTACTAGTGGTAGCTACTGCTCAACTCTTCGCTTAATTACTAGCAAATTATCCAGGTTAATACACACAGGTTCCCTCATCTTACCTGCAAGCACCATAGCCTCCAAAAAAAGATGTAGAACACTAAAACCTTAGCGGGCCTCAGAACAGGAGAGTCTCTATCAAACGTAATACCAGACCGCTGGACTTCTTTGTACAGAAACAACATACCGCATCGGCTCATAAACCTACTACCGCAGCCTTGTCCAACACTGATAGCTGCCAAGATCTCCCTACAGCCACCCCCACATCACAAGAGATGGAGAGTGACGAGAAGACACACACAGCGACAAAAGTCTCCCAATTTCAAGGTCATTCCTGGGTAAGGCGCTTACTAAAGCCTTAGAACCTGTGGTGAAAGAGTTGCAGGACATCAAGCAAGATGTTAGAAGTATAGGCAACAGGGTTGAACAATTAGAAACCACTCAATCTCAACTCATCTCTTATACAGAAGCTGCATCAACAACTTTCAGCTCCTGCCAATCTCATCTAAATAAAATTGTAAACTGGATGGAAGACCAAGAAAACAGGGCCAGACAAAATAATTTACGCCTGAAAGGAATCCCTGAAACAGTACTTCCTGAGGCTATTACAGCCACAGTTAAACAAATATTTATCTCAGTCCCAGGAGACACCTACCCACTGGAAATATCAATTGAAAGAGCTCATAGAGCCCTCAGGGCGAAACCACCACCATCAGAGCCTCCACGCGATGTGATCTGTTGCCTCTTCCACTCCAAAGTCAGGGATGACATCCTCAAACAAGCCACGACAAACCCTCCTCACGAAATTGAGGGGTCCTCGATCTCCATCTTTCAAGATCTTGCCAGATCCACTCTCTCAAAGAGGAACATCCTGAGACCTTTAACAGAAATTCTCAGACACCGCAACATCCCTTATAGATGGCTGTTCCCCTTCGGCCTCTCCATCTCTCTGGGGATGAAAAGACTGATCCTAAAAGAACATTGAGCAGAGTTACCAGAAGTCCTGCAACAACTAGATATCACTGACTTCGACATCCCAGATTGGTCTCCAATACAGGACCTAACTTCTCAGCCATCCATCTTACTGTCTACTCCGTGGGAGATCGTGAGTACGGAAAAGCGTGGAAGAAACTGTAACCGACAAGGCAAGCTGACACCAAGGCACATCTCAGTGGACCCGACATGATCTTCAATCAAGACAATGTATAATACTGTCTCACACAGCAAGTTTCTTTCAGTTTAACTCATGTTTATAACACTGTTAATTGTTTAGAACTTATTGAGGGCATTATTGGTGGGACTGGGATGGCGGGGGAACACCCTTTATGACGTGGAACAGCATTGTCACTTGCTGCATCTACATCACTACGCCTTCCTGTCTCTTACAGATAGCTAGGAGCATCAGGCCTCCTCTGCAATCTACACTCCCACCTCTATCCCTTTGCAATGAGAGTCAGAGAAGCTTTGGATGAGAGCCACCCTTAAAAGACAAGAGACTCTCCTCCACTCTCTCCTCATTTACTATTGTTCCTGACTATTAATGGCCCAGGGACTCACAAGATGGTGCACTCTACCTTGTCGATATCACATTCCTTTGGAATTTACTCACCTTTCTCACCAAGCTGTGCTATCACCTTTTCCTTTATATTGTATAACTGGTTGTATACCTTGTTGTTACTTTATGCCTGTTACAAACCACATACCCCCCCCTCATACCCCATACACATACACCCCTATATAGTTCACCAGAATCACAGTAACATAGTTATCTTCACCATTAGATTAACTCCATACACAACAGTGCTAATTGATCTCTTAACATTACCATTGCATCATTAAAACTGATCTCGTTCAACACCAGGGGCCTTAACTCCGCCATTAAACGCTCACAAATACTACATGACCTTAAGAAAGAGAGAGCAGACATTGTCTTCCTTCAGGAAACCCATTTCCTGAAAGATAAAACTCCAACTTTTCATAAACACTACTACGACAAATGGTTCCATTCCCATACCCCCAACAAAAACTCCAGAGGAGTCTCTATAGCATTCGCAAAACACATCTTCTTTGATCTGATAGACTAATATATAGACTCAGAGGGTAGAATAGTTGTCTTTATTGGGAAACTAGAAGGATCTTTAGTCACTTTAGCAAATCTTTATTCGCCCAACAGGCCCCCTGGCTCTGCACCTCACTGGCACTCTTAGACAGCCTCAAACATGTTGATCTAATTGTAGGAGGAGACTTTAACGTAGCACTAGAACCCCTCATCGACACTACCTCTGGGAAATAGCCACTCTCATACAAAGCCCTTAGACATATTAAAAAGTCATTACAATTTTTCTCACTAACAGACACATGGCGTTTCTTCAACCCCACAGGAAGAGACTATACACTATACTCAGCTCCTCAAATTCCTACCATAGAATAGACTATTTTTTAACTCTAAAGTTTTCTCTTAATAAGGTACTATCATCAACAATTTGCTCAATTATTCACTCGAATCACTCCCCGATAGAACTGATTTTCACCCCCACAACTACCAAACCACCCTGGCGTCTCAATGAAACACAACTCTCCATTCCTCAAGTTCACACTAAAATAAATGACCGTCTAGACCTTTTCTTCACACAAAATCGAAGCAACGACATCTCTGTTCCCATGACATGGGAGGCTCATAAGGCCACGATACGAGGTGAATTTATATCCCTCGGCTCATACTACAAAAAACAAAGATCAAAAGATCTCAAATTTGCAAAAAGAGATTGAGGAACTTGAACGAACCCATAAACAATCCCTTGCATCCTCTAATCTCCAACAACTAGCATTTGCTCGCTTGCAACTTGCAAATTTACATGTCTGTCAAGCATTCCTTTTATGCTCATGGCGACAAAGCATTCAAACTTATGATGTCTCTCATCAAAAAAAGAAAACTCAGAACCCAAATACTAGAAATTAAAACAAGATCTGGAGAAGTATCATTTGATAGCTCACAAATAAAAAGGGAATTTATAGCCTTTTATACCTCACTATACCAACTTAATTCCCACACAGCAAGAAATGAGACACAGGATAAGTCCAAACATATAGACCAGTTCCTTTTCCGTATTACATCTCCCACCCTCTGCTCACACTGATTTGACCAAGCCTTTCACTCTGAATGAGGTCCAGTCCACCCTGAAAAGATGTCCTAAATCCAAGGCCCCTGGCCTGGACGGGCTACCTTGCGCTTATTATACTTCCTTCTCTACTATCCTACTTCCGCATCTGACAGACACTTGTAATGCATACCTACGGGGATCTCATATCCCAAAGCAAGCATTAGAAGCATATATCACACTGATACACAAAGAAGGTAAAGACCCAAAACAATGCGGTAGCTATAGACCTATCTCGCTACTGAACTTAGATCTTAAGCTATACGCTAGCCTGTTGGTCAACAGGATGAAACCCCTAATCCCACATCTTGTCTCTGCAGAACAAGTAGGCTTTGTAACCGGGAGGGAAGGGAAAGACAACTCAATGAGAGTTCTGTCCTTGCTACAACTAGCCAACCGCAAGAAGACGCCTCTAATCATGCTGGGGACTGATGCAGAGAAGGCGTTTGATAGGGTGGACTGGACCTACATGATACAAGTGCTTATACATTTCGGCTTCCCCTCATCTTTCACCAGTGCAATTTTCTCAATGTACTCATACCCTACGGCAAAATTGCGGATCAATAAATCACTATCAGAATCATTTGAAATTCAAATCTCTCTTCGTCCTATCCCTCAAACCACTCTTACAGACTATTAGAGAACATCCAAAGATAATTGGCTTTCACACAAATGAGCACACACACACAGCACTGCAGCCTACGCAGATGACATCTTCATTTTCATCACAAACCCACTAGATGCATTTCCGGGTTTGCAGACAGTTCTCCAAGAATACGGTTCCCTCTCCAATTTTAAGATAAATGCAACAAAGTCCGAGGCCCTGGGTCTCAACATCAGTAATGACCTAATATCGGACCTCAAACAATGCTTCCCATATCAGTGGCCACAATCACACATTACATACCTAGGCCTCAAAATTAGCAAAACCTGGAAGGACCTCTACAAACTGAATTATGCTCATTTAACCCAGACATTTCAATTTACTTTTGACTCTTGGTCACTCCCATACCTATCATGGATGGGACGTAAATACCTTATTAAGGCTATACTTCTTCCAAAACTATTGTATCTCTTTCAGGCACTGCCAGTCCCCTTACCAATTTCCTTCTTTACTGAGATCAAAAGAACTACTAACCGCTTTCTCTGGCAAGGTAAAAGACCTCACCTAAATTATGCATTACTCACGCAACACAAAACAAGAGGGGGAATGGCGCTGCCTGATTGGAGACTATATTATTAAGCGGTACATATCTCGAGATTATTACCGTGGTCGAGAGGAAAGGCCTAGAAACTCTCGGTACCTCTAGAAGAATGTCTCGCACAATGTCGATTAAAGTCACACCTATGGGATAAGGAATAGTGATGAGCGACAGGGGTTATATTCGAATTCCCGGTATTTTGCTAACATTTTTTAGAATATTCGTCGAATATTCAAAAATACGAAAATTCGCGATTTTTTTTACTCTAAAAATCGGCAAGGTAATGATTGTGTAATATGCAAATTTTCGTAATTTGAATTTTCGGATTCAAATTTTTATTGCAAATTTTTCAACTTACAACTATTAGACAAAGAAGATTATAACACTATATTATCTAAATTGCTCTATATTTGTTTCTTTTCGAATATTCGCTATATTACTATAACTTAGTTTTTTCGAATATTCGTAATATTCTAAAACAAGAATATATAGCAATATGGCGAATATTCGAAAAAAAAACTAATATAGAGCAATTTAGCTAATATAGTGCTATAATCTTCTTTGTCTAATAGTTGTAATTTTTTTTTTCATCTGGAGTTCAGATTGGAAAAAAATTACAACTATAAAAAAAAAGATTATAGCACTATATTAGCTAAATTGCTCTATATTCGTTTTTTTCGAATATTCGCTATATTGATATAATTTTGTTTTTTCGAATATTCGTAATATTCTAAAACAAGAATATATAGCAATATAGCGAATATTCGAAAAAACGAATATAGAGCAAAATTCGCAAACACTACTACTCCTAAAGTCAAGTATATTGCAGCCTTCTTATTGGCCCACAAGCTAGAAGCAGGGAGGTATCATGTGTACTGATTAAAAAAAAAATTCTAATAAAAAAAATAAAAAAAAGGAAAAAAAAATCGAATATTTGAAATTACGAATATATATAACTATATTTGAAATATTAGCGAATTTTCGAAGTACCTATATTCGCGATAAAAATTCGAATATTCGTGATCAACACTAATAAGGAAGACATTACCCCAGTCCAACTCACACTCAACCTCATTACCCGAGAAACACTTAAAATTTGGCGGTCCTACAAGGAAGATCTTAGTCCCATTCTCTCCCCCCTTATGTCCATACCAGACATAACAGATTTACACTCAGCCAAATATAGAGATATAGGAATTAACCCCTCAGACCTGAAATCTATCAAGATACAATCTTTTCTAGACCAAGATAGCCCTGACGACCCACTTTCCTATACCCAGTTACACCTGATACAGAAGGCCCACATCAAATCATTAATCACCCCTATCCTTACTACATCTAACACATATAGAGAGCTGACCCCTTTTGAGAAACTCATTGTTTCACGCCATTCCGATCTCCATGTTTTGTCACAAGTCTACAAAATACTCCAATCCATTAGAAACCCTAATGATATGACATACATCACAGAATGGAGCAGAGACTTTGAAACTACATTCACAGGCAGAGAATCCAAACAAATCTACTTAAGCTCGCATGTAACCAGGTGGTATCTCACCCCAGTTTCGTCTCAAACAGATGCACTGCCTCAGCACAGACATATGTTGGAAGTGCTTCCAAACCAAAGGCAGATACCTACACATGTGGTGGCACTGCCCTGTGATTCAGCCTTTCTGGACTGAGATACTTAAACTGGCTAAACAAATGTGTTCTTTACCCGAGACCCCATCCCCCCTCTCAGTCCTACTACATGTCAGACTGGAAAACATTCCCTTTAGGGAACGCAGACTTTTCCTTTACCTCATGGCTGCTGCAAAATCCCTTATACCACAATATTGGAATAAAAAAACACCATCGACCGTTTCACAGTGGCTAAATAAGGTCAACCATATTTACCACATGGAGGAACTGTCAGCCTGGGAGAAAAGATCCCACACGACATTTCAAAAATATGGGAAGATTGGTTATCCTTCCGAAATACTACATCAGCACCTAACATGCTTTCTAACATATGCTGCTCGTCCTTGATCCTGGATACAACACACCACTCGTACCCAACCCTCAACTCTCCCCCCTCCATCGACCTCACCCCCCTCCCTCACTCCCCTTTCCCATCTACTCATTACTCCATGTTCATCATTATGTTATAGAACGAGCACTGTTGCATATCAACTTGTCATAATTGTTCTTGATTTCTTCTACCTCAATACAATGTAAACAGTCTCTTATTTTATTATAAAAACTAATAAAAAGAGAATTGAAAATAAAATAAACTAAAAAAAAGATTAAGAAAGATAAAAAACAATAATAAGATCCACAGGCGTGGTCCCAGCGGTTACATTAAGGATGAGAAACTCAAATTGTCATTTAGGCCCATGAGTCCAAATCCAGCGGCTCTCCTTTTGAGCTAGCCTCTCTGCAAATGGTTTGGGGACTTCATCCTCTTTTATTTCTTGTGCATTAAGGATATCTTTTACATGCTCACGTACGTGTCACGCCCACGTATATCTTGCGGCCGCATGTCCTAACATGGAACGAGCAGTTGACTTTGTAGATTCCTCTGGGAAGAGGTCCTTTAATATCCATCATTCTCTCACATGTTCTAGCTCTAGGGTAGTATATTATGCGTCATGCCCATGTCCCAAGATATATGTGGGCCTGACAACACGCAAATTAAAAATTTGCGTACGCGAACATGTAAAAGATATCCTTAACGCACAAGAAATAAAAGAGGATGAAGTCCCCAAACAAATTGCGAGACACTTCAAGGAGTTTCTCTCATGTAATCCCAGACTTCTAAAGGTCAGAGGAATCGACTGTGTTCAGGTTGATTTAAGTGCAGGCAATGTATCAAGGAGGCACGCCTGTGGATCTTATTATTATTTTTTATCTTTTTTAATCTTTTTTTTTTTCTAATATGCTCTCTACTTTTTTCCATAGGATGTAACATCTTTACACCTTCTAATTTCTTATGCCTGCGCAAAATGGATCTCTCTTTTGTCTGCTCCTTTTGCCATCGAGCCTTTTTTGGAGCGTCTCTTTACATTACATATTTCTTGTATATACATATATATTCCCCCTCGTAGTCTCCCCCTTTTTCTTTATCACCATCATGATTGTTTTCTTTTATATAATCATGTACATATTTTTTATTCACTTTGATTATAACAAATCCAATCATGGTATTATCTTCTACTATGCACTGTCACTTTATCCCCCCCCTCCCCTCCCCCTCCCCTTCCCTCCCCCTCCCCTTTATTTGGTGAGTCTTTGATTTCTTTTTAACTTATATGGCATTAGATTCAGGTTATTTGATACCTGGCTACTATTGGGGTATGCCTCTATCTGGCTTATGCTGCACTTGCATGCAACCCCTGTTCATCCTGCTGTGTAGGTATCTTTTTGATTATTGACTCAACCGATATTTATGATTTATTCTTGGTCAATGGCTGGTAACTATACCATATATAACCTATTTCATTGATCATTATGTTTTACATTTGACACGTGTGCTATCCCAGGGTGGCATTCTTTTCTTTTCTCTGCTTCTTTTCACTTTTTTAAAGGTATATTATTTATCGCTTTATATTTTAATCATGTTATAATAAAATTCATATATTTATATACACGGTACTATGAGCTCTGTTTCCTTGTTTTTTCGCTTGTTTCTCTCAGGAGCTAGTACCGAGTTACATTTACGGGTGTCCTTTTGGTTCCATTGGGTGGACACTATTTCCACTTTTTACCAATTGGCCACCTTTTGGTCTTTATTGTTTTTTCCAATAGAACCAGCAGGCCAGCCTAGCTTTTCTGTACACCCAAATGCCCAGACCAGGGGACTTCATGAGCTACAGTACTCTGAGTAGTTGAGCCCAGTACCTTTGGGGTACAATCAACACTCTCTCAGCAACCTGTGATTGGCTGGGGACAGGGAAAAAATGGCTCTCTGTATAGTTTCCCCTGTTCCCAGTAAACTTTTACCTTGTCAAAATCTCCAGGAGGCCTGGCGGCAGAGGCCCTTAGATCTTCCAAAGTGGCATCTGTAGCCAGGGCCTCCTCGAACGCCAAGTTTGTGGCGGGTGCCTGCTGCACAGCCCAGGTAATTTCAGGGAGAGGAGGTGGGGGAGCTGTATCCACCAGATGCTCCCCCTGGGCAATAAAGTTCCCCGTATCCTCCTCAGCAGCATTCTGGGAACTCTTCTGTCGAGTCACTCAATGGTACCTTTTAACTCAAGTACATCACCATCATCATTCATCTGGGAAGCCGGTGGGGGAGAGACAGGTGTCTGTCCGGCGTTCCCCTCTGTGGAAAAAACATGGTTAGGCAAAACACAATGGTTCACCCCCAATCCTTGCCCAAAGTCCTCTTCCAAGGGTCACTGGTCCACTGGCAGGGGGGGGTGAGGCCGAGTCGGTGGGGGTAGAAGCAGGTTCATACTGGGAAGTCATGCAGCCCAAGTCAGTGCCCAGCTGCATGTTAGCAGGGATGGAGTCTGACAACCCCACTTCTCTCAGGCTGCACCCTGCACCCCAGTCTAGGTACACACAAGCCATGGGGACAGTAGGGCTGACTCCCCCAATCCCTGTGACCATCATGGTCTTTCCGGGAAGGATGTCTTGGGGGTCCATCAGCTCGGGACGCACAAGGGTCAGCTTTGCACTGGTATCCCGCAGCCCCACTGTAATCTTTTCTCAGATTTTAACAGGTTGCAGGTTATCAGCATGGGGATTTGGCTGGGTGGCCACACAATACAGGGCAGGGGGTGAACTGGAGGGTTTCCCCAGCACCCGGATTTCTTCTTATCAGGGCAGGTGAGGCTGATATGGCCGGTCTTGTTGCACACATAGCAGCGCTGGACATCTGTGGTTGCAGGTTTCCCACCAGAGGGGTGGGTGTTTGCCCCAGCGGGCATTCGGTTGGCAGCAGACAGGGGAGGAAAGCTGGACTTGGGGCTCTTCCAGCTAGGACTCGGTGGTCGGGCACCCTGCTTGTCACATACAGGTCAGCAAGCTTGACGGTTTCCTCTGCTGTTTTGGGCTGTCGCGTTAGGACAAATTGCTTGACATTAGGGAGGCAGATGTGAAGTAGCTGGTCCTGGATGGTAACCCTCGAAGGTGGTAATGTCCAGGCCCTTGACCCATTTGTTAAAGGCAGATCTCAGGCCACCCAGGACATCAGTGTAGCTGTCAGTGGGGCCAAGCTGCAGAGTCCTGAACTGTTACATGTACATGTCAGGGGTGAGGTTGTAGCTTTTGATTATGGCCGCTTTGATTTTAGCATAGTCCCCATCACAGTCCATAGGCAGGTCAGCAAAAACATCCAGCGCCTTCCCTCAGGCCTGGAGTGAGATATTTTGGGATGGTGTTACCCTGATGAAGGTACGCCAAAACGTGCGTCGGGGTAACGCCATCCCAGGCACTCAGGTCTCCGTTACTTCTTGGTGAGTCTGTGCTATTTCCATCTATACTCATGGCTTGTCACATATAGTTAGGATATGGCATATGGCAATAAAGTATACTATTTTTTCATTATTGGACATCTATGAGCTTCAGTTCTCTTGTTTTTTCTCTTATCTAAAAAGCTTGTCCAGTTATATATAAATGTTTGGAAGTCTGCTTATATAGCCGCACCATTGCAGTGTATATTTATTCAGCAATTGACACCCATGGTTGTTTTTGTTTTTTTATTAACTCCAGCTTCAGTTGGCACTCAGCTTGGCGCTCTGAGGCTTCCCTCTCAGCTTGGCGATCGGCTGCTTTCTGGTACTCTAGGATGAGTTGCAAACGAAGTTCAGCATCCAAGTCACCTAGGCAGGCCAGCGCAGCCTGTATGGATGAGGGCAGTCCTTCTGAGGTGGTACTCTGCTCAGAGTTCTCACCGGCAGGAGAAGCAGGCCTTGGGTTTATCTCACAGACCAGCTGGGGAGGACTGCCATCTGGCTCGGTTGTCACTCCTGTCCTCCCTTGATCATCCGCCTGCAGCGCACGTACAAGGAAGTCCTTTGTCCGGTCCGCTCCATCAATCCCTCTGAGCTGACAGAGATTGACTAGCGCTTCCTTCGTCATCCTCTGGTATGAAGTGGACATGATGCTGCACTTCTCCCAAATAAAAGATAGAAAAGAAAAACAAGAGGATGTAGGGGAAACTGTCCTGTATGTATATGTTCTGCTTCAAAACCAAAATAAATAACCCCAGCACGGTCAGCTGACCTGTACACTGGCACTGAACTTCCAGCTGTTAGTGGCAGGTTTAATTGCTTAAACCTGGTACTGAGGCTTTAAATTAAATCCCACCTGCTGCCACCAATCTGTCAGGATCTTGCCCTAATCCCCAGGTGGCAGTACCTGTATTGAGTCTGTTAGGCTACTTTCACACTTGCGGCAGAGGGATCCGGCAAAACGTATGTCAACCGATGGCATTAGTAAGACTGATCAGGATCCTGATCATATCCAGAAAAATAAAAAACGGAGACAGCACGTCCAAAAAGGTGCAAAAAGTGGAATTTATTCCGTATGCTTGAAAAAGGCTAACACGCAGCCGAAACGTTGCATCCGGAATAAATTCCACTTTTTGCACCTTTTTGGACGTGCTGTCTCCGTTTTTTATTTTTCTGGATATCTACAAGTTGTTCTACTAGGGGCTTTTTACCACCCCTCCTGGAGACGAGCACCCGATACATCATTACCAAGGAGTGCTGTCCACCCATATTTTTTCGCTACAGGATCCTGATTAGTCTTAAAAATGCCTGATCAGTCCAAAAAATGCATTGAAATGCCGTATTCGTCTTTCCGGTGTCATCCGAGAAAAAAAAACGGCATTTATTTTTTTCACCTTTTTTTCCGTCTGCTGTCTGTGACCAGCCGGGCGCTCCTCCTACTGGTAAGTGACAGGTCTGTGCTATAAGCAATGAGCCGCACAGACCTTTCAATTACCAGTAGGAGGAGCGCCCGGCCGGTCACAGACAGCGCAGGTAAGTATAATGCTTCTAAAATTGCTAAATAACCATGGTAGCCAGAACTGCAGTAGCGTCCTGGTTGCCATGGTTACCGATTGGAGCCCCAGCGATTAAAGTGGCACTCCGATCAGAACTCTCCACTGCCACCAATGATCGGGGGGGGGGGGGGAGGCTGCACTGCCCACCAATGAATTTAATACAGGAGAGGGAGGGAGGGGGGGGGCCGGGGGGCCGCACTGCCCACCAATGAATTTAATACAGGGGAGGGAGGGAGGCCGCACTGGCCACCAAAGAATTTAATACAGGGGAGGGGGGCCGCACTGGCCACCAATGAATTTAATACAGGTGAGGGAGGGGACGGCCGCACTGGCCGCCAATGAATTTAATACAGGGGAGGGAGGGAGGGGGGGCACACTGGCCACCAATGAATTAAAAACTGGGGAGGGAGGGGGTTATGCCCCCTGCTGCCTGGCAGCACCTGATCTCTTACAGGGGGCTATAATATGCACAATTAACCCCTCAGGTGCAGCACCTGAGGGGTTAATTGTGCGGATCACAGCCCCCTGTAAGAGATCGGATGCTGCCAGGCAGCAGGGGGCAGTCATGCCCACAGTTCTTAGTATATTCTAACTTGAAGCGTCCCCATCACCATGGGAATGCTTCTGTGTTAGAATATACTGTCGGATCTGAGTTTTCACGATGTAACTCAATCCGATGGTATATTCTAACATAGAGGCGTTTCCATGGTGACGGGGACGCTTCAAGTTAAAATATACCATCTGATTAGAGAAAACTCCGATAGGGATTCCTGACTTTACATTGAAAGTCAATGGGGGCGGATCCGTTTGCAATTGCACCATATTGTGTCAACATCAAACGGATCCATCCCCATTAACTTGCATTGTAAGGCTACTTTCACACTAGCGTTCGGCTGTCCGCTTGTGAGCTCCGTTTGAAGGGGCTCACAAGCGGACCCGAACGCTTCCGTCCAGCCCTAATGCATTCTGAGTGGACGCGGATCTGCTCAGAATGCATCAGTCTGGCGGCGTTCAGCCTCCGCTCCGTTCAGCAGGCGGACACCTGAACGCTGCTTGCAGCGTTCGGTGTCCGCCTGGCCGTGCGGAGGCGTGCGGATCCGTCCAGACTAACAATGTAAGTCAATGGGGACGGATCCGTTTGAAGATGACACACTGTGGCTCAATCTTCAAACGGATCCGTCCACCATTGACTTTCAATGTAAAAGTCTGAACGGATCCGCTCAGGCTACTTTCACACTTAGAAAAGTTTATACAATATAATGCAGACGGATCCGTTCTGAACGGAGCCACCGTCTGCATTATATGAGTGGATCCGTTCAGAACGGATCCGCTCTGAACGCTAGTGTGAAAGTAGCCTAAGTCAGGACGGATCCGTTTGGCTCTGCACGGCCAGGCGGACACCAAAACAATTTTTTTTTTACTTTCCTTCATGTCTGGTGATCCTCCAAAAATCACGTAAGACACACGGAAGAAAAAACGGACACGGATCACGGAACAACGGAACCCCGTTTTGCGGACCATGAAAAAATACTGTCGTGTGCATGAGGCCTTAATGTGACCTATAAACTGTACCACTCATTTGAAAAAACAAACTGAGATCTTTTAGGTGGAGGGAAGAAAACAAAAAAATCTAAAATAATGTGGTTGCATAAGTGTGCACACTCTCTTATAACTGGGGATGTAGTTGTGTTCAGAATTAAGCAATCACATTCAAAATCATGTTAAATAGGAGTCAGCATACACCTGCCATCATTTAAAGTGCCTCTGATTAACCCCAAATAAAGTTCAGCTACTCCAGTTGGTCTTTCCTGAAATGTTCTTAAGCTAACTAGCGTTTAGTGCGGATCCGTCATGGATCTGCACAAACGCTTCCGTTCAGATAATACAACCACATGCATCCGTTCAAAACGGATCCGTTTGTATTATCTGTAACATAGCCAAAATGGATCCGTCTTGAACACCATTGAAAGTCAATGGTGGACGGATCCGTTTTCTATAGTGCCATATTGTGTCATTGAAAATGGACCCGTCCCCATTGACTTACATTGTGTGTCAGGACGGATCAGTTTGCCCCCGCATCGTCAGGCGGACACCAAAATGCTGCAAGCAGCGTTTTGGTGTCCGCCTCCAGAACGGAATGGAGGCGGAACGAAGGCAAACTGATGCATTCTGAATGGATCCTTATCCATTCAGAATGCATTGGGGCAAAACTGATCAGTTTTGGACAGCTTGTGAGAGCTCTGAAATGGATCTCACAAACAGAAACCAAAACGCAAGTGTAAAAGTAGCCTATGTCGCTTCCCACAGCAAAAGCCATGGTCCACAGAGAGCTTCCAAACCATCGGAGGGATCTCATTGTTAAAAGGTATCAGTCAGGAGAAGGGTACAAAAATTTTTTCCAAGGCATTAGATATACCATGGAACACAGTGAAGACAGTCATCATCAAGTGGAGAAAATATGGCACAACAGTGACATTACCAACTGGACGTCCCTCCAAAATGTATGAAAAGATGAGAAGAAAACTGGTCTGGGAGGGTACTAAGAGGCCTACAACATTAAAGGAGCTGCAGGAATATCTGGCAAGTACTGACTGTGTGGTACATGTGACAACAATCTCCCGTATTCTTCATATGTCTGGACTATGGGGTAGAGTGGCAAGACGAAAGCCTTATCTTACGAAGAAAAACATTCAAGCCAGGCTAAATTTTGCAAAAACACATCTGACGTCTCCCAAAAGCATGTGGGAAAAGGTGTTATGGTCTGATGAAACCAAGGTTGAACTTTTTGGCGCAAAAACAACACTGCACATCACCAAAAGAACACTATACCGACAGTGTAGCATGGTGGTGGCAACATCATGCTTTGGGGCTGTTTTTCTTCAGCTGGAACTGGGGCCTTAGTTAGGCTGGGTTCACACGGGCGTCACGTTTTGGCTCAGGATGCGTCCCGGGTGCATTGTGGCAAACCCGCACGAGTAGGTACGCAATTTCAGTCAGTTTTGACTGCAATTGCTTTCTGTTGTTCCGTTTTTATCACACGGGTGCAATGCGTTTTGCACGCACGTGATAAAAAACTGAATGTGGTATCCAGACCCGAACTTCTTCACTGAAGTTCAGGTTTGGGTTAGGTAGATGTAATTATTTTCCCTTATAACATGGTTATAAGGGTAAATAATAGCATTCTTTAATACAGAATGCTTAGTAGAAGGTCAATTGAGTGTTAAAAAATAAATTAACTCACCTACTCTAATTGATCGCGTAGCTGCCGGACTCCTGTTCTTTCTTCAGGACCTTTCAAAGGACCTGTGGTGACATCACTGGGCTCATCACATGATCAATTGGAGGAGGTGAGTTCATTTAACTCTCAATTGACCTTCTACTAAGCATTCTGTATTAAAGAATGCTATTCATTTCCCTTATAACCATGTTATATGAGAAAATAATACAGTGAATAGACTTTCATCTTTAGCAACCATGCATGAAAATCGCACCGCATCTGCACTTGCTTGCGGATGCTTGTGATTTTCACGCAACCCCATTCACTTCTGCGTTCGATGCGTGAAAAACGCACAATATAGAGCATGCTGCGATTTTCACGCAACGCACAAGTGATACATGAAAATCACCGCTCATGTGTACAGCCCCATAGAAATATATGGGTCCGGATTGAGTGCGGGTGCAATGCGTTCACCTCACGCATTGCACCCGTGCGGAAATCTCGCCCGTGTGAACCCAGACTTAAACTAGAGAGAATTATGAACAGTACCAAATACCAGTCAATATTGGCACAAAACCTTTAGGCTTCTGCTAGAAAGCTGAACATGAAGAGGAACTTCATCTTTCAGCATGACAATGACCCAAAGCATACATCCAGGAGATGCCCTCGCAATCTGACAGATTTGGAGTGTTTTTGCAAAGAAGCGTGGGCAAATCTTGCCAGGTCAAAATGTGCCATGCTAATAGACTCATACCCAAAAAGACTGAGAGCTGTAATAAAATCAAAAGGTGCTTCAACAAAGTATTAGTTTAAGGGTTTGTACACTTATGCAGCCAACAGGTATATTTAGACTTTTTCATTTAATGTTTATGTGTAAGATTAAAAGATTAAGACTGCCCTGCCTCCTTAACAGTGACATCTACAGTGCCCCCTTTAACATTGACCTCCACTGCAGGCCACCCCTTGATAGTGACCTCTCCAGTGCACCCCCCCCCCTTAACAGTGACCTCTACAGCACCCAGCACCCTTAAAATGTGACCTCTACAGCACCCCATCCCCTTAATAGTGACCTCCACAGTGGCCGACTCCATTAACAGTGACCTTCCACAGCATTCTACACCTTAACAGTGACCTCCACAGGGCCCCGCTCCTTAACATTGACCTCCACAACAGCCAGTTCCCTTAACAGTGACCTTCCCATAGTTCCTTGCCTCTTAACAGTGATCTCCACAGTGGCCCAACCCCTTTACAGTAACCCTCCACATTGCTCTGCCCCCTTAACATTGAAGGATCGGGAAGAGCAACTAGGCCTGAGAGATAGGATAAGGGAGCAGGACACCTCCCATTGCATCCCTAATCCTCGCCTTAACGCCTTACCATATAAGTGGACCTGTATGGTAGAACAGCTCATACCCAGGGAACCTAGGGCCCTGAGTCGCCCTGATAATCCCTCAAATAAAGAAAGGGCAGAGACGACCTGTTCATCCCAGACACAGATGAACAGGAGTCTCCACCGTCCTAGCTGCAAGAAAACAGTGGAGACTGAATACAGTAACTGGATCGGCAGGTAAGCACACCATACAACACACTTACCGTATTTTTCGCCCCATAAGACGCACTTTTTCTTCCCCCAAAATGGGGGAGAAATGCCCCTGCGTCTTATGGGGCGAATGCTGCCAGTTTTACATCGCTGGCAGCGATGTATGAGCAGAGCGGGGACTCCCTGTAGGAGTCTCCGTAACTTCGACCTAAATTATATTTTAAGTCGAAGTTACGGAGACTCCTACAGGGAGATCGGCCAGCAGAGGAATATTGCTCAGAGTTCCGTAGGTGGGCTACGGATACTCAGTGGAACGACCCGGCTCTCAGGAGTCAGTTCTGCTCTGGGTTATCTGAAAGGGTTAAGGATGAGCTGGCGCTGTATGAGACCCCCCTTTCCCTTGATGCTGTTATGTCCCTCTCTATCAGAAAAGATAGACGTCTTAGGGAGAGATCAAAAATTCCTGAGCAATTGGTAACCTCTCCCAAGCAGCAGTTAGTCTGTACTGACTTAGATGAGCCTATGCAGCTAGGAGGAACTTCTCGTCAGGTCCGTCCTCCTGAGGTTCGCCGTAGGTGGGGGGCTTGTTTTTTCTGTGGGGGGAGGGGTCATTTCATTAGTGTCTGTCCCTCCTTTCTCAAAAACAAAAGACCGTCGGAAAACTACTAACCCCAGGCTGTGCGGAGGATGTCAGCCGGGGGGTATACGTTTCCTCCATACAAACATCTCAATTTGTGTTGCCAGCGGTTATTGTTTTTGGTGTTAAGACGGAGTCTATTTCTTTTTTTCTAGACAGTGGAGCAGGGGTAAATTTGATAGATGCCCATTTTGCCCGCACTATGGGTTTGTCTCTCTGTACGCTGCAGAGACCTATTCCCATATTCGCTATTGATTCTGCTCCTCTGTCTCAGAGAAACCTCACTTACATTGTCCATAACTTACACCTTCGGGTAGGGGACCACCATAATGAGTGTCTTTCATGTTACGTTCTGGAGGGCCTTCCCTCTCCTGTGGTATTGGGTCTTCCCTGGTTGGTAGCGCACAATCCAGTGGTGGATTGGCAGGCCAGGGAGATATTGGAGTGGAGTGAGCATTGCAGAGAGAATTGCTTAAATAACAATTGCTTAATCGCCTCCATAGCTTCCCTACCTACATTTATTTCGGACTTTGAGGACGTTTTTTCCGAAAAGGGTTGTCAGAAGCTACCACCTCATCGTCCTTATGATTGCCCGGTTAACTTGATTCCCGGTGCAAAATTACCCAAGTCCAGGTTGTATAATCTTTCGGGTCCCGAGAGACAAGCCATGAAAGATTATATCTCCGAGAGTCTGGCTAAGGGACACATCAGACCCTCTTCTTCACCCGTGGCTGCAGGGTTTTTCTTTGTTAAAAAGAAAGATGGGGGCCTGCGTCCTTGCCTAGATTTCCGTGAGCTAAACCGGATAACCATCCGAGACCCATACCCTCTTCCTCTCATTCCTGACCTTTTTAATCAGATTGCGGGTGCTAGGTGGTTCTCCAAACTTGATCTTAGGGGGGCCTACAATCTGATTCGTATCAAGGAAGGGGATGAGTGGAAGACAGCTTTTAACACCCCTGAGGGGCATTATGAAAATTTAGTCATGCCTTTCGGTCTGACCAATGCCCCTGCTGTCTTCCAACATTTCGTTAATGATATTTTTAGTCATCTCATCGGCAGGTTTGTAGTCATATACCTAGATGATATCTTAATTTATTCGGCTGATCTGAAAACACATGAAGTACATGTCAGGCAAGTACTGCAGGTCCTACGGACGAATAAATTATATGCGAAAATTGAAAAATGTGTCTTCGCCGTTCAGGAAATACAGTTCCTGGGATATCTATTATCTGCTTCAGGTTTCCGTATGGATCCTAGGAAGGTCCAGGCAATTTTAGATTGGGATCTTCCTGAGAACCTTAAAGCTCTACAACGGTTTTTGGGTTTCGCAAATTTCTATAGAAAGTTCATTAAAAATTATTCAGTGATCGTTAAACCCCTTACTGACATGACTAGGAAGGGGACTGATTTTTCTAAATGGTCTGACGCCGCTAAAATTGCATTTTCCTCTCTAAAAGAGAGATTTACCTCGGCACCTGTTCTAATTCAACCTGATGTCTCCCAGCCTTTTATTGTTGAAGTAGATGCGTCAGAGGTGGGAGTGGGGGCTGTATTGTCTCAGGGTCCGTCTCCTGGCAAATGGCGTCCTTGCGCTTTCTTTTCCAAAAAGTTATCTACAGCAGAAAAGAACTATGATATTGGAAATAGGGAACTGTTGGCGATTAAACTGGCGTTTGAAGAGTGGCATCACTTCTTAGAGGGAGCAATCCACCCCGTCACGGTGATTACGGATCACAAAAACCTTCTGTACCTAGAATCGGCTAAGCGTCTCACCCCTAGACAAGCTAGGTGGTCGCTATTCTTTACCAGATTTAACTTTGTAATCACCTATCGTCCTGGGGCAAAAAATACCAAGGCAGACGCATTATCTCGTAGTTTCCCTGGAGGGGGTAATGTTAGTGATCCGGTACCTATTTTACAAAGAGGAGTGGTTGTCTCTGCTGTACACTCTGTTCTAGAGGGAAAGGTGTTAGAGGCCCAGGGGGACGCCCCGGCCTCTTGCCCCTCAGAGAAATTGTTTGTACCGTTAAACCTGCGTCTTGAATTATTAAAGGAACATCATAATTCGGCACTTGCTGGGCACCCGGGTAGTAAAGCAACCTTGGAGCTATTGTCTCGTCGTTTTTGGTGGCCAAGGTTGCGTCAGGATGTAATGGATTTCGTGTCTACTTGTTCTACTTGTGCACGCGCGAAAGTCTCTCATACACGTCCAGCAGGGTCTTTATTGCCACTTTTCATCCCCAATAGGCCATGGACACATCTGTCAATGGATTTCATAACTGACTTACCGTTGTCTGCGGGTAAAACAGTTATCTTGGTAGTAGTAGACAGGTTTAGCAAAATGGTACACTTTATTGCGCTACCCGCACTTCCTAATGCTAAGACTCTTGCTCAGGTGTTTATCAGTGAAATCGTGAAGCTTCACGGGGTCCCTTCCGATGTGGTTTCGGATCGGGGAACCCAGTTTATTTCTAAGTTTTGGAAAGCTTTTTGTTCCCGTTTGGGGGTACACTTGTCCTTTTCCTCAGCTTTCCATCCTCAGTCGAATGGACAGACTGAGCGTACCAACCAAAACCTAGAAACATATTTAAGGTGTTTTGTGTCTGAAAACCAAGAGGTGTGGTCATCATATTTACCGTTAGCCGAGTTTGCCATAAATAATCGCTGTCAGGAATCCACTGGCAAGTCACCATTTCTTGGTGCATACGGTTTTCATCCCCAATTTTGTACTTTCAAAGAGGGGGGGTCTTCTGGGGTTCCCGAAGAGGAACGGTTTTCTTCATCTCTTTCATCGGTATGGCAGAAGGTGCAAGCTAACTTGAAAAATATGAGTGGTAAATATAAATGCATGGCCGATAAGAAACGGTCGCCAGGTCCGGACCTAGGAGTGAATGACTATGTATGGTTGTCTACTAGGAATATTAAGTTGAAGGTTCCCTCTTGGAAACTGGGCCCTAGGTTCATTGGTCCTTATAAAATAGTAGCCGTCATTAACCCTGTGGCTTTTCGCCTGGAGCTACCTCAGACTTTTAAGATCCATAACGTCTTCCATAAGTCGTTACTCAAGAAGTATGTTCCACCTCTAGAACCATCACCGCTGCCACCTCCTCCTGTTATTGTGAATGGTAATCTGGAGTTTCAAATATCCAGAATTGTTGATTCTCGTCGGGTCCGCCGCTCTCTTCAGTATCTGGTGCATTGGAGGGGTTACGGTCCCGAGGAAAGAATGTGGGTTCCTACGTCAGAGGTAAACGCCAACAGGTTAATTCAGGCTTTCCATGCCTCTCATCCTGAGAGACCTGGTCCTGAGTGTCCGGAGGCCCCTCGTGAAAGGGGGGGTACTGTCACGAGGGTGTCAAGAGCCACGTCTGACTCCGTTATACCCGGGGTCAGGAAGTCGCAGCGGGTGGCTGCGCGCTCTATGTCTAAAGATCACGTTGTTTCTTAGTGATTGTTTTCTGTGTTTGCCTTGCAATCCTTTTTGTCTCACTCAGGGATCCGTAGCTTCTCCTCCTCAGCTGTTTCTTGTCTGCCACTCCCAACCTCCTTATATTCTCCTCTCACACTTCTCTAGTTGCCAGTTATAGAGCTTCCTGCCTGGACTTCTATACTGACCCACTGGAGCTGTGAATCCTGGTTGTTGTTCCAGAGTGCTACCCTCCGGATCCCTGTTGGGCTTTTTGTTGTCTCCTGTTGTCGCCCACCTGGGATTATATGTTTAGTCTGTATTGTCTGTCCTCCCCTTGGTGTTTTCCTTTAGAGCTAGTGGTGCGGACTAGTGTTCCCACCGCCCTGTTCACTATCTAGGGCTCATCTTAGGGAAAGCCAGGGTTTTAAGCACGTGATCGGCGTACGGGTGAGGAACCCGTCTAGAGACGTCAGGGCAGCCAGGTGCCAGCCGCAAGGTGAGTCAGGGGTCACCACCTTCCCTCTCACTTGGGCAGGGCCTTCCTCTTTCCCTCCCTCTGTGTCACGTATGTGATAGTCACGCCGATCGTGATAGCCAGATGGATGGGTCCGTGGCTGGATTGGTAAAGGGCAGAGAGCTCCAGTCTGACTCAGACGCCAGCAAGGTGGAGGTGGAGTACTGGTTTGGGCTGGTATCATCAAAGATGAGCTTGTGGGGCCTTTTTGGGTTGAGGATGGAGTCAAGCTCAACTCCCAGTCCTACTGCCAGTTTCTGGAAGACACCTTCTTCAAGCAGTGGTACAGGAAGAAGTCTGCATCCTTCAAGAAAAACATGATTTTCATGCAGGACAATGCTCCATCACACGCGTCCAAGTACTCCACAGCGTGGCTGGCGGGTATAAAAGAAGAAAATCTAATGACATGGCCTCCTTGTTCACCTGATCTGAACCCCATTGAGAACCTGTGGTCCATCATCAAATGTGAGATTTACAAGGAGGGAAAGCAGTACACCTCTCTGAACAGTGTCTGGGAGGCTGTGGTTGCTGCTGCACGCAATGTTGATGGTGAACAGATCAAAACACTGACAGAATCCATGGATGGCAAGCTTTTGAGTGTCCTTGCAAAGAAAGGTGGCTATATTGGTCACTGATTTGTTTTTGTTTTGTTTTTGAATGTCAGAAATGTATATTTGTAAATGTTGAGATGTTATATTGGTTTCACTGGTAAAAAAAATAATTGAAATGGGTATATATTTGTTTTTTGTTAAGTTGCCTAATAATTATGCACAGTAATAGTCACCTGCACACACAGATATCCCCCTAAAATAGCTAAAACTAAAAACAAACTAAAAACTACTTCCAAAAATATTCAGCTTTGATATTAATGAGTTTTTTGGGTTCATTGAGAACATGGTTGTTGTTCAATAATAAAATTAATCCTCAAAAATACAACTTGCCTAATAATTCTGCACTCCCTGTATCTATATTTAACTCAAATGTTTAGATATCTAGTCTGGAGTTTGTATTTATTTTGGGGTCTGGTCTAATGTCTGAAGCAGTTCTGGAGCATCTTTATTTAGCAATTATGATGTTCCTCTGTTATTTATCCACCTTACCAGTCCCCTAGTCAATAGGTTACTTATAGTATGATACTGTCAGTGGTGAATGGACTCTCTTTTGACAAAGTAAATGCCAACACCCATGTTGTCAATTTATTCTTAGATTTCCAGGAGGAGTAACCCAGGAACAATGCAATGCACAGTTGTAAGACAAGATGCCCCAGAATTGTTATTTCATGGGTAGCGAACATATTTGCTAAAATAGACGTGTCAGGAGAGGTGACAGCCCAACTAACTGTTCTGCCTGTTTCTGTCACGAGGGTGTCAAGAACCACGCCTGACTCCATTATACCCGAGGTCAGGAAGTCGCAGCGGTTGGCTGCGCGCTCTATGTAAGATAGGGCTGTTTCCTTATGGTAGCTTTATGGGTTTGCTTTGCAACCCTTTTTGGCTCACTCAGGGATCCGTAGCTCCTTCTCCTCAGCTGTTCCTTGTCCAGCACTCCCAACCTCCTTATATTCCCCTCTCACACTTCTCTGGTTGCCATATATAGAGCTTCCTGCCTGGACTTCTATACTGACCCACTGGAGCTGTGTTGCTGCGTTCTCTGGTTGTTGGTCCAGAACGTTTCCCTCCGGATCCCTGTTGGACCTTTGTGGTCTGCTGTGGTCGCCCACCTGGGTTTATGTGTTTGTCTGTATTGTCTGTCCTCTCCCTGGTGTTTCCCTCTTAGTGTCAGTGGTGCGGACTAGCAATCCCACCGGCCCGTTCACTATCTAGGGCTCATTTTTAGGGAAAGCTAGGGTTTAGGCACGTGATCGCCGCACGGGTGAGGAACCCGTCTAGGGACATCAGGGCAGTCAGGTGCCAGCCGCAAGGTGAGTCAGGGGTCACCACCTTTACCGCTCCCTTGGGGAGGGCTTTCCCTTTCCCCTCCCTGTGCGTGACGCCGGTCATTACAGTTTCTGACCAGTGCTGTAGTTTCTCTCATAGTCTGTGTAGATTGGTGTCTGACCAGTATGTGGTCACTGTGTGGCTGTATTTGTGATTGTATTGGCATGTATGCTTGTGTAGTGGCATTGTACAGTGTGATAGGTCTATCTATATTCCACTTTTATTTTCCTTCCTGTGTTGAAGGAGCAGATTACATAGTCAAAACTGGCGAGCATTGTGACCAAGTAAAGAAAAATTTGCTGAAACATGAATTGTGTGACACTATTTTTCCACAATATGGGTGGGGCAATATCGTATGTTGACTAGTGGGGATTGTGTGACAGGGCTGCTTTAAAGTCCCAATCCAACCCTGAGCAGGCACCATGAAGTGTTGTCATCATGCCTTCTGCACTTAGCAGGAAAAGCACAAGTATATGCTACATAAGAAGTGCATTTTTTTAAATTATATTATAACTGCATCGGCATCACTAGTGGGGTATTAAACGGGGGCACTACTGTAAGGAGGCACTAAAGGGGACCTCACTTAGGGGGTGTAACTGATATGAGAGGCACTAATGTGACATACCTACTGTGTGGGGGCACTAAGAGCTATAATTACTGTGTGGGGGCACCAATGGGGCATAACTACTGTGTGTGGGAACTAAGAGGCATAACTACTGTGTGGAGACAAAAAGGGGACTGGGTGAAATTGGGCATGTATAGATAGTCATTCAGCAGAGTTAGAGGTATGGTTTAATGTAAAAAAAAAAAAAAAAAAATGTA
Source organism: Bufo gargarizans (assembly GCF_014858855.1). Classification (NCBI taxonomy): domain Eukaryota; kingdom Metazoa; phylum Chordata; class Amphibia; order Anura; family Bufonidae; genus Bufo; species Bufo gargarizans. The sequence continues at coordinate 433,792,767 of NC_058081.1, read as the reverse complement.
TGTTCACAACAAAGTCACTATACTAGCAGAGTACAGTGCTTAAGAGCTGACACTCTATTCTGATATCCTTTGTATTCATGAAGGTGGGACCCACTCTTGCAATTTTTGCACTGGGCCCACCACTCTGGCCCAGTGCAAAAATTGAACCAATAATGAGACAGGAGGAGACGTCACAGATCCCAGTGTTGTACTTATGAGAATGAGCTAAAATGAGCCAGCAGCAAACACTGATGAAAATAAATAGTAGGTAAGCATCATGTATACGGTAGGTAGGTACTAATATCATCTTGTACCTGTGGCCAACAGTCACTTTTAAATCTCTGTACCAGGCTTGTGTGAGTGTATTATTTATTGTGAATAGAGGTGGGACAACAAATCGGTCAAATCCACGAATCCCTCGAATTTTGCTGGATTCGTGGACTCGAATCTCAACATAATTTATGAAATTCGAATCCAACGAATCCCACCGCAACGTCATGTCCCAATACACCCATATTGACATCCTTTCTTTCTCAATCAGACCAATTAATACACCGTTAGTGACAACTATCCCCCCAGTATCATTTCCAGTAACTTCATTCTCCCTCCATTCAGCCCCCAATTTATTCCACATGCATTAAATATAATTTTTTCACTCATATACTTAACTATTCTGTCAACCTTAATACCGGTACAATTCTTTTTCTTCAATCCTTTTTAGTGATATCATCAGAAGTATGCCCTACTTCCTAACCAGTCATTGTTTCTTACTTTCCTCCAGTATTCAGCATCATATCAGGTTTATCCCCCCTCCCCCTACCAGTCAATTCTCTTCGTATCAGCTCCCTCCGTTCCCCACGGCATTGTGAGTGTAGCCCCGCCAACTGGCTGCACTCTCCAATCAGCGCGCCCCCACGTTGGTCTATTTACTTCCTGCAGTCAGCGCGTGCTGTGAGCACACAGTGATCCAAACGCCCCATGTGCTGGTGAGCGAACGGCTGCACCTCTGACACTCCTGCTTATCTTCAGGTAACTCTCTCTCCAGCACAGCCCTCCATACATTGATTTTACCTAATTGGTAATCACAGGATAGTTCTCTCTTTGCCCATCAGTGTATTTATAATGGTCTAACAATTTCAGTCATCATTTATCAATATGAATTTTTACATATAATAGCCACATATATTAGCTTATTTATACATTACTATCAAACCTAAATCCATTTATAAGACACCCTTAGGTGGCAAGTGACACAGGCAGCTGTCCTATAGACCAAGCCTGTGGTCCTCATTACAGGCAGTTGTGCTCCTCCTCCCAGGTGAGAGCTGCATTTACATGTAGTGATCTTTTCCTCTGTATGGGGATGATTTTCTAGTACCATGTCTGTGATCATGCATCCCCATACAGATTTATTGTTAAAAAAATAAGGACTCTTTTTATTTTTTAATATTTAAAGAATATTGAGTTTGGATCACTTTGTTTCTTACACCGTTCACACAATTCTTATGCACAGGATTTGTAGGATTCGAGATTCAAAAGATTCAATATATTCGAGAAACTTTCCGGATTCGAAAAAAATAGGATTTGGCCCACCTCTAATTGTGAATGTGTTTGGATTTGCTTGTACATTTTGCTATTTCAGTAAAACTTAATTTCTAAACATTAATAATGATCTACCCCTACCAGTTTGCACCTTGAGTTTACTGTCTTTCAGAAAATATTCTTATCCTAGATCTTCTTGTAACATTATTGGCATTTCATTATAGGGGCACTTTTAAACCACAATAGGTGTATAGTCAGAGGCATTTTATTATCCTAATAAGATTTAGTTTCTTTGTGTGCTCATGAAAATAAAGAGCTTTTCCAATATTGATTGTCAAACTTACTTTCCTGATTTATAGATGCGATGCATTCACTTCCCTTCAGCCATGAAAAACAAGGTATATCCTTGCATGTTTCTTCCACTGACCCAAAGCAAATTGATTGTACTCCTGTGGGAAGAGGAAATTTTATTCCTACTAATATTTTTTCATTTTATTGTGTATTTTGCTACCTTCAGCCTGTTCAGTCAATCATACAGATTTTATATGTACAAACTAAAAAATGTATACACAGTACACGTATATCCTTATTATTTCCTTATAATCTTCAGCAGCAATGTACATATGGGTTTTGTCTCACTAGGACAGAAGAAAAGACATGACTGGTTAATAACAATCAGCAATGAATGAAACAATACACACTGGAAAAATTCGATTTGGTAGCTTTGCCGAAGTTTGACTTAGTGGCCCAATATCAAGGAGATGGCACAGATAGTGGAGGAAGGGTGTTAGAGACAGCTGAACTACAGACTCTACTACAATTTATTGCTGTGGACATAACTGTGCAAAGCACCAATATTCAAGTACTGTCTCCATGACAGAGTGGATATGGCAGCAGCAGAAGCAGTGGAAGTAACAGTGTGCACCAAGATTCATAGCTAATCCCTTCATTTAAACAAAAAGACATGCATATGGCACCCTTCAGTAAAGCAAAAAACAGGTGTGCGCCCCTGCAGGAGCTGTATCCAAATGGCCCTTTATTTAGTGGAACCAAATAAAGAAATGGAGGCTGCACCAATAAAGTAGTGGAACAAAAACAATGTTCTTTTAACCCATGTTGTGACAGTCCAAACACATGTGTCTAAATCCCTTCTTTTAGCTATCTAATTACTGTGCGTCAGTATTATAGTAGTGATGAGCGGCAGGGGCAATATTCGAATTTGAGATATTTTGCAAATATTTGGGTGAATTTTCGCCATATATTTGAGAATTCGTAATCTCCAGGCATTATTTTCTTGATTGCGAAAATTTGCATAAAATTTGCATACAAATTTTCGCATAAAAATTCACATGAACCAATATTGGGTCCAAAACACAGAAGAGATGCAAATATTTCCATTATATTTTGCCTCTTTAGGTTCCACTCCTGCTTTGGGCTTACAAATACTGATGCAAAATACTGACCAAATATTGACAGTGTAAAAGAGGCCTTACAGGTGCTCAAAATACAGGATCCGTGTTTCCTTTTATTTTTCTGTTCTTCTGATGGATCAGAAGAACGGAAATATAAATGGTGATGTGAAAACAGCCTTACTGCCACTGCTAGCACTGCCACCCTTCCCACTCTGTCATGGGGCCACTACGGTCACCGTTACTGCCACTGCTGCCACTGACACTTTATGGTGACGTTCCATGTGTTGACTCACGGATGTTGTGCCAACATTAGCACCCTGGCCATGCCTCACCTTCTGCCCACAGATCATGCATACCGCCACGCTAATATATTCTCCAGTGACTTTGTTAAAAAGTCTCACACTACCAAGTATGGCAATTTTCCTCCTCCACTGCATGATGCCTGCTTGGTGCTGCTTTTATGAACTAGTGCACTGCCAGTGAGTTCCTCACAGGTAGTCTCCCGAGTAGGAGATGGTGTACCGCTCCCATGTTTGGCTCTAGATCTCCCACTGCTTCCACTCTGCTGTCTCACAGGCACGCTGCCACCCTCACCCAGGAATGCACCACCAATTAGGCCAGGTGAGGCGATCAGGCAGCACCAGGTAGGGACAAGTGGGGGTAGCAGAAGGGCCATGGGCAATGAGTGCTTTCATTGTGGCAAAGGTGTTAGGGTAAGAAATTGGCATGGGGGGGCATCGTTTCAGTTTTTGCCTCAGGCAGCAGAAAAGCTAGGTGCACCCCTGCCCTCACCCCCTGATGATGCCCCCTCTTTACCCGGCTCCCACATGCAATCGGCCACTTCGTCACCTACATATGTTTGCTCGTCACTTTTGTCACCCTCATCTGTCTCTTGTGCACTTCCCTGACCTCTTGCACCTGGACTGCATCTGGATTACATCTGGATGCAATGTGTTTTTCACTGAAGCCCCATTCACTTCTAGCGGTTATCATTACTTCACTAGTAGAAGGAGCAGCAAAAGCAAGAGGCAGGTTTAGGAGAGGTGAGGGCACAGAGGCTGTTCCTGGTTCATGCCAACTAAGCATGGTGTCAGAGCAACCCACTAATTCCTGTATATGTGTATCTTGTATCTGTTGTAACTTGAGATGAAGAGACAGTCAACCATTTCAGTACAGCTGGATTGTTGGTCAAAACATGACTGCTGTATGACAATGGCAGCTCTGGCCTATTCCTGCGGCTGCTTCTACCACTCCCCCTTCTGCTGCTATTTTGATGCTACAGCATCATTTTTGCCACTGCTCGTTCATTTGGAGGAACCAGGCAACTGTCTGTTGGCCATTTTGTATAACAACTGTTTCTCTAAAAGATCAGATTAGCTATGAATGTTGGTACACTTGACAGTGATGCAGTAATATATTAGACCTGCCTTTAGCCTGTTTAGGACATACGTTCCAGTACACTCTGATGTCCCGGTCCTAAAGGACACAGGATGTACCGGTATGTCCTATGTATTTCCAATCACTGCTGCTCGGCGGGCGGTGATCGGAACCTGGTGCCTGCTCAAATCATTGAACAGGCACCTGGGGACAATGCGCCGGGGGATCCTGTGACCCCCCCCCCCCCCGTGTAGGCGATCGCAGCAAACCGCAGGTCAATTCAGATGTGCGGTTTGCTGCGTTTCTGGGTCATTTGGGTCTCTGGGGACTCGATAACCCGGAACAGGATGGTGATCGGTAGTGTGATAATACACCAGCAATCACCCTCCTGCAATCCTGAGAGGTGATGTGACATCACCTCTCAGGATCGCTCTCATTAGTCGGCTCGGCAGGGCGGGAGGTTCAAATTATCGCAGCACTCTTCTCTTCCTCCTTTTCAGTCCGGGAGCCCGAGGAGAGAGGAGCACTGCATCAATCATCAGAGCCAGCATCCCCATCTGTTCAGAGCTCAGGATCCAGCACCCCATCTGTGCCCTAGCACCCCCAGCACCACCAGGTATTTAGGAAAAGGCTAGGGACAAGTTAGATTAGGCAGGGATATTTAGGATAAGTTAGTGGGGAAAAAAAAATAATGTCACTGATTGCATCACCCTAAATCGGGTGTCTGGGGTCCACAGCACAGCTGTGTGACCCTAGACCCCCCAGGGGTGCTGCAGCTTTCCCACCTGCCCCCCCCCCCCCCCCAACGTTTTTGGGGCGCAAGCATATATTTTTTTTTGTGTGTATGCTGACTATGGCCGGCACTCTTCGCGTCCGGCCAATGTTAGCGCATCGCACACACCCCACTGCTGATCAACTTCGGATGGTTGATCAGCGATTTAGAATTTTATTTTATTTTTTTCACATTTTTTACCTTTTTTTTGTTAATTTGTTAGTTACACCCAGCTTGCCTCCGACTCCGAGAGTCCCAGTGAGGACGATGATGACCCCACTTTCCTTTTGTCATCCGCGTCCTCCTCATCATATAGCGATGATCATGAGCCCCCAAGGCGGCGAAGACGCCTCCAGGCGGAACAAGGGGACCGCCATGCTAGGGACCCTGTGGCCCACCGTAGTACGAGCAGCTCTGTGGCTGGTACTAGTTTTCCAGCCCACCAGTTAAGTCCACCGGAGCCCCCTGCCGATGAACTTGTCTGGTATACCCCAGAGTGTTTTGAGCCCATGATTCTTGATTTTGTAGGCCAACCAGGAATCCAGATTTCCGCAGTGGGCTTCACTGAATATGACTATTTTAGTCTTTTTTTTCAGTGACCACTTTGTAAATCTAATGGTGGAGCAAACAAACCTGTATGCCCAACAGTTTGTTGCTCAACACCCGGGCTCCTTTTTGGCTAGGCCCGGTGGCTGGACCCTGGTCAGTGCAGCCGAGATGAGGACATTTTGGGGCCTCGTGCTGCACATGGGCCTAGTCAAGAAACCTAGTGTCAGGCATTACTGGAGTGGGGACTTCCTCTACCAGACCCCACTTTACAGTACAGACATGACACGCTCCCGGTTTGAGGCCATTCGAAAATGTCTGCATTATGCAGAAAATGCAGCCTGTTCCCCCCACAAAATCAGGCCGGTCATCGATCACTTTGGGGCCAAATTTGTACAGGCCTATGTACCTGGAAGGGAGGTCCTGGTTGATGAGTCTCTCATTGCTTTCAAGTGGGAGACTCCTTTTCCTCCAGTATGTTCCCTTAAAGCGGGCCAGGTATGGCGTAAAGCTGTACAAACTTTGTCAGAGTACCCTTACAAGTTTTGAGTGTACGGGGCGAGATTCCTGTATTCAACCCCCAGAATGTGCCCCTACTATGGGTGTTAGCGGGAAACTTGTGTGGGACCTTATGCACCCACTGCTAGATAAAGGTTACCACCTGTATGTGGATAACTTTTATACTAGTATCCCCTTGTTCCAGTCCCTCTCCGCCAGATCCATGTCTGCTTGTGGGACCGTGTGGAAAAATCAACGTGGCCTCCCTACCTACACCCTTTAGGTACCTATCCCCAGGGGTGAGACCCGTGCCCTTACCAGTGGAAACCTGTTGCTGGACAGATATAAGGACAAGACGGATGTCCTTGTACTGTCCACAATTCATGGTAACGGCATCGTCCCTGTGCGATCATCGACTACAATCGGTATATGGGAGGAGTTGATCTTTCTGATCAAGTCCTCAAGCCATATAACGCCATGCGCAAAACCCGAGCATGGTACAAAAAAGTTGCGGTCTACTTGGTATAGGTTGCCTTGTACAATTCTTTTGTGGTGTCCCAGAGCGCTGGCAACACAGGGACATTCCTTCAGTTCTATGAAGCAGTCCTCAAGGCCCCTATCTTTTTTAACCGGGAAAGAGCAGGCCGGAATACTTAAGGAACTGGAAGCGCCCGGATCGTCCCTGGCCCAAACTTTCCAGGTGTGGTCCCCCATACTGGAAAGAAGAACGGACCCAAAAAAAGTGCAGAGTGTGTCCCAGGAGGGGGATACGGAAGGACACCACTACTCAGTATGACACGTGCCCCGATCATCCGGGCATCTGCATTATTGGTTGCTTCATGGAGTACCACACTTCCATGAAGTACTAAATTTATATCCCAATTTAGCCACTGACAATCGGATAAAAAACTGGTTCTCAGACTTGAGACACTAAAACCCAATTTAAAAAAAATATTATTTAGTAAAACTAAAATAAATTTAAAAAGTAGACATATTAGGTTTCGCCGCATCCGTAAGAATCTGCTCTATAAAAATATGCCCCCCAACTCCCCTAACAAATGAATACAGTCAAAAAAATAAACAATTTTTTTGTCACCTTACATCACCAAAATTGTAATAGCAAGCGATCAAAAAGTCATATGCCCCCCAAAATAGTGCCAATATAACCGTCTTCTCATCCCGCAACAAATTAGCCCCTAACTAAGATAATCGGCTAAAAACTTAAAAAAATAATTATTCTTAGACTATGGAGATACTAAAATGTTTAGTTTTTTTTGTTTAGAAAAAGATAATATAGTGTAAAAATAAATAAATAAGTAGACATATTAGGTATCGCCACGTCCGTAAGAATCTGCTCTATAAAAATACCCCATGACCTAACCTCTCAGATGAACACGGTAAAAAAATAAAAATAAAAACGGTGCAAAAAAGGTATTTTTTTATCACCTTACATCACAAAAATTGTAATAGCAAGCAATCAAAAAGTCATATGTCCCCCAAAATAGTGCCAATAAAACCGTCCTCTCATCCTGCAAAAAATTAGACCCTACCTAAGATAATCGGCTAAAAACTAAAAAACAAATGACTCTTAGATTATGGAGATACTAAAATGTTTTTTTTGTTTATAAAAAAATAATATAGTGTAAAACATAAATAAATAAATTAATAAAAAGTTGGCATATTAGGTATTGCCGCGTCCGTAAGAATCAGCTCTATAAAAATACCCCCCAACCCCTCAGATGAACACGGTCAAAATTTGAATCAGTTTCTTTCCAGTAACAAGGCAAGGGTTAACAGCCAAACAAAACTTAATATTTATTACCCTGATTTTGCAGTTTACAGAAACATCCCATATGTGGTCATAAACTGCTATATTACAGAACGGCAGGGCGCAGAAGGAAAGGAACCCCGTATGGTTTCTGGAAGGCAGATTTAGATGGCCTTTTTTTTTGGCACCATGTCCCATTTGAAGCCCCCCGATGCACCTTTAGAGTAGAAACTCCACACAAAAAAAACCATCTAAGAAGCTACACCCCTCAAGATATTCAAAACTGATTTTACTAACTTTATTAACCCTTTAGGTGTTCCTCAACAGTTTATGGCAAATGGAGATGAAATTTCAGAATTTCTATTTTTGGTAACCTTGCCTCACAAAAATGTAATATAGATAAACAAAAAATCATATGTACCCTAAAAATAGTCCCAACAAAACTGCCACCTTATCCCGTAGATTCCAAAATAGGGTCACTTTTATGGAGTTTCTACTCTAGGGGTGCATCAGGGGGGCTTTAAATGGGACATGGTGTAAATAAACCAGTCTAGCAAAATCTGCCTTCCAAAAACCACACGGCGCACCTTTCCCTCTGCCACCCTACTGTGTGCCCGTACAGTAGTTTACAGCCACATATGGGGTGCTTCTGAAAACTACAGAATCGGGGCAATAAATATAGAATTTTGTTTGGCTGTTAACCCTTGCTTTGTTACTGGGAAAAAATTGATTAAAATGGAAAATGTGCCAAAAAATTGAAATTCTCAAATTTCATCTCCATTTGCCAATAACTCTTGTGCAACACCAAAAGGGTTAAAAAGGATGTAAAATCAGTTTTGAATACCTTTAGGTGTGTAGTTTCTTAGATGGGGTCACTTTTATGGAGTTTCTACTCTAGGGGTGCATCAGGGGGGCTTCAAATGGGACATTGTGTATATAAACCAGTCCAGCAAAATCTGACTTCCAAAATCCATACGCCATTCCTTTCCCTGTACGCCCTACCGTGTGCCCGTACAGTAGATTACGACCACATATGCGGTGTTTCTGCAAACTACAGAATCGGGGTAATAAATATAGCATTTTGTTTAGCTGTTAACCCTTGCTTTGATACTGGAAAAAATGGATTAAAATTTAAAATTTGCCCAAAAATTTAAATTCTGAAATTTTAGCTCATTTGCCATTAACTTTTGTGGAACACCTAAAGAGTTAACGATGTTTGTAAAATCAGTTTTGAATACCTTGAGGGATTTAGTTTCTAGAGTGGGGTCATTTGTGAATGGTTTCTATTATGTAACCCTCACAAAGTGACTTCAGACCTGAACTGAGCCCTAATTTTATTTTATTTTTTAATTTCTGAAAAATGTCAAGATTTGCTTCTAAACTTCTAAACCTTGTAATGTCCCCAAAAACTTAAATGTCATCCCCAAAATGATCAAAACATGGAGTAGACATATGGGGAATGTAAATAATAACTATTTTTTGAGGTATTACTATGTATTATAGAAGTAGAGAAATTGAAACTTGGAAATTTGCTATTTTTTCCAAATTTCTGGTAAGTTTGGTATTTTTTATAAATATAAATGATTTTTTTTTTTTTACTTTATTTTACTAGTGTCATGAAGTACAATATGTGACAAAAACCAATCTCAGAATGGCCTGGATATGTAAAAGCGTTTTAAAGTTATCACCACTTAAAGTGACACTGGTCAGATTTGCAAAAAATGGCCCGGTCCTTAAGGTGAAATATGACTGTGTCCTAAAGGAGTTAATACTGAGGCACAATAACAGTTGATCTCACACAGTTATATATCAGACCTGCCTTCAATAATGTGCCACCGTCACAGTTTCTTTAACACAGCAGATTAGCTATGAATGCTGGTGCACTGCACAGTGATGTACATGGCGATACACTCTCCCTGCAGTCTCCCTGAACTCTCTCTCTGCAATCTTACTGAACTTTCTGTTAACACTTTGCACTTTGCAGCAACACTGTCCCTAGCCAATGAGCGTCTTGCCAAATTTTTCACAACGCTCAGCTCATAGGACAATGGCGGAAACTGCTTAGGATGATGGTTTTATAGGACTCTGCCTAGTTGTGACACAACAGGAGAATGGCTAACTAAGGATTGGCTGGCTGCACAACATACACTTACTTTCATTTTCTAATGTGCAGCTGCCTAATTGTAAAAAATAATTCATTACCACGAAGCTCGAGAAAATTCTAACTTGTTTAGAATCAAAGTTTTCCGAAACTGCGCACCAAATTCTGCTTTGAATGTTTTTTGTCTTCTGTCCAATTAGCACAGCTCAGTTGATTTGAAGATGTAAAGATCTATTATAAAGTTGTCTGCTCTTTGTGTTAAGGAAGCTGATGAGTATAAACATTAGTGATGGACGAACATCGACCGGGATGATTCGCGAATGCGATCGCTCGAACGTGATCAAATGTTCGCGAACTGCAAGTTCATGGTGGGCCCCATTCACTTTAATGTAGAGTTCGATTTAAAACCGTGTTTGGTAGAGTGAAGAGGGAGCCAGGGGTAGTGTCGCTACCGTGGTGGATCCATACAGGGTAGTGGAATTCCTTCTTTTAGTGTTACATCATCAGGTGGTGTGCTGCCGCTGTCCTTGGATGCTCGACTACGAATGAAGCTATTGTAGTGGGCTGCTATTGGCTCGAGGGGAATCATGTGGTTCGAGTGTAGACAACCCTGTGTTTATGAATTAGAATGGAAGGAGGGAGTTATTTTGTATTGTATGCTCTGTTCATTTATGTTATATTGTTATTTTACATTTATGGTCAGGGCTAGGACAACGTCGGCGCACGCAGAGACACCTGCCCTGAACATAGTGGCTGAATTGTGCCGGGAGCCACGGCGCGGGTACACCAGTGAAAGAAAGGGGGCAAAAAACATCAGTTAGGTACAACACTTTTTGCAAACTACAAAGCCAGTGATCGAAAGGCGCGAGATATCTCTACTCGAGGATTGGGTATATACCTAGTGAAGCAGGAGGGCCGCCACCGCCCCATGGACCGGATGACATGAGCTGGCACCTGATGCCGAGAAGCAGCGGAGTCTGCCCCTAGCGACATGAGTGGCCCGAATTTACCCTGGGGTCATAGCCTAGACCCTGGGCGAGGGCAGGGATGAAGATATAAACTGAGGGTGCTGAGAAGCTTGCCTGCGTGTGGCAGGAGCGGGCTATCTGGTGATGAACCTTGGATGAGGCCTAGCAGTTGACGCAGCACCTGAACTGGGCACCAATCGTTCAGCGTGGGATAGAATTTACCTCAGAAGGGGGTCCCGTCTGAATGGTTTTGGTGGAAGGTAGCAGGGGAGTGTAATGGCCCTGGCCCCATAACAGATGCTGCTTCAGAGGATGGTTATGGCGATTTGAACCCGCCAGAACCTCACCGGGCCGGAGGAATCCATAAAAGGTGAGATGCATGGCCGCTTTCAAAATCAGGTTAGTGAAGGGCCCAAAAAGGATTACCATCCAATGACGAAAAAGATCCCTGAACAATGTACCGGACACAGGTTGCCTATGGCTCACGGACCCCTTCCCCTCCTTTTGAATACCCCGAAGGGTGGCTTTAGAAAACGAAGACAGAACCTGGGTGATCCGGGAACGCTGACAACCTGAGCGATCCGGGAACGCTGACAACCTGAGCGATCCGGGAAACGCTGACAACCTGAGCGAACCGGGAATGCTGACAACCTGGGCGAAGCGGGAACGCTGACCACCTGGGCGATCCGGGAACGCTGACCACCTGGGCGATCCAGGGACGCTGACCACCTGGGCGATCCAGGGACGCTGACAACCTGGGCGATCCAGGGACGCTGACCACCTGGGCGATCCAGGGACACTGACCACCTGGGCGATCCAGGGACACTGACAACCTGGGCGATCCAGAGACACTGACATTTAAACGAAGACAGAACCTGGGCGATCCAGGGACGCTGACCACCTGGGCGATCCAGGGACGCTGACCACCTGGGCGGTCCAGGGACGCTGACCACCTGGGCGATCCAGGGACGCTGACCACCTGGGCGATCCAGGGACACTGACAACCTGGGCGATCCAGAGACACTGACATTTAAATGAAGACAGAACCTGGGCGATCCAGGGACGCTGACCACCTGGGCGGTCCAGGGACGCTGACCACCTGGGCGATCCAGGGACGCTGACCACCTGGGCGATCCAGGGACGCTGACCACCTGGGCGATCCAGGGACACTGACAACCTGGGCGATCCAGAGACACTGACATTTAAACGAAGACAGAACCTGGGCGATCCAGGGACGCTGACCACCTGGGCGGTCCAGGGATGCTGACCACCTGGGCGGTCCAGGGACGCTGACCACCTGGGCGGTCCAGGGACGCTGACCACCTGGGCGATCCAGGGACGCTGACCACCTGGGCGATCCAGGGACGCTGACAACCTGGGCGATCCAGGGACACTGACAACCTGGGCGATCCAGAGACACTGACATTTAAACGAAGACAGAACCTGGGCGATCCAGGGACGCTGACCACCTGGGCGATCCAGGGATGCTGACCACCTGGGCGATCCAGGGACGCTGACCACCTGGGCGATCCAGGGACCCTGACCACCTGGGCGATCCAGGGACCCTGACAACCTGGGCGATCCAGGGACACTGACAACCTGGGCGATCCAGGGACACTGACAACCTGGGCGATCCAGGGACACTGACAACCTGGGCGATCCAGGGACACTGGCAACCTGGGCGATCCAGGGACACTGACAACCTGGGCTATCCAGGGACACTGACAACCTGGGCGATCCAGAGACACTGACAACCTGGGCGATCCAGGGACACTGACAACCTTGGCGATCCAGGGACGTTGACAACCTGGGCGATCCAGGGACATTGACAACCTGGGCGATCCGGGGACACTGACAACCTGGGCGATCCGGGGACACTGACAACCTGGGCGATCCAGGGACACTGACAACCTGGGCGAACCAGGGACACTGACAACCTGGGCGAACCAGGGACACTGACAACCTGGGCGATCCAGGGACACTGACAACCTGGGCGATCCAGGGACACTGACAACCTGGGCGATCCAGGGACACTGACAACCTGGGCGATCCAGGGACCCTGACAACCTGGGCGATCCAGGGACACTGACAACCTGGGCGATCCAGGGACACTGACAACCTGGGCGATCCAGGGACACTGACAACCTGGGCGGTCCAGGGACACTGACAACCTGGGCGATCCAGGGAGACCGACAACCTGGGCGATCCAGGGACACCGACAACCTGGGCGATCCAGGGACACCGACAACCTGGGCGATCCAGGGACACCGACAACCCGGGCAATCCAGGGACACCGACAACCCGGGCAATCCAGGGACACCGACAACCCGGGCGATCCAGGGACACCGACAACCTGAGCGATCCAGGGACCCTGACAACCTGGGCGATCCAGGGACCCTGACAACCAGGGCGATCCAGGGACGCTGACAACCTGGGCGATCCAGGGACCCTGACAACCTGGGCGGTCCAGGGACACTGAAAACCTGAGCGATCCAAGGACACTGACAACCTGGGCGATCCAGGAACATTGACAACCTGGGCGATCCAGGAAACACTGACAACCTGGGCGATCTGGGAGGCACTGAGATCCCGGGAGGGCCAGGGGACCCCGGCCATACGTAAAGACCAGGAGACAGAAGCAGATTTGAACCGGAAAACGAAAAACCTGTGTTTTCTGAGACCGTGAAGTGAAAACACGTAAATCGCTAATTCTGGTATTGTGATGCAAGGCAGATAAACTAAAAATTAAACGTACAGAGCCCCAAATCATTTGGCAGGGGACCCAAAACTGCGCCCCCCCCTGAAAGCGGGAGGGCAACCTGCATCCCAAAACCAGAATTAATAGATATGCAAGATAGCATGGTTATATGTGAAAACAACCTCTGACACCATTTTTAACACAATAGGCTCTCATGCTGAGCCGGCATGTGACCGGCAGTTCCCTGACCAGAACGCCGCTCCCCCAACCCTGCCGCCCGCACACGTGCGAGCGCAACATGCTGGGGGGAGCGGCAATCAAGCGTGCACCAGCAGGGGGCAGGAAACCAGGTCGGGTGCGAGACGCAGCTTTTTTTTTTTATTTAGGCGACACAGACACCCTGGGCGATCCAGGCACATTGAGACCCTGGGCGATCCAGGAGACACAGACACCCTGGGCGATCCAGGCACATTGAGACCCTGGGCAATCCAGGAGACACAGACACCCTGGGCGATCCAGGAGACACAGACACCCTGGGCGATCCAGGAGATACAGACACCCTGGGCGAACCCAGGATAGCGTAAAGCACATGGAGGGACCGAAAAACGCAAAACTAAAATGGTGATAAAGCAGAGGAACGGGCCGGACGACATGCGAATGTTGCTCTGTGTTACCAATACCTAAATGGAGCCAGACCAACCGCTGAAATAGCTCGCCGGACAACTGCAGAACGCTAGACAAGTGACTCATGCTACCATATTCCTAGGAAAACTACCCATGCTGCCAACTCTCCACAAGGACCCATCCACGATGCCATGGCGACCAACCCCACTCCAGAGTCATATGCACACCGGATCCGAACCTGACTAAATGCCTAACAACCCCAATTGACCCTTGCTATATGTGCTGCACTGATGCTGCCACAATTATTGATAGCGCAGCATCGCACTGCGTGCATTCATCCGCTGGAATACCATCAAATGAACTCCTTTTCCAGAGTGTAATGCTACTTTCGCCTAAAAGAGCGGTCTGAGCCTTAATATAATATAAAACTTGCTGGAGTGTCACCGTATGACTATCATGTCAGCCTGCCTGAGCAGCCCACACGTCTCAGAGCGGAGAGGCAAAACATAGTACTGTGACGCCGCTCCCCCCCCCCCCCGCCCCCTGAACCAGCAAGGGGGATCCGTGCTGGGGGAGAGCGGCGTCTAAAACCAGCCCCGGGAGCTGGAAACCGGCTGGGAGAGGAGCTGAGCTAGACCGAAGCTAGCCGAGCCCTGATTACTTTCTGGGAGCCAGACGATCGACGATCCAGAATTCGGTGGCGCAGGCGCAGAAGACCGGAAGCCACTTGGACGGACGAAATGAGGAAGCGCGATACGCAGGAGATGCGTGAGGCTCAGGCGCCTGGCTGAGCGGCAGGTAGGGGGATAAATAGCCAGACGCCCCTCCCACAAATGCAGGCTGTTAACAGCCTTATTATTAGTATATTTTGAGCCTGAGAAGGCTTTGAGACTTTTGGTTAGTTATTGCATCATGTGAACATCCAAAAGGAGAAAACAATATAGGTATATGTATACTAGTGGGCGGGCCTTGGAAGGAGTCGTGGCTCAATAAATACTGCACCTGTGGGGCAGGATATCATCGCCCCTGACGAAGCTGAACTGGCGAAACCCAGGTCGGGTGGATTTGTGATGAAAAATACTTGTTTTTATGACTGAGAATTTTTAGACCTTTTTGTAAGTAGAATAAAACCTGGTGATTGCGATATTACCTGGTGGAACTCCACTATTTGTACTAATACTTCCCTCTAGGGTGCAGGTGTACGTGAGTGCACCTAGCCTCTGGTAACCGATTGTGTGGCTACAAAGTGAAACAACCTGAGCATTGGAAAAAGAGGGTCTGGGATTTTAACTTTTGCACTCAGAAGGCAGCGCAATCAACAACTTCTGGACATTATTGCAGCCACTAAGAAGTGCATAAATCATCCCACAACATGGACAGTGACATACCAGAGGGGCATCAAATTCCGATTAAAAATATGCATTTTAACCCCTTCACGTCTGCAATCTGAATATATACGTGATAGCTGCACATACCCCGTGCAGCTACCACGTATATAAACGTTCTGGCAGCTCTTTAATCCAAGCGCTGCAAAGCGCTTGGATTAAAGCTTCTGCTACTGCCCTGCTGCCGTCACGGACAGCATACAGTGCAGAAATGCCGGCAAGGGACCAATCAGAGTGGTCCCTTGCCGGCAATTGATCCGATTGGTTAGTCTGTGCAGACTAACCAATCGGATCGCGTCAGTGTTAAAATGCCGGTTTCAGGCTCTGATCTGCGCTCTGCAGATCAGAGCCTGAAATCGGTAATGTGTCCTGAAGCCCCCGATCTGTGCCCCCTTGAAGCCCCCGATCTGTGCTCCTTGTTCTTGATCTGCCCCCCTATGCGGTCCGCCCCTTCTGCCCCGATCTGTGCCCCCTTCTTGTCAATATTCTTATGCTGACCCCCCCCATGCGGTCCGCCCCCTCCTGCCCCCATCTGTAAGTAAAATGCTGTCCCCCTATCCTCGTTTCCAGTGCTCTCTGCTGTGCCCTGCCCCCGATGCGGTCCCCCTTGTGTGTGTGATGGCCATCAGCAGCATGTGTCAGCTCTATGCTGACACTGCTGTAACCCCATAGATGCCGCAGTAGCGGCATCCATGAGGTTAATAGAGGGAGGGGGCTCCCTCTCTCTCAACCATCAGGGCTGCTGCGATCGCAGCGCCCGATGGTTGCCATGGCAACCGGACGCTTTGCAAAGGCGTCCGGTTGCCATGGTATAGGTGTCCAGTGCTGCCACCTACAGGCATCTGATTGTATTATACTTTGCAATGCAAGAGCATTGCAAAGTATAGTACAACCATCAGCCTCAATGGATCTTCAAGATCCAAGAAGGAACTGATAAAAAAAAAAAGTGAAAATAATAAAAGTAAAAAAATAAAAAATAAAAATGTAAAAAATAAATTTACTTTTCCTATAAAAAAAAACAAAAAAAAAAACAAAAACCACACATATTAGGTGTCACCGCGTCCGTAACGACCATCTCTATAAATATATCACATCATCAACCCCGTCCAATAAACACCATAAAAAATAAAAAATAAAAACGGTGTAAAAAATAAACCATTTTTGTCACCTTACATCACAAAAAGTGCAACACCAAGCGATCAAAAAAGGCGACTATACCCCAAAATAGTACCAATCAAACCGTTACCTCATCCCGCAAAAAATGAGCCCATATTTAAGACAATCACCCAAAAAATAAAAAAGCTATGGCTCTCAGACTATGGAGACACTAAAACATCATTTTTTTGGTTTCAGAAATGCTATTATTGTGTAAAACTTAAATAAATAAGAAACAGTATACATATTGGGTATTGCCACGTCAGTAACGATCTGCTCTATAAAACTGTCACATGACCTAACCCCTCAGATGAACACTGTAAAAAAAAACAAAAAAAAACTGTTCCAAAACAGCCAATTTTTTGGCCACCTTGTCCCATAAAGTGTAATAATGAATGATCAAAAAATCCTATGTACCCCAAAATGGTACCAATAAAAACTTCAACTCTTTCTGCAAAAAATGAGCCACTGCACAAGACGATCGGTATAAAAATAAAAAACATATGGCGTTCAGAAAACCAATCCAGCAAAATCTGCCTTCCAAAAACCATACAGTGTTCCTTTCCTTCTGCACCCTGCCGTGTGCCCTTACATCAGTTTACGACCACATGTGGGGTGTGTCTGTAAACCGCAGAATCAGAGTAATAAATATTGAGTTTTGTTTGGCTGTTAACCCTTAATGTGTTAAAGAAAAAAATGTAATAAAATAGAAAATCTGCTAAAAAAGTGAGATTTAGAAATTTCATCTCCATTTTCCTTTAATTCTTGTGGAACACCTAAAGGGTTAATAACGTTTGTAAAATTGGTTTTAAGTAACTTGAGGGGTGTAGTTTCTACAATGGGGTCATTTATGGGGGGTTTCCTCTATGTAAGCCCCACAAAGTGACTTCAGACCTGCACTGGTCCTTAAAAAGTGGGTTTTGGAAATTTTCTTAAAAATGTTAAGAATTGCTTCTAAACTTCTAAACCTTGTAATGTCCTAAAAAATTTAAATAACGTTTCCAAAATGATGCCAACATAAAGTAGACATGTGGGGAATGTTATGTAATACATTTTTTATGAGGTAACACTTTCTGTTTTAGAAGCAGAGAAATTGAAATTTAGAAAATTGCTAATTTTTACAATTTTTTGGTAAATTTGGGATTTTTTTCCAAAAAAAGGAGATATATATTGACTCAAATTTATGACTGTCATGAAGTACAATGTGTCACGAGAAAACAATCTCAGAATGGCGTGGATAAGTAAAAGTGTTCCAAAGCTATTACCATTTAAAGTGACGCATGTCAGATTTGTAAATTTTGACCTGGACACTGGGGCATCAATGACCTTTGGTCATGAAAGGGTTAATCAGGGGCCATTTTTATGTGTCTTAAAGAAAAAGTGTCAAAAATCTGGCCTGCTGGAGCCTAGAAGATTTTAATTTTAGGCCACGGGAGTACAGGCCCCAAAAATTAGGCATTTACCTAACAGAAAACATCAAGTGATTGTGTGGCTAGAGGTATATTAGATGGTCATTGGATATCAATTATACTGCAGGCCAGTACAAATAGATGTCAAATACATATGCTTAAAAAAAAAAAGATATACAATTGTATTAAAAACATGGCTAACGAAATCCCCCCTCTTGAAAAACAAAACAAATCATAATAGTTAAAATTCAATAACATGTGGTCGTCGTCAACAGGTGTTGAATTCCTCTGAGGTCCCAAACATTAGGCATTCACCGGAGAGAAAATAACAAGTAATTATGTGGCTGGAGGTATATTAGGTCATTCAATATCAACTTTACTGTAGGCCAGTGGACTACAGGCCCCAAAAATTACTTATTCACCGTACACAAAAGAACAATTGATAATGTGGCTGGAGGTGCATTAGGCGGTCACTCTATAACAATTTTACTGTTGGCCTGTTAGATTACAGGCCCCAAAATTTATGCGTTCAACGTACATAAATGATCAAGTGATTATGAGGCTGGAGGTACAGTACAGACCAAAAGTTAGGACACACCTTCTCATTCAAAGAGTTTTCTTTATTTTCATGACTATGAAAATTGTAGATTCACACTGAAGGCATCAAAAGTATGAATTAACACATGTGGAATTATATACCTAACCACAAAAAGTGTGAAACAACTGAAAATATGTCATATTCTAGGTTCTTCAAAGTAGCCACCTTTTGCTTTGATTACTGCTTTGCACACTCTTGGCATACTCTTGATGAGCTTCAAGAGGTAGTCACCTGAAATGGTTTTCCCTTCACAGGTGTGCCCTGTCAGGTTTAATAAGTGGGATTTCTTGCCTTATAAATGGGGTTGGGACCATCAGTTGCATTGTGGAGAAGTCAGGTGGATACAAAGCTGATAGTCCTACTGAATAGACTGTTAGAATTTGTATTATGGCAAGAAAAAAGCAGCTAAGTAAAGAAAAACGAGTGGCCTTTATTACTCTAAAAAATGAAGGTCAGTCAGTCCGAAAAATTGGGAAAACTTTGAAAGTGTCCCCAAGTGCAGTCACAAAAACCATCAAGTGCTACAAAGAAACTGGCTCACATGCGGACCGCCCCAGGAAAAGAAGACCAAGAGTCACCTCTGCTGCTGAGGAAAAGTTCATCCAAGTCACCAGCCTCAGAAATCGCAGGTTAACAGCAGCTCAGATTAGAGACCAGGTCAATGCCACACAGAGTTCTAGCAGCAGACATCTCTAGAACAACTGTTTAGAGGAGACTGTGTGAATCAGGCCTTCATGGTAGAATATCTGATAGAAAACCACTGCTAAGGACAGGCAACAAGCAGAAGAGACTTGTTTGGGCTAAAGAATACAAGGAATCGACATTAGACCAGTGGAAATCTGTGCTTTGGTCTGATGAGTCCAAATTTGAGATCTTTGGTTCCAACCACCGTGTCTTTGTGTGACGCAGAAAAGGTGAACGGATGGACTCTACATGTCTGGTTCCCACCGTGAAGCATGGAGGAGGAGGTGTGATGGTGTGGGGGTGCTTTGCTGGTGACACTGTTGGGGATCTATTCAAAATTGAAGGCATATTGAACCAGCATGGCTACCACAGCATCTTGCAGCGGCATGCTATTCCATCCGGTTTGCGTTTAGTTGGACCATCATTTATTTTTTAACAGGACAATGACCCCAAACACACCTCCAGGCTGTGTAACGGCTATTTGACCATGAAGGAGAGTGATGGGGTGCTGCGCCAGATGACCTGGCCTCCACAGTCACCGGACCTGAACCCAATCGAGATGGTTTGGGGTGAGCTGGACCGCAGAGTGAAGGCAAAAGGGCCAACAAGTGCTAAGCATCTCTGGGAACTCCTTCAAGACTGTTGGAAGACCATTTCAGGTGACTACCTCTTGAAGCTTATCAAGAGAATGCCAAGAGTGTGCAAAGCAGTAATCAAAGCAAAAGGTGGCTACTTTGAAGAGCCTAGAATATGACATATATTCAGTTGTTTCACACTTTTTTGTTATGTATATAATTCCACATGTGTTAATTCATAGTTTTCATGCCTTCAGTGTGAATCTACAATTTTCATAGTCATGAAAATAAAGAAAACTCTTTGAATGAGAAGGTGTGTCCAAACTTTGGTCTGTACTGTATATTAGATGGTCATTGGATATCAATTTTACTGCAGGCCAGTACAAATAGATGTCAAATACATATGTTTAAAAGAACAAAAGATATAACATTGGATTAAAAACATGGCTAATGAAATCCCCCCTCTTGAAAAACAAAACAAATCATAATAGTTGAACCACAAATTTAATCAGCCAGCACTCACCCAATGCACGTTGCACGGGATAGGAGCAGTCTCCACTGTAATGTAAAAGAAATCCCGGCAATCGTCGTGTCTTGATAGTATGTTGTTTTTTATTGCATATCACAAATCAAATCGAGGACACGTTTCGGCTAGCATGCCTTCATCAACAGGTGAAAAATAATCAGACAATACAGGTATATAAAGGAAATAATGTTCCTGCCTCTCATGATGTCTTGCCCATAAGGACGGATCAATTCATTAAACACAACCTGTGATTAACCCAGCAGTATATGGAAGGACACGAAAAACAAATGAACCAAAATAAGCTAAACAAATATATCCAAATACCATAATATCAGGGGTGGTATCCCTCAATGGACCGTCGATGTCTGAAAAACATTCAAATATAACCATAAATCTTGTGAATAAATCATATCTCAAATATGCATGATCTCATAGTCCCTATTGAGGCCCCTTGGATACAAAGTGTCCAATGTATGGATCCAATAAGCTTCTCGACATCGCAATAGCCTTATAATGTCTCCACCTCTCCTTGGTCTCTTAATCTGTTCCAGTATCTGAAATCTAAGTTGGGCTATAGTATGCTTGCACTGATCAAAGTGAAACGGGATGGGTAACATAAGATTTTTTGTTCTAATTGTTGATTTATGTTTTCCAATGCGATCCCTTATTGTTTGTGTCGTCTCCCCTATGTATAATAGGCCACAAGGACATTTTATCAGATAAACCACATTAGTGGATTCACAAGGGAAAAAACCCTCTATGGGAAATGGTTGTCCATTATGAGGGTGATAAAATGTAGGGCCCTTAATAATATGGGAGTACTGAAAGCAGTGCAAACATGGAAAAGTCCCCTTATGCTCTGCTCTGACCTGTTGTTTTAATGTCACTTTCGTACTCCCTAAATCAGCGTGTACAAGTCTATCCCTATAATTAGGGTATCTTTTCAGAGGTGGATTTTTAAATTCCTCAATCAAGGGGTATGCTTTCCAAAACAAGTGCCAATGTTTACGTAATATATTATCAAATTTCTGATTATAGGGATGATACTTGTGCACCAATGCTACTCTAGAATATTTTATATCCTTGGTTTTACCTGATGCTGTATTTAATTCCTTCTAAATTGAGGGGGGCTATCCCCTCTACTCAAATCTACTGGACATTTCTTTTATCCTAGTTATTTGTACAATCAGATCCGTAACAATTCGTTGGACTCTCGGGAATTGTGATTTAGGAATTGCCCTCTTAAGGATGGTGGATGGAAACTGGAGAAGTGAAGAATGCTATTTCTATCAGTTTCTGTTGTAAATAACTCAGTTGATAAATTGCCCATTTGATCCTTAATTACTAGTGTATCTAAAAAGCTCACCATATAATTATCACAAATCAATGTAAACTGTAACTCATCATAAATATGATTCAGATGGTCAAGGAAGGCTGATAGGGTCTCACATGACCCCGCCCATATGCAAAAAATGTAATCAATAAATCTTTTCCATACGAGGATATTATTTTGATACCATTCGGTATTATATACAAAGGAATCCTCAAAGCATGACATATATGCATTTGCATAGGGCGGGGCCACGGTCGACCCCATTGAGGTCCCACGTCGCTGTAGATAGAAGTTATCCTCGAACATGAAATAGTTCTCATACAACACCCGATGTAAAAGCTGAAGAATTCTTGTTCATTTTTAGTGTGCAAACTTCCATCTAATAAAGATCTCACTGCTTGTACACCCCTATTGTGGTCAATCGAGGTATATAATTGATTCTAATCCAGCTATTCTACTGAGAAAGTGTTGTGTGTCAAACAAAAAAGATTTAGTATCCTAAATCAAGGGTGTTAATACCTTCTCCAGTACAATTGTTCACATTAGTTAACTTTCCAATTCGTCACTCACTATAAGTTGTAATCGCGTTCGACTGGAACCTTAGAGCTCTCTATTAGTCTGATTTACTATTGGTTAGCTTAATAGAATTACGTTTCATTTGTATGCAAATACAACTTATAGCAAGGGAACCAATATGAAATTTGCCTGCCTATGCAGTCCACTTTGCTATATTTGGTTTGTTATTACAATAATACGTCATTTGAATAATCAGGTGCGTGCGTCTGTACGTGCGTGCCTGTCTTTGGATCGGAAAGAGAGTGGAGAGAGACAGATTCTAGAGAAATTTTGGAAATAACTTCTGAAATGGCCAAAAGCAATTTCAAACCAGAAGAGCTGGAATTTTTGATCACTGTAAGTAATTCTACCTAACAAGTATGTCATACAGTGATGTAATTTCAAATTATTTATCATTTATATTAGCCATAATAGCCAACAAGGATGCCGGCATTGACTGAAATCCTAACTGCCATACACTGTCACATGTCCTACTGCAGGGTGACGTAAACTGATCACAGGTTTTAGCAGACTGCGCAACTACACTGCTAGTGGAAAACACTGTTAAATTGGTGGCCACTGTTCAAGTCACTGTTAAAGGGGAGGCCGTTGTCAAAGTTACAGTGAAAGGGGAGGCCGTTGTTAAAGTCATTGTTAAAGGGGCATCCACTGTTCAAATCACTATTAAAGGGGAGGCCGTTGTCAAAGTCACTGTTAAAGGGGCGGCCACTATTCAATTCACTGTTAAAGGGGGGGAATCTGTCAAAGTCACTGTTAAATGGGAGGCCATTGTTGAAAGTCACTGTTAAAGTGGGGGTATCTGTGAAAGTCACTGTTAAAGTGGCGTCCACTGTGGAGTTTAGTTCTTATATTTGACTTGAATATAAATGTTTTTATTTTACTTTCATATAGTTCCATAGGGAACTATATAAATATCTACTCTTTTACCGTTTTGATATTAAATTTATTTTTGATGGTTGAGAAGACTATAATTACTAATAATTGTATTTTACAACTTTGGGATTACATCCTTTAATTGTTATCTTGCAGCATATGTTGCAAAAGGGCTATGATGAGATAAGGTCCCGTGCAGAGAAGCAGGCCATTGTTCGGAGAGAAGCATACCGGCTGTGGCAGCTACATGGCAGCATTCATTCAAAAAATGCAATTTTAAAACAGTGGTCCGACCTGAAATTACACAATATGGGTCTGATCAAAGAGGTCAGAGGTCAGAGACAAATCTTGTCCAGGTATGATGCTTACATTAATTTTCTATCACCCACCTATTGTTATTTATGTGTTCAGTTATGCAAATAAGTATTTCTATCCCTTTACAACTGATTACTTAGTACAGTGTTGTCGAACCGATGGAACGGGTGCGAGAGGCGGCACTCAGAGCCCTCTCTGTGGGCCGCATACCCTACATTTCCTACCCTACAGCTTCGCAGGCACACTATTAACAACACAGTTAGCATATTGAATGTAGGCAGGCTGTTACAGCAAAATGATAATTGTGTGGAAGACAGACTATACTGGTATTCGGGTACAATGGTAACGTTGGCTATTTGAGATAAATAAATTAGTTGGTTTTCTGTTCTGCCTAAAAAAAAGTTCTCCAGCAAGGATTTAGTACATGGTGGGACACAAAGCTGATTATTCCTTTAAAATATATACATACACTCACAGCGAGATACAGGTATATGATGTAAACCCTTATCCAATGTCAAAACTGTTGACTTGGTCTACCTCATTTCAATAACCCTGCAACAGTACCTTCCGAGCCAATACCCCCCGCTACCTAATCCTAGCTATCAATGTACTCAACTGTAAACCATCTGAAAGACTTCATTTGTAGTTTCATATAACACCAAATCAAGTGAAATAAAAAATAGGGGCAATCATTATGCCACCCAGATCCCACCATAGATTAATTTGTGTACCGTTACCTTTTTTTTTTTGCTTTCCTTGTTTATCTTGGTATTTTTAGAAAATGTGGTCACTACAAATGCTCCTCTTCCGAAATTACGCGCTAAGCGTTCTAGAAAGAAGGTGGTGGTGGAAGAGGAGGAGATGACAGAGGATGAGGAGCAGGAACAGGCAGGACCATCAGGGCATCATGCCCATAGCCCACCTGATGCAGATGAGGTCGAGGAGGATATTGAGGAGGAAGAAGACGAGGTGGTGACCACCCCCCACCAGGAGGGTAAATATATTCTGTTGATGTTTTAATTTAAAAAATTTCCCCACACACATACAGGTGTCAGTTTAGTCTTCACCACAGGCAGATTTTATTCAAGCAAACAATTATAAACAAGTTCAAGTTCAACCTCTAATTTTTATTCAGACTTCAGATATTGCATAACCTAAAGTCCCCCACTTTGCGTTCACTCCAAGCAGTGTAACAAAAAGATTAGTATATCACCACTCCTTAGGGTCTGTCAGAGACCATGCTCATTTCTCTCCAGGTTCAGTTTTCACATCTCCTGTCCACACTTGAAAAGAACAGCATTTTTAATCCCCACTTTTAAAAAACCCTTGATGAAGTACGGGATTGACCTATGCCACGATATCTGTCTCGGCACTCAGTCCAAAAACCTGTAACCCTAATAAAATCCACGTAAAAAGTTTATTTTACAGCAAGCTGATGTTACTGGTGTACTAATTTCCGTAAAGTATCTCAATGAGGCATACAATTTAATTAAGATGTAACGAGCATCCAATATATAAAAATTTTCTTAGACTAAAGTGCACAAAACCATATTAATATTTATCTAAAAAATTGTGTAAAAACTATAAAACAGGCAACAAAGAACATACCACACACAAATGTAATGTAAAACATGAACACTATAAAGTAATTAACCTACAGGGTGGGCCATTTATATGGATACACCTTAATAAAATGGGAATGGTTGGTGATATTAACTTCCTGTTTGTGGCACATTAGTATATGTGAGGGGGGAAACTTTTCAAGATGAGTGGTGACCATGGCGGCCATTTTGAAGTCGGCCATTTTAATCCAACTTTTGTTTTTTCAATAGGAAGAGGGTCATGTGACACATCAAACTTATTGGGAATTTCACAAGAAAATGTGCTAGCATTTCTCCTGCGGTGTTGCTATCAGTGTGTGAAGAGTGGGAGAAGAGGGTTGCATTGACAATCCAACACAATGGGCAGCACATTGAACACATTTTATAAGTGGTCAGAAACTTGTAAAATAACTCATGAAAGAATAAATTTACTTTAAAACCAAGCACACCATTGTTTTTCTTGTGAAATTCCCAATAAGTTTGATGTCTCACATAACCCTCTTCCTATTGAAAAAACAAAAGTTGGATTCGAAATGGCCGACTTCAAAATGGCCGCCATGGTCACCTCCCATCTTGAAAAGTTTCCCCCCTCATATATACTAATGTGCCACAAACAGGAAGTTAATATCACCAAACATTCCCATTTTATTAAGTTGTATCCATATAAATGGCCCACCCTGTACATAAAAACCATTAACGTAACTACTAAGTCCATAACCCTAAAGTCAAAAGAACTATTATTAATCCTAACTAAACCAATATATAACGGATTGCAATAAAAAAATATCCTCTGCTTTATACACCAATCAATGATTGTCTTTTAAAGTACATTTACATTTTTTATTTCCTTAACTTTTAAAGCTCACAACAATATGATAAAAAAAAAATGCAGCGGGAGCAGCGCGAACGGATGAGGCAGTTCAGGGCGCTGCAGATGCGGAAGATAAGGGAGCTGAAGCTCCAATTATCCCACCAGCTCAGCCCAGGACAACCAAAAGGCCCTTGATGAAGCATAAAAGAATAAAAAGCTTACCCTAATTTTTTCAATTTTTGGGGGGCTTTTATTATTTATGTTAATTAATATCTATCTTTATTTAAAGATCGTTTAAGTAAACTTTATTGTTCTATCAAATTTATTGTGTTTTGTTTTATTGTAACCAATGGGGTTACAGTACGGACAATTTAGTCTGGGCCAAAGTAATAATTCATTATTATTACATATAGCAGCCGCTGTTACATGGAAACAGGGTAATAGATATGGCGCCGCTTATGGTTGCACCACTTATTCACTATGACTATTTTCTTGTGCCGGTGGTCATGTGTGTGCAACAAGTCAAACCGAATACTGCGGACTGTGGCACTCTTAGCAGCACTCGTGACGGGACCAAGTCCAATCATAGACCTTGTACAACATGCATATATGTAATCCAAAACTTTTAAAATACAAGTATTAGTAATTAATGTGATCATGTCACCAAAATAAAAATAAAATTATGGCTATAAATGGAAAATATTTGATTTTAGGTTACCGTTATAACATTACATTGTACAGGGAGTGCAGAATTATTAGGCAAATGAGTATTTTGACCACATCATCCTCTTTATGCATGTTGTCTTACTCCAAGCTGTATAGGCTCGAAAGCCTACTACCAATTAAGCATATTAGGTGATGTGCATCTCTGTAATGAGAAGGGGTGTGGTCTAATGACATCAACACCCTATATCAGGTGTGCATAATTATTAGGCAACTTCCTTTCCTTTGGCAAAATGGGTCAAAAAAAGGACTTGACAGGCTCAGAAAAGGCAAAAATAGTGAGATATCTTGCAGAGGGATGCAGCACTCTTAAAATTGCAAAGCTTCTGAAGCGTGATCATCGAACAATCAAGCGTTTCATTCAAAATAGTCAACAGGGTCACAAGAAGCGTGTGGAAAAACCAAGGCGCAAAATAACTGCCCATGAACTGAGAAAAGTCAAGCGTGCAGCTGCCAAGATGCCACTTGCCACCAGTTTGGCCATATTTCAGAGCTGCAACATCACTGGAGTGCCCAAAAGCACAAGGTGTGCAATACTCAGAGACATGGCCAAGGTAAGAAAGGCTGAAAGACGACCACCACTGAACAAGACACACAAGCTGAAACGTCAAGACTGGGCCAAGAAATATCTCAAGACTGATTTTTCAAAGGTTTTATGGACTGATGAAATGAGAGTGAGTCTTCTTGATGGGCCAGATGGATGGGCCCGTGCCTGGATTGGTAAAGGGCAGAGAGCTCCAGTCCGACTCAGACGCCAGCAAGGTGGAGGTGGAGTACTGGTTTGGGCTGGTATCATCAAAGATGAGCTTGTGGGGCCTTTTCGGGTTGAGGATGGAGTCAAGCTCAACTCCCAGTCCTACTGCCAGTTTCTGGAAGACACCTTCTTCAAGCAGTGGTACAGGAAGAAGTCTGCATCCTTCAAGAAAAACATGATTTTCATGCAGGACAATGCTCCATCACACGCGTCCAAGTACTCCACAGCGTGGCTGGCAAAAGAAGGGTATAAAAGAAGAAAATCTAATGACATGGCCTCCTTGTTCACCTGATCTGAACCCCATTGAGAACCTGTGGTCCATCATCAAATGTGAGATTTACAAGGAGGGAAAAGTACACCTCTCTGAACAGTGTCTGGGAGGCTGTGGTTGCTGCTGCACGCAATGTTGATGGTGAACAGATCAAAACACTGACAGAATCCATGGATGGCAGGCTTTTGAGTGTCCTTGCAAAGAAAGGTGGCTATATTGGTCACTGATTTGTTTTTGTTTTGTTTTTGAATGTTAGAAATGTATATTTGTGAATGTTGAGATGTTATATTGGTTTCACTGGTAAAAATAAATAATTGAAATGGGTATATATTAGTTTTTTGTTAAGTTGCCTAATATCTATGCACAGTAATAGTCACCTGCACACACAGATATCCCCCTAAAATAGCTAAAACTAAAAACAAACTAAAAACTACTTCCAAAAATATTCAGCTTTGATATTAATGAGTTTTTTGGGTTCATTGAGAACATGGTTGTTGTTCAATAATAAAATGAATCCTCAAAAATACAACTTGCCTAATAATTCTGCACTCCCTGTATTTAAATTGTATGTGTGTGGGGTATGAGCAATGGGGTATTGGCCAATGGCCATCTGATTAGAGGTGTACCTGTGTAGTGAGGTGATGGTACAGTATGGGATGTACAGCTGGTTCGCCTCCACGTGGTGCACCCTGGGTTATGGTAAAATAACCAGCGAATACTGGAGGTCAATCATTACTTCTCATAAACTGTGTGTGAGTGAGGAGGTGGGGGGGGGGGGTTGATGGAGGGGAGTTTAAGGTGGTGGAGGGTTTAACAGGGGAGGGGGGCCTGGTGTGGGTTTTATAGCGTGGGATATACAGTGTGTAGCATGAAAATGGAGGTGCTATGTGCATATGAGAGATATTTGTCTGCTATCCATGCATATATGTTACAGACATTGTAGTGTGATGTAACCACTTTAATTTGTGCCATAATCAAACAGCTTCACACCCAATGACGTAGCTATACTTCATCCAGTAGAATAATTAAACATGGATCAATCCTTACGCGGGCGCCGTTGCCACCTGCTTTGTGTGGCTGCATACACCCACGACTAATGTCCGTGACCATCAGTAATACCGATAACCCTAAGATATAGTGGTCAGTCACTTGTTAACTATAACAATACAAGCAATAAGAATCTTT
The DNA here is from genome assembly GCF_014858855.1 of Bufo gargarizans. Taxonomy (NCBI): domain Eukaryota; kingdom Metazoa; phylum Chordata; class Amphibia; order Anura; family Bufonidae; genus Bufo; species Bufo gargarizans. The sequence goes on along the minus strand of NC_058081.1, from coordinate 433,763,708 downwards.
TAGCAATAGTGTTGGACTCAAAATGTGACTAATATTATTGCATTGCAATTCCAGCTTTGGCGATTTGTGTTTTTGGTAGAATTAACTAATCAAACAAATATAGTACTGTATGTCAGAATAGTGCATTATAAAAGTTGGATTTGCAATGCTGTTAATAATAGCAAAGATTATCGCATTGTTATTGCAACTTAGGCGATTTTGATAATGGTGGTATTGGGAGAATTAACAGTCGGATATAACGAATATAGTCCTATATCTAAGAATAGTGCATTATAAAAGTTGGATTCGCAATGTGGTTAATAATGATAGCAAATATTATCATATTACGATTGCAAATTAGCACTGCTAGATCCATATTCATTAACTTCGTTAATTCTAGCAAGCTAACCCATTCCATTAGAGACCTAGCAGCAGCTACAAGTTAAAATCGCAATGCGATTAATATAACTTGAATTAATCGCATTGGGATTTCAACTTAGACCTGGTTTACTAAATTACTTTAAATTAGCGAGGATGAGGAATATACAGTACAGACCAACAGTTTGGACACACCTTCTCATTCAAAAAGTTTTCTTTATTTTCATGACTATGAAAATTGTAGATTCACACTGAAGGCATCAAAACTATGAATTAACACATGTGGAATTATATACATAACAAAAAAGTGTGAAACAACTGAAAATATGTCATATTCTAGGTTCTTCAAAGTAGCCACCTTTTGCTTTGATTACTGCTTTGCACACTCTTGGCATTCTCTTGATGAGCTTCAAGAGGTAGTCACCTGAAATGGTCTTCCAACAGTCTTGAAGGAGTTCCCAGAGATGCTTAGCACTTGTTGGCCCTTTTGCCTTCACTCTGCGGTCCAGCTCACCCCAAACCATCTCGATTGGGTTCTGGTCCGGTGACTGTGGAGGCCAGGTCATCTGGCGCAGTACCCCATCACTCTCCTTCATGGTCAAATAGCACTTACACAGCCTGGAGGTGTGTTTGGGGTCATTGTCCTGTTGAAAAATAAATGATTGTCCAACTAAACGCAAACCGGATGGAATAGCATGACGCTGCAAGATGCTGTGGTAGACATGGTGGTTCAGTATGCCTTCAATTTTGAATAAATCTCCAACAGTGTCACCAGCAAAGCACCCCCACACCATCACACCTCCTCCTCGGTGCTTTACGGTGGGAACCAGGCATGTAGAGTCCATCCATTCACCTTTTCTGCGTCGCTTTACGGTGGGAACCAAAGATCTCAAATTTGGACTCATCAGACCAAAGCACAGATTTCCACTGGTCTAATGTCCATTCCTTGTGTTCTTTAGCCCAAACAAGTCTCTTCTGCTTGTTGCCTGTCCTTAGCAGTGGTTTCCTAGCAGATATTCTACCATGAAGGCCTGAGTCACACAGTCTCCTCTAAACAGTTGTTCTAGAGATGTGTCTGCTGCTAGAACTCTGTGTGGCATTGACCTGGTCTCTAATCTGAGCTGCTCTTAACCTGCGATTTCTGAGGCTGGTGACTCAGATGAACTTATCCTCCGCAGCAGAGGTGACTCTTGGTCTTCCTTTCCTGGGGCGGTCCGCATGTGAGCCAGTTTCTTTGTAGCGCTTGATGGTTTTTGTGACTGCACTTGGGGACACTTTCAAAGTTTTCCAAAGTTTTCGGACTGACTGACCTTTATTTCTTAAAGTAATGATGGCCACTCGTTTTTCTTTACTTAGCTGCTTTTTTCTTGCCATAATACAAATTCTAACAGTCTATCCAGTAGGACTATCAGCTGTGTATCCACCTGATTTCTCCACAACGCAACTGATGGTCCCAACCCCCCATTTATAAGGCAAGAAATCCCACTTATTAAACCTGACAGGGCACACCTGTGAAATGAAAACCATTTCAGGTGACTACCTCTTGAAGCTCATCAAGAGAATGCCAAGAGTGTGCAAAACAGTAATCAAAGCAAAAGGTGGCTACTTTGAAGAACCTAGAATATGACATATTTTCAGTTGTTTCACACTTTTTTGTTATGTATATAATGCCGCATGTGTTAATTCATAGTTTTGATGCCTTCAGTGTGAATCTACAAATTTTCATAGTCATGAAATTAAAGAAAACTCTTTAAAAGAGACGGTGTGTCCAAACTTTTGGTCTGTACTGTATTTATTAGTCAAAACGAAATATTCTCCATCTTCGCTAATTCAAGAAAGCCAACCATTGTAAACCAGGTGTTATGCGATTTATTCAAGTTATATTATTCACATTGCGATTGCAACTTGATTGTCACATCCGACAGTACATTCTATCATGGAGACGTTCCCATGGTGATGGGGACGCTCCATGCACACGGGAAGTAGATAGAGGTGGCAACGGGCACTGACTTGAGCGGGCAGGGAGCAGGGAATCCTCTCTTAGAAGTACTGCTTTTGGAAAAGCTAGGGTAACAATAAAAATTTTAAAAAATATTCGAAATAACGAATATATAGCACTATGTTTGAAATATTCGTGAATTAGCGAAGTGCCGATATTAGATAAAAAATTTCGCTGTTCGAATATTCGCGCTCAACACTAGTGGCGTATATTTGTGGGCTGTCATGAGGAAATTCAATTAAACGTGGTCACCACAGGTGTTGCATTCCTCCTAGATCCATGCCTCATTCATTTTTAGAAATGTGAGGCAGTCCACACTTATCGTGACCGATAAGCGCTAGGCGGGTGCGCTTATTGGTCACGATTTCCTCTGCTGCGCTGAACAGAACGTTCAAAAGAACTTTGGATAGTACACTGGACGAGGGGCAAGCCAAAAGTTCCATGGCAAATTGTGGCAGCTCTGGCCACAGGTCAAGCCTGCACATCTAGTAGTCCAGGGGTTCCTCACTTCTCAGAGCGTCCAGATCGGTCGTTAACCCGATGTAGTCAGACACCTGTCGGTCTAGGTGTTCTCTGAGGCTGGATCCGGAGGGCGGCTGACGATGGGTTGGCTGCAAGAATCATCTCATGTTCGAAGTGACCAACAAATCTTCAAACCTCCCTCTTCTTGCATACACTGTATGATTGGTACTCGCTACTGTTTCTCTGTGGGTGGAAGTTCCTCTGCCAGCGCCCGCAACAGCAGAATGCAGCATCTCTCACAAAAATGCCTGGAAATGCTGCATTCTGAAAGCCCTCTGTGATGTTGGTAACATGTCCGCCATTTTGTGTTTGTACCGGGGGTCTAAGTATGTTGCCACCCAATACTGGTACTTTCCCTTTATGCTTTTTTGGGGGGATCCCTCTTCAAACATTGGAGCATGAAGGCCCCCATTTGCACTAAATTGGAAGCAGTGGAGCGGCCTGGCTCCTGCTTATCGCCCAGGAGAATGTCGTCCTCAGTCTTCTTCCCCAATCCACGGACAACACCAGGGATCCCAGAAAAGTTTAAAGCCTCCTCTTCTTGCTCCTCCTCCTTCTCCTCCCCCCAGGCACCATCCTCCTCTGACTCCTCTTCAGACTCCTGCTGACTCGCCTCAGATGGAGTAGCCCCCCCTGGGAATTCATTTAGCATTGCGACTTCCTCATCTTCCTGCTCCTGCTCCTCCACGGCTTGATCAATCACATGATGCAATGCATGCTCCAAAAAGAAGGCGTAAGGTACGATGTCACTTATGGCGCCCTGGCGGCGACTGACCAGTTTGGTGATCTTATCAAATGGCCGCAGAAGTCTGCATGCGTCAGTCGGTCATGAGCAGCCACTGGCGTGGTGAAAGAAAAACAAGCTCCACAGAGCCTGTGCTGCTGCAGAGTTCGTACAGGTAGTCGTTAATGGCACGTTTATTCTGGAGCAGCCTATCAATCATACACAAGGAGTTCTAGCGCTTCGGGCAGTGACAATTCAGTCGTCTTATGGGCAAGTGGTGTCGCCGCTGAACGTCAGCAAAGCGAACCATGGCAGTGTAAGATCTTCTAAAATGGGCAGATATTTTCCTGGCCTGCCGCAAGACGTCCTGAACACCAGGGTATTTTGCCGTGTTTCTGCATGCTCAGCAGATTGGCACTGTTGTCACACACCACTTTACCAACTGTCAAATTGAGCTGGGTTAGCCACTGATCGGAATTTGGATATATTATCTCTACTGGCTGATCGGCCTGTGACCGCAGAGCTGAAAGGACTGCAGGACCGGTGTGGCTCTTGGCTTTTAGGCATAACAGCTGCAGCACACCATGGCAATGTCTCACCTGGCACGTCAAATAGATTCTGGGGAGCTGGAGGGGAGCAGCGGAAGAGGCGGTAGCAGTGGAAAAGGAGGAGTCAGCTGAGGAGGAGCCGGAGGATGGAGTAGGAGGAGGATAAGAAGAGGCAGGCCTGCATGCATGCAGGCCTGCATGCATTACGTGGTGGCAACACCAAATCCACATGGGTGCCATGGGTTACATGCTTGATGGCTGTCAGAAGGTTCACCCAGTGGGCAGTAAAATTGATGTACCTTCCCTGCCCATGTTTGCTAGACCACGTGTCTGTGGTCAGATGTATCTTGGCACCGACACGGTGTTCCATAGATACAATCACTTGCCACTGAACATAGCCATATAGCTCTGGGATGCCCTTCTGGGAGAAATATTTCCTTCCGGCGACCTTCCATTGTCGGTGTTCTAATGGCCACAAATTTTCTAAAGACCTCCGAGTCCATCAGTTTATATGGCAGTAGTTGGCGGGCTAGCAGTTCTGACAAGCCAGCGGTCAGCCGTTGGCAAGAGGGTTAGCCGGCGTCATCATATTTTTTTGCTCGAACATTTGGGGCAAGGAAGCCTGCCTTTTGCCAGATGAACGTGACGACGGCACGGTGGAAGGTGGAGTGGAGGATAACTGGGAGGAGAATAAGAAGAGGCAGGACGGTGAGTGACGGGAGTGTGGCTTTGTGGGTTCTGACAGTGTTGATCCCACTGGGCTCGGTGATGGAAGGCCAGGTGCCTTCTTAAGGCGGTCATCCCTAGTTGAGTGTTGGGCTTACCGCGACTTATGCGTTGACAGCACAGGCTGCAGATGGCAACACTATTGTCAGCAGTGGACACATTTAAAAAAGCCCACACTGCGGAGCCATGTGCCGGCGTCCTGGGAGCATCGGTTAATACCTCCTCTCCCTGATCCGATGCCAAGAATGGCTGCGCATCGGTAAGGTCTTGGAATGTATGGGAAAATAATTCTTCTGACTGGGGTCATGATTCTGCCTCAACTGCAAAGGGGAGAAGATTCCTTGTGGCCACCCGACGGTTTAGGGAGGGTGGGCAGGGACTGGTGGTCCCCCCCCTCCCTTCTTATTCCCTCTTTTGTATGTTCTTCCTCGGCCCTGTTTGCTTAGGGGTTAATGTAGGGATCCGGGTTTGGAGAGGAGGCGGGCGTCCAGCAGGGCATATAAGCCATGTCCCGCCTCTCCTCTCCCTCTTTGAGCAGAAGCGCTTTGTGGGTAAGCAGTGCTCTGTCCGCATGAAGATGTCCGCCTCAGATGCCCCCCTGCTGGAGGCTTTGAGGGCGAGAATGGCGGAGGGGGGTGAGGGATGGCTGCGCTCATTTTTGAGCAGCCTCGGTTCCCCTCAGCCTTCCTCCTCCCCTGGCTTGGCGTGCGCCCCTGGGGGGGTAATGTCGGCTGATCCCAGTACTGCTGTGGGGGGCCGGCGGTCCGCTCGGCTCATCCGCCCCAGCTAGGTTTGGGCACAGTCCCCCCCCTTCATTTCCCCATACCTTAGGCGCTGCTATCAGCGCTGATGCAGCTCTGGCTGGCCGGCAGGTCCCCTGTGCTGCCAGGTCAGCAGTGGCTCCGCCCCTTCCTGTTTCCTCTTCCCTCGTGTCCCGTCCTGCTGCCGCTTGTGTGACTGCGGCTTGGGGCAGTAGTATTATCATGGGAGCACAGGCGAGCAGCTCCTCCTCCCAGGGTCTCCCCCTGACCCCTCCAGCTTCTCAGCCCTTGGCCCATCATGAGCCCCAGGGGCAGATACAAGTAGATGGGGCTTTGCCACCACCAGCAGTTATAGAGGTGGCTCCCCCCCATTCTCACAGTGATGATGTGGTGCAGGTGGCCTCCCTTTCCACCCCTGCATTTAATTCTTGCCCACTGCCACCCCCCTCGTCCCTCCCCCATGGGTCACACCAGCGCAGGGTCCGGTCCAGTTCGTCGTCCTCCTCTCTGGAGTGCAGGAGACGCGGTCGGCGAGGTTCCCACAGGCGTCACTCCCGCCGCAGGTCTGGTGGCTCGGCGTGGAGCAGGCGCTCCAGATCCTCCAGATGGCGCTCCTCCTCTGAAGGGTCGTTGGCGGCATCGGTGGAGTCTGGTAAAGCAGCACGTTCGCATCGCGGTGGGCGGTCGCGTCATCATTCCTCCAGGGTCCGTAGCCTGGCTCCTGCGACGGCTGTTCAGCCTGAGGTTTCCGGTTCCTGTTCCTGCGGTGGTTCCAGTCGCTTCTTCCAGGTGAGTACCGACCTGACGGGAAGTGTTGGGGGCGGGGGCGGGGATGCGAATACAGCCGAGTTAGTGAAGATGCTGTTAGAGCGTTGCAACAGCCTGCGCATGCTCTAGGGACCCCCTCCTCCCAGTGTTAAGCACAGGCGCCCTGTACTGGCGGGGGTACACAAGGATTCATGCTATTGCGGGGTCAGCCTCCTTGGGACCCACCTGGATGAAGCGGTGAGGGAGAAGGTGTGGGCTAACCAGTATGTGGATGTTTGGTCCCTCATATCGGTTGACCAACACACGGTGGACAAGGAAAGGCGCTTCTCAGATAAACCTTCTGAGCGTAGACCCCGGGTGGCTAAGACCATGAACAATTGGTTGCAGGCCTTTTCTGTTTTGGGTTGTGTTATGGGACAGCGTCATCCTGAGCGGTGTGCCGAGCTGTTTGTCTATCAGGATATTATTTATAGTGCCTACAAATCGCACGGGGGCAGCGCCTGGTGGCGATATGATGAGGAGTTCCGTCGGCGCTTGGCGTTACATCCAGAGATGGGTTGGGGGGTAAAGGCGATGGACGTGTGGTTGAGATTAATGGTGGCGCAGAGGTCCTCTCCCTTTCCAGCAGCGGCCGCTGGTTCAGGGGGATCACCTTCCCATGGACCGGTGGCCGTCCGCCGCCCCGGGTCTTGCTGGTTGTTTAACGAGGGGAACTGCAGGTTTGCCGGGTTATGTAGATTCAAACATGAGTGCTCCGCCTGCGGCCGCCCTCACCCTGCTAGTAAGTGCACCCGCCCCACAGTTAAGCCTGCCAAACAGTTTGAATAAGGGGGATATAAGGACCCCGGTGAGCGTGGCAGAGATGGGCCCTGGTTAGACAGGTACCCCAATAAGCAGGCTGCTGCTCAACTCCGGTTTGGTTTTTCCTTTAGGTTTATTATCCCCTTTGTTCTTAACCGTTCTCCGTTTTTTTCGGATAACTTGAAGTCGGCTCGGGAGCTGCCAGAGGTCCTTAGGGAAAAAGTCTATAAGGAGGTTTCATTGGGTAGGATTAAGGGTCCGTTTGATGAGGTACCGTTCCCTAATTTACGGGTCTCCCCGCTTGGTGTGGTCCCTAAGAAAGAACCGGGTAAGTTCAGGTTGATTCATCATTTGTCCCACCCCAGGGGTTCGTCTGTGAATGATGCCATTAGTCCAGAGGACGCTTCCGTGTCTTACGTCTCCTTTGACCGGGCGGTTGCGTTGGTCAGGGAGGCGGGCAAGGTGGCCCTCCTGGCCAAGTCGGATATTGAATCAGCTTTCCGTCTGATCCCTGTTCACCTTGATTGTTTTCACTTGCTAGGTTGCTGTGTGGACGGTAAGTTTTACTATGATACGTGTCTCCCTATGGGTTGCTCCATTTCATGTCATTATTTTGAGTTGTTTGGTTCTTTTCTGCAGTGGGTCGTCCGTTATGAGTCGGGCTCTACGTCAGTTTTACATTATTTGGATGACTTTCTTTTTGTTTCTCCAGGGTCCGGGGATGGTTGCTTGTTATTGCTGAATCTGTTTTTGGAGAGGATGGCTCAGTTTGGGGTTCCGATTTCCGTGGAGAAAACAGAAGGCCCGGTTACGTGTTTGTCGTTTCTGGGTATTGAAATTGACACGGTTGATATGGTTTTTCGGTTGCCACGGGAGAAGCTTCAGAAGCTTATGGGTTTAATTGATGGGTTCTTGGCAGTCAGAAAGGTTACCCTCCTACAGCTACAGTCTCTTTTGGGCCTCTTATGTTTTGCGTGTAGGGTGATGCCCATGGGATGAGTTTTTGCCCGACGTTTGTCATTAGCTACCAGGGGTGTCAAGTCTCCCCGGCATTGCATTCGGATCACTGCCTCACTGAAGGAAGACTTGCGAGTTTGGAGGGCTTTTCTACAATCTTTCAATGGTCATACCTGTTACATGTCTGAAATTACCCCAAACTCTGAACTGTCCCTGTTTTCAGATGCTTCGGGGTCCTGTGGTTTTGGTACGATTTTGGTGGCGGAATGGTGTGCCGGTGAGTGGCCTGACGCTTGGCGATCCTCTGGTTTGTGCAAGAACCTCACGTTGTTGGAATTGTTCCCGATTGTCGTGTCAGTAGAATTGTGGGGGTGTAGGTTGGCCAATAAGCATGTTTCGTTTTGGACAGACAATTTGAGTGTGGTTTATGCTGTCAACAGCTTGTCTTCTTCTTCCCTCCCGGTTCTGTCTTTGCTTCATCATCTTGTACTTCGATGCCTCGAACATAATATCTATTTTAGGGCTCGTCATGTTCCCGTTTTCGTTGGCAGGATTTCAGGTCCTTTCTTCCGGGAGCGGATTTGGAGGGCAGGAAATGCCCGTCGTACCTGTGGGACCTGGTGGACCGGAGCTGATGTCGCTGGTCAGATCATCGGTTTCCCCGGCTACTTGGCAGGCGCATGGTAAGGCGTGGGCTGAGTGGTTGGGAATGGTGGATGGCAGAGACGTGGTTTCCCGAGTTGACCTGCGCTTGGAGGTCACAACTGAGTGGTTATTGCGTTTGCGTGCTACGCGCGTTTCTGCGGCAGTCGCGCAACGACGCCTGGCTGGTGTCGCCTTTCATTTCAAATTGCGCGGCTGGGTGGATGTGACCAAGCAGTTTATTATTCGTCAGGCTCTGAAGGGTTGGAGGAAGGAATTTGTATCTCGGGAGAGTCGGAGACCGATCTCGTTTAACTTGCTAGGTAGGCTTCTTACCAGGCTTCCTGAAGTTTGCGCTTCGCCATTTGAGACAGCATTATTCTCATGTAGTTTTAGCATAGCCTTCTTTGCGGCCCTACTGTTGGGCGAGTTGGTTGCCCCCTCTTGTAGCAAACCGGGTGGCCTTTCTTGTCAGGATGTGGTGTTAGGCAGCGATTCTTTGAGGATTCGGGTCAGTCGGTCTAAGACAGATCAGTTTGGCAGGGGTGCCTGGATTCCTCTATACCCGGTTTCGGGTATTACTTGCCCTGTCCGGTTGGTGGGTAGCTATAGTTCGGTTCGCCCGGCAAGCTGTAGTTTCTTTGCACACGCAGATGGTTCCCCCTTGACCAAATATCAGTTCACCAGGATTTTGCGGTCTTGTTTGGAGTTAGTCGGGGTAAATCCCAGGGAATTCGGTACTCATTCATTCCGCATTGGGGCAGCTACGGAAGCGGCCAGGGCAGGGTTACCCGAATCGGAAGTTATGAGAATTGGCAGGTGGAAGTCCGCTTGCTTTGCGAGGTATATTAGACCGGACCTTCCGTTATAAAAAAATAAATAAAAAAAATACAGTAAATGGAAATGTTTTGTTAATATAGCTGTTTTATTTACAGGAGTCTTTTGGTTTTGTGTGGTGCTAATTCTATTTTCTTGCAGGTCCAGGGCGTCCGGCCATTTGGATTCTTGGCCATTCATATATTTTCTGGGTGGCCCAGAGAGCTGATTGCCGGCCTGGTGGGAGATCCCTCGGCTTCCGGAAGGTGAATGTATCCTGGAGAGGAATCCGTGGTTTACGATGGGCGCAGCTCCTGTCCCAAGTGGTTGAAATTGGTTTGCAGGCCAATGACCCGGTTATTCTGGTTCTACATGCAGGGGGAAACGATATAGGTTCTGTGCCTCTGGTGGAATTGTTGACCCTCATCAGGTCCGATTTGGAGCGTTTCCCTTCCTTTTTTCGTGAAGTGGTCCTGGTATGGTCCGAGGTTGTCCCTCGTGTTGTGTGGCAGGGTGGGGAGGCAGTTGAGAGGTGCAGGAGGACAGTTAATGCCCGTATCTCCCGCTTTGTTAGGTCCCGGGTGGTGTGGTGGTCCGACACCGGCAGCTTGAAGGCGATAATCGCTCATTAATGCGGCCCGATGGGGTGCAGCTGACAGATATCGGATTGGATATTTTCCTTTCAGGTCTTCAGGATGGGGTGGAGCAGGCCATGTTTTTGTTGGGTGGTGGTCGGAGCCCGTTTGAGGGCGGTTCTCCTCCGTGGCGGCAAGTTATTACATAATAAAGGTGTTGGAGGAAAATGGGCGGATCCGCCCACTGGGAGACCAGTGGCTGGAGGAGAGCACGGTTCAAGGTTTATGGTTCTGCCGTTTGAATAATTAAGCTGTGGCCGATTACCACCCAACAAAATAAAAGGGTTAAAAGATGAACGGTGTCAGTGTTATTATTGAAGGGTTTGATGGGATGGGTATTGGGGGTTAGAGGAAGGACGGAGTTAATCCCTTACCCATTCCTGATGGTACCAACAGTCTTGTGGCCACCCGACGGTTTAGGGAGGGTGGGCAGGGACTGGTGGTCCCCCCCTCCCTTCTTATTCCCTCTTTTGTATGTTCTTCCTCGGCCCTGTTTGCTTAGGGGTTAATGTAGGGATCCGGGTTTGGAGAGGAGGCGGGCGTCCAGCAGGGCATATAAGCCATGTCCCGCCTCTCCTCTCCCTCTTTGAGCGGAAGCGCTTTGTCCCTCCCTCCCTTAAAAGTTGGCAGTTTGATTCTTCGTTTCAAATGGCGAGTTTGTACGTGGTTCAGTGGGACTTTTATTTAGGCAAAGTGCCTTGTTGGAATTTCTAAGTCACAGCTGGCGGCAAGTTATTACATAATAACAAAATAAAGGTGTTGGAGGAAAATGGGCGGATCCGCCCGCTGGGAGACCAGCGGCTGGCGGAGAGCACGGTTCAAGGTTTATGGTTCTGCCGTTTGAATAATTAAGCTGTGGCCGATTACCACCCAACAAAATAAAAGGGTTAAAAGATGAACGGTGTCAGTGTCATTATTGAAGGGTTTGATGAGATGGGTATTGGGGGTCAGAGGAAGGACGGAGTTAATCCCTTACCCATTCCTGATGGTACCAACAGTCTCAACTTTTTGCAGAAACACTTTATGGGCCAGTTTTTTGAAGCACCCACTAGGGGCAATGCTCTGTTGGATCTGGAAATTTCTAATGATGCAGAGCTTGTTGTTCGATAAACACTCTGTAATAGTGACCACAATATAATTATATTGCCCCTAAACTATAGGCCGCAAACTCTGTCAGGCAGAGAAAATGCACTACATTTCAAAAAGGCTAATTTCCCTGGGTTGAGGACAGCCTTTCAAGGCATAGACTGGGTGCAGATACTGTCACATAATAATACTGAGGATAAATTGGAGAACTTTAAATCCACATTTAGTAATTGGACTAAAAAATGTATTTCTTCAGATAACAAGTGTAAACAGCTCAAATTAAACCCCCCATGGCTTACAGCTACTGTAAAAAGGGCAATAAAAGACAAAAAAAGGGCATTTAAAAAATACAAATCTAAGGGGTCAGCTGGAACGTTTGAAGATTACAAAGGGCTTAAAAAAATCTGTAAAAAGGAAATTAAATTAGCAAAAATACAAAAAAAACAGCAGGTAGCAAAAGAGAGCAAAACAAATCCCCCAAAATTATTTAAATATATAAATGCTAAAAAACCTAGGTCTGAGCAGGTAGGTCCACTAAATTATGGCAAAGGTAATGGTAAAGTGATGTGTGCACCTCCCTCCCGGCCTCTGAGCGCCGGCCCGCACTGTGGTGGAACTCTCGATTCTGCCGCTTTGTCTCCTGATGCTGTCCCATGTCCCTGCTACTTGCCTGCCTATGGTCTTCCTGCCTTGATGAGGGGGGGGGGGGGGGTGAAATACCTGGCTGATCCTTGGATCCAGAACCGCAAATATGCTGTCATAGCTGGACCATGGCGCCAGGAACCGGATCGCTGGAAGCCTGAGCGTTGGAATCTCCCGCCCCCCCTCCATCCATCGCGCCTATTTCCCCCCAGTTTGCTAGGATTGGAGCCAAGGTGAGATGTATAGAGGCTGGGTCTGAGGGGATTCTGACTGGAGCATTGGCCGACAATAAGGGAGGGTACAGGTGTGGGGGTTGTGGAGGGATCGGGATGATTGAATGACTGGTCTTAAGCGGGAGCATTGGTCGGTTCTAACTTCTATTCCCGGGACAGTGGGCATTCAGAGATACAAGGAACTAAGGGCGGTAAGAAAAAGGGGAGATTGCTACCGCAAACAAAGGACATAAAATACCTAGTGATTTCCTGTTCTTAAACAGTATGTGACTCCAGGTCGGTTTGAGAACAGAGCGGTGAGCAATACAGCAATAGAGCTCTTTGAGCTCCCTTTTTCTCCTCCCTGTATATCTGGTTGGGGCTTTCGCAATTTGGAGCTCTGTTGAGGCTTCTATTGATATCGACCAAAGCTCACCCCTCTGCCCCCTGAGGGGCTGAATGGGAAAACCTCTGTTGCGTGCTGTGGGTGAAATAATCATCGTAAAACACTGCAACATTATTGGTCAGCTTGTCCACATTGGCTGTAGACAGGCGGCTGCGTTTGTCTGTAATGACGTCCCCTGCCATGCTGAATACACGTTCAGACAAAACGCTGGCCCCCGGGCAGGCCAGCACCTCCAAGGCATAAAAGGCTAGCTCTGGCCACGTGGACAATTTAGAGACCCAGAAGTTGAATGGGGCCGAACCATCAGTCAGTACGTTGAGGGGTGTGCACACGTACTGTTCCACCATGTTGGTGAAATGTTGCCTCCTGCTAACACGTTGTGTATCAGGTGGTGGTGCAGTTAGCTGTGGCGTGTTGACAAAACTTTTCCACATCTCTGCCATGCTAACCCTGCCCTCAGAGGAGCTGGCCGTGACACAGCTGCCTTGACGACCTCTTGCTCCTCCTCTGCCTTGGCCTTGGGCTTCTACTTGTTCCCCTGTGACATTTGGGAATGCTCTTAGTAGCGCGTCTACCAACGTGCGATTGTACTCGCGCATCTTCCTATCACGCTCCAGTGCAGGAAGTAAGGTGGGCACATTGTCTTTGTAGCGTGGATCCAGCAGGGTGGCAACCCAGTAGTCCGCACACGTTAAAATGTGGGCAACTCTGCTGTCGGTGCGCAGGCACTGCAGCATGTAGTCGCTCATGTGTGCCAGGCTGCCCAGGGGTAAGGACAAGCTGTCCTCTGTGGGAGGCGTATCGTCATCGTCCTGCCTTTCCCCCCAGCCACGCACCAGTGATGGGCCTGAGCTGCGTTGGGTGCCACCCCGCTGTGACCATGCTTCATCCTCATCCTCCTCCACCTCATCCTCGTCCTCCTCGTCCTCCAGTAGTGGGCCCTGGCTGGCCACATTTGTACCTGGCCTCTACTGTTGCAAAAAACCTCCCTCTGAGTCACTTCGAAGAGACTGGCCTGAAAGTGCTAAAAATGACCCCTCTTCCTCCTCCTCCTCCTCCTGGGCCACCTCCTCTCCCATCATCTCCCTAAGTGTTTTCTCAAGGAGAAATAGAAGTGGTATTGTAACGCTGATAACGGCGTCATCGCCACTGGCCATGTTGGTGGAGTACTCGAAACAGAGCAACAGGGCACACAGGTCTCGCTTGAGGCCCAGTCATTGGTGGTGAAGTGGTGCTGTTCCGCAGTGCGACTGACCCGTGCGTGCTGCAGCTGAAACTCCACTATGGCCAGCTGCTGCTCGCACAGTCTGTCCAGCATGTGCAAGGTGGGCACGTCGCATATGAGGCGGTGAGCGGGAAGGCCGAAGTTACGCTGTAGCGCAGACAGGCGAGCAGCAGGATGTGAACGCCGGAAGCGCGAACAGACGGCCCGCACTTTATGCAGCAGCTCTGACATGTCGATGTAGTTGTGAATGAACTTCTGCACCACCCAATTCAGCACATGCGCCAAGCAAGGGATGTGCGTCAAACCGGCTAGTCCCAGAGCTGCAACGAGATTTCGCCCATTATCGCACACCACCAGGCCAGGCTTGAGGCTCACCGGCAGCAACCACTCGTCGGTCTGTTGTTCTATACCCCGCCACAACTCCTGTGCGGTGTGGGGCCTGTCCCCCAAACATATGAGTTTCAGAATGGCCTGCTGACGTTTACCCCGGGCTGTGCTGAAGTTGGTGGTGAAGGTGTGTGGCTGACTGGATGAGCAGGTGGAAGAAGAGGAGGAGGAAGCCGAGTAGGAGGAGGTGGCAACAGGAGGCAAAGAATGTTGCCCTGCGATCCTTGGCGGCGGAAGGACGTGCGCCAAACAGCTCTCCGCCTGGGGCCCAGCTGCCACTACATTTACCCAGTGTGCAGTTAGGGAGATATAGCGTCCCTGGCCGTGCTTACTGGTCCACGTATCTGTGGTTAGGTGGACCTTGCCACAGATGGCGTTGCGCAGTGCACACTTGATTTTATTGGATACTTGGTTGTGCAGGGAAGGCACGGCTCTCTTGGAGAAGTAGTGCCGGCTGGGAACAACATACTGTGGGACAGCAAGCGACATGAGCTGTTTGAAGCTGTCTGTGTCCACCAGCCTAAATGACAGCATTTCATAGGCCAGTAGTATGAATAGAAATGCTGGCATTCAGGGCCAGGGATCGAGGGTGGCTAGGTGGGAATTTACGCTTTCTCTCAAATGTTTGTGAGATGGAGAGCTGAACGCTGCCGTGTGACATGGTTGAGATGCTTGGTGACGGAGGTGGTGGTGGTGTTGGTGGTACATCCCCTGTTTGCTGGGCGGCAGGTGCCAACGTTCCTCCAGAGGCGAAGGAAGAGGTAGCAGGGGGAGCCTGAGTGACTTCCTTGTTTTTAAGGTGTTTACTCCACTGCAGTTCATGCTTTGCATGCAGGTGCCTGGTCATGCAGGTTGTGCTAAGGTTCAGAGCGTTAATGCCTCGCTTCAGGCTCTGATGGCACAGCGTGCAAACCACTCGGGTCTTGTCGTCAGCACATTGTTTGAAGAAGTGCCATGCCAGGGAACTCCTTGAAGCTGCCTTTGGGGTGCTCGGTCCCAGATGGCGGCGGTCAGTAGCAGGCGGAGTCTCTTGGCGGCGGGTGTTCTGCTTTTGCCCACTGCTCCCTCTTTTGCTACGCTGTTGGCTCGGTCTCACCACTGCCTCTTCCTCCGAACTGTGAAAGTCAGTGGCACGACCTTCATTCCATGTGGGGTCTAGGACCTCATCGTCCCCTGCATCGTCTTCCACCCAGTCTTCCTCCCTGACCTCCTGTTAAAAGACGCAGCAGTTGGCACCTGTGTTTCGTCATCATCAGAGACGTGCTGAGGTGATATGTCCTCATCATCAGGAAACATAAGTGGTTGTGCGTCAGTGCATTCTATGTCTTCCACCGCTGGGGAAGGGCTAGGTGGATGCCCTTGGGAAACCCTGCCAGCGGAGTCTTCAAACAGCATAAGAGACTGCTGAATAACTTGAGGCTCAGACAATTTACCTTGGTATGCATGGGAGTGATGTGACAGACTGATGGGCTTGATTTTCAGGCGCCATCTGTGCGCTTTCTGCAGAAGACTGGGTGGGAGATAATGTGAACGTGCTGGATCCACTGTCGGCCACCCAATTGACTAATGCCTGTACCTGCTCAGGCCTTACCATCCTTAGAACAGCATTGGGCCCCACCATATATTGCTGTAAATTCTGGCGGCTACTGGGACCTGAGGTAGTTGGTACACTAGGACGTGTGGATGTGGCAGAACGGCCACGTCCTCTCCCAGCACCAGAGGGTCCACTAACACCACCATGACCATGTCCACGTCCGCGTCCCTTACTAGATGTTTTCCTCATTGTTATCGTTCACCACAACAACAAAAATATTATTTGGCCCAATGTATTGAATTCAAATTCAGGCCTTTTTTTACAGACACCTAACACTATCTGGCTATCTATTTAGGTACCGTATTACACTAATACAGGCACAGCAGTAACCACAGATTTAGCTGAATATAAATTTGAGGCCTAGTATTTAGGCGCTGGGTGACAGGTATAGGTTTACTGACAGAATTCGACTTGGAAATGCACAGTAGCGTGTGTGTGTGAAGTTATTCAGAATGACCCTATGTGCACCTTGAATCTTATATACCCTTTTAGGGATAGATTTAAAATAGCTCTTATACAGCAGAAACCACTAAATTAGGAAATTGCTAAATTGGGAATAGTATTTCAACCCAGAACAAAAAATGTGTTTTGACGGACACTAAATAACTTGACCAGCCACAACAGTACAGCAGTAACGACAGATTTAGCTGAATATAAATTTGAGGCCTAGTATTTAGGCGCTGGGTGACAGATATAGGTTTACTGACAGAATTAGACTTGAAAATGCACAGTAGCGTGTGTGTGAAGTTATTCAGAATGACCCTATGTGCACCTTGAATCTTATATACCCTTTTAGGGATAGATTTAAAATAGCTCTGATACAGCAGAAACCACTAAATTAGGAAATTGATAAATTGGGAATTGTATTTCAACCCAGAACAAAAACTGTGCTTTGACGGACACTAAATAACTTGACCAGCCACAACAGTAACGACAGATTTAGCTGGATATAAATTTGAGGCCTAGTATTTAGGCGCTGGGTGACAGGTATAGGTTTACTGACAGAATTAGACTTGGAAATGCACATTAGCGTGTGTGTGGAGTTATTCAGAATGACCCTATGTGCACCTTGAATCTGATATACCCTTTTAGAGATAAATTTAAAGTAGGCCTGATACAGCAGAAACCACTAAATTAGGAAATTGCTAAATTGGGAATTGTATTTCAACCCAGAACAAAAACTGTGCTTTGACGGACACTAAATAACTTGACCAGCCACACCAGTAACAACAGATTTAGCTGACTATAAATTTGAGGCCTATTATTTAGGCGCTGGGTGACAGGTATAGGTTTACTGACAGAATTAGACTTGGAAATGCACAGTAGCGTGTGTGTGAAGTTATTCAGAATGACCCTATGTGCACCTTGATTCTGATATACCCTTTTAGGGATAAATTTAAAGTAGGCCTGATACAGCAGAAACCACTAAATTAGGAAATTGCTAAATTGGGAATTGTATTTCAACCCAGAACAAAAACTGTGCTTTGACGGACACTAAATAACTTGACCAGCCACACCAGTAACGCTGGGTGACAGGTATACGTTTACTGACAGAATTAGACTGGGAGATGGCCAAAAAATAACCACACTATTGATGGTTAAATGCACTTGGTGTGACAGCTTGACCAACCACACTACTGAGGGTTAAATGCACTTGGTGACAGGCGCAGCTTGCCCCTGATGTAGTATATGGCCAAAAAATAAACAGACTATTGCTGGTTAAATGCACTTGGTGTGACAGCTTCACCCTGATGTAGGATTTAGCCAAAAAACAACCACACCATTGAGGGTTAAATGCACTTGGTGACAGGCTCAGCTTGCCCCTGATGTAGTATATGGCCAAAAAATAACCAGACTATTGCTGGTTAAATGCACTTGGTGTGACAGCTTCACCCTGATGTAGGATTTAGCCAAAAAACAACCACACCATTGAGGGTTAAATGCACTTGGTGGCAGCTTGTGCTGGCGCACCACAAGACACAAAATGGCCGCCGATCACCCCAGAAAAAAGTGACTGAAAAACGCTCTGGGCAGCCTAAAAACAGTGAGCAATTCAATAGCAGCAGTTCAATCATCCACAGCTGCAGATCGATCTCTGAATGAAGTCTTTTGGAGGAGTTAATCACTGCCTAATCTCGCCCTACTGTCACAGCTGCAACCTCTCCCTACGCTAATCAGAGCAGAGTAACGGGCGGCGCTATGTGACTCCAGCTTAAATAGAGGCTGGGTCACATGCTGCACTGGCCAATCACAGCCATGCCAATAGTAGGCATGGCTGTGACGGCCTCTTGGGGCAAGTAGTATGACGCTTGTTGATTGGCTGCTTTTCAGCCTTTCAAAAAGCGCCAAGAAAGCGACGAACACCGAACCCGAACTTTTACGAAAATGTCCGGGTTCGGGTCTGTGTCACGGACACCCCAAAATTCGGTACGAACCCGAACTATACAGTTCGGGTTCGCTCATCCCTAGTCATCATCCGAGACGTGCTGCAGTGATCCTCCCATGTTCTCATCTTGAAACATAAGTGGTTGGGCATCGGTGCACTCAATATCATCCACTTCTGAGGCAGGGATAGGTGGATGGCCCTGGGAAACCTTGCTAGCAGAGTCATCAAAAAGCAGAAGAGACTGCTGCATGACTTGGGGCTGAGACTGCTTGGCTCATTTGCAAGGGGGTGAGATAAAAGGCTGATGGACATCGGCTGCAGGTGCCAACTCTGATCTTTCAGCAGGAGACTGGGTGAGAGACAATATGAAGGAACTGCTGGCACTGTCAGCAACCCAATTTACTATCGCCTGTACTTGTTCTGGCCTCACCATTCCTAGAGCCGCATTACGCCCGACCAAATACCGCTGAAGGTTCTGTTGCACCTAAGGAAGGTGTTTCACTTGTGCGTGTAGCTGGCACAGATCATCCTTGTCCTCTCCCTGCAACAGGAGCTCCACCAGCAGCACCACGACCGGGGCCACGTCCCTTATTTGACGCTCTCCTCATATTTCTCAAATTTAGGCTCTTGCCCAAAATGGTGTTTATTTAATAGCAGAATAGAACAACAGTATCTAAAGGTTGTATCTCACACTGATGGATGCAGACAAGGCCGCAAATTTAGTTTTTGGCCCAAAATGGGTGTTTTTTTAAATAACAGAATAGCACAGCAGTATTTAAAGCGTATATCTCATAATGACAGATGCTGCAAGGGCTGTAACATTTATTATTTTTCCCAAAAAGGGTGTTTTTTTTAAAATAATAGAATATGACAGCAGTATATAATGCTTTCACACGTACAGATACAGCAAGGGCTGTAAAATTTACTATTTTGCCAAAAAGGGTGTTTTTTAAAACCCAGAAAATTGCTGTATTTCTAGCTTAAATTGCACACTGACTAATGCTGCAAAGGCCACAGATGTAGGGTCTTGCCAAAAATGGGTGATTTATTTAAACCCAGAATATAATTGCAGTATTTCAAGCTTCTGTTTGACTGTCACAAATGCACATATGCTTTGCTGTTGCACAGAACTTCCATAAAATAGCCGCCGCCCACCTAACTAACAGACGGATAAAAGTTATTTTTCTGGGTCACTGGGCTCAGAGCAGGGTAAAATGATTGTGCACTGCACCCACAAAACAAAATCTAGGTAGATCGCTGAGTTAACAAGCACTTCTGATTAAAGATTCTGTCCTATTCTCTCCCTCACAACAGCAGCATCCTATCCCTACACTAATCAGAGCAGAGTGACGTGCAGTGCTACGTGACTCCAGCTTATATAGAGGCTGGATCGCAAGCTTCACTGGCCAATCACAGCCATGCCATTAGTAGGCATGGCTGTGATGGCTTCGCAGGGCACAGAGTTAAACTCTTGTTGATTGGCTTCTATGCAGTCTTTCAAAAAGTGCCATAAAATAGCCGAACACCGAATCCGAACTTTTACTGAAATTTTCGTGTTCGGGTCCGGGTTCCAAAAAATCCTAAAGTTCGGTACGAACCCGAACTTTACAGTTCATGTTCGCTCATCCCTAACAACCACTCAAAGTTTATGGTCAAACAGTGTAAAGAAAATTGACAAATACAACTGTTTAATTTATATTTCTGGCTTCAATTTCTCCTTACAATCCATTGCCAGTTGATTGAAGCTCCAAAAGTTTGAAAGCCTCTATTGTTTTAACATCCAATATATAATGTAACAAAAAGTCTAAAAAATGTTTCTCTAAATCTCTTCCCACAGTTCCTCCTACTCAGCAGCAAGTTCTCTTTTCATTTTTTTTCTGTGAAATATGGTTATCTACATCACTTTTTATAAAATATATTTCAGAATGTCTTTCTCCCTTTCATCAGAAGAATGTAAATACTGTAAATGATGAGTATAATACATGGCAAAGCGTTATCATTTATTCATTGTTCTCTTTTGTCATTTCAAAGGCTTCTGAATATAGGTTCCGATTTCTCTTCTGATGAATTGGCTCTATTAGAATTTCAATCCTCTATAATTTCAGCTCCTTGATTAAAATAAAGTTTGCATGGCCATGAGGAGAAATGTGACTAGACTGTCGTTCATTTTTCACTTATATCACTTGCTAAAATGAGTAAAGGCTTCTTCCACTGAATACAAATAGTTTTGAAAACCTTTCCCTATTTATTTTTCTTAAGAGCTGTGATTTACTAAACACAGTACATGGTTTCATTACTAAAAGTTCTATCCTTATAAGCAATTTTGTTTAATGTAATTTCTCACATGTATACACTACAATAGCGATGAGCAAAGTATACATTTTTTTTATTGGAACGCATTTTCTTGTAAGTAGTGGGCACAATGACAGGGAGCGGCGATTACGCTGCTCCCCGTCATTGTACCCTTTAGATGCCGCGTTCATACATTATCACGCCATCTGATATTAATAACAGTGTAAGATTAAGCAAAAAACAAAAAAAATTATACTTACCTGATCCATTTGCTTGCGACGGGCCAGCCGCCATATTGCTTGAAGGTCTGGTGCGAATTCTCACGTGGCCCGAAATGACGTCATTACGCCAGTCAACATGGTGACGTTACCAGTCGCGAGCAAATGGATCGGGTAAGTATTATTATTTTTTGTTTTTTACTCAGGTTTAAGTTTAAATCGATTCTCTACCACGAAGCACAAGGAAGTTCACTTCTCAGCAAATCAAATTTATCCTGAAATTCGATTGCCAACTGGCTATATACGTCTTATCTGCACATACCCCGTGCAGATAGCATGTATATAAATGGACTTGCAGTGCTTTAATCCCAGCTCTGGGTTTAAAGCTCCATATTTTGCAATCTAGCAGGAGTAGGTTGGGTCCTATATTTCCTCCTCCTATGAAAGGAGGCATTGGATCTTATTTAGAAATATTATCTGAGTGGGTTGATAGTCTTCTTCAACCACTGGTGTGTACTATTCTTGGCTATTTACAACACACTAGAGCTGTGCTCCAATCTATTCATGATTTTTCATGGTCACAGGATTCAGTTTGGGTAACTGCTGATGTAGTCTCTCTTTATACTACCATTCCTCACAATTTAGCCATTGATGCCCTTAAATGTTTTTTGCACACCTATAGTGACTACACACTGTCCTTACAGGATTATGTTTGTCAAAAAGTATGGTTCCTTTTGAACCACTTTATTTTTATTATTGTCTGGTGTTTCTATGGGAGCTAAATTCTCCCCCTCCTTTGCTAATATTTATATGGCATGGTGGGAACATCAATTCCTTTTTAAGATGGAGTGCCCTTATCGGGATAAGTTGCAGTGGTATGTCCGATAGATCAATGACCTGCTATTCATATGTTCAAGCGATGTGGCGGCCATACCATCCTTCAGTCTTTTTTAAATGAAAATCCATGCAATCTCAAAGTAACTGTCAATGATGACTCCCATCAAATGGCATTCCTGGATCCGATGTTATACGGCAATCAGAATAGATCAGTTATTCACACCAGAACATACAGAAAGGAAACCACAGGCAATTTCACTCTACTTGCCATGTCTTGTGATCCACCTGATATTCACAATATTCCATTTGAGGAACTAGTTAGAGTTCATAGAAATTGTTCAGATGTTATCTCTTTTCGAGAGATTGGCATCATGGAAAAGAGACTACTTCCGAGGAAATATGACAATAAAATTATACAGGAAGCAAAAAGTTGAGTTATTAATAGATCCAGATTGGATCTTTTATTTCCAAACACCATAAAATCCAGTGAGTAAAATCCAGTAAGAAAAATCCCAACATTATTACATTTACTACACAAAAGAGCAAAAAATATGGGAAAATATGTTCTATAATCAAAAAACATTGGTCCACACTGAATTGTGATGAGACTTGGAGCAATGTCGTGTCAGTGGGCTTTAGATGTGTGGCCAAAAGAGCATCTGTTTTATCCCAGAGTGTCAGTCCCAGTTTGTTCCGTGATTCTGCACGGCACAAACCTACTTGGTTGCGACATATAGGAAGCTATCGTTGTGGTCATAATATTTGTATCTGTTGCAAATATATGCAAAATACCCAAATGATAACTTCTACGGCAAATGGCAAAACATTTACAATTAAACAATATTTAAGTTGCAATACAGCATATGACGTCTATGTCATTTCCTGCAGAAGTTGTTCCTTACAGTATGTTGGTTGCTCTACGGAGGATATAAAAACACGTATCAGAAAACATTTATCTGATATCCCCCATTGCGCAACTAGAAATCAGTCAGCCGTTACTTTTCATTTTGCCAGTGTACATGGAGGAGACACTTTGTCAGTCTTGGCCCAAGGGGTTGAACATGTTACCGCTCCAATTAGAGAGGGCAATCACAAAAAAATACTGCTCAGCCGGGGAATACTTTTGGAATATCTTTGGCTTTATCTTGCAGACAAATTTTTGTGACGTTTTTAATGAAAAAGGTCTGTTACTAACTGGCTTGATTATCTCATTCTCTTATCTAATATACTTTAACCCCCATATCCGTGACATAAGAACCATGGAAACACCAATGGCGGTGTGTTAACCCTTTGTATGCCACGGTCAAAGCTGACTGCTGCATGCAGGGAGTTTGCGCAGGGTACGGGTTCCCTCCATTTCCCAATAGGGTCCCGCGCTGCAGTGATGGGAAACCGATGGCTGACGAAGCAGCCCAATGCCTTCCATAGGCATTGGGTCTTGCCTTCTACGGAAGCCTGTGAGATCAAGTCGCTTAGGCTGTGATACCCAGGTAGGCTGTCAGTCGTAAAGGCTGACAGGCAATGGATTATAATACAGGTTGTATTGTAATGCATTGCGAGGGCATCAGACCCCAGAAGATGAAGTCCTAGAGTGGGGCAAACATAAAAAGTAAAAAAAAGTTAAAAAAAATAAAGATAAATTCATAATAAAAAAATAAAGTTTTAAGTAAAAATAAATCCCCTTTCCCAAAATAAAACACATAAAATTGTAAAAAAAATAATAAAATTTAAAAAAGAAAAACAGACGTATTGGGTATTGCCACATCCATAATAACCTGCTCTATAGAAATATCATATGATCCACCACATAACCTGAACATCGTAAAAAAAAAAAAATGAAAATGCTAAAACAACCATTTTATTTTACAAAAAGTCTAATACCAGGTGACCAAATAGTCATAAGTACCCCAAAATAGTACCAAACAGTCATCTCATCCTGCAAAAAATGAGTCCCTACATAAGACAATCACCCAAAAAAAAAAAAATGGCTTTCAGAATATGGAGACACAAAAACAATAAAAAAAAATGGTTTTAGTGTGTAAAACAACAAAAAAAAACTGACATATTAGGTATTGCGATTAGAGATGAGCGAATTAAAAAAAAAAATTATTTGGCTGGTTTGCTAATTTTCAAAAGCTATTTGATTCAATCCGAATTTATTTGCAGCGAATCGCGTTAAAAAACAGCAGAGAGCCTGTATAGTGGTGTAGAACTGTTACTGTGGTTGCAGTAACACGCATAGGGAGTCTGCTGTGGTAGTGAAACAATACTGTGAGTCAATATGACGTGCAGATGACAGCCGTTGCTCTTAGGCCTCTTTCACACAGGCGAGATTTCCACTTGGGTGCAATGCGTCAGGTGAACGCATTGCACCTGCACTGAATCTGGCCCCAATCATTTCTATAGGGCTGTGCACATGAGCGGTGATTTTCATGCATCACTTGTGAGTTGCGTGAAATTCGCAGCATGCTCTATTTTGTGCGTTTTTCGCGCAACGCAGGCCCCATAGAAGTGAATGGGGCTGTGTTAAAATTGCAAGCATCCGGGGGGGGCGGAGCTAGCGCCGAAACAGTATGGACGCTTGAGGCTGCTGCTCCGTACAGGGATCACCTCTGAAGCACTCCACTAACAAGCTGGCACGCCGACCATGGTCTAAATCGGAGGCCCAAGGACCGGAGAACAAGCTGCTCCAGATAAGAAGAACCCTAATACTGGGGAGATGGACAAATTTATAAAGAAAGCAGCGACGCTGCATGTCTCCAGAGAGACAAGATGGCGCCGACTCCTACTCGCGCCCCGCACTCTAAACATTTAGACCTGCTAGACCAGGCTACAGGAGGTGAAGAGGAAGTTGCGGACGACCTCCCGATCTCTCGCTCCTTTCTAAGGGAGCTCTTATCCTCCTCCTTAGCGTCAGCCCTGGAGCCTCTGAGCTCCGATCTTGCAGCCATTAAACAGGAGATAACTCAAGTAGGCAGCCGGGTTGAAACGCTTGAAAGCACACAGGATGCCATCATCAGACACCAGACTGCAGTCTCACAGCGGTTCCTGATCATGCAGCAGAAGATGAACAACCTCTGCAGCTCCCTGGAAGACCAGGAAAATAGAGGTAGGAGGAACAATTTTACGCTTCCGAGGGATCCCTGAAACGGTGGAAGTAGGAGACGTCCCGAGCACTGTGGTGCAAATCTGCATGTCTCTTCTTGGCCCAGATACAGTCAACGAAATCATCCTTGAGAGAGCCCACCGTGCCCTAAGGCCTAAACCCCCTGCCACGGCCCCACCAAGAGACATCATTTGCAAATTTCTAAGTTTCCCAGTTAAAGAGGCAGTTGTTATCAAAGCCCGCCAATCGGGTAAAGTGAGCTGGAACGGCCATGACATTCAAATCTTCCAGGACCTAGCTCAGTCCACCCTGGATAAAAGAAGAGCCCTAGGTCCTCTTACAAGATGGCTGAGATATCACAAGATCCCCTATAGGTGGTCTTTCCCCTTCGGGCTTATATTTTCATATGAGAGCCGCAGATTCTCAATATCCAACCACGCAGATCTGGATCCTGTTTTTAACCACCTACAGATTGATCCACTGGAGATAGAAAACTGGGATCCCATCCAGGACTTTTCCGACCTCCCTGACATTCCACAACCAGGCATCTGGGAGCGCCAACGTACCCCAAAACGTCACAGAAGCCCCAAGAACCCAATAAGATCCTCATCCAAAAGATTACCTATGGACAATTGATCTTATTCGTCCATGTCCAACCGGACCTGCCAGTCCATTATCATAATGGTGACCTCCAACATGTTTTTCCCCCCACTACTACTTTTCAGGCTTGACCATGCCTGACACTTTGTTGTTCACAATAGGTTCATTACCTCATTGTTATTTAGTTAACACTTTTGTTTCAGGATGTATAATGACCTGCGGCTCCTTTAAATATTCCGCAGGAAAGTATAATGACACATGTTTGTTTGCATTCCGCAGCACGTCTGAATTAAAAGCCTCTTCTGGTCGGAGATGGCAGAGCGGTCCCTTTCAGATTATAAGGTAAAATGGCAGATATACAAATTACCTCCTATAATGTAAAAGGCTTTAACGCCCCTTCCAAACGCTGCCAAATTTTGTCAGAGTTAAGGAAAATGGGCTGTTCCGTCGCCTTCCTCCAGGAGACGCACTTCAGGGTGAACCACTTCCCGAATTTGTCCCATTCCTGCTTTCCCATTTGGTACCATTGTGGCACGAACTCCTCTGCCTCCAGAGGAGTTAGTGTTGGTTTTAGTGGAAACACCCCATTCACCTATATGGATCAAATTTTAGACCCCGAGGGCAGATTTATCCTCTTAAAAGGTTGTATAGCCAACCAGATTTACACATTTATTAATGTGTACACTCCAAATGTCAATCAGATCACGTGGATACATAAGATTCTCCAAATGATTGACCATTTTAGAGAAGGGGTGATCATTATGGGTGGAGATCTCAACCTCACTTTGATTCCCTCTGAAGTCTCATCCTCTAAAAAATCTGCTCTGTCAAACAAAGCTCTATGCAAACTGAGGAAGTCTCTCCATGAACGTCATCTGATTGACATTTGGAGATCCCTGAACCCCACAATTAGGGATTTTACATTTTTCTCAAACCCTCACAGTTCATATCAACGTTTGGACTATTTTATGATTTCAGCTGATCATATCCAACTTTGCTCTAAAGCTCAAATTGGCTCAATCAGCATTTCCGATCATACCCCTATATGGATTAACATCCTCACACCTGACAGGCCCGTTACCTCCTACAAATGGAGACTTAATGAGATGTTGATCCAATCCCCTGAAAATAAAGAAAAAGTCCTTAACTGGTTAAAAGATTTCTTCTCAACCAATAATACCCCTGGTATCCACCCCTACACCCTGTGGGACACCCATAAGGCTTTCATCCGAGGTCAACTCATAAGCCTGGGCTCATATACTAAAAAATTGAGACTTGCTCGCGTTGACTCTCTTCTCAAAAGCATCAAAGATATTGAGACCCTCCATAAGAGATCCCTTCTAGACTCCCACATGAAAAAACTTGCACTTCTCAGGGCTGAATTGAAAAACCTTCTAAACGCTCAATCGGCTAAATTTTTCCTTCACGCACAGTATAAATATTTTGCCCACGGAGACAAGGTGTCCAAATTTATGATGTCCAGGATTAAAAAAAGGAAGGCCCAAAGTTTCATTTGCAAAATCCGCAACAAAGAAGGAGATATACTCCACAATACTGAAGAAATAGCCCGTAGGTTCTCTGAATTCTACCGCTCTCTATATAACCTTCCCCCCCAGGAGGATCCTACCACTAATATCACACATCAAGATTCAATAAATCTTTTTCTCCGCTCTATAGGTATGCCCCGTCTGAATAACGACCATATCAATACCCTAAACTCCCCCTTTACAAACGAGGAACTCCGCTTAGCCATAAACCAACTCCCAAAAGGTAAAGCCCCTGGCCCTGATGGCTTTACTGCCCTATACTATAAATCTTTCCAGACTATTTTATCACCTCATCTACTCAATGTATGTAATAAAACTCTTCAAGGCGACCCTCTCTCCCACGAAATGACAAGAGCCAACATTACCATAATACCTAAAGAGGGGAAGGACCCTACAGATTGTGGCAATTAGCGCCCTCTGTCTTTATTAAATTTAGACCTAAAACTATTGGCTAAACTACTAGCTAATCGCCTTGCCCCCATCCTCCCTCAACTTATACATAGGGATCAAACTGGCTTTATTAAAGGTAGAGAGGGAAAAGATAATACAGCCAGAGTCCTTAATTTACTTTCACATGCCTCAAAATTTCGTCCGTTGGTGTTGGTCAGCACAGATGCCGAAAAAGCGTTCGATCGGGTGCATTGGAACTATATGTACCGCACACTGGAACACTTTGGAATTCCGAATGCCTTTATAAACTCCGTTCAAGCCATGTACACTAGCGCCTCGGCGTCTGTGCTGATCAACAACACTATATCCCATCCTTTTTCCATAAAAAAATGGGACTAGGCAGGGTTGCCCCCTGTCCCCCTTGATCTTTGTCTTGATTTTAGAGCCCCTTCTTATTCTCATCCGTAGTGACAACAATATAAGAGGACCAAGATTGGGTGACCAAGAACACAAAATTGCGGCCTTTGCCGGCGACCTCCTCATAATTTCCTCCAACCCAGGTAAATCCTTGCACTATATATACTCTATTTTTGAAAAATTTAGCTACCTTTCTAATTTTAAAGTAAACATGAAAAAATCTCATATTTTGAGTGTAGGGCTTAGCCAGAAACTAAAAACTGAACTAGCCTCCTTTTCCCCTTTCAATTGGGACTCACCCTTTATAACATATCTGGGAGTCAAGATCCACCCCGATATTTCTTCACTATATAAGTGGAAGGCTGAAAAGTCAGCCTGAATTTGTGGGAGGGGCATATTACCTTCTTAAGCCCCAGCCTCCAGCTCCTCAGGGCGCTTCTGTTCACATTCTGGATAGGGAGTCGCCTGCTCTGGTGCTGCATCTGTGCATGTTGTGAGTAGCTTTCATCTGGTTCGGTTCGGTTCGTTTGGTTTCGTTTTCATACACGTCTTCAGGAGAGGTAATTTTGCGCAAACAATGCGCCACAAGGGCTCCATCAGCCGCGGTCACATACTCCCGGCTCCCCGAGTTGGCATGCGTTCCAGCGTGGAACGCGTGCCAATTCTCATGTCCGCACCAAATTTCTTCTTGTCTCCTTCCTTGGTTCCCTCCCTGTGTTCCCCTCCAACTTCCTCCCGAGATAGCAGGGGGGGCAGGGTCTGGCCCGCAGATCCCCCTCTCCACACGGCCTCCCCGTCCTCACCTCAGGCCCCACTGCAAGCCGGCGTGCGTTCCAGCGTGGAGCGCACGCCGGAAATCCGCCGCAAGGCATGGGCCGGGTCACGTGGCCGGCGTGCGTTCCGGCTTGGAGCGCACGCCGGAGTCCCTCGGCCGGGTCTGGGCCTGGTCGCGTGTGCGGCGTGCGTTCCAGCTTGGAGCGCACGCCGGAGTGCTTCCGTCAGGCCTGGGCCCATAAATGTACATCAGAAACCCTGTCAAAGTTAAAATCACTATGCACCATTACTCTTTTGTTAAGGGAAAAACCGTGCTCTTTTATTCACTCCAGTGCATCACATCTAAACTGTGCAATTCAACACAACAGCAATGTCCATAAACCCCCACCTCCCACAAAGGATCCCCAAACGCTGCAGGCGTCTTGGTGCCTGTTCACACAGTCTCTCACATCCGTGGTCAGTACTACACCTTGTCATGGGGTGGGTTTGTCCAAGTTCATGCAAGTTAGACAGGCCACGTGTCGGCCTGGACAAGGGATTGGCTCCGGCCACAGGATCCCCTTCTTTTGGTCCTTCGCTGAGCCTGCAGCAATTGGGCAGTCCTTGGTAGACGAGCGGACTACAGCGATCAGCCTCCTGCAGTGAGACAGGAGACCACACTTCATCAGCAGCCCCACAGTCAGTGAGCATCAAACCTATATTCACAGCCCTGGGTGTAGCAGGCAGACCACACCCAGCAAGCATAGTGAAGGATTAACTCCTTCCCTACCCAACTAAGGCCAGAGATAACCAACCTGCCAGGATCAGTGTAGACTGACACCAACAACTGAAACCTGTCCACCCGTGGTGGTCCGTGGGGAACAGACACCCACCCTGCTCTTACTCCACCAGGGCCACGACCCCCAGTGGTACGTATCTTCCATCCACTACCACTCCAGACATTCTCTTACAATATATAAAAAAAAAAAAAAATTATACAATAAAATTTTATTTTATTTTATAAAGAAATTTAAATAGATCTACAAGTTAATCGGTAGGTTCCAATCTCCAGCCATTTCATACGCACTCCCGCCGTGCGGGAGCGAGGCAGTCATCCTTGGTTCCTCATTCCGCTGGGCTGGAAGGGTCCAGGTTAGCACGGGTTAAAAAAAAAAAAAAAAAAAAAAAAAAAAAAAAATTTAAAATAAAAATAAAAATTGGGGGTCTCACCATAAGTAGTCCAGGCCATCATTCCTCGCCATACCCATTTAGCGGTCACCATACGCTCACCGCAGTCTTCTACTCTATGGGCGACATGCCACATGTTATATATCTATGCTTCACGTGATATACTGCTGTCTCATCTACTACCTACTTCTGTCTCCTGGCTCGCCAGGCTCATACCTACCTCTGCCTCCTGGATCGCCCAGGCACGCACCTACCTCTGCCTCCTGGATCGCCCAGGCACGCACCTACCTCTGCCTCCTGGATCGCCCAGGCACGCACCTACCTCTGCCTCCTAGATCGCCCAGGCACGCACCTACCTCTGCCTCCTGGATCGCCCAGGCACGCACCTACCTTCCTCTGCCTCCTGGATCGCCCAGGCACGCACCTACCTTCCTCTGTCTCCTGGTTCGTCCAGGCCCATACCTACCTCTGTCTCCTGGTTCGTCCAGGCTCATACCTACCTCTGTCTCCTGGTTCGTCCAGGCTCATACCTACCTCTGTCTCCTGGTTCGTCCAGGCTCATACCTACCTCTGTCTCCTGGTTCGTCCAGGCTCATACCTACCTCTGTCTCCTGGTTCGTCCAGGCTCATACCTACCTCTGTCTCCTGGTTCGTCCAGGCTCATACCTACCTCTGTCTCCTGGTTCGTCCAGGCTCATACCTACCTCTGTCTCCTGGTTCGTCCAGGCTCATACCTACCTCTGTCTCCTGGTTCGTCCAGGCTCATACCTACCTCTGTCTCCTGGTTCGTCCAGGCTCATACCTACCTCTGTCTCCTGGTTCGTCCAGGCTCATACCTACCTCTGTCTCCTGGTTCGTCCAGGCTCATACCTACCTCTGTCTCCTGGTTCGTCCAGGCTCATACCTACCTCTGTCTCCTGGTTCGTCCAGGCTCATACCTACCTCTGTCTCCTGGTTCGTCCAGGCTCATACCTACCTCTGTCTCCTGGTTCGTCCAGGCTCATACCTACCTCTGTCTCCTGGTTCGTCCAGGCTCATACCTACCTCTGTCTCCTGGTTCGTCCAGGCTCATACCTACCTCTGCCTCCTGGATCGCCCAGGCACGCACCTTCTTCTGTCTCCTGGTTCGCCCAGGCTCATTCCTACCTCTGCCTCCTGGATCGCCCAGGCACGCACCTTCTTCTGTCTCCTCGTTCGCCCAGGCTCATTCCTACCTCTGCCTCCTGGTTCACCCAGGCCTGTCATCCTCCCCGAAAGGTGTAGGTAAGCTCAGGATTCAATGTATTTGCCTGAATCGCTCAGGTTCCATGCAGCTGCCTGGAACGCTCGGGGGTTTCTCAGCAGGGTCCGGCTGGTTCCTGGTTACCCGGTTCGTGTCCGGCACGTCTGGATTTCTGTTTCCCACAGGTCTTGTTGCATGCAGCGCGACTTCGGGCCCTGATTCTGGCAGTTCAGGGTCATCCAGCAGTTGGCCATGATGCCCAGGCTGCATCCTGGTTCTCCGTCGCTTCATTCCAGTGCCACCAGATCACACCTCTCTCCGGGTCTCGTACCAACGCTAGTTTATTTCAGGTAAGCAGGGCCTCAGGCCACCGGAATTTCGATCCTTCCTCAATTGTGTCACAGGGCGTCTCCGTGTCTGGTTATTCCACGGTGCCAGGTTTCAGGTAAGGTCGAGCCGGGTGGCGGCTTTACGCACCTCCATTAAAAAAATATATATATATAAAAAAAAAAAAAAGGGGGGAAATATGTATATATTTTTAGGGGGGTTTCCGGGGAGGGGGTTTCTGACGCACCCCAGGTCTCATTTCCCTGAATCGCTTGGGTTTTATGTATTCCCCTGAATCGCTCAGGTTTACGTATTTTCCCTGAAATCACTCAGGTCATGTATTTCCCTGAATCGCTCAGGTTTGTATTTTCCTGTCTCTTCAGGTTGTCGGTATTTCCAGGGTGTATGTATTAATTTTACAGGCTATAGCTACTAGAGAGATCGTTGATCCAGGGAGTTATTCTGATTGCCTGATTGGAGTCGGGAAGGAATTTTTTATTCCCCTGAAATGAGGAAAATTGGCTTCTACCTCACAGGGGTTTTTTGCCTTCCTCTGGATCAACTTGCAGGATGTCAGGCCGAACTGGATGGACAAATGTCTTTTTCGGCCTTATGTACTATGTTATTATGTTACTATGTATTTTCCTGATTCACTCAGGTCACGTATTTCCCACAGGTTGTTCGCATTTGCCTGAATCGGTCAGGATCCAATATATTTGCCTGAAACGCTCAGAGGTTTTCCCGTACCATCAGGAAACTACCAAGCCGGCGTCAAGGTTTCCAAAGTTTTTTTTAAGGTCCCACCCGCAGGTGGCTTGAACGATGTCTCCTACACCCTGGCGTTCATAGCCCACTGTCACTGCAAATCTCAGGCTGTCATTTAACACCATCAAGCTGTACCTAGCGGGGAGACAGCACTGCGCCATGCGGGTAGGTGGCGCGCAGCTTGTCTCCGGTGAGATGTTTGGGAGACTCTCGTCCGCGCTGGATGGATTTCCTTTTTGGCCACTCTCCTAGTTTGATTGTTAGGGCAGCCGTGTATCTCGGGTTTTGCGGGTTCCTCGGGCCAGGTGAGTTCACCAGCACCTCCCCTAAACGTTAGGGGTTGCCGGTGCGACAGTTGTCCTGGGCCCATGACCTTTGTGGCCTCTGGCTCCCTTCCACGAAGGCCAATCAGCATGGACCATCCTCGGAGGTCAGGTTTTAAAACCTCCAACGATTGGTGCCCAGTCATGGTCCCCCGTCAATTGCTGGCCCCGTTGCAATGGCCTCCCCAGAGGCCCCGCTGCTTCCTTGGCGTTGGGGGCCCCTGTCATCAATCCAGTTTTGTGGCCCACATCATAACGCTGGCCTCAGGTCTCGGTCGTAACCCGCTGGCCACCACGGGACTCTCGCTCTGAACTGGAGCTGCGCCCTCAGCATCGAAAACGGGGTCTCGGCGCACGGGTTAAATGCTTGGGTAGGTGGCGCTCTTCTTGCTTCACGAGATACATCCCGAACCCGCATGTTGAGATTTCCCAGGCATTTTGTAATCTTGCTCTCTGGGTGGTTTTGAAGGCTTTTGGTCACTACTCTGCTCTCCTCGTTTATTTTTGCCCACTACTAGGCTTACCCTCGCTCCTGGCTTCCGGCACAACACAGCCAGCTAGGTCAGGGGAAGCGCTTCACCCACTCATCACAGTTAAGCCTCTCCCATAAGTGGAAGGCTGAAAAGTCAGCCTGAATTTGTGGGAGGGGCATATTACCTTCTTAAGCCCCAGCCTCCAGCTCCTCAGGGCGCTTCTGTTCACACCCACCCACCCCCCCTGTTCTCAAACACTCCCTTTTAGGGTATGCCCACTACTAGGCTTACCCTCGCTCCTGGCTTCCGGCACAACACAGCCAGCTAGGTCAGGGGAAGCGCTTCACCCACTCATCACAGTTAAGCCTCTCCCATAAATTAAATTATATCCCCCTACTAGACTCTATTAAACACCAACTAGAAACTCTAAACCCCCCGCTACTCTCCTGGTTCGGACGCAAAAATATGGTCATGTCCCTTGTCCTACCTAGATTGACATATCTCCTCCAAGTCCTCCCCATACCTATCCCCAACTCCTTTTTCCAATCTCTGGAGAAATTGATACGTTCATTCGTGTGGAACGGTAAAAAAGCTAGAATCAATATCAATACCCTTCAAAGGTCTAGGGATCAAGGAGGCATAGGCCTTCCCAACCCTCAATTGTACAACAAAGCAATACTCCTCTCCAGGGCCCTGGACTGGTTTAGGACCCCCGAACAAAAGTCCTGGGTTGGTATGGAGACCCCTGCCTACATGCCATCACTAAGGCCCCTGCTGATAGACCCATACCACAATGTGTCCACATCGCTCAAACACAATTTGCTGGTCCTATCTACATTTGAGGCGTGGAAATGGTTCCAGGACTCGAAATGGGGTTTCCCATCGCCATCCCCTTTGGCACAAATTAGGGATGTAATAGGGTTAGCTCCTTTAGAGCTGAGACAAAGCATTCATAAGCATTTACGTTCCTCTGATTTACCACTAATTGATATCCTGCTAAAGAATGAGGACGGTCCATTAAACCGTGAAACCCTAATATCTTATCTACCCGAGATTGAATCTCACCCGCACATGCTTCATTTTCTGGTGACATATATCAATAAACACATCCCACTAAGCTCTTTAATGAGACCCTTTACATGGTTTGAGAATCTCATCCACAGCCCTACTCCCCCGAGGAAAGTTATATCCCTACTTTATAAATACCTTACTACTATAATCATGCCACCCAAACCCAGTTTTATAACCTTATGGGAAAAAGAACTAAACACCCACTTCACTCATGAAGAACAACTTCTTATTTTTAGAATTCCACACTTATCCTCTAGATGTACCAGAATCCAGGAAAATGGATATAAAGTACTGACTAGATGGTACAAAACACCTGACATCACCCATCACTATAGCAATAATGGTTCTGACACATGTTGGAGGTGCGGAGAAGAACGAGGGACAATGCTACATATTTAGTGGACCTGCCCTCTAATCCTTGATTGGTGGAGTAATATTTTTAAAAGATGCAATGAGAATTGTAAATCCAGCGTCAAGCCATCACCGGTCCTAGCCCTTCTAGGATTACATCTTACTGATAAGATAACTATCCCCCCCCCTGTTTAAAATATTGATCGTAGCCGCTCGACTCTTGATCCCTACGCACTGGCTATCACCAGATGTCCCATCTGTGGATCACTGGCTTAATAAGGCCGAATCCATATATATAGATTCGAGGACATAGCAGCCTGGGAAAACAGGTCACACCACAAATTTACAAACCTTTGGAAAAACTGGAGATCCTATAGAGGTTTCCAAGATTAAATCCCACCATCCACCTGGCTTTACAGTTTTACAACAATATTGTAAACTATGAATACTTTCCTAACCTGCGAATATATATGTCAAAGTCTATTGCTCTGTTTATATACATCCTTTTTACAGTTGTCATGTTAATTGATACTTGTTACTGTAAAACAACTTTGCATAATGGGAGCTCACACCTCCTCTTCTAAGTACTCTGTGTATGATGACCATTCTGCAATAAAGCATTTTGAAAAAAAAATAAAATTGCAAGCATCCACAAGCAAGTGCGGCTGCGGTGCAATTTTCATGCATGGTTTCTAGGAGATGATCGAGATGGGGACCCGATCATTATTATTTTCCCTTATAACATGGTTATAACGGAAAATAATAGCATTCTTGATACAGAATGCTTAGTAAAATAGGGCTGGAGGGAAATTAAAAAAAAAATATATAGGAGGGGTTAAAAAAAAATAATAATAATTTAACTCACCTTAATCCACTTGTTCGCGCAGCCCGGCTTCTCTTCTGTCTTCTTCTTTGCTGTGCAGGAGGAAAAGGACCTGTGGTGACATCATTGTGCTCATCACATGGTCCATCACATGATCCATCGCCATGGTGATGGATAATGTGACAGACCATGTGATGAGCACAATGAAGTCCCCACGGGTACTTTTCCTCCTGCACAGCAAAGAGGAAGAAAGAAGAGAAGCCAGGTTGCACGAACAAGTGGATTAAGGTGAGTTAAATTATTATTTATTTATTTTTTAACCCCTCCAGCCCTATTTTACTAAGAATTCTGTATTAAGAATTCTATTATTTTCCCTTATTATAAGGGAAAATAATAAAACCTACACAACACATAACCCAAACCCGAACTTCTGTGAAGAAGTTTGGGTTTGGGGTCCAAACATGCCGATTAGGGTTGAGCAGACACCTGGATGTTCGGGTTCGACGGGTTCAGCTAAACTTCACAAAAATGTTCGAGTTCGGAACCCGAACTTGACCCCGAACCCGAACTTAACTGAAGTCAATGGGGACCTGAACTTTTGAGCACTAAAATGGCTGTAAAAATGTCATGGAAAGGGCTAGAGGGCTGCAAATGCCAGCAAAATGTGGTTAAGAACATTGCAAGTGCTCTGCAAACAAAAGTGGATAGGGAAATGACTTTAAATAACATAAAATACGTACAAATAAAAATAATAATCTTGATCTAGGAGGACGAAGTCCATATGGAGTAGGAGGTTGAGGAGGCGGTGGATGTGGCGGTGTAGGTGGAAGCGACAGTGGAGGAGGAGGAGGTAGCCTACACAGTTTTTTTGTTTTAAATTTTTTTTTATTTTTTTTAATTTGGGTACACCCCAAAACAGTGGGAAATATAACCTGTGATAACCCCCTTCTGTCGTGCTAAACACACTTTCAGACAATACACTGGCTGCAGGGCAGGCCAGCACCTTCAAGGTGTAAAGGGCAAGCTCAGACCATGTGCCCAATTTGGAGACCCAGAAGTTGAAGGGGGCAGACCCATCATTCAGTACGTGTAGATGTGTGCATTCATACTGCCCCACCATGTTGCACGTCCTCGTGATGTCCACAAAATGTGGGACAAAGTATTGAAGCATAAGCTTCCAAGTTAAGGAGAGGGCGCGTGGCAATTACCCAATCCCGATTCGGGGAGGTAGCGACGATAAATAACAGTACAAGACTCTTAAGATGCCCTGTTATTGGAATGATTAATAAAAAAAGTTTAGGGAATGTCACTGTGGTATTTTGGATTTGGAAATGTTAACAAGGAGAGGCCCTGCTGCCGCTTTGTTGACTCTAGATAACTTCTGCCTGATCGCACGTCCCTGTGACGTCCACCATCCATTTAGATATCTTCTCTATCAACTTTCGATGTTCTTTTCTGAGCCTACCATGTTGATCACGATTATCGGTGAATCAGGGTTTCACGCCGGAGAGGGAGCATGGGAAAGAAAGACCACATCCAAGGGAGACAAATGGATGAAATTTTATTTTGATTAAGCAGAAATATGGGAAAAGTTATTGAGGCGCAAATGTGGGACAAATTATTAAAGCTCAAACGTGGGACAATTTATTAAAGAGCAAATACGGGACAAATTATTGAAGCGCAAATGTGGGACAAATTATTAAAGTGCAAATGTGGGACAAATTATTGAAGCGCAAATGTGGGACAACTTGTTAAAGTTTAAGCATTGAATGAAAGGAGGTGGCGCGCATCAAGTAAAAAAGAATTTCTGAAATTTTATTTCCTGTCACCTATGCAGAGCAGGGGTTTATTCACGTCCAAAATTGTAAACTATTAGAATGTAACAGAAAAATTTGTGAAATGTATTAATCTGTCTACTTAGTAGAGCAGGGGTCTATGACAGAAAAAAATTGTTTAATGTTATCTGAAAATGTAAAAAAAAGTATTAGTGAAATTTATTAAGCTGTCAATTAGATAGAGGAGGGGTATATTACACCCAGAAATTGGTAAATTTCACCCGAAAATAAAACAGACAAATTTGTGAATTGTTTTAACCTGTGTACTAGGTATAGCAGTGGTACATCACACCCAAAAATTTGTGAATTTCATCCGAAAATGTAACAGGCAAAGTAGTGAAATTACATAAAATAAAATAAAATACAAATAAAAAAAATATTGATTTATGAGGTGGAGGTCCATATGGAGAAGAAGTTTGAGGAGGCGGTGGAAGTAGCGGTGTAGGTGGAAGCAGCGTTTGAGGAGGACGAGGTAGCCAACACTGGTTTTTGGTTTTAATTAAAAAACTATTTTTTAATTAGGGTACACTCCAAAAGAGTGTGAAATATCCAAAATACAAGAATGAGCAATTGCACTGCAGTATAACAATGGCTGGTTAAGGCCAGTATACATGTATATTCTGCACAAGGTTAGGACAAGTCCTGTGGGATCCATGCCTGGATCATTTTAATAAACGTGAGATTGTCCACATTGGCTGTGGACAGGCGTCTGCGCTTCTCTGTGATAACGCCCCCTGCAGTGCTAAACACACGTGTAGATAATACACTGGCTGCAGGGCAGGCCAGCACCTCCAAGGCGTAAAGGGCAAGCTCAGGCCATGTGACCAATTTGGAGACCCAGAAGTTGAAGGGGGCAGACCCGTCATTCAGTACCTGTAGGCGTGTGCACACACACTGCTCCACCATGTTGCTGAAATGCTGCCTCCTGCTAAGATGCTCCATATCATGCTGGTGGTGTCCCAGCTGTGTTGGCAACCTCTTCCTCCTCCTCTGTATTCCCCTATTGCTTCCACTGTGCCCCCACTGTCAGGTGGGAATGCCACCAGCAGCGCGTCTACCAGCGTGTGCTTGTACTCACCCATCTTACGATCACGCTCCAGTGAAGGAATTAAGGACAGTACGTTGTCCTTGTATTGGGGATCCAGCAGCGTGGCCGCCCAGTAATCAGCACAAGTTAGAATGTGGGCAACTCGGCGGTCATTGCGGAGACACTGCAGCATGTGTGCCAGGCTGCCCAGAGGCAACAAAAAGCAGTCCTCTGTGGGAGGTGTATCGTCTGTGTCCTCTGCATCCCCCAGCACCAGTGATAGCCATGAGCTGGTCTGGGTGCCTTCCTGCTGTGAACATGGTTCCTCCTCCTCCATCTCCTCCTCCTCCTCCTCCACCTCCTCATCCTCCAGAACTGTGCCCTGGCTGGACAATTGTGTAACTGGCATTTGTGGGTGCAGGAACCCACCCTCGGAGCCACTTGTGAATTACTGGCTGGAAACCCTACAAAATGATCCCTCTTCCTCCTCCTCCTGTGCCACATCCTCTTCCATCATCGCCAGCAGCGTCTTTTCAAGGAGGCATAGAAGTGGGATAGTAACACTGGGAACTGCGTTATCGGCACTGGCCATGATGGTGGAGTACTCGAAACAGCGGAACAAGGAACACAGGTCTCGCATGGAGGCCCAGTTATTGGTGGTGAAGTAATGCTGTTCCGCAGAGCGACTCATCCGTTCTTCAGCTGAAACTCTACTATCGCCTGCTGCTGCTCACACAATCTGGCCAGCATGTGCAAGGTGGAGTTCCAACTTGTGGACACGTCGCATATAAGGCTGTGAGCGGGAAGGCCGAAGTTACGCTGCATCGCTGACAGGCGAGCAGCAGCAGGGTGAGAACGCCTAAAGCGGGCACAGACAGTCGGCACTTTATGCAGCAGCTCTGACATATCGGCGTAATTTTTTTCTCTGCACCACCAAATTCAGCACATGCTCCAGGCAAGGGATGTGCGTCAAACCAGCTAGTCCCAGAGCTGCTACGAGATTTCGCCCATTATCGCACACCACCTGGCCGGGCTTGAGGCTCACTGGCACCAACCACTCATCGGTCTGTTGTTCAAAGGCCCATCCACAGCTCCTGCGTGGTGTGCGGTTTGTCCCCCAAACAGATAAGTTTTAAAATTGCCTGCTGTCGTTTACCCCTGGCTGTGCTGAATTTGGTGGTGAAGGTGTTACACTGTCCAGATGAGGAGCCAATAGAGGATGAGGAAGCGGAGTAGGAGGAGGAAGCAACAGGAGGCAAACTGAAGCGCCCTGCAATCC
The DNA here is from genome assembly GCF_014858855.1 of Bufo gargarizans. Taxonomy (NCBI): domain Eukaryota; kingdom Metazoa; phylum Chordata; class Amphibia; order Anura; family Bufonidae; genus Bufo; species Bufo gargarizans. The sequence goes on along the minus strand of NC_058081.1, from coordinate 433,724,670 downwards.
TCGGTGGTGAAAGGACATGCGCCAAACTGCTATCCACCTCAGGCCCAGCCGCCACTGCATTTACCCAGTGTGCTGTTAGGGAGATATAACGTCCCTGACCGTGCTTACTGGTCCATGTGTCCGTAGTGAGGTGCACCTTGCCACAGATGGCGTTGCGCAGTGCACACCTGATTTTATCCCCCACTTGGTTGTGCAGGGAAGGGTTGGCTCGCCTGTAAAAGTAGTGTCGGCTGGGCACGACGTACTGTGGGACAGCCACCGCCATAAGGCCTTTAAAACTCCCCGTCTCCACCAGACGGAATGACAGCATTTCAAAGGTCAGTAAGGGTTAAGGATCGTGGTGGGCAGGGGGTACTTCCTCTTACTTTCCAGTGTTTGGGAAATGGAGAGCTGAACGCTTCCATGGGACATTGTGGAGATGCTTGGTGACCCAGGTGGTGGCGTTGCTGGAAGATCCTCTGTTTGCGGGGTGGCAGGTGGCACTGTCACTCCAGAGGTGGATGAAGAGGTCGAGACTGCAGCAGAAGAGGAAGCAGGAGGAGCCAGAGACCTTTCTTGGTTTTTGAGGTGTCTACTCCACTGCAGCTCGTGCTTTGCACTTAAATGTCTGGTCATGCAAGTTGTGCTCAGGTTGAGAACGGTTATGCCTCGCTTCAGACTCTGATTACACAGCGTGCAAACCACTTGTGTCTTGTCGTCAGCGCATTGTCTGAAGAACTGCCACGCCAGGGAACTCCTTGGAGTTGACTTGAGGGTGCTCGGTCTCCTGCTGCGGTGGGCAGTAGCAGGCATACTGTCTACGGGATGGCCCCTCCGATTTTGCATTCTGCTCCCTCTTCTGCTGTGCTGGTGGCTCTTTGCGATCACCTCCTCTTCCTCCAAACTACATAAGTCACTCGCATGACCTTGATTCCATGTGGGGTCAAGGACCCCATCTTCCTACACATCATCTTCCACTCAGTCATCACCCCTGCCCTCTTTGTGAGTCTGCACAATCTCTTCCACTTCTGGGGCAGGGATAGGTGGATGGCCCTGGGCAACCCTGCTAACAGAGTCATCAAAAAGCAGAAGAGACTGCTGCATGACTTGCGGCTATGGCTTGGCTGATTTGCAAAGGGGGTAGGTGCAAGACTGATGGACATCGGCTGCAGGTGCCAACTCTGATCTTTCAGCAGGAGACTGAGTGGAAGACAATGTGAAGGAACTGGAGGCACTGTCAGCAACCCGATTTACTATCACCTGTACTTGTTCTGGCCTCACTATTCCTAGAGCCGCATTAGGCCCGACCAAATACCACTGCAGGTTCTGTCACCTACTCGCACCTGATTAAGTGTTTTCACTTGTGTATGTAGCTGGCACAGATCGACCACGTCCTCTCCCTGCAACAGGAGCTCCACCAGCAGCACAACGACCTGGGCCACGTCCCTTATGACCCAGTCGGATGAGGAATGGGAACCCTCATCTGATGAATCTAGTGGGTCAGAATACGAACCTGTAGAAAGCAGTGGCTCTCTGACCCAAAGTTCGGACGTGGAGGCTGAGGTCCCTGATAGCACCAGGCGTACCTGGCCCCGTGTCGCTAGACCGCAGGTTGCGCAGGAGCCGCTTCAAGAGCAGCAGAGTGGGGCTGGTGCTGTCGGATTACGTGGTGAGGCATACACCAGCAGCGCAGCCCTTCCTGGACCTAGTACCAGCACTGCCGTACAACCTGGTGAAGTGGCGAGCACCAGAAGGGCAGTTGAAGCTGGTACGGTGGCACGAGCAGTAGTGACCACGTCGCAGCCACCGCAAAGACAGGCCCGTAAAGCCCCTATAATCCCTGAGGTGCTGCCAAACCCTGATTGGCAGTCCCCAACTTCAGCCGCACCTGTAGTTCCCCCTTTCACCACCCAGTCTGGAGTTCGGGTTGAGACAGCTCAGATCGGTTCGGCCCTGGGATTTTTTGAGCTGTTCTTGACTGCGGAGCTTTTGGACTTAGTCGTGGCCGAAACAAATCGGTATGCCACACAATTTATATCCGCCAACCCGGGAAGCTCTTATGCCCAGTCTTTCCGGTGGAAACCAGTCCAAGTTTCCAAAATTAAAACTTTTCTGGGCCTTCTCCTCAACATGGGTCTAACTAAAAAGCATGAATTGCGTTCATATTGGTCCACGAACCAAATTCATCAAATGCCCATGTTCTCTGCTGCTATGTCCAGGACACGATTTGAGACCATCCTGCGTTTCCTGCACTTTAGTGATAACAGCACCTCCCGTCCCAGAGGCCACCATGCTTTTGACCGGCTCCACAAAATTCGGCCCCTCATAGACCATTTCAACCTGAAATTTGCAGATTTGTATACCCCTGAGCAAAACATCTGCGTAGATGAGTCCCTGATACATTTTACCGGGCGCCTTGGCTTCAAACAATACATCCCAAGCAAGCGCGCCCGGTATGGGGTCAAATTGTATAAGCTCTGTGAAAGGGCCACAGGCTATACCCACAAATTTCGGCTCTATGAGGGAAAAGATCAGACCCTGGAGCCGGTCGGTTGCCCTGACTACCTGGGGAGCAGTGGGAAGACAGTCTGGGACTTGGTGTCACCCTTATTCGGCAAGGGGTACCATCTTTATGTGGACAATTTTTACACAAGTGTGGCCCTCTTTAGGCATTTGTTTCTAGAACGGATTGGCGCCTGTGGCACCTCGCGAACTAGTCGCGCGGGCTTCCCCCAACGGCTCGTTACCACCCGTCTTGCAAGGGGGCAGAGGGCAACACTGTGTAACGAATAACTGCTCGCGGTGAAATGGAGAGACAAGCGTGACGTTTACATGCTCTCCTCCATTCACGCACACACGACAATCCAAATTGAGCGAGCAACCCGTGTCATTGAAAAGCCCCTCTCAGTCCACGACTATAATTTGCTCATGGGAGGGGTGGACTTCAATGACCAGATGTTGGCTCCGTATTTAGTGTCCCGCAGAACCAGACGCTGGTATAAGAAGGTGTCTGTATATTTAATTCAATTGGCTCTGTATAATAGTTTTGTTCTCTACAGTAGGGCTGGGAGAACTGGATCCTTCCTCAAATTTAAGGAAGAGATCATCGCGAACCTCCTGTACCCAGGAGGTTCCGTGGCCCCATCCACCAGTGTAGTTAGCCGTCTACACGAGCGACATTTCCCCAGTGTCATTCCTGGTACCTCAAACCGACCGCCACCCCGAAAAAAATTTAGTGTCTGTAGCAGGAGTGGAAAAAGGCGTGACACCCGCTATTTCTGTCCTGACTGTCCTGACCACCCTGCCCTATGCTTTGGAGAGTGTTTCCGGAAGTACCACACACAGGTACACTTAGCATAGGGATCACATCTCACCAGGACAGGCACACAGGGCTATTAGGGCCCATTCACATACAGCTGCTGCAAACCTCTCCTTTCACCTGGGACAAAGTGCATAACGCACTTTGCCACATCTTTGGGCGATTTGCGCTTTGCACATTGACCCATGGGGAAGGAGAGGTTTGTTCTATAAAGGTAAAAAAAAACACCAGTAAGCAAAAAGGTTAATGTTTAGTTCAAAAAGTTAAAGTTTATATGTTCTGTTCCAAAGTTAATAAAAATTATTGCGTTGCGGCCTGTTTTTTTTTTTTTTCTTTTTACCTTCCAGGTGGACCAACCGATCGACTAGCTGCAGCACCGATGTGCATTCTGACAGAAGCATTGCGCTGCTGTCAGATTACACGCAAGTCGGTGTATGCGGCGCTGCAAGACGAGATTTCTACTCTGCAGTAACAGATACGTTTGCCAAGGCATACGAGCTGAGGAGGAGGCGGTGGTCCTATGCTTTGGCAAACACTTTGTATGTAAAAAAAAAAAAAATCTAAAAATCCCGGCAATAATTTATTCATCCACATCGATTGATGTGAATGGAGAAATCTGGTTTGCCAGGGCATACGAGCTAAGTGGGTATGGATGTTGGGTGGAGCTCCTATGTCCTGGCAGACGCCTTTCCCCTCGATGCGAATGAAGAAATCTGTGCCGTTCATTTTTTTCTTTCAGCCCAGAGGCTGAACGGAAAAAAAAAATCTCATTACCTGTATGCTCAATATAAGGAGAATAGCAGAAACTCCTAATGCTGGCCATATATGTAATGATTGCGGAGACCCTCAAATGCCAGGGCAGTACAAACACCCCACAACTGACCCCATTTTGGAAAGAAGACACCCCAAGGTATTCGCTGAGGGGCATATTGAGTCCATGAAAGATTTAAATTTTTGCCCTAAGTTAGCGGAAAGTGAGACTTTATGAGAAAAAACAAAAAAAAATCAATTTCCGCTAACTTATGCCAAAAAAATACATTTCTATGAACTCGCCATGCCCCTCATTGAATACCTTGGGGTGTCTTCTTTCCAAAGTGGGGTCACATGTGGGGTATTTATACTGCCCTGGCTTTTTAGGGGCCCTAAAGCGTGAGAAGAAGTCTGGGATCCAAATGTCTAAAAATGCCCTCCTAAAAGGAATTTGGGCACCTTTGCGCATCTAGGCTGCAAAAAAGTGTCACACATGTGGTATCGCCGTACTCAGGAGAAGCTGGGGAATGTGTTTTGGGGTGTCATTTTACATATACTGTCGTCGCAAATTGTACGACACAACTTCTTCTTTTGTGTGGCTCCAAATCAACTGGAATTATAAGTATGAGCTCATACAGCTTTCTCTCTGAGACCAATGCAGGCTGGTATCATGAAAAAAAATATCTCTCTTTATTACAGTTACATACTCTTATATAGGCAACATGAGGTAGACAAAAGGGTGGTCCTAGATGAAAGTTTATTGGCTCTGTGACAAAAGGGAGTGGTTTACTAACTCTATTCCTGAGTTGATTGGCACATTTGAAAGATAGCAACTTAACTCCTCCTTTCTTTCACTAATGATCTGAGACAAAGAAAATGTACATGAGGCTCCTAATTGAGTTTTTGCCATCTAGTGGAGACAAATGTGTACTACAGGAGAAATCAAATCTTGTCTCTCACAAATCCCTCCTTTTTGCGGTAAGTAGATACAAGATGAATAAGCAATGTGAGGTACTCTCCCAGCGCCCTAAACGGCGAAGAGCTGGACTTTCCTTATTGCTTCACCAGATCCCCCCAACTCCCTTTCTGGTTTGCCTTCATCTGGTTCTATTTATTCCGCAACTATCAACAAGATTTCATTTGTTTTAGGACGGAATCGCGTTCCTCAAAGAGGTTCTCCAAATAATCTTTAGGTTTGTCAGTTTCACAATGCATGTACATGGTTGTTGCAGGTGTGGTTGAATTGAACATTTTAAAAACAATTTTTCTAAAACAAGGAATCACACAACACCCTATTAATGCCAATACTACAAGTACTATCACCAGTGTCATTAACATATTGGCTAACACATTAGACCAGTTCCCAAACCACTGTTCTAGCCATGAATTAATGGGGTTGTTGATTCCAGAGTTTTCCTCTAGTTCATTCGATAACAAAGTCAGTCCATTCAAAGCCTTTGTGATGCTTCCGTCAGGGGCAGTGTTGTTCGGAATGAAGGTGCAGCAGGAACTTCCGATCATCTTGCAGACTTCTCCTTTTTCCGCTAGGATCATGTCGAGGGCCAGTCGATTCTGTAACGCCATCACCGATGAAGAGCTCAGTTGTTCCGATATTCCTTTTACTGCATCTCGGGTATAATTTACGAATCTCTGTTGATTATAATACAAATAGTTAATCCATCCTACATTTTTATTTACGCCAATTGTGGGAAGTATTGATTCGAAACCAGCAGCTATCTGGTTTCTAGCCTTGAATTCATCAGGAACTCCTCTAGGGACTCCTATAGCATCTATGTATACATGAGAATCAAAAGATGTAGGGAGTGACCTCCTTAGCCTTGACCGGACATTGGCTTGCGTACTGACTTGCTCCCACTCAAGAGTCGAAAATAGAACAAATGGCATCAGCACCTTAATCAAGGTACATTGGCCAATCCATTCCATTCGTATCCTGGGTCGGAGCTTCATGTCTCCACACAACCACCAGATATCCGAATGTTGATAACCTTGGTGGACAAACCATTTGTCAGGGTAAGCATCAGAGTCACTACTTGTCTCATTTAGATAGATGTTATAGGAACAATATCCTGGAGGGAAAACACCAATGTCTTTGCCTATATGGTTACGATTGAAACAGGTATAATTTCCAGGGTATGGCGTTATACCGAAACCCATATGATCTTTATCATGAACAATAGGATAGAGTAATTCTAATGTCCTGCAGCGGGAGGTGTCATTACTGGGAATGGTTTCAGTGTACATCTTAAGGATACACTTGAAACCCTCAGGATCGGTAACCTCACTCAAAGGGAAAGGTACCGTACCCAAATGAGGTCGAGCTGCAGCACATGCTATGCAATTGGATCGCTTCTGGGAAAGAACCGTATAGCGGATCCATTCTAGCCATACATTTGTGTCTGAAAACCCTGTCTCTAAGGCCATTTTGTCAATTATGGGTGAATCTGTAGGAGATGTAATTGTATTCTGATTCCCTTGTATTAATATTGTTCTAAATATGGAATTCGGGACTTGATCTGACTGTGCATTTTCCCCTGTACAATATAAAATGAATAGTAAGACATAAAAAGATATTACGGCCCTTGCAGTCATTCCAGCACTTGAGGTTCTGGTACTTTTTTGCAGTGTGATGCGTGGACCCAATTAGGCTTTCCTTCCAACTTGACAGCAGTGGCGGTGGTTAACAGTACTTGATGTGGACCCTCAAATCGTGGTTCTAGAACTTTCCGCACGTGTCGTTTCACCACTACCCAATCTCCAGGTTGTAGAGAATGAGTTGCCTCTATGCTGTCTGGATCTGGAAGAGAAGCAAAAACTTGGGAATACACATTAGACAGTCTGTTTGTAAGACAGATAACGTACTTTGAAAGACTATTATGCTGCATCTGGAGTTGTTGTGGAAAATAGAGTCCTAGTCTAGGGGCATTCCCAAAGAGTACTTCATATGGACTCAGGCCTGTCTTCCGGTTAGGTGTATACCGGATGGAGAAAAGTGCCAAGGGTAGACACTCTGTCCATGGCTTTTTCAGTTCAGCCATGGCCTTCTGTATTTTTGATTTAATTGTGCCGTTGAGTCGCTCTACTCTACCGCTGCTTTGTGGGTGATACGCAGTATGGAAGGCTTGTTCAATACCCAGGGCTCCCATAATTTCACGCATGACCTCCCCAGTAAAGTGAGAACCTCGGTCACTCTCAATTGTCTCTGGGACCCCATACCGGCAAACTATCTCATTCAGAAGTTTCTTGGCTGTGTTTTGTGCAGTGGCTTTGGCCACAGGGTAGGCCTCTGGCCACCCTGAAAACAGATCTACACATACCAAGACGTATTCTAGGGTCCCCACTTTGGGTAGTTGGATGTAATCTATTTGCAGTCTTTGGAAGGGGAAATCGGGCCTGGGAGTGTGCCTCAAAGGTGTTTTTACCGTCCTTCCTATGTTGTGATGTGCACAAATCATACAAGCCTGAGTGAATTTGGCTGCAGTTACACTGAATCCTGGGGCATACCAGTGACTATTAACAAGAGCAGTCATGGCAGTTTTGGACAGGTGAGTATTCCCATGAGTGGCCTGGGCTGTGACTGGGAACAAAGCACGGGGCAAACACAGCTTTCCTCTAAGTTGCCATGTTCCTTTTGGGGTCATCACAGCTCCTTTCTCTATCCATACTGCCTTTTCCTCTTTGGTTGCTTGAGACTGTAAGGTTTTAAATGTTTCATAGTTGACAGGCAGGGAAATTTGCTCTTGTACTGCTGCTATCCCTACAGGATCATCTCTGGGTTTCTGTGCAGCAGCTTTTGCTGCCAGATCAGCTCGATGATTTCCTCGAGCTTCAAGAGTTTTTCCTGACGAATGGCCTTTAATTTTCATAATGGCCACCCTCGCTGGCAACAGCAGAGCGTCCATTAGGGCTTTCACCCCTTTGCCATTTTTAATTGGCTTGCCATTTGCTGTAAGGAAGTCTCTAGCCTTCCAAATTGGACCATAATCATGGGTGATCCCAAAAGCATACCTGGAATCTGTATAGATGTTTGCAGTTTTTCCCTCCGCATACCTGCAGGCCTCTTCCAAAGCCTTAAGTTCAGCTTCCTGTGCAGACATGTGAGAGGGCAGTGATTCCGCTTTGATCGTATCGTGCTGAGTGACAACTGCATACCCAGTATAAAACTTCCCCTGGACACCATACCGCGATCCATCCACAAAGAGCTCTAAATCTGGGTTTCATAAGGGAGTATCTACCAAGTGATCAAACCCTGCTGTCTCTTGGGACATTAATTGGAGACAGTCGTGTTTATCTTCCAGGTCAGGAAGATATTCGGCTAGATGACTCATACCACTACTCCCTCCCCCCTCCAGAGGCAGCAGAGTAGCTGGATTCAAAGTTGTGCACCTTTTGATGGTGACATTTGGTGGCATAAGTAGTGCACATTCTAGTCTAAGGTGTCTGGCAGTGGACAGGTGTTTAGGCTGTACTTGTGTGAGAATGGCCGAGATGTCATGAGGGACAAAAACTGTGATTGGATAATTGAGCACAATCTCAGAGCTCTTGTCAAGCATGAGTTGTACAGCCACTACCGCACGGACACAAGATGGTGCTCCTCTAGCCACTGGATCGAGTCTGGCAGAGTAATACGCCACTGGACGCTGTTGGCCAGCCCTAGCTTGTGTGAGAACAGCTGAAGCATGGCCAAGACATTCAGTGCAATAAAGTCTGAAATCTTTATTGTAGTCCGGTAGACCCAATGCTGGTGTCGAACTGATGACTAATTTTAATGTATGAAAGTTCTCCACGGCCTTATCTGTCAATGAAAAAGGAAGAGAGGTGAGACAATCATACAAGGGTTGCAAAAGAGCAGAGGCATTTCTGATCCAAGGCCTACAGTATGAGACTAGACCCAAATAAATTCTCAGAGCCCCCACAGTAGTAGCCAAAGGAATTTGTTCAACTGCAGTTATACGGTCTGGGGTGAGATGTCTAATCCCAGCAAATATACAGTGCCCTAAAAAGGTGACCGTGGTACAACAAAATTGAAGCTTCTTGCGGGAAGCTTTACAGCCATTTGCAGCCAGGAAGGTGAGAAGAGACACCGAGGTTTGTTTACACACCTCCTCTCCCGGGCAGCAAAGAAGTAAGTCATCTATATATTGAAGTAAGACAACTCCTTCAGATGGAATGGGCCAATCTGCTAAGACCTGGGCTAAGGCAGTACTGTACATACTGGGGGAATTATGGGCACCTTGTGGTAAGACCGCCCAGGTGTATTGCTTCCTGTCATGTGTGAAAGCAAAAAGATATCTGCAATCTGGATGTAACGGAACTGAGAAAAATGCATTTGCAAGATCCACCACAGTGAAATGGGTAGCACTGTGGGGAATCTGTGCCAACAACGTATGTGGGTTTGGTACCACAGGGGTATTAAAAACTGTAGCCTCATTAACAGCCCTAAGATCATGTACCATTCTATACTGCACTGGCTGACCTTTTTCCCCCCTTTTCTTAATGGGGTACAAGGGAGTGTTACATGGAGAGGTGGTTTCAATTAGTACCCCATTACTGACAAAATCATGTACTATTTTGGTGATGGCATCCGTTTGTTGTATACTGAGGGGATATTGTGCCTTCCGAGGTAAAGGAGCACCAGGTTTACGTTCTATCATCATTGGAGGGACAGATAAATGGCCAACATCTGTAGGTCCGCAGGCCCACAGATGTGCAGGTAATTGTTGCAGCAGAAGGGACACGCCCTCTTCAGAGAGTGTAGACACGTACATGTGAAATGTATTATAATCACAGGCTGCTAAGAGACATATATCCTCTTCTCCTAGTTTGCCTTGTAACTTCACAGTACAATCAGGAAGATATGTTATCTGCGCATATATTCTCTGCAACAAATCTGCTCCTAGCAAATTAACAGGGGCGGTGTCACTGACTAAGAGACGACTTAGCATTTGTTGGTTTGGGGCAAATACAATTTGTATTGGCTTGGTGAGAGGAGTAGGAACCTCATTACCATCTACTCCTACACATGGAATACTATCCTTAGACATGAGGGATCTTTTTACATGTTTGCTGCGAATAACAGTTTTGGCTGCTCCAGTGTCAATCAAAAAGGGGATGGGCTCCCCCCCATTTATTGCCAAGGAGACAACTGGGGCAGGCCCTAAGGTTTGAATTTTTAATAGGGGCACAGCATTTGACTCTGGATTGCCAATTTCCTATGGGCGTCGCACTTGAGTGGGCTGAGCATTCTCCTCCTCTTCCTCCTCCCATGGGCGTGGAGATCGGCAACGACGTGCAAAGTGCCCCACCCCGCCACAGTTAAAACATCTTATGGAATTATAATATGGTTTCCTTCCCCCTTTTTGGGGAGAAGGCTGGTAAGCGGCCACACCCACCTTAGGTCTTTTGTTTAATTCAGCTTCTACCCCCTTTGCTACTTGTAACAAAATGGAGGGCTGTATAGTTCTCCATTCAGGCCTAGCTGATACCAGACCCTTGCGAATGCTTTCCCTAACACCATCCACAAAAGCAGCACTCAAAATCCTCTCATGCATGTCTGAAGTATACTCAAAGCCCAAATCCACCCATCTTTGCTGGAGTCTAGTGTAAAATTTCTCCACACTTTCCGTTTTATCCTGATGCATATCCGACAACGTAACAGACTGATCACCTAATCTTTTTCTCCCCCATTCCGTGAGTCTTACTATGTATCGCTCACCGGACAACAAAGTAGTATCATCTCCCTCATAAGATCCCACTGCAGAGGCTATAATCTGAGAGAAGGAGTCACCAGCTTTACACTGAACTAAATCTTCTAGATACCTCCAGCAACATGAGAACGCTTTCCTTATCTTCGCTAACTCTCTACAGAACGGCATGGGTAAGTCCTCTGGATTAGGGATTCTACTCATCATGGCCAGCATCTCACTAGGGGACCAAGGGCGATACACAGGTTCATCAGGGATGTCATTTGGACCTCTGAGAGGAGCAGCTCCAGGGGTTAGGTACCTGGGCGTACGATAGGATATATTTGGTCGGGGTGGATTTGGCGGAGATGGTATAATAGGGGAAACTGGGTGCATGAGATTTTGCATATCCAACATTGATGTTGGATATCCCATACTTTCCTGTGATAGAAATCCACTCAAGTCTGAAAATGGACTTAAAGTGGATGCAATCCTAGATTGGGTAGACTGGTCTGGAATATTTCTAGTAGGCATCATAGGGGCAATTACTGCAGGTACATTTTTAACTGTTGGGACATACAGTTGGGAAGGGTTATTGGAAGACATCACTGGATATAATCCAGTGCTGGGACCTATGATAGGAATGGTGTCCTGTCTTTGAGATCCACAAACAACACACATGTTATTCCTCTCAGCATTCTTGTGTCTGCACACACACTCCCATCCCCCATAAGGAGGGGGTTGTTGTTCAAAGGAAGCAGTTTTGGGGGATGGAGAAGGGATAGAGGAAGCAGAAAGCACAGTGGGTGGTCCTGATAAGCACATTCCAGCACATGGTGTAGAGGAAGGGCTGACACAAGGATTGTTTGTTGGACCACAAGACCCAGGATTACTTACAACAGAGGTGGTGGGGGAAGGGATGCCGCATGGCAAACTGTCCTGTTCTTTGTTCCTTACCACATCCAAATCCTCCATCTTACTATACCAATATTGACCATTCTTCTCAATTTCTTTCAACTTTCCATCAGTCACATCTGCAGACAACTTCCACCATAATTCTGCTTGCACCAGCCTATTATTATCTCTCAGCCAACCTTTCTTTTCTTGCAATATATTTTTCCATAAACTTTCATTTAATCTTCCAGTTTCATGCATACCAATTGCCTGCATGAACGATTTTAACTTAGTTACTGAAACTTTTCCTTCTCTTTCTCTCATCAACTGAGCTGCTGTTAACATTTTTTTCACTCTGTCCTGCAACATTAGAATTTCCCATTATTGTAGTTACACAAAGCTCAAACAATTGCTACTTATCAAACCTGCAAACTTAAGCGTAGTTGCACAAAGCTCAAACGGTATCCGATTACTATAAGTAATCGCCACCGAACCCACTAACTCAAACGCAGTTGCACAAAGCTCAAATGATATAATAGTATTGAACCCACAATCTCTCAAAGTGAAGACCCCTAGTCAATTCACCGGGATACAAAATCTTAATAACTTCCAATTGCCTATGACAATTGGTGTTAACCCTTTTCTCCAGATTCTCGTCAGAATCTTGGCTGGGATCCAATTCTACGTCACAGGATATCCGACTCAGCTGTCTAACAACTTCCGTTTAGTTTCAGCATGTTCCACCACACAAAGAAGGAATATTTCAACAGGTTCTTTCTAACGGACAGATCAGCTATAATTTGAACCCTTATATCGCAATAACACCAATTCAACTCTTGAGAAAACACCTGGGCAAAAGACTCAGAGGAGGTTGTAAGAATAAAAGCTTCTTACCTTTGCTGCAGCTTATGCCTCGTCTGATGGTTTTACGCAAGTCCTCTCCTGGCGTTTGAATCGGAAGTTACGCAAGCTGTCTGCCCCACGTTGGGCGCCAAAATTGTTGTCGCAAATTCTACGACACAACTTCTTCTTTTGTGTGGCTCCAAATCAACTAGAATTATAAGTATGAGCTCATACAGCTTTCTCTCTGAGACCAATGCAGGCTGGTATCATGGAAAAAATATCTCTCTTTATTACAGTTACATACTCTTATATAGGCAACATGAGGTAGACAAAAGGGTGGTCCTAGATGAAAGTTTATTGGCTCTGTGACAAAAAGGGAGTGGTTTACTAACTCTATTCCTGAGTTGATTGGCACATTTGAAAGATAGCAACTTAACTCCTCCTTTCTTTCACTAATGATCTGAGACAAAGAAAATGTACATGAGGCTCCTAATTGAGTTTTTGCCATCTAGTGGAGACAAATGTGTACTACAGGAGAAATCAAATCTTGTCTCTCACAATACCCATGCTGGGTGAGATAAATATCTTGGTCAAATGCCAACTTTGTATTAAAAAATGGGAAAAGTTATCTTTTGCCAAGATATTTCTCTCACCCAGCATGGGTATATGTAAAATGACACCCCAAAACACATTCCCCAACTTCTCCTGAGTACAGCGATACCAGATGTGTGACACTTTTTTGCAGCCAAGGTGGGCAAAGGGGCGCATTTTCCAAAGTGCACCTTTCGGATTTCGCAGGCCATTTTTTACACATTTTGATTGCAAAGTACTCCTCACACATTTGGGCCCCTAAATTGCCAGGGCAGTATAACTACGCCACAAGTGACCCCATTTTGGAAATAAGACACCCCAAGGTATTCCGTGAGGGGCATGGCGAGTTCCTAGAATTTTTTATTTTTTGTCGCAAGTTAGTGGAATATGAGACTTTGTAAGGAAAAAAAAAATCATCATTTTCCGCTAACTTGTGACAAAAAATAAAAAGTTCTATGAACTCACTATGCCCATCAGCGAATACCTTAGGGTGTCTACTTTCCGAAATGGGGTCATTTGTGGGGTTTTTCTACTGTTTGGGCATTGTAGAACCTCAGGAAACATGACAGGTGCTCAGAAAGTCAGAGCTGCTTCAAAAAGCGGAAATTCACATTTTTGTACCATAGTGTGTAAACGCTATAACCTTTACCCAAACCATTTTTTTTTTTTTGCCCAAACATTTTTTTTTATCAAAGACACGTAGAACAATAAATTTAGCGAAAAATTTATATATGGATGTTGTTTTTTTTTTTGCAAAATTTTACAGCTGAAAGTGAAAAATGTCATTTTTTGCAAAAATAATCGTTACATTTTAATTAATAACAAAAAAAGTAAAAATGTCAGCAGCAATAAAATACCACCAAAAGAAATCTCTATTAGTAAGAAGAAAAGGAGGTAAAATTCATTTGGGTGGTAAGTTGCATGACCGAGCGATAAACGGTGAAAGTAGTTTAGTGCAGAAGTGTAAAAAGTGGCCTGGTCATTAAGGGGGTTTTAGCTAGCGGGGTTGAAGTGGTTAATAACAGAATATGACAGCAGTATATAAACTTTGAATTTCACAAGTTCGGATGCAGCAAAGGCTGTAAAAAAATTTATTTTGCCCGAAAAGGATGTTTTATTAATAGAAAATATAATCACAATATCTAAAGGGTGTATATCACACGTCCTAATCCAGACTAGTCCGGAATTTAAGTTTTTTGCCCAAAATGGCTGTTTTGCAAATAACTGAATAGAACCACAGTATGTAAAGGGGGTATCTCACACGTATAGATGCAGCAAAGGTTGCAAAATTAAGTTTTGGGCCCAAAATGGGTGTTTGTTTAATAACAGAATATGACAGCAGTATCTAAACCTTGAATTTCACACGTTCTGATGCATCAAGGGTTGTAAAATTGTGTATTTTGCCCCAAAAGGGTGTTTTGTTAATAGAAGAATATAACCACAGTATCTAAAGTGTGTATCTGACACGTGCATATCCAGACTAGGCCGCAATGGCGCCCGCTGCATGTAAAGTTGTGACATGGTGACAGAGGGAGCGGACTCCCTCTCTTTCCCATCAGCACCCCGAAAATAAGATTGCGGGGTGCTGATGTGTTGGGAAGCTTACCTCACTTCCGATCAGGGCCCCGAGCCTGTCTTCAGTTCTCTCCAGCAGGCTGAGCCTCTCTGGCGCAGCCTGCTGGTCAATCTTTGAATAGCATTGCTATTGAAATGTAATGCATTATAGAGATAATGCATTACATTTTAAAAGCAATCAAAATACTGTATATTATAGTCCCCTTGTGCAACTTTTAAGTAGTAAAAAAATAGAAAAAAATACACATTTATTAAATAAATAAAAACTCCATAAAATTAAAAAATATGCTTTTTTTTCCATTGAAAATACACTTTTCAATGAAAAAAATTGCAAAAAGAAAATATCCCCCATATGTTTGGTATTGCCGCGTCCGCAACTACCTGGACTACATAAATATTATATAAATTATCCCCTATGGTGAACGCCGTAAAAAAAAAATAAAAAAAAGACTGAATTTCTCATTTATTCTTAGTTTCCACCAAAAAAAAACGTTATAACAAGCGATCAAAAAGCGGCGTTTACTCCAAAATTATACCAATGAAAAATACAAGTTGTCCCTCAAATATCAAGCCCTCACACAACTCCATAGAAAAAGAAAAAAAAAGTTATGGGTCTTGTGAAGTGGCAATGCAAAATCATTTTTTTGGTTAATAAAAGGGGTTTTATTGGAAAAAAAAGTAGTAAAACTTTAAAAAAATTATAAGGATTTAGTATCACTGTAATCGTACTGACCCAGAGAATAAAGACATTATGTTATTTGTACCGAAAAATTAACACCGTAAAATTTATAATGTAAAAACGCAGTGGCAGTATTGCTATTTTTCCTCATCTCCCTCCCAGAAAGAGTTAGTAAAAGTTAATCAGAAAGTTATGTGTACCCCAAAATGGTGCCATTAAAAACTACAACTTGTCACATAAAAAACAAGGCCTCATAAAGCTATATAGCCAAAAAATAAATAAAGTTATAGCTCTTGGAACGAGACCATGAAGAAAGGAAGAAAAACGCTTGGTCGTAAAGGCCCAAACAGGCTTGGTCACTAAGGGGTTAATAACTGAATATGACAGCAGTATATAACCCTTGAATTTCACACGTGCTGATGCTGCAAGGGCTGTAAAATTGTGTATTTTGCCCAAACAAAGTGTTTTTAACACCCCAGAAAATTATGGTTATATTTCTAGCTTAAAGGGGTATTCTCATCTTCATGATCAGGTTTTAAATGTTTACACTGGAGCCATACTTCATTTTTCTAAATAGCTTCTATTATTTATAATGCACCCATTTAGCTAAATTGCCTTCCCACCTATCCACCGGCTCCATGGCCGCATCTATGGGCCACGCTTGCCCAGACCGTACTTACTTTTCACCCAGGCAGCCAGTCATTCCCACTAGAGCGCACACGTCTGCTACAGAGCCGCGCATCCGTTTTTCATCTTTCTTCAGGGGAGAGAATTGAGGAAAATTAGCGGAGGAGCAGGGGCTTTGTGATCTATTGGCAGCGTTCCGCAGCACAGCCCTGATCTCCTCAGTGAGTAGTGAGGAGATCGGGGGTGCGCTGCTGTTTATAACTATGAACTTGGTATTCGTGTGACGGCAGCTGGCAGCTGAGCCGGAGAGGCGGGGGAGAAGTCGTGCTGCTGCCACTGCTGCCACAGTCCAGGATTTTGACCCTGAAACACAGGTGTCACTAACAGACAATCATGGTAATGGGCAGGAGAGGCTGTGAGTAATGGACTCTTTATATTTATGAGGTATCCATACAGATAGCGAGCTCGGTCAATGCAGCAAGAAACACCCTCCATAAGGATTATGAAAGTGCAGTTTAACCCCTTAACCGCCGACACGCCAGTGAAGACTAGAACCAGAAAAAATTAATCGGTCTAAACAGTGCGGCTATAGGCTGAACGCTGTGTATAGGGGAGGCTCTCTGAGGATTCCACGGCATGGGGAGGGGCCTCACAGACACTGCAGGCTGCCAGACTGATGACTCATTCTCTTCACATGAACTAGCACGTAAGGACTGAGTTCTCAGTGTGATGTCATAAGGAGGTGTGGCCGGCCTTCACTCTAGCTGCCTAAGCCACACCCAGCCTTATCTGCAGAAAACCAGGAAGTGAACGGCAGAGTGACTGCAGGTAAGGATGAATAAGCGAGATGAGAATACCCCTTTAAATTGCACACTGACTAATCCTTAAAAAGGCACCAGATGTTGGATATTGCCCAAAATTTGTGTTTTTTCAAAGCCATAAAATTATAAAAAAAATTTAACAATCACAGATGCAGCAAGGGCTGCAATATTAAGTATTTTGCAAAAAAAGGTTGCTGTTTTTTATAACAGAATATGAAAGCTGTATATAATGATTGAATTTTACACGTGCAGATGCAGCTAGGGCTGTAGAATAGTGTATTTTGCACAAAAAGGGTGTTTTTTAAAACCCAGAAAATTATGGCTGTATTTCTAGCCTAAATTGCACACTGACTAATCCTGAAAAGGAACCAGATGTTGTATATTGCCCAAAAAAAGTGTGTTTTTTTTACTAATGGAATATGAAAGCTGTATATAACGCTTGAATTTCACATGTGCAGATGCATCAAGCGCTGTAAAATAGTGTATTTTGCAAACAAAGGGTGTTTGTAAAAACCCAGAAAAGTATGGCTGTATTTCTAGCTTAAATTGCACACTGTCTAATCCTGCAAATGCACCAGATGTTGTATATTGCCAAAAAAGGGTGTGTTTTTTTTAAACCAGATTATTAATGCAGCATTTCAAGCTTGGATTTTAATGTCACAAAAGCTCAGATGCAGTGCTGGTGCACTGAGCTTACATAAAATGGCCGCCGCAGCCGCCCACCTAACAAACAGACGGATAAAAGTAATTTTTTTCTGTCACTGGGCTCAGGGCAGGGTAAAAAGATTGTGCGCTCCAGCTTATATAGAGGCTGGGTCACATGCTGCGCTGGCCAATCACAGCCATGCCATTAATAGGCATGGCTTTGATGGCTTTTAAGGGCACACAGTTAAACACTTGTTGATTGGCTGTTCTGCAGCCTTTCAAAAAGCGCCAAGAAATCGCTGAACACCGAACCCGAACTTTTAATGTAATGCTCGGGTTCGGGTCCAGGGTCTATAAATCCAAAAGTTCGGTACGAACCCAAGCTTTACAGTTCCGGTTCGCTCAACCCTAATGCCAATTTTTCTCAGGCATGTGCAAAACGCATTAAAATGTTTTGCACTCGCACAAAAAAATCGTGCATTTTCCCGCGATGCGCACGCATCTTATCCAGACCAAATTCATGATGCCCGTGTGAAAGAGGCCTTATGATCACTGCACACTTCACTTATTTGAGCAGGGCCAAAACAGACCAAATAACTCAAGTATGACCTCAGCCTTACAGGTCGATGTTAGCATCAAGAAGAAGCGCACTCCTTTTACACCGTCGGCAGCTGATTCCACATAGATTTCTACAGAGTGGAGAGGGTGTCAGCAGTAAGTTTGTGTTGACGTCACATTTTTTTTTTGCCCTTCCTCTGAACCATCAGAACAATAACCCCCAAAAAACAGATCCTGTCTGTTGAGCATCCACCTTGACTCGGTCAGCATTTGGTCAGTAATCCATCAGTATTGCTAATGCCCCCCAAAAACGGCAGTGGAACCAAAACAGAGATGGCATGTGAATAGAATATTTGCATGTCTTCTGTGTTTTTTACCCACTCCTGCTTTTGGCTACCAAATCTTAAGCCAATTCTGATGAGACCATACAGGCAGCTGCTAAACAGGATCAGTTGTGCATCTCATTTTTCTTTCCTTCTGACAGATCAAAAGAAGGGTCAAATAAATGGTGATGTCATCCAGGCCACAAAGGCAAAATAGTGGCCCAGTCATGGAGTGGGGAGGGTGGGAAAACAGCTTGATAAGTCCACAGGTGGCCCAATGACATAGTGGTGAGGTTGAAGCAGCTTGAGGAGGCCACAGAGTGGCACAATGAGAGTGTGGAGACGGCAGCAGCAGCATGAGGAGGAGATAGAGGGGCAAGGTGACATAGTGTGGAGTTGGCAGCAGCATCAGGAGACCATAAATTGGCAAGGTGACATAGAGTGGAGGTGGCAGCAGAAGCAGCATGAGGAGACCACAGAGGGACCCGGTGACAGAGTGGGGAGGTGGGTGGCACTAACAGTACCCGCTGACGATAGTGGGTGTAAGAAGGAGCATTTGGTATCAGATGTATGGAATTAGGTGTGTAGCTGCATCAAAATAGTAGCTGAGGCAGGTAGCCAGAAAAAAAACAGTATTTTTTGTCAAAATTTGGGTGAGGCAGCATGGATGATCTAATCTGATGCATCAGGCATTGGTGGGTGGAAATTCTGGCTGGATCCACACCTCATTCATCTTGACAAAGGTCAGTCTCTCCACACTACTGATGCCACACTACTGGCCCGGGCAGGGCAGTTTTTTTAGGGCAGGCACAGCCAATTGCGGCCAAAAATCCAGTTCGGCTGCCCAGTAGTCCAGCGAATATATTCAATGTCAACTGGCAGGGTTCACTCCAAGTATGCCACCACCTGCTAGTTCTGACTGGGGGGGATCCTCTGTGCTCACGTTCCACTGATATAGCTGCTAGGGGGGTGGGGTGGCAAGAGCAGTACCAGCTTCATCAGCATCAGCCTGAGTCTAGACTCACTGATAAGCAGTTTTCTTTACCCGCATAGTGAAGAAAACCCCCACCCCCCTAGCAGCCATAGCAGTGGAACGTGAGCACAGAGGATCCCCCCCAGTCAGACCTGCGAGAGAATGGACAATGGCGCAGTTAGGCCGCAGCCAACTGACTATATAGGATGCATCTATAGTAGTTCAGTTTGTCCTCCCTCCCAGCATCTTTTTTCAAGATATGAATGAGTTGATTGACGTTGTTCATCCCGTAGTCCTGGCGACTGGCAAATAAAGTGGCCACCTCAAAGGGCACAAGTAAACAGCATGTGTCACACATGAGCTTTCACTGGCTGACATCAAAGTTACACAGGGGAGTACATCTGTCCGCCTGTATCATGAAGAAATCGTTTATGGCCTTTCTCTGTTCGTACAGTCAGTCCAACATATGGAGGGTTTAATTCAAATGGCTGGAAACATTGCATATCAGCCAATGTTGGGGGACGCCGTTCTGCCGCTTTAGCTCAAGGAGGGTGTGCTTGGCGGTGTACGAGTGGCTGAAGTGCATGCAAAGTTTCCTGGCCATTTTTAGGATGTCTTGCAGGTGAGTGGAAGACTTCAGCAAACACTTGACAACCAGATTGAACATGTGTGCCTTGCAGGGCGCATGGCTCAGCCCTCCTTGACCCAGTGCCGACATCATGTTCTTCCCCTTGTCGGTCACCATGGTTTCCAATTTTGAGTTGTCACAGAGAAATCCAGGATTCTATTTCTTGATGAAGGACATAAAGCGGTTTCTCCCCTGTGGGACTCCGTTTGCCCAGGCAAACGAGTTGCAGAACAGCGAGACACAGCCATGCCCTGCACATGTGGTATGCTGGTGGGGTACTGTGAATTGTCCCTGCAGTGGAGGCTGAGGACACAATGGAGGATGAGGAGGCAGAAGCGGACATTGTCGTAGGAGCAATGGCGTGAGCACGTGGAGGCAGAAGCGGCGTCCCCTGGCCAAGTTGCTGGTTTGGCCGGGCAGGAACCACATTTACCCAATGGTCATTAAAGAAAATATATTGTCCTTGACTGTAGTTATAGCTCCACATATTGGCGCTGCCGTGCACTTTGGCAGACACCGACAGGCCCATGGACTGGCCCACCTTCTGTTCTATATATGTGTGCAGGGTTGGTACTGCCTTTTTTGCAAATAAATCACAACTTGGGACTCTCCACCTCAGCTCGGCAAAAGCCATCAATTCTCTGAAAGGTAAAGAGTCCACCACTTGGAAAGGGAGGGACTGCAGTACCAGCAACTTGGCCAGGAGCGCATTCAGCTACTGTGCCATTGGATGAGTGCACACATACTGCTGTCTCTTGGTAATCGCTTCGATGATCGATTGCTGACGGAATGACTGACGAGGAGGAGCAGGAGCATCAGAACTCGCAGATGATGAAAAGGACATACAGCTTCGGCTGAGGTGGTGGAGCCTTGACCGCTTGAAATCGTGTGCGTGCCACTGGGTGATGCGGCGGTTGCTGCGGCAGGCTGGGCCACCACATTGGAGCCAGGGTTCTCCCAGGCCACTTTATGGTGACGCTGCATATGTTGACGCAGGGCCGTGGAGCCAATATTGGCACCCTGGCCATGCTTCACCTTCTGCCCACAGATTCGACAAATTGACATGTTCACCTCCCCCAGCTGCTTAACAAAAAACTGCCACACTGCCGAGTAGGTGATTTTACCCCCAACACTCTGCAGTGACTGACTAATAAGTCTTGACTGACTGCAAGTATGAACTACCCCGGAGGTAGGTGAGTTCATACACAGGAACATAAAGTCCTAACTCACCCTGTAGTACCCTGGTGCTAATGTCAGGACAAGAGACAACCTGTTCCTCCAAACGGTAGGATGAACAGGCGTCTCCCTCAGGCCTAAACACAAATGACAGGGAAAAGTGCAACAGAAGTAAACCAACACAATAGGAAAAGAGGCAGAAGACACTTAACTTCAAATGGCTAAGGAAGCACAGGAACTCCACCGAGATCCAAACACCAGCAATCCACAACAAAACCACACAGCATGGTGGAAGAAGCCACAATAAATAGGAAAGGTTAAATGACCACATAAGCAACATCTGAAGCAAGGGGTGTGGCCATTGCCGGAAACAATACAGACTTGAATTGTTCCACAAGGAACTTGCCAGATCAAACCACGCATTGCCAGTCTCACTGATCTCCTGGCACATGTCACGGGAACATCCATGACACTCTTTGCCTGAACTTCTATTGAGCAAAATATAAGTTTTCAAGTCTTTCCTAGCACTGTCCCTAGCACCTGCTGACGTCTCTCCCTGCACTAAGTACACTGGAAAATGGCTGAATCCAAGATGGCTGATGCTATGTATAGGGCTGTGACATCACAGGGCTGGCTGCTGATTCGCTGCATGCATGGCATTGTGGGTGATCCCTCGTTCCCAGAGTTTCTTGCTTCATGTCCTAACATGTGCAGCAGCCATTTTAGGAAAAAAGGTGATTCGTTACCACGAAGCGTGAGGAAATTCGGATTCAGTGCGTATTGAATAATTCCTGAAATTCGGATCGAATTCCACTTCGTCAGCTTCGATTAGTTCATCTCTAATTGCTACGTCCGTAACCACCTGCTCTATAAAAATATTAAGACACCCCATCACCTGAACAATGTAAAAAAAACTAAAACAAAAACTCAGCCCATACAACCGTTTTTATCACCTTACATCACAAAAAGTGAGACCCTACATAAGACAATTGTCTAAAAAATAAAAAAACATGGCTTTCAGAATATGGAGACACAAAAACATGATTTTTTTTTTCAAAAAGGCTTTTATTGTGTAAAACTGAAATAAATAAATAAAATAAAAAACATACATATTAGGTATTACCACATCTGTAACAACCTGTACAATAAAATGAAAACTGTACTAAAATATCCATTTGTCACCTTACATCACAAAAAGTGTAATACCAAGTGATCAAATAGCCACATGTACCCCAAAATAAACCAATCAAGCCGTCATCTCATTCCGCAAAAATTGAGCCCCTACATTACACTATCGACCGAAAAATATAAAAATATTGCATTTAGAATACAGAGACACTGAAGCGTGATTTTTCTTAAAAAAAAAAGCTTTTATTGTGTAAAACTAAAATAAATAAATAAAAATAGACATATTAGGTATCGCTGCATCTCTAATGACCTGCTCAATAAAATTGCTACATGATCTACCCCCTAAGGTGAAAGGCATAAAAAAAAAAATTATAATAGCTTTGTCAAAACAAACATTTTTTGTCACCTCACTCCAAAAAGTTTAATATTGAATGATCAAAAAATCATATGTACCAAAAAATTGTACCAATAAAAACATCAACTCTTCCTGCAAAAAACAAGTCCCAACCCAAGATGATCTGCAGAAAAATTGAAAAAAAATGGAGACATAAAAACATTATTTGTTTTCAAAAAAAATCTTTATTATGTAAAATGGAAACAGAAAAAGTAGTCATATTTGGTATTTTTGCATCCATATCAATCTGTTCTATAAAAATAGCACATAGTCTTAAAGGGGTTGTCCGGGTTCAGAGCTGAACCCGGACATACCCTTATTTTCACCCCGGCAGCCCCCCTGAGCCTAGCATCGGAGCATCTCATGCTCCGATGCGCTCCAGTGCCCTGCGCTAGATCGCGCAGGGCACGGGCTCTTTTGTGTTTAATAACACACTGCCGGGCGGTAACTTCCGCCCAGCAGTGTGTTCGATGACGTCACCGGCTCTGAGGGGCGGGCTTTAGCTCTGCCCTAGCCGTTTTACTGGCTAGGGCAGAGCCAAATCCCGCCCATCAGTGCCGGTGACGTCACTGGGTTCCTGTCAGCCCCATGGAGAGCCCGGTACGTCACCGGAACTCTGAAAAATGCCTTTGCCCTGCGCGATTTAGCGCAGGGCAAAGGAGAGCATCGGAGCATGAACTGCTCCGATGCTCATGTCAGGGGGGCTGCCGGGGTGAAAATGGAGGGCTGTCCAGGTTCAGCTCTGAACCTGGACAACCCCTTTAAATGTCAGGTGAACATTGTAAAAGACAAAAAATAAAAACTGTGCCAGAACAGCCATTTTTCGTTACCTTACCTCACAAAAAGTGTAATATAGAATAATCAAAAATCATATGAACCCCAAAATAGTACCAACAAAACTGCCACCTTATCTTGTAGTTTCTAAAATGGAGTCACTTTTTTTTTTTTTGTTTCTACTCTAGGGGTGCATCAGAGGGTCTTCAAATGTGATAGGGCAACTTAAAATTATCTCAGTGAAATCTGCCCACCAAAAAACATATATTGCTCCTTCTCGTCTGCACTCTGCCGTGTGCCCATACAGCAGTTTATGACCAGAAATGGGGTGTTTCTGTAAGCTACATAATCAGGGTCATAAATATTGAGTTTTGTTTGGGTGTTAACCCTTGCTTTGTTATAGGAAAAAATTGATTAAAATGGAAAATCTGAAATTTCATACACATTTTCCTCTAATTCTTGTGGAACACCTAAAGGGTTAACAAAGTTTGTAAAATCCGTTTTGAATACCTCGAGGAGTGTAGTTTCTAAAATTGGGCCATTTAAAGGTGTTTTTTATTATGTAAGCCCAACAGTGACTTCATAACTGAACCGGTCCTTAAAGAATGTTAGCTGGCTCTGAGCAGAGCTTGCACTTCTGCTCAGAGTTTGTTGTGTATATTTAGAGTGTGTGCGGGTGTGTCTCTCCTCCCTTTTTGAGGCAGCCTGCGCATGCCCTCTATCGATATTGTGTGACGAACAAGGGGTTGGTCACATAGGTTCTCACCTGCTGGTCATAACAAAAAAGTGGGTTTTGGAAATTTTCTTAAATTTTGCTTCTAAAATTGTAAGCCATATAGTAGACATATGGGGAATGTTACGCAATAAATATTGTATGAGGTATCCCTTTCTGTTTTAAAAGTAGAGAAGTTAAAATTTAGAAAATTGCAAATTTTTCCATATTTTTGGCAAATTTGGATTTTTTTTATAAATAAAAATGAAATATATTGACTTAAATGTACCACTATCAGGAAATGTTTCACGAGAAAACATTCTCAGAATGGCTTGGACAAGTAAAAGTGTTCCAAAAATAGTATTACATAAAATGACACATGTCAAATGAGGTGAAATATTGCAGGGTCCTTAAAGTATAACTGTCATATTTTTTTTTTTTTTTTGGGGGGGGGGGGAGTATTGGATTGTGGTGATTAATATCTCCTTGGTGGCCCTATTTCAACTTTTCACTGTGTATTCAATTACCCCTTAATTACACAGTTTAGTTCCCTGTACTGCCTACTTTTACCTGTGCTTAAAATCAGGTTGCTAGGCATGGCCCGTCTATCTGTTGAAGGACGGAGGACGCAGAAGCACGCTGCGTGCAAGGTAAGATTACTGACAGCCAGGGACTGTAAGTAAATGATTAAAGCCAGGTCATCCCCAGCAGCTGATAACAGTGCCTGGGCTGTGTGCACTTCTCCCTGTCCCTGCGCTTGGCAGACGCTCCCTCACTCAGCAGACTGGGAGAATGCAGCGTTGTAGCAGCGCAGACCAGGGAAGGGAGATCTGCCATCTGCTCAGTGTATAAATGAAAGCAACATGTGGTAAGAGGACCCCTTTGTGCTGCAGGAGATTAACCCTTTAGGGGGAGGGCTCTGGTTACTGACACTTTTGGGGGGCTATTGTTAATGGCTAGTGAGGGCAGGCTGGATTAGCCTCAGGGTGAGGGCAGTGGCGGTCATCTTAACTGAATAGTGAAATTGCAGTTTTATGCAGGCTGGTTGCTAAGGGCTCAATCTTATTAAATATGGGGTAAGTCAGTCTAATAGTAACTGATTCTGGAATATCATGTTATTAGTAACTACATATATGAAAATTGAAATTAGGGTCTAAATGTGACAGTTATCCTTTAAAGGTTTAACGGATTTTGTTTATTTTTATTAAACAAATGGCTCTATTAGCAATGGTCAAAGTAAGCATTGCTAAAGAAAATCTGTCTTCAGTATGTACAGTACTGTATACACTGAAGAGGGTTCATTATTACATGCATAAGTCTCATTAGCTTACCTATAGTTAGCCTGCTGCCTACATACGTATATGTAACTATCCCTATGACAGTAAAACACTTTCTCCCTGTGTCCTTGACTATTATTCCAACTATCAGCACAGATTTCCGACAGTATGTTTCTCCTCTATATCCCAGTGTGCTCACTAACTAACCAGCCACTGGGACGCATCAGGGAGATAGAGGACACACTGTAAATGATCTGCATTGACAGTCAGTGTATAAGTCAAATAAATAGTAATAAACATGACATAGGGTGGGATATATACTGTATATATATAATATATCTGCCCCTATGTCACTTTCAACTCTCTCTCCTATGTGTAACAGTTTTGCCTGCTTGTGCTCCAGAAGCCAGGCAAAGAGGCAGGTAAGGGTGTAGATTGAGAGCTATGACAAGCTCCCCTGTTCTAGATCCTTGGAAGAAACAGAAAGGCAGGAGGGGGGCTTGGATTGAGATCTATGCTCTGCTTACATCCTGCTGCCCTTTTGCTCAGTGCTGATCATTACTCATTATCCTGGTTTGTCTTAATGCATTTTGTAAGTATACTTGTGTTTTTTGACCCAGTAAATTTTCTTGACTATTATTTTGGCTTCTCCCTACTATTTGATACTGTATATGCCCTTGAAATGTTTTATGACTATTCTTCTGCTTTCCATTACTGTGTTGTTTGTCTCTCTTGGTTTAAGCCAGCATATCTGTGTTGCGGATATTGATTTGGCTTTTCTCCAGTAGTTCTGACTGCAGCTAGTACAACCACTTTGCTTACTCCATATGATAGCAGATACCCTGTAATCACAACTAGAGTTGAGCATTATTATTTTTTTATGGAAAAATTCAGTTTTATCCGAATTTATTTGCGGTGAATCGTGCTAAAAAACGTCTATTTCCTGGCTGCAGAAAGCTTTTAAAGTGATGTTGAACATTGTGCCTTGCAGTAACACACATTTGGAGTCTGCTTTGGTAGTGAAATAATACTGTGAGTCGATATGACATGCAGATGACAGATGTCGCTCTTAGAATCACTGCACACTTCACTTATTTGGACAGTCAAGGGGCCAAAATTGACCAAATAACTCAAGTATGAACTCAGGCTTACAGGTCGATGTTAGCGCCAAGAAGAAGCGCATTCCTTTTACACCGTGGTCAGCTGATTCCACATACAGTTGCAAGAAAAAGTATGTGAACCCTTTGGAATGATATGGATATCTGCACAAATTGGTCATAACATGTGATCTGATCTTCATCTAAGTCACAACAATAGACAATCACAGTCTGCTTAAACTAATAACACACAAAGAATTAAATGTTACCATGTTTTTATTGAACACACCATGTAAACATTCACAGTGCAGGTGTAAAAAGTATGTGAACCCTTTGATTTAATAACTGGTTGAACCTCCTTTGGCAGCAATAACTTCAACCAAACGTTTCCTGTAGTTGCAGATCAGACGTGCACAACGGTCAGGAGTAATTCTTGACCATTCCTCTTTACAGAACTGTTTCTGTTCAGCAATATTCTTGGGATGTCTGGTGTGAATCCCTTTCTTGAGGTCATGCCACAGCATCTCAATCGGGTTGAGGTCAGGACTCTGACTGGGCCACTCCAGAAGGTGTATTTTCTTCTGTTTAAGCCATTCTGTTGTTGATTTACTTCTATGCTTTGGGTCGTTGTCCTGTTGCAACACCCATCTTCTGTTGAGCTTCAGCTGGTGGACAGATGGCCTTAAGTTCTCCTGGAAAATGTCTTTATAAACTTGGGAATTCATTTTTCCTTCGATGATAGCAATCCGTCCAGGCTCTGAAGCAGCAAATCAGCACCAAACCATGATGCCCCACCACCATACTTCACAGTTGGGATGAGGTTTTGATTTTGGTGTGCTGTACCTCTTTTTCTCCACACATAGTGTTGTGTGTTTCTTCCAAACAACTCAACTTTGGATTCATCTGTCCACAGAATATTTTGCCAGTACTGCTGTGGAACATCCAGGTGCTCTTGTGCAAACTAAACATGCAGCAATGTGGTAGCCCCCCATGAAATCCATTCTTATTTAGTGTTTTATGTATTGTAGATTTGCTAACAGGAATGTTAGCATATGCCAGAGACCTTTGTAAGTCTTTAGCTTTCACTCTAGGATTTTTCAGGATTTTCTTGCAGTCAACTTTATAGGACAGCCACTCCTAAGGAGAGTAGCAGCAGTGCTGAACTTTCTCCATTTATAGACAATTTGTCATACCGTGGACTGATGAACAGCAAGGCTTTTGGAGATACTTTTATAACCCTTTCCAGCTTTATGCAAGTCAACAATTCTTAATTGTAGGTCTTCTGAGAGCTCTTTTGTGCGAGGCATCATTCACATCAGGCAATGCTTCTTGTGAAAAGTAAACACAGAACTGTTGTGTGTGTTTTATAGAGCAGGGCAGCTGTAACCAACACCTCCAATCTCATTTCATTGATTGGACTCCAGTTGGCTGATACCTCACTCCAATTAGCTCTTGGAGATGTCATTAGTCTAGGGGTTCACATACTTTTTCCACCTGCACTGTGAATGTTTACATGGTGTGTTCAATAAAAACATGGTAGCATTTAATTATTTGTGTGTTATTAGTTTAAGCAGACTGTGATTGTCTATTGTTGTGACTTAGAGGAAGATCAGATCACATTTTATGACCAATTTGTGCAGAAATCCATATCATTCCAAAGGGTTCACATACTTTTTCTTGCAACTGTAGATATCTACATCTATGTAGATGTCCTTTGAATCCACAGGAAACAAAATAGAGCCCCATTTATATAAGCAGGCATATAACGCAAGTTTGCGCGTCGCGTGTTTGAGTTAAATGTGTGTTTGTATAAGTGTGCTACTTTAGATTAAGTGAGGGAGTATCTGAGAGCTAAATTATTTTGTGTGCATTGCTGAGTGGCTGTATCTGACTTTATTGAACACTGACTTGCTTCTGCTGCAAGGTTCATTGCAAAACAGCTGAGTATATACTGTGATAACATTTTTTTTCTCTTCTCCAAGGTGTGTAATTTGGGCGTGGATGTCTAGTTAGGAGAAGGTAAAAAGTCAGCCTTGAGGGCAGCCCAGTCCTTTGAATCCAGAGGAAACAAAACAAGCTGGTTTTGAGAGCTCCATTTATATAAGCAGGCATATAACGCGAGTTTGTGCGTCGCGTGTTTGATTTAAGTGTGTTTGTTTAAGTGTGCGACTTTAGATTAAGTGACTTCAGTGGGAGGCTGCAGTAAATCAGTATTTTTTCTGCATTATATTGTATTTTTCGCTTTCGTTGTATAATCCTCATTAGTATGTGTTCCATTATTGACAGCGCAGTCCAGTGAACATCTTGTCTGATGTATGCATCCTAGAACAGCCGTTTGAGGGTGCATATCATTGTTCGAAATGTGAAAGAATTATCCGTTTGGAATCACAAATTGAGTATCTAAACGAGTGAGTTTCAACACTGAGAGGCGTTACAAATTTGGAAAAGTTTGCTGCTCACTGAGCAAGCACTCTGTGGGGTACATAAGGGGGAGGGTGAAAGTGAGGAGGCTGAGGAAAGTGAGGTAGCTAGCTGGGTAACAGTTACAAAGCGGGGTAGAGGGAAGAGTGCCAGGGAGGCTAGCCCTAATCTGTCACACCCCAACAAGTTTGCACGGTTTGCAGATGAGGGGGATGTCGGTTCAGGGACAGCACTGTGGCAGCTGGACACTTCCTCTACCAGTCAGGGGAATGTAAGCTCCAGTAAGCAGGGGACTAGCAGAGCAGGGCAGGCCAGACTGGTGCTCGTAGTGGGAGATTCTATTATTTAGGGGTACAGAAAGGTCAATCTGTCACAAAGGCCGTGATCGCCGAACAGCGTGTTATCTTCCTGGCGCTAGAGTTTGACACATCACGGATCGGGTTGACAGATTGCTTGGAGGGGCTGGAGAAGATTCAGTGGTCATTGTCATTGGTTCCGATATGGACTAAGTTAGAGGAAGGTGGTAAGTCCTTAAAATGATTTTAGGGATTTAGGTCAAAAGCTTAGAGCAAGGACCTCAAAAGGTAGTGTTTTCCGAAATACTGTCTGTACCACTAGCCACACAAGAAAGGCAGCGGGAGATTAGGTAGGTTACAAGTGGCTGAAGAACTGGTGTAGGAAGGGTTTGGGTTCCTGGAGAACTCGGCCGACTTCTCTGTCAGCTACAGGCTCTATCGTAGGGATGGGCTGCACCTCAATGGGGAAGGGACAGCTGTGTTGAGGGAGAAGATGGCTAGAAGGTTGGAGGAGTGTTTAAACTAGGGACTGGGGGGGAGGGTAACAACGTTATAGGATGGGAAAATAGTGCAGATAGATGACCGGGGGCAAGCTAGGGGGACTGGGAGAGGAATGGAAGGCGGAATTAGAAAAGTTCAAAGGAAAGGAGTAGGGTAAAAAATATACATAAACCTCTTAATTGTATGCATACTAATGCCAGAAGCCTGACTAATAAAACTGGGGAACTGGTATTAGTGATGTGTGAGGAGGACTATGACATAGCTGGATGATAACTATGATTGGGCAGTTAATGTAAAAGGTTACAGTCTGTTTAGAAAGGATTTTTTAAAACCGGAGTGGGGTTCGGTGTCTGCCTTTATGTAAAGTCCTGTCTAAAGCCCACAGTCCGAGAAGATATAAGTGAGTGACATGAACATGTGGAGTCACTGTGGGTAGAAATACATGAAGGCAAAAATAATAAATTAGTAATAGGAGTTTATTATAAACCACCCAATATAACAGAGTCCACATAAAATCTACCACTAAACATAGATAGACGAGGCGGCAAATCATAATGAGGTGATTATTATAGGGGACTTAAGCTACCCAGATATAGACTGGGAAACTGAAAGCTGTACAGTACATCTCATAAAAGAAACAGGTTCTTGGCAATAACCAAAGACAATTACCTTTCCCAACTGGTTCAGAACCCAACTAGAGGGACGGCCATACTGGACTTAGTATTAACCAATAGACCTGACAGAACAACAGATGTGCAGGTTGGGGGACACCTGGGAAATAGTGACCATAAAGTAATAACCTTCCAATTATCCTTCAAATAAGCGTTTCTACAGGGAGGAACAACAAAAACAACAAACTTCAAAAAAGCTAAATTTAGCCAACTAAGAGATGCCATAGGTGTAACTAACGGGGACAAAGTCCACAAAAATAAAAAATACCGCCGCAAAATGGGATATTTTTAAAATCATCCTAAAATCTAATTGTGAGAGGTACATACCTTTATAGGAATAAACAAGAAGAACCCAATGTTAATAAATAGAACTGTAAAGAAAGCAATAAATGACAAAAATAAAGCATTTAAATAACAGGAGGATAGTGAGGAAGCACTGAAAAACTATAAGGAAAAAAAATAGAATATGTAAAAAACTAGAGGTGGGACAACGATTCCACGAATCCCTCGAATCTTGTTGGATTTGAGGGATTCATGCACTCGAATCCCGACCCCATTTACTAAATTCGAATCAGACGAATCCATGACAGCGGGGATCGGTGCAGTCCCTGTATTCTAATGTACCGGCCCCACTCACTTTAGTATAATCTTATGATCTAACCTGCATTGTTAAGATATATCAATCCATCTGTTTTACTTACATTACAACATTAAGTTCTGAAGCAGAGAGGAGGGAGGAGGCAGGCCGGGAGGGCGGGCAGCGCATCAGTGACTTTGTCTCTGCTCACCCATCTTCCCGGATTGCCTCCTCCCTCCTCTCCGCTAAGGAACTTAATGTTGTAATGTAAGTAATACAGATGGATTAATATTTCTTAACAATGCAGGTTAGATTATACTACAGTGAGCGGGGCCAGTGCATTTGAATACAGGGACTGCAGCGGTCCCCGCTGTCATTCCTAATCCAGATGCCGGCCCCCGACCCCTGTATTGGGGGTTATTCACACTCCAGGAACACTGTTATGGGGGTAACTGTGGATGGCACATAGCATAAGATGCTATATATGTGTCATCCACAGATGCCCCCATAACAGTGCCATCCAGATCCCCCCATAACAGTGCCATCCAGAGATCCCCATAACAGTGCCATCCAGAGATCCCCCATAACAGTGCCATCCAGAGATCCCCCATAACAGTGCCATCCAGAGATCCCCCATAACAGTGCCATCCACAGATCCCCCATAACAGTGCCATCCACAGATCCCCCATAACAGTGCCATCCACAGATCCCCATAACAGTGTCATCCACAGATCCCCCATAACAGTGCCATCCAGAGATCCCCCATAACAGTGCCATACAGAGATCCCCATAACAGTGCCATCCAGAGATCCCCATAACAATGCCATCCAGAGATCCCTATAACAGTGCCATCCAGAGATCCCCCATTAACAGTGCTATCCACAGATCCCCCCATAGCAGTGTCATACACAGATTCCCCCCATAAGTGTTTGGATCACTTTGTTTCTTACACCGTTCACACAATTCTTATGTACAGGAGTCGTAGGATTTGAGATTAGAAAGATTCGAAAGATTCGAAAAAACTTTTCGGATTCGAAAAAAAATTGGATTCGTCCTACTTCTAAAGCCCCAAAACTAGAGATCGAGAGATTAATTGCCAAGAAGAGCAAAAGTAGCCCTAAAATGTTCTTCAATTATATAAATGGTAAAAAGAAGGTGTCAGCCATCTACATAGCAATGAAGAGGAAGTTGCAGAGAGCGACGAGAAGAAAGCAAAGCTATTAAATATTTTTTCGCACCCCCTGTATTCACTGAGGAAAATAAACTGTCAGATGAAATGCAGAATGTAAAAGTAAATTCACCATCAAAAGTACCCTGTCTGACCCAGGAAGAAGTACAACAGCGACTTAAAAAGATTAAAATAGACAAATCGCCAGGACCAGATGGCATACACCCCCGTATCCTAAGAGAATTAAGTAATGTCATAGACCCTTATTCCTGATATTTACAGACTCTATGCTGACAGGGAGTGTTCCACAGGATTGGCGCATAGCAAATGTGGTGCCAATATTCAAAAAGGTTGCAAAAACAGACCCCGGAAACTATAGGCCGGTAAGTTTAACATCTGTTGTGGGTAAACTATTTGAAGGTTTTCTAAGAGATGCTATCTTGGAGGATCTCAATGAAAACAAGCAAATAACATCATATCAGCATGGCTTCATGAGGGATCGGTCATGTTAAATAATTTAATCAGTTTCTTTGAGGAGGTAAGTTCTAGACTTGACACTGGTGAATCAATGGATGTCGTATATCTGGACTTCTCCAAAGCATTTGACACTGCACCACATAAAAGGTTAGTATATAAAATGAGAATGCTCAGACTGGGAGAAAATGTCTGCATGTGGGTAAGTAACTGTCTCAATGATATACAACAGAGGGTGGTTATTAACGGTACACACTCAGATTGGGTCACTGTCACTAGCGGAGTACCTCAGTGGTCAGTATTGGGCCATATTCTCTTCAATATATTTATTAATGATCTGGTAGAAGGCTTGCATATACATAATTAGAAAAAAGACGACTGAGAGGAGATCTAATTACTATGTATAAATATATCAGGGGTCAGTACAGAGATCTCTCCCATAATCTATTTATCCCCAGGAATGTGACGTCTGTATGAAAGAAGGTTTGTACACAAACATAGAAAAGGATTCTTTACAATAAGAGCAGTGAGACTATGGAACTCTCTGCCTGAGGAGGTGGTGATGGTGAGTACAATAAAGGAATTCAAGAGGGGCTTGGATGAATTTGTGGAGTGTAATAATATCACAGGTTATAGCTACTAGAGAGGGGTTGTTGATCCAGGGAGTTATCTGATTTCCTGAGTGAAGTCGGGAAGGACTTTTTACTCCCTTAAGTCGGGAAAATTGGCTTGTACCTCACAGTTTTTTTTTTTTTGCCTTCCTCTGGACCAACTTGCAGGATAACACGCCGAACTGGATGGACAAATGTATTTTTTCGGCTTTATATACTATGTTACTATGTTAGAACCTATATTAAACGATTATACAATTATAGTCCCCCGACAGAGTGGAGAGGGTGTCAGCAGTAAGTTAGTGTTGATGTAACTGATTATTTTGCCTTTCCTCTGATCCGTCAATAACCCACAAAAAATGAATCCTGTCTGTGGAGCATCCGCCTTTACTCAGTCAGCATTTGGTCAGTAATCCATCAGTATTGCTAATGCAAAAAAAAACAGGAGTAGATCCAAAACAGAAATGACACGTGAACTGAATATTTGCAAGTCTTCTGTGTTTTGTACCCACTCCTGCTTTTGGCTACCAAATCACAAGCCAATGCTGATGGGACCATACAGACCTTACAGATACTACACGACAGGATCGGTTGTGTGTCTCATTTTACCTTCCTTCTGACAGATCAGAGGAAGAGTCAAATAAATGATGATGTCAGCCAAGTTAAAAGGCTAAATAGTGGCCCTGACGTAGGGAGAGTGGAAACAGCATGAGATGTCCACAAAGTGGCCCTATGACATAGTGGTGAGGTGGAAGCAGCATGAGAGTTGCCCAATCACAGAGCCTGTAGGTGACGGCAGCATCAGGAGGCCACAGAGTTGCAAGGTAACATAGCGAGGTAGTGGCGGCAGCATCAGGAGGCCACAGAGTGGCGAGGTGACATAGTGTGGAGGTGGCAGCAGCATGAGGAGACCACAGAGTGGCAAGGTGACATAGTGGTGAAGTGGAAGCAGCATGAGGCGGCAACAGAGTGGCAAGGTGACATAGTTTGGAGGTAGTAGCAGCATCAGGAGGCCACAGAGTTGCAGGGTGACATAGTGTGGAGGTGTCAGCAGCATGAGAAGACCACAGAGTGGCAAGGTGACATAGTTTGTAGGTGGAAGCAGCATGTGGAGGCCACAGAGTGGTAAGGTGACATAGTGTGTAGGTGGCAGCAGTATCAGGAGGCCACAGAGTGGCAAGGTGACATAGTTTGGAGGAGGGTGTAATACCAGTAGCCGAAGAAGATGGTGGGTGAAATAAGGAACACTTGACATCAGATGTGTGGCATAAGGTGGGTGGAAGTATCAGAATAATAACTGAGGCAGGTAGCCAGAAGAAACCGGTCTCTTTTGTCAAAGTGTTGGTGTGGCACCATGAATGATCTGGTCTGGTGCATCAGGAATTGGTGGGAGGAAATCCGGGCTGATCCACGCCTGATTACTCTTGACAAAGGTCAGTCTCTCCACATTTTGGGTGGACAGGCGAGTTCTTCTTGGGGTAAAAAAGGCCCCCGCTGCACTAAACACCTGCTCTGATGCCACACTACTGGTCGGGCAGGACAGCTTTTCCAAGGCAAACTCTGCCAGTTGCGGCCACAAATCCAGTTTGGCTGCCCAGTATTCCAGCGGATCTTCAATGTCGGCTGGCAGGGTGCACTCCAAGTATGCCACACCCTGCTGGTTCAGGTTCTGCTCCAGGTCTAGATGCTGCTGCTGGTGAGTAGTTTCTTCACTATGCTGGTGAAAATAGCAGCCCATTGGAGACTGTAGACTCAGGCTGCTGCTGATGGAGCTGGTACTACTCCTGCCACCCCACCCTTCCTCAGTAGCCATGGCAGTGGAACGTGAGCGCAGAGGCCCCCCCCCCCCCCCCCGGTCAGACCTGCGAGAGGATGGACGACTTCAAAGGATGTCTCTATTTTAGTTCAGTTTGTTCTCCCTCTCAGCGGTTGTAAAAAAGGCCCCCATTTTAGACCAGTAGCAAGGATCCAACAACGTGGAGAGCCAGAAGACATCCCTCTGCCAAATGGTGACAATTCAGCTGTCACTACTACACAAGCAAATAAGCATGCAGCGGACCATTTGGCAAGTGACTTGGAGGGACTACCTGCCTCCATCTCCACTGCATACTGCCACGGTGTGTCTGGGTCCTCTGCCTAATCTTCCTCATCACCCTGTAGCTCCTCTGGCTGCTCCGCCTCTCCTGTCACCTGTATAGAAAAAACACCCATTTTGCTACACATTGCTTGTGCTCCAATGTCCTCCTCCTCCTCTAGTTCAGCCCCCACGGGGCTCATGTGGCCATTAGATCTAAGCGCCATGTCTCCAGTCCCCTGAGCAGCCAGATTTACCAGCATCTGTTCTAGGGAATGAAGCAGTGGAATGACATAGTTTATCCCGTAGGCATGATGACTGACAAATAATGTGGCCTCCTCAAAGGGCCTGAGGAAACAGCAGGTGTCACGCATGAGCTGCCACTGAAAATACACAGGGGAGTACTGCTGTCCGCTTGGATCATCAGGAAATCGTTGATGGCCTTTCTCTGTTCGTACAGTCAGTCCAACATATGGAGGGTGGAATTCCAACGGATTGAAATGTCACATATCACCCTATGATGGGGGCTGCCTCTGCCTCTCAAGGAGGTTGTGCTTTGCGGTGTACGAGTGGCTGAAGTTCATGCAAAGTTTCCTGGCCATTTTTAGGATGTCTTGCATATGGGTGGAAGACTTCGGGAACCGCTTGAGAACCAGATTGAACACGTGTGCCATGCAGGGTGTATGGTTCAGCCCTCCTTGACTGAGCACCGACGCAATTTTCTTCCCATTGTCGGTCACCATGGTTCCAATTTTCAGTTGTGGTAGAGAAAACCAGGATTCAATTTCTTGCTGAAGGACACCAATCAGTTCCTCCCCTGTGTGACTCCGTTCGCCCAGGCAAATTAGGTGCAGAACAGCCTGACACTGCCATGCCCTGCATATGTGGTATGCTGGTGGGGCAATGTGAATTGTCCCTGCAGTGGAGGCTGAGGACACGGTGGAGGATGAGGAGACAGAGGCGGCATTGTCGCTGGACCAACGGTGTGGCAATGTGGAGGTGGAAGCGGCGTCACCTGGCCAAATTGCTGGTGTGGCTGTGCAGGAACTACATTCAAACAGTTGGCTGTAAAGGACATATATTGTTCCTGACCGTAGTTATAGCTCCACACATCAGACTTTGGCAGACACTGACAGGCTCAAGGACTGACCCACCTTCTGTTCTACATACATGAGCAGGGCTGGTACTGCCTTTTTGGCAAGGATATGACGACTTGAGAGTCTCCACCTCGGCTCGGCACAAGCCATCAGTTCTCTGAAAGGTGCAGAGTCCACCACTTGGAAAGGGAGGGACTGCAGCACCAGCAACTTGGCCAAGAGAAAAATCAGCTTCTGTGCCGTTGGATGAGTTCACGCATACTGTTGTCTCTTGGCAATTGCATTTGTGATCTGTTGCTGACAGAATGAATGACGAGGAGTTGGAGGTGGAGCAGAAGCATCAGGACCAACAGGACCAGCAGATGATGGGAAAGACAGACCTTTCGGCTGAGGTGGTGGAACTTTGACTGCCTGTAATCGGGTGCTTGCCACTGGGTGATGCAGCGGTTGCTGTGGCAGGCTGGACCACCACACCGGAGCCTTAGTTCTCCTAGGCCTCTTTATGGGAACGCTGCATATGTTGACACAGGGCGGTGGTGCCAACATTGGCACCCTGGCCACGCTTCAACTTCTGCCCACACATTCGACAAATGGCCATGTTCACCTCCTCCGGTGGCTTAACAAAAAACTTCAACCCCGCTGAGTAGGTGATTTTACCCCCAACACTCCGCACTGACTTACTGCTACCGCCGCTGCTTCCGGGAGCCCCTGCACCACTACTTTCCGGGCAGGTAGGCTCCAGTGAAGCGGGTGATCTACCTTGGGCACGTTTGGCTCCCGACCTCCCACTGCTGCCACCCTGCTGACCCCCGGCCACGCTACCAAATTGCCACCCTCTTCTCCCGATGATGTTGAATCCCCTAATTCACCCACCTCCCAAGTGTGATCAGCTACATAATCAACATTGAGCACTGTCTGAAAGTCACTGATGTCCTCCTCACGGTCTCTGGGTCAGGAGCCTGACTGCTCACAACACCAGGTCCCACGCCAGTCGCCTCATCACTACTTGCCTGTCTACCGGAGAAAGCGGCGGATGTCTCCTCCACATCTTGGCTGGCCAGTAGCTGCTGACTGTGCTCTAGTAGCTCGTCCTCGCTGTATAGTAAAGCTGAGCACACAGCATATAATAGTTGTCTGGCTGAGGGAACAGAAAAGGACAGAGGCAGGTTGAGGACAGGTGAGGGCACAGGATCTGCTCCCGGGCCATGCCAACTAAGGGTTGTGGCTGGGGGTGTCTGATGTAACTTGGGACGAAATTAATGACTGAGTCAATCATTCAAGAACAGCTTGGTTGCTTGTCTAGACACGACCACTAGATGACACTGGGAGCTCAGGCCTCTCGCTGCGACTCCTGCTGCCAGGCCCTTTACTCTGCTGCGACCTGTGCCTGTGCCATTAACATTTAGGCCTCTGCCACTCCCCTCTGTAGAGCCTGGCACTTCTCTGTCTGTCATACTGTTAGATCAAATAAATAAATAAATAAGGAAATTAAAACACCCCAGAAAAGTCTTTAATTTTCTCACTTCACCACAGAACAGCTAAAAAGCCCTTTTTTTTATTCCACTAATACACACCAAAAAAGCTTTAGAACATATACCTGCACAGCTGATCAGCAAATATAATTTTTGTCCACTAATGCACGCCTCAAAATGCTTTAGAGCATATAACTGGACCGCTGAACGGCAAATAATATATATTTTTTTGCTATTAATACACGCCAAAAAGGGCTTTAGAACATATAACTGCACCACTGAAAGGCAAATAGGCCCTTACTTTTTTCCACTTATACACCCCACAAATGGCTTTAGAACATATAACTGCTGAATGGCAAATAATATATATTTTTTTTGCCACTAAAATAGCTTTAGAACATATAACTGCACTGCTGAACGGCATATATATATATTTTTTGTCACTAATACTCGCCAAAAGGGGCTTTAGAACATATAACTGCACCACTGAACGCCAATTCATATATATTTTTTGTAACTAATACACGCCAAAAAGTGCTGTAATTTTCTCACTTCACCACAAAATGGCAAATACTTTTTTTGTGGCACTAATACAAGAAAAAAAAGTACTTTAGAACATATAACTGCACCGCTGAACAGCAAATATATATATTTTTGCCTCTAGTACATGACAAAAAGTGCTTTAGAACATGACTGCACCACTGAACGGCAAATAATATATATTTTTTTGCCTCAAATACACAACAAAAAGGGCTTTAGAACATGTAACTGCACCGCTGAACGGCAAATATATATTTTTTTGGTCACTAATACACGCTAAAAAGGGCTGTAATTTTCTCACTTTACCACACAACGGCTAATAAGCTCTTTTTTTTCTTACTTATACAAGCCAAAGAATGCTTTAGAACATATAACTGCACCGCACAAGGGCAAATAAGACTTAGAAATATTTCCTTGTAATAAATCCTGTTAACAGCTGTATCAAACAGCACTTGCACCCCAAATAACAAGAACAGTCTGTATCAAACAGCACTTGCACCCCAATAACAAGAACAGTTTGTTCGAATTAACCACCTCAGCTCCCCTAGCTTAAACCCCCTTAATGACCACACCACTTTTTACAGGGGCCCTAAAATGGCAGTATAAATACCCCACATGTGATCCCATTTTGGAAAGAAGACACCCCAAGGTATTCCGTGAGGGGTATGGTGAGTGGGGAGTTTGTACTGCCCTGGCATTTGAGGGTCTCCACAATCATTACATGTAAGGCCAGCATTAGGAGTTTCTGCTATTCTCCTTAAATTGAGCATATGGGTAATGAGATTTTTATTTTCGTTCAGCCTCTGGGCTGAAAGAAAAAATGAACGGCACAGATTTCTTCATTCGCATCGATCAATGTGGATGAAAAAATCTCTGCCCAAAAATGTGCAAAAAAAAAAAAAACGAAGGGAAAGGCGTCTGCCAGGACATAGGAGCTCCGCCCAACATCCAAATCCAGTCAGCCCGTATGCCCTGGCAAACCCGATTTCTCCATTCACATCAATCGATGCCGGTATTTTATTTATTTATTGTTTTTATATACAAAGTGTTTGCCAAAGCATATGAACACCGCCCCTCAGCTCATAAGCCTCGGCAAACGTATCATTTTTACTGCAGAGGAGAAATCTCGTCTCGCAGCGCTGCATATTCCGACTTTGTTGTAATCTGACAGCAGTGCAATGCTTCTGTCAGAATGCACATCAGTGCTGCAGCTGGTCGATCGGTTGGTCCACCTAGAAGGCCGCAACGCAATAAATCTATTAATTTTATATAACATTGAAAGAGAACATTTTATAAACTTTATTGAACTTTTGGAACATTAACTTATTTGCTTACCTGTGATTTATTTTTATTTTTTCCTTTATAGGACAAACCTCTCCTTCCCCATGGGACAATGTGCAAAGCGCAAAGCGCCCAGAGATGTGGCGAAGTACATTATGCACTTTGTCCCAGGTGAAAGGAGAGGTTTGCAGCAGCTCTGTGTGAAAGGGCCCTAAGAGCCCTGTGTGCCTGTCCTGTGTCACGCGATCCCTATACTAAGTATACCTGTGTGTGGTACTTCCGGAAACACTCCCCTAAGCGTAGGGCAGGGTGGTCAGGGCAGTCAGGACAGAAATAGAGGTTGTCACACCTTATTCCACTCCTGCTACAGACACAACATCTTTTTCGGGGTGACGCTTGGGTTGAGGTACCAGCAACAACATTGGGGAAATGTCACTCATGTAGACGTACTCACTACACTGGTGGTTGGGGCCACGGAACCTCCTTGATACAGGAGGTTCTCGATGATCTCTTCCTGAAATTTGAGGAAGGATCATATTCTCCCAGCCTCACTGTAGAGAACAAAACTATTGTACATCGCCAATTGAATTAGGTATACAGACACCTTCTTATACCAGCGTCTGGTCCTGCGGGAGAGTAAATAAGGAGCCAACATCTGGTCATTGAAGTCCACCCCTCCCATGAGCAAATTATAGTCGTGGACCAAGAGGGGCTTTTCAATTACTCCAGTTGCTCGTTCAATTTAAATTGTCGTGTCTGTGTGAATGGAGGAGAGCATGTAAACGTAAAGCTTGTCTCTCTATTTTACTGCGAGCAATTCTTCGTTACACGAGGCAGCCCTCTCCCCCCTTGCAAGACGGGTGGTAACGAGCCATTGGGGGATGCCCTGGCGACTAGGCCGTGCGGTGCCACAGCAGCCAATCTGTTCTAGAAACAAATGCCTGAAGAGGGGCACACTTGTGTAGAAATTGTCCACATAAAGATGGTACCCCTTGCCAAATAAGGGTGACACCAAGTCCCAGACTGTCTTCCCACTGCTCCCCAGGTAGTCAGGGCAACCGACTGGCTCCAGGGTCTGATCTTTACTCTCAGACACAAAATTTGTGCGTATAGCCTGTGGCCCTTTCACAGAGCTTATACAATTTGACCCCATACTGGGCGCACTTGATTGGGATATATTGTTTGAAGCCAAGGCACCCGGTAAAATGTATCAGGGACTCGTCTATGCAGATGTTTTGCTCAGCGGTATACAAATCTGCAAATTTGGTGTTAAAGTGGTCTATGAGGGGCCGAATTTTGTGGAGCAGGTCAAAAGCTGGGTGGCCTCTGGGACGAGAGGTGCTGTTGTCACTAAAGTGCAGGAAACGCAGGATGGTCTTAAATCATATCCTGGACATGGCAGCAGAGAACATTGGCATGTGATGAATTGGGTTCGTGGACCAATATGACCGCATTTCATGCTTTTTTGTCAGGTCCATGTTGAGGAGAAGGCCCAGCAAAGTTTTAAATTTGGAAACTTGGACGGGTTTCCACCGGAAAGACTGGGCATAAGAGCTTCCCGGGTTGGCGGCTATAAATTGAGTGGCATACCGGTTTGTTTCTGCCACGACTAAGTCCAAGAGCTCCGCAGTCAAGAACAGCTAAAAAAAAAACGGTGCCAATCCGATCTGAGCTGTCTCAACCCGAACTCCAGACTGGGCAGTGAAAAGGGGAACTGCTGGTGCGGCTGAAGATGGGGGCTGCCAATCAGGTTTGCCAGTACCTCAGGGACTCTGCTGCTGTATGCCTCACCACGTAATCCGACAGTGCCAGACCCACTCTGCTGCCCTTGAAGCGGATCTTGCGTAACCTGGGGTCTAGCAACACGGGGCCGG
The DNA here is from genome assembly GCF_014858855.1 of Bufo gargarizans. Classification (NCBI taxonomy): domain Eukaryota; kingdom Metazoa; phylum Chordata; class Amphibia; order Anura; family Bufonidae; genus Bufo; species Bufo gargarizans. The sequence continues at coordinate 433,683,149 of NC_058081.1, read as the reverse complement.
GTACGCCTGGTGGTATCAGGGACCTCAACCTCATTGTCCGAACTTTGGGTCAGACTGCCACTGCTCTATATAGGTTCGTATTCTGACCCGCTGGATTTGTCCGATGAGGGTTCCCATTCCTCATCCGACTGGGTCAGAAGAATGTAGGCCTCTTCAGAAGAATACCCTTTACTTGCCATTTGGTCAACTAAATTTAGGGTGTATTCCCTGAGACTACCCAACTTACAACTGGGAGGCTAGCGAAGTACAGGAAGCCGCTGCTATTGATAAACAATATCAAAACTGATTTTTTTTTTATCGCCCCAGTGCTTGTGTAGTGATTGCGCAGTAATAAAAAATAAAAATAAAATTTGTCACTGCGGTGGGGGTGGGCGTGGGTGAACTCACGTGTGGGCGACCGATCAGGCCTCATCGAGCAAACACTGCGTTTTGGGTGGATTGCAAACTAAGGTGACACTAATACTATTTATAGATCTGACTGTGATCAGTTGTGATCACTTACAGATACTATAAAAGTACCAATAATGATTAGCGATACGCTAATCAGCAAATCAGTGACTGCGGTGCGGTGGGCTGGGCGCTAACCGACGCTAACTACCTACCAAAGGGGCCTAAACTAACCTAAAGCCTAACCGTCAATACTGGTGAAAATTTTTTTTTGACAGTTTACACTGATCACTTTTTTCACTTTCACTAGTGATTGACAGGGATGATCAAGGGGTTAATTGGGGTGATGGGGGGTGATCTGGGGCTAAATGTGTAGTGTTTTGTGCACTTACAGTGATCTGTGCTCTCTGCTGGAACCAACCGGCAAAAAGGACCAGCAGAGGAGCACAGAAGCCATTTAACACATTATATTTATAAATATAATGTGTTATATGGCTTTTGATTCGATTTTTTAAAAGTCACCAGCCTGCCAGCGCAGATCATTGGCTGGCAGGCGGGTGACAAACTTCTGCTGCAACGATTCCCGCCCCGCACTGCGCATGTGCGGGCCGGCTTGGCGCGTCATCTCGCGAGATGATGGGTCGAAGAGGAATAACCCGACCGCCCGCAGGACGCATCCCTGCGCTAGGCGGTTGGGTAGCGGTTAAAGAGCTTTATAATGGCAATTTGGATCCGCAGTCAGTGCAGCAAGTTGCAATAGGATTGCTCCTATTACCCAGGCTGTAACCTCTGCTACTGAACCTTTCTGCTTCAATACTGTGGAATGATTCCTCCCTATCCTTTCCCTGAACTTCTAAATCGTTTTTGCAGCACAATAAAGTATTTTCTATCACTGTCTCTAGGTCCTGCTGACGTCTCTCCCTGCAGTAAGTACACTGGAAAATGACTGAATCCAAGATGGCTGAGGCTATTTATAAGGCTGTGACATCACAGGGCTGGCTGGCTGCTGATTGGCTGCATGTATACAGAGGTAAATAGATAAAATATCCCAGGGTGCAAGAATCCAGTACAGATAGTGATAGTAAATAGAAACGCATTTATTGCAGAAGTACAACGCGTTTTGGGGAGTAGTTCCCCTTCATCAGGTACATAACACTGCATATGAAATTACACAAACATACAGCGTTTAAATACACACAAAAAAAAACCGCCAAAATGAAAAGTAGGTGGGGCTAAGAAAATGGGGAGTGGTTAGTGGGGATGAGTCCCCAGCAGATGTGCATAGGTTTGGTGTTCAATATATAATGATAAAGTAACAATGCAGGGGTAACATCATTGGCGGTGTGGTGAAGCCAGAGATGTAGGAATGTTGTGCTCCGATCAGTTTATATGCCTCTGATCAAGGAGCGCTCGCACTGAAGGGGGAGGTCACGTGATCGGACCCGGTCATGTGATCGAAGCTTGCCGGCAGTAGATTGTAACCTAGTTGCTGGGTAACCAGTACGCTTAGTGGCCGCACTGGTGTATTTTGCGGACACGAGCGCAGCGAGGATGACAGGGGAGGGAGGTGGAGTGGGTGTTGCAGGGAGGGCGGACCTGTGATGTGAAATATATTGATAGCAAGAGGGAGGAGGAGGACTCTATCGTGGTGTCTGGGTGAGGGGCTGCAGGGGGACGGAAGAAGAGACATTCATAACAGATAAAATCGGTGCTAAAAAGATTTGATCAATCACTTCTGATAATGATGTAATATCATAACATATAATTATCATCCATTAATGGGTAATGGATTAGTGATACATAATTAGTAATAGATGAGTCAACAAATAGAGTAATTATCATCCAATAATTAATCAAGGACTAATGATTTGATAGGAGAATGATAAGATAATGAGGAGGGGGGTAATAAATGAATTAGAAGGTATTGATCCATGGTGATGCATGTGCATATTGTTCATTACACAAATAATGAAAATAATAATAGGTATAATAATGGATCAAAAAAATATATATATATGGATAATGAATAAATGATGAATGATAAATAATATTAATAATGACAAAATAATAATGATGAAGATGAAAAATAAAAAAAATATAAATATATATATATATATAAAAAATAATAATATAATAATGAAAAAATAAAAATAAAATAAAAAAATTTAAAAATAAATAATAAATAAATAATAAAACAGTAAAAATTATCAAATATAAAAAGTAATAATAAAAAAATGAATAAATAAAGATAGATAATACAAATTATGAAATAAATAAAAATGTTGGTTCAATATATGGAGCGTCATGCTTAGATATGTACAGAAAATCAGGTGGCGGTGGAATATACATGTAAAATACTACATTACACAACCTTGGGGGACCTCGGCTGTTTGAAATAGGGACCGCCACGATTGAAACATAACTGAACTCGGGGTATTTCAGAGGTTTATCTCGAAGGCCTCGTTAAGACCAAATGGGTTAAGGCAGTTGAGTTTGTATATCCAAAACATCTTGCGCCTTTTGATCGTCTGCATTACATTGTGGCAATCAGAGACGATTTGTTCAATGGGCGTGATAGAAAAGCCAGTGGCGAGGCACTCATGGGGAATGGTTGCGTGTCGAGACACGCTGTGCTGTAGGAAACCCTTTTTGATATTTGACCGGTGTTTGTTAAGCCTGTTGCGCAAGGTTTCAATTGTCCGCCCCACATACTGTAGGCCGCAGGGGCATTCCAGTAGGTAGATAACATTTTTTGATCCACAGTCTAAATGTTGTCTGATTGAGAAGGTTCCCCCATTGGATCTACTTTGGAAAGAAGTTGACATCCGTATAGCGGTACAGCAGAGACATTTGGGTTGGTTACATCTGAATCTGCCAAGTTGTTCGGAGTGTTGGGTTCTCGTGGGGGAAGGTTTGTGGTCGAATCTGTTGGCACACAGCTTGCTTGGAGCTAATAGATTTTTTTAAGTTTTAGCTCTCCTGAACGTCAAGGGAGGATGGCTGGGTAGTGATTTGGATAGAAATGGATCACTTCTTAGGATATGCCAGTGTTTGGATAGTATGCTTCTAATATCCTTGTGGTTATTGCTGTATGTCGTGATAAAGTTAGTACTCCACTTGTTTTCAGATTTCTTGGTTCTTTTGATATTTTTATTGATATCATCTGTATTATCGTTTTTATTGGTGGGTAGGCAGTTTTCTTGTGTGAGGGTTTTTGCTTTGTTGAAGGCCGCTTCTATGATTGGGAGGGGATAACCTTTTTGTATAAACCTCTTACGGATGATCTCACTCTGGGTCATGAAGTCTTTGTCTAGGGAGCAGTTCCTTCTAATTCGTTTAAACTGGCCGAAGGGAATATTGGTTTTCCATTTTTTGTGGTGTGAACTGGTGAAGTCCAGGTAGCTGTTGCAGTCCACCTTTTTGAAATGCATGCGTGTTTCTAATTTATTATTGATGACGTTCAGTTCCAGGTCCAGGTACTCAATTTGCGTCTGATTGTGGGTTCCGGACAAGGTGATGCCCCAATCAGTGGAATTGAGGTGTGCAACGAAATTATTAATAGAGCAAATGTCACCGTTCCAAATAATTAAACGGTCGTCAATGTACCGTCGATAAAAGATTATGTTTTGATCCCAAAAGCTAAAGTTATATATGAATCTGGTTTCGAAAGCCCCCATAAACAAATTTGCGAAACTCGGCGCGAAACGCGTGCCCATGGCGGTCCCCCTGGTTTGCAGGTAAAGTTGATCCTGGAAGTAAAACACGTTGTGTGTCAGAATAAACCTAATGGATTCGAGAATAAAGGATTTTTGGTCGGTGGGCAAGAGATGGTTGTTATCCAGATATTGTTTGGTACAGTTGATACCCAATTCATGTTCGATGTTTGAATACAGTGCAGTGACGTCTAATGTCATCAATCTGTAGGTGCCTTCCCTCTTGATCTCCTTGAGTGATTGTAACAAGGAGGAGGAGTCTCGGAGGTATGATGGTAAAGTGGTGACATACTTCTGTAGGAGAAAGTCAACATAATGTGAGAGGTTACAGGTAAGGGATGAGATGCCTGAGATGATCGGGCGGCCTGGGGGTTTCATTGGGTCCTTATGGATTTTTGCTAAGTGGTAGAATATTGCAATTGCTGAGTCTAGGCCTAGAATATAATTTTGTTCCTTCTTGTATAGTATGTGTTTTGCGGATTCAGTGAGGGTTTTGAATGCCTTCTTGTGCTCTAAGGAGGGGTCCTCATTAAGAGGGAGGTAATAGTCTCTATTAGATAGAATGTGAAGTGCCTCTTTCACATAATCCTCTTTGTTTTGGATCACGACACCCCCACCTTTGTCTGCCCCTTGGATGATAATCCCAGTGTTCTCTTGAAGGCGTTTCACTGCTAGTTTCTCACTGGAGTTTAAATTATTGTTGAATAATGGTTTTTGGTGGACAGTTCGGAAATCCTCCAGAACTAAGTTATGAAAGGTGTCAGTGTAGTTGCCCTTATGTTGAGTGGGGTAAAAATTGGATGGGGGCTTCAAGCCGGTAGAGATATATGTTGAGACTCCTGGGGTCGTTTGGGTATCCACATGCTTCTCATCCGATGTTTTGTTCGAATTCTCCAGGATGTTGAAGTGCCTTTTGAGAGTTCACTTTCTGGTAAAATTGTGTAGGTCCAAAAAAAGGTCAAAACCCTTGATGTTTGAGAAGGGACAAAAGGATAGACCTCTAGATAGCAAAGCGGTCTCCTCAGGCCTAAGTGTGTATGAGGATAAATTGAAGATTCTAACCTCTGGTGCTGCAGGATCAGGGCATCCTATGTTTTGCGTTTTGCTCTTGCCTGCCCTACAGCCCCTTCGGTATTTTTTCTTTTGGCTGTTCTTTTTCCCAGCGGATGAAAATAATTTGTGATTGCGACTGTGCTGGGACTCTTTAGTATGGGGTATAAGTTGGTGGGTGTGAGGGTGGGGGGAAGGGATAAAAAAAAGAGACCGGGCCTGGATTGGAAAGGCAAGTGGTATTGGATGTGGGGGATGAGTATGAACTGATGTGTTGATGGTGGTTGGCAGGGGGGGACCGGCTGAGAACTTGGGACGGGGATGTGGTATGTAAAGTGATCAATGAATCAAGTTCAAAATCAACAGGGGTAGGCGGGGAGGAAGGAGTGGACTGTAGCGAAGCTGGGGGGGGAAGGGTTTGGGAGGGAGGGAAAGGAGGTGGGTGGAAAATTGAGAGGGGCACAGTTGGACAAGACGTCTGGATCGAAGATCTCTGAGGTGGAGCTGGGAGGTGTGGCCCAGGGGAGAGCATGGTGGGGAGGAGTAAGGGCCGGGCTTAGGATCTGGGATGATGGATGGGGTGGGTCTGGAGTTGGAGGTATTGGCCAACGGTGTGTAGAACGCTATGTCAGGTGACAAGGAGGGGTTGGGGGTGGTGGTCCTAATGGGAGATCGGTGGTGGGTTGGGTTGGACTGTAATATTTTGGGAAATGCCATCCCAGGGGCTGACGGTAGGGGAGGTGTATCGTGGGTATTGGGTGCTGCGTGGTATTTGGTGGTATTGCGTCTATTGAATTTGGATTGGGAGGGGCGTGGTATAATGGTACTGGATCTACTGGATAAAGGATTTGGTTGTATGCCGGGTGGGGACTTGTGGCTCCACTCGGGTTGTGTTGGTGGGCGGAACGGATGAGGAGTGTGGTTTGGTGGAGGTGGGGTCATTGAGCCAGAATTTGACATTGTTTGTGGTGAAGTCGCTCCTATCCCTATTTAATTTGCCTGCTTTTTTGTTAAGGATTTCCTTCTCATGTGTGATCACTCGTGCAGTGACCATCCGATCAAATTTATAGTAGGATTTGTGTTCTTTATGACACAGGAGATTTTTGTGACATGATGATATTTTAACATCAAGATCTGATGATAGGCTTTTCCTTTTTGTCAGTAATCTAGTCATGAGTCCTCTGGCACAATCCAAGAGATACTCATCCCAGTCCTTGCAGAAAGTCGGATCGTCTGCAAAGGAATGTCTAAATCGTAGACGCAGGCCCCTGGGGACCAGACCCTCAGCTAGGTAGATCTCCAGGAATCTTGCGTCCAGTTGGTGTTGAATTTCAATGACCATATAATGTTCAAGGTCATAAAAACATGAAAGTAAAGTTTTTTCATCAATACCTTTATATGGTTTGTCAGGTTCCATGGTGGCATGAGTAGGAGAGGAAAAATTCTGGATCTGCACACATTGAACGATGAGTCTTTCACGTTGCTCCAGACGGCTGATTGCGTAGTCCATGTTGTCAGTAGGTCAGATGACGGTCCCTATTTGCTGCCTCAGCGTCCAGATAAACTGGATAACGGGAATGGATCCACAGGATTTACTTTATGCTGTTAAAAACAAAGCAGGGCGCACCATAGGGTATGGTGCGCCCTGCTTTGTTTTTAACAGCATAAAGTAAATCCTGTGGCTGCATGTATGGCATTGTGGGTGACCACTCATTCCCAGAGTTCCTTGTTTCATGTCCTAACACGTGCAGCAGACATTTTAGGAAAAAATGCAATTCGTTACCACAAAGCGTGAGTAAATTCAGATTTGGTGCAAATCGAATCTTTCCTGAAATTCTGATCGAATTCCACTTCTTCAACTTCGATTCGCTCATCTCTAGACCTATCCTATCAGCTGTTTGAAGGAGCTGCTCTGCTTGTGCAAATGCTGTGTCCTATTCAGTGTTTACCTGCAGGTCATCTACATTGTAGCAGCATAACAAGGTAATTATAGCTTTGATGAATATGAGAGGAAACTGTAATTACCCTGCAAAGCTGCCACGATGTTGGTGGCATGCAGGCAAATATTAACACCTTAAGGACCCATGACATACATGTATGTAATTTCTTTGCGGGACCTAAAGACCCGTGACGTACATGTGGCAGGGGTCTGGCAGTCACTGTCAGGCGGGGATAGGAGCTGCCATCGGGTCCCCTTGCTGCTGTAACGGGGACTCAATGTCATGGAAGGCAGCCCAATGCCTTCCTTAGGTATCGGGCTGCCTTCCGGTATTGGAATGCATTGGAAAAGGGATCAGACCCCCAAAAGTTGAAGTCCCAAAGTGGGAAGAAAAAATAAAGTGAAAAAAAGTTTAAAAAATAAAGTGAAAAAAAGTTTAAAAAATAAAGTTTCCCCCCCAAAAAATTAGTTTCAAGTAAAAAAAAAAATACTTTACCTAAATAATGTAATAAAAAAAAAATAAGGAAAAAAGAAAAGTAGACATATTAGGTATCACCGCGTCCGTAAGAACCTGTTCTATAAAAATATCACATGAGCTAACCCCTCAGGTGAACACTGTAAAAAAAATAAAAAAAATGTAACAAAAGTAATTTTTTGTCACCTTACATCACAAAAAGAGTAATCAAAGCAATCAAAAAGTAATATGCAGCCTATAATAGTACCAATCAAACCGTCATTTGATCCAGAAAAAAATGAGCCCCTACACAAGACAGTAGCCCAAAAAATAAATAAAACTACGGCTTTCAGAATGTGGAGACACAAAAATTGCATTTATTTAAATGCTTTGTTATGTAAAACTGGAACAAACATATGGTCATATTTGGTATTGTTGCATCTGTAACAACCTGCTCTATAAAAATACCACATGATCTAACCTGTTAGATGAATGTTGTAAATAACAAAAAATAAAAACAGTGCCAAAACAGCTATTTCTTGTTACCTTGCCACACAAAAAGTGTAATCTAGAGCAACCAATAATATGTACCCTAAAATAGTACCAACAAAACTGACACCTTATCCCATAGCTTCCAAAATGGGGTCACTTTTTTGAAGTTTCTAGGGGTGCATCAAGGGGGCTTCAAATGGGACATGGTGTAAAAAAAGGGCCGTAAATATTGAGTTTTGTTTGGCTGTTAAATCTTGCTTTGTTAGTGGCCAAAAATTTATTAAAATGGAAAATCTGCCAAAGTGAAATTCTGAAATGTCATATTTATTTTCCATTAATTCTTGTGAAACAAGGGTTAACAACATTTGTAAAATCAGTTTTGTATACCCTGAGGGGTGTAGTTTCTAAGATGGGGTAACTTTTTTGAATTTTCTGCTCTAGGGGTGCATCAGGGGGGCTTCAAATGGGACATGGTATCAAATAAACAGTCCTTCAAAATGTGCCTTCCAAAAACCGTATGGCATTCCTTTCCTTTCCTTCTGCGCCCTGTCGTGTGCCCGTACAGCAGTTTACGACTACATATGGGGTGTTTTTGTAAACTAAAGAATCAGGGCCATAAATATTGAGTTTTGTTTGGCTGATAACTCTTGCTTTGTAACTGGAAAAAATGTATTCAAATGGAAAATCTGCCAAAATAGTGAAATTTGGAAATTTTAACTCTATTTAGCATTAATTCTTGTGGAACACCTAAAGGGTTAACAAAGTTTGTAAAATCAGTTTTGAATACCTTGAGCGGTGTAGTTTGTAAAATTATTTAATGTTTGGTTGGTTTCTATTATGTAAGCCTCACAAAGTGACTTCAGACCTGAACTGGTCCTGAAAAAGTGGGTTTTAGAAATTGTCTAAAACAATTCAATTCAAATAAAATGGCATTCGCAAAATGATCCAAACATGAAGTAGACATATCGGGAATGTAAAATAATTACTATTTTTGTAGGTATTACTATCTATTCTAAAAGTAGAGAAATTGAAATTTGCTAATTTTTCCAAATTTTAGCTAAATAAAAAAAAAAATTATAAATAAAAATGAATCTTTTTTACTCAACTTTACCACTCTCATGAAGTACAATACGTGACGAGAAAACAATCTCAGAATAGCCTGGATAAGTAGATGCGTTTTTAAGTTAATACCAAATAAAGTTACATGTCAGATTTGCAAAAAATTGCCTGGTCCTTAAGGTGAAAAATGGCAGGGTCCTGGAGGGGTTAAAGTGGACAGATTGCTCGCTCCTGAGGATAGTTCATTAATATTATGAAACCAGAATACCATTTTAATTCCTGAAGCATCTAAATGTTATAATTTTTTGCAAACATTTAATATTACTAAAGTCAAAAAAAGTCAAAGTAATATAACAATTGCTGCATAATATAAACAATATGATTTTGAATGTTGCTTGTTTTTCGAAGAGTTACTACTATTATGAAAGATTATTTTTTCGGATTGCATTTTGCATTAAATATCATGCACCAATCCAAGTTTTATATCTGAAACCACACTGTCCTTGGAGAATACTGGAAAATAAAAATACACAGATGGCAAGTTAAATGTTCCTTATTTTTATTTGTGCAATTAGTGCTTCCAAATTGGAAATTAACATTTTATTTGAATTTCATTGCTTTAAAACTTTTTTAAGAGGTTTATTTATGAAAACAGAATCTGAACTTTCCTTATTAGGGACATTAGAAATCTAAAGCAAACTCTTGGAATAGTAATATATTTGGTGACTGTAGTATTGTTGAGTATATTTCTTTTTTAATTGAAAAAAAGCAAAAGGATAGCTAGCAGCTGCTCAAAAGCATAGATTGTAAAACATTGTGTAGACCAAAACCATAACAATCATAGCCAGTAAATGTATTTCTTTGTTTTTTAATTGAGCATATGTACTAGATTGGCTCAGGCTATTATAAGAAAAGATACAGCTGGGATACAGGTAAAAATTGAAGTATTCATATTTGAGTGAATGTATTGAGAAACAAGTTATAAGATATCAATTACAATATGCTCACAAAGCAGAGGATAGATGAGGACTACATGGAAAACTGCCAGCTACAGAAATAGCATTTAGAGTATCTTGATTAATTGCATTTCCATGTAATGTGGTCAACTGTAAAAGAAAAAGTAATAAATGCTGAGGAAATCTAAACACAATAGCTACAGTAGTAGAACAAAAAAGATTTGGCTTTAGGTGGGCAATATACCTTCAATAGCTGCCAACCGAATGCTTGATTGGCCAACAGCTATCTCTCTCAACTCCTCTATACACATGCATGCTTGGCTTACCTGAGTGTGCATGTGCTATCAATGGTGAGAGAGTAGAAAGCTTCTGCCATACACCTATGATGGTGGATTTTATCCCTGGAGAAAAAAGGGTCGCTGTTAAAATTCAGATGATGTTAGGGGACAGTCGAGAGTTCTCCATAAGCATTAAATTGTTGGCTGGGCCCTAGTCTTTATAGGAACATGTCACTATATAAGTGAATCAAGAGTAGTGATGAGTGGCAGGTCCATATTCGAATTTGCGATATTTCACAAATATTTCATCAAATATTTGTGATATATTCGCTAATTTCCTGACTTCGTTATATTCGCGCAATTTTTTTTTATTGCGAGAGCTTGTCATTGAAATATTCTTGTACGCATGCACATATACGGGCGTGGCTTAGTCTCGTGATTGTTTTTAAAGATTTGGATGTCAAGTTGTATGGAAAAAATGGTCGGGAGTCATTTTACTGACACCGAGCTAGATGTCATCATCACTGTAAGTAACTCATTATAGCACTGTAATGTTGTATCACATGCTTGTTATTTAAATGCATTTATATGCAGCTAAAGTGTTTATAAATTTTTGTGATCTCGAAAATGTTTAGTAATATTTTTCGGAATACATACAAATTTACATTTTATCTTGTTTGCGTAGATATAAGGTTTTGAGGCAATAATTATTGTTGTGACTCACAACAATACTTATTGCCCCAAATCATTAATATCTACTTAAACATGATAAAATTTCAATTTGTATGTATTCCGAAAAATATTCCAATTTTTTTTCGAGATCACGAATATTTAGGAAAACTTTATCTGACATCACATCACAATGTCTGTAGCATGTATGTATGGATAGCAGACAAATATCTGTCATATTCACATTGCACATCCATTTTCCTGCCTAACACTATATACCCCACACACTATATACCCCCAGAATAGGTCATCATCAATAGAAAAAGCCAGGAGAACCCCTTTAAATTCTAATACTTGTATTTTAAAAAGTTGGGAATATATGCTTGCATTTTCATCCTACAGTGCATGTTGGAGAAGGGATACGACCAGACCCGGTTCCACGCTGACAAGCAACGTATAGTGAGGAGCATCGGTTATGAATTGTGGAGCAATCATGATGGCCAGCACAAGAGGTTGGCCATCCTGAAGAAATGGTCCGATCTGAAAAGGTGGAATTCTGATAGGATCAGAGACATCAGCGAAAAAATGTGCCCAGGTACAATGCTTACATAACTTTTGTATCTTTCACCAAAACTCTTTAATGTATATGTACAGTTATGCTTTAAGATTTGCTTTTATAAATTCTGAAAATTGTGTCATTATAGATGTTCCTGTTCTCTGCGTCTGCTGCAGGACTTCCAGAAAGGCGGTGGTGGAGGTCTCTGCTTCGGAGGAGGATGAGGAGCACGCCGGACCCTCTGGACAGCAGAATGCCCCAAGCCCACCTGATGTGAGTCAAGTGATGGAGGCTGAGGAGGCCGGAGCCTCACACCACCCAGCTTCACCAACCCCAACTTCTCACGAAGAGGAAGAGGTAGAGGTTGTGACAACCCCCCGCCAGGAGGGTAAATATGTGCTATCGGTGTTTTAACTCAGTTACTGTTCACACCCACACACACATACACACAGGTGTCAGTTTAGTCTTCTCCACAGGCACAGTTTATTGCAGAAAATTATAATAAACATGTTCAAGCTTTACCTTTAATCATTCTTCAACCCACATATATTGGATAACATAAAGTTGAACACTTTAAGTTCAGTCCAAGCAGGGTACAAAAACAGTAGTATCTCAACACTCTTTACAGTCTTTCAGAGATCATGTTCCTCTCTCAGCTTTTTCAGTGTTTAGATCGCCTATCCACACTTTATCTCCCCAGCCTTTTTAACCACACCTTTATGAAAACCCTGGGTGGAGAATGGGAGTGACCTGTCCCACCCATTGTCTCTGGTCATGCCTAGGGATGAGCGAACTCGAACTGTATAGTTCAGGTTCGTACCGAATTTTGGGGTGTCCGTGACACGGACCCGAACCCGGACATTTTCGTAAAAGTCCGGGTTCGGGTTCGGTGTTCGTCGCTTTCTTGGCGCTTTTGTGACGCTTTCTTGGCGCTTTTTGAAAGGCTGCAAAGCAGCCAATCAACAAGCGTCATACTACTTGCCCCAAGAGGCCATCACAGCCATGCCTACTATTGGCATGGCTGTGATTGGCCAGAGCACCATGTGACCCAGCCTCTATTTAAGCTGGAGTCACATAGCGCCGCCCGTCACTCTGCTCTGATTAGCGTAGGGAGAGGTTGCGGCTGCGACAGTAGGGCGAGATTAGGCAGATTAACTCCTCCAAAGGACTTGATTAACTGATCGATCTGCAGCTGTGGATCATTGAGCTGCTGATCCTCAATTGCTCACTGTTTTTAGGCTGCACAGACCGTTTGTCAGTCTCATTTTTCTGGGGTGATCGGCGGCCATTTTGTGTCTTGTGGTGCGCCAGCACAAGCTGCGACCAAGTGCATTTAACCCTCAATGGTGTGGTTGTTTTTTGGCTAAAGCCTACATCAGGGTGAAGCTGTCACACCAAGTGCATTTAACCAGCAATAGTCTGTTCATTTTTTGGCCATATACAAAATCAGGGGCAAGCTGCGCCTGTCACCAAGTGCATTTAACCCTCAATGGTGTGGTTGTTTTTTGGCTAAAGCCTACATCAGGGTGAAGCTGTGACACCAAGTGCATTTAACCAGCAATAGTCTGTTCATTTTTTGGCCATATACAAAATCAGGGGCAAGCTGCGCCTGTCACCAAGTGCATTTAACCCTCAATGGTGTGGTTGTTTTTTGGCTAAAGCCTACATCAGGGTGAAGCTGTCACACCAAGTGCATTTAACCAGCAATAGTCTGTTCATTTTTTGGCCATATACAAAATCAGGGGCAAGCTGCGCCTGTCACCAAGTGCATTTAACCCTCAATGGTGTGGTTGTTTTTTGGCTAAAGCCTACATCAGGGTGAAGCTGTCACACCAAGTGCATTTAACCAGCAATAGTCTGTTTATTTTTTGGCCATATCCCAGTCTAATTCTGTCACTAAATCCATACCGGTCACCCAGCGCCTAAATACTAGGCCTCAAATTTATATCCAGCTAAATCTGTCCCTAGTGCTGTAGCTGGGCGAGTTATTTAGTGTCCGTTCAAGCACATTTCTTGTTCTGGGTTGAAATACAATTCCCAATTTAGCAATTTCATAATTTAGTGGTTCCTGCTATATCAGAGCTATTTGAAATCTATCCCAAAAAGGGTATATAATATTGAAGGTGCACATTGGGTCATTCAGAATAACTTCACACACACCCGCTACTGTGTATTTCCAAGTCTAATTCTGTCACTAAACCCATACCTGTCACCCAGCGCCTAAATACTAGGCCTCAAATTTAAATCCCTCTAAATCTCTCGTTACCGCTGTACTGTTGTTGCTGGGCAAGATATTTAGTGTCCGTCAAAGCACATTTTTTGTTCTGGGTTGAAGTACAATTCCCAATTTAGCAATTTCATAATTTAGTGGTTTCTGCTATATCAGAGCTATTTGAAATCTATCCCTAAAAGGGTATATAATATTGAAGGTGCACATTGGGTCATTCAGAATAACTTCACACACACGCTTCTGTGCATTTCCAAGTCTAATTCTGTCACTAAATCCATACCGGTGACCCAGCGCCTAAATACTAGGCCTCAAATTTAAATCCCTCTAAATCTCTCGTTACCCACCGCTGTACTGTTGTTGCTGGGCAAGATATTTAGTGTCCGTCAAAGCACATTTTTTGTTCTGGGTTGAAGTACAATTCCCAATTTAGCAATTTCATAATTTAGTGGTTTCTGCTATATCAGAGCTATTTGAAATCTATCCCTAAAAGGGTATATAATATTGAAGGTGCACATAGGGTCATTCAGAATAACTTCACACACACGCTTCTGTGCATTTCCAAGTCTAATTCTGTCACTAAATCCATACCGGTGACCCAGCGCCTAAATACTAGGCCTCAAATTTAAATCCCTCTAAATCTCTCGTTACCCACCGCTGTACTGTTGTTGCTGGGCAAGATATTTAGTGTCCGTCAAAGCACATTTTTTGTTCTGGGTTGAAGTACAATTCCCAATTTAGCAATTTCATAATTTAGTGGTTTCTGCTATATCAGAGCTATTTGAAATCTATCCCTAAAAGGGTATATAATATTGAAGGTGCACATAGGGTCATTCAGAATAACTTCACACACACGCTTCTGTGCATTTCCAAGTCTAATTCTGTCACTAAATCCATACCGGTGACCCAGCGCCTAAATACTAGGCCTCAAATTTAAATCCCTCTAAATCTCTCGTTACCCACCGCTGTACTGTTGTTGCTGGGCAAGATATTTAGTGTCCGTCAAAGCACATTTTTTGTTCTGGGTTGAAGTACAATTCCCAATTTAGCAATTTCATAATTTAGTGGTTTCTGCTATATCAGAGCTATTTGAAATCTATCCCTAAAAGGGTATATAATATTGAAGGTGCACATAGGGTCATTCAGAATAACTTCACACACACGCTTCTGTGCATTTCCAAGTCTAATTCTGTCACTAAATCCATACCGGTGACCCAGCGCCTAAATACTAGGCCTCAAATTTAAATCCCTCTAAATCTCTCGTTACCCACCGCTGTACTGTTGTTGCTGGGCAAGATATTTAGTGTCCGTCAAAGCACATTTTTTGTTCTGGGTTGAAGTACAATTCCCAATTTAGCAATTTCATAATTTAGTGGTTTCTGCTATATCAGAGCTATTTGAAATCTATCCCTAAAAGGGTATATAATATTGAAGGTGCACATAGGGTCATTCAGAATAACTTCACACACACGCTTCTGTGCATTTCCAAGTCTAATTCTGTCACTAAATCCATACCGGTGACCCAGCGCCTAAATACTAGGCCTCAAATTTAAATCCCTCTAAATCTCTCGTTACCCACCGCTGTACTGTTGTTGCTGGGCAAGATATTTAGTGTCCGTCAAAGCACATTTTTTGTTCTGGGTTGAAGTACAATTCCCAATTTAGCAATTTCATAATTTAGTGGTTTCTGCTATATCAGAGCTATTTGAAATCTATCCCTAAAAGGGTATATAATATTGAAGGTGCACATAGGGTCATTCAGAATAACTTCACACACACGCTTCTGTGCATTTCCAAGTCTAATTCTGTCACTAAATCCATACCGGTGACCCAGCGCCTAAATACTAGGCCTCAAATTTAAATCCCTCTAAATCTCTCGTTACCCACCGCTGTACTGTTGTTGCTGGGCAAGATATTTAGTGTCCGTCAAAGCACATTTTTTGTTCTGGGTTGAAGTACAATTCCCAATTTAGCAATTTCATAATTTAGTGGTTTCTGCTATATCAGAGCTATTTGAAATCTATCCCTAAAAGGGTATATAATATTGAAGGTGCACATAGGGTCATTCAGAATAACTTCACACACACGCTTCTGTGCATTTCCAAGTCTAATTCTGTCACTAAATCCATACCGGTGACCCAGCGCCTAAATACTAGGCCTCAAATTTAAATCCCTCTAAATCTCTCGTTACCCACCGCTGTACTGTTGTTGCTGGGCAAGATATTTAGTGTCCGTCAAAGCACATTTTTTGTTCTGGGTTGAAGTACAATTCCCAATTTAGCAATTTCATAATTTAGTGGTTTCTGCTATATCAGAGCTATTTGAAATCTATCCCTAAAAGGGTATATAATATTGAAGGTGCACATAGGGTCATTCAGAATAACTTCACACACACGCTTCTGTGCATTTCCAAGTCTAATTCTGTCACTAAATCCATACCGGTGACCCAGCGCCTAAATACTAGGCCTCAAATTTAAATCCCTCTAAATCTCTCGTTACCCACCGCTGTACTGTTGTTGCTGGGCAAGATATTTAGTGTCCGTCAAAGCACATTTTTTGTTCTGGGTTGAAGTACAATTCCCAATTTAGCAATTTCATAATTTAGTGGTTTCTGCTATATCAGAGCTATTTGAAATCTATCCCTAAAAGGGTATATAATATTGAAGGTGCACATAGGGTCATTCAGAATAACTTCACACACACGCTTCTGTGCATTTCCAAGTCTAATTCTGTCACTAAATCCATACCGGTGACCCAGCGCCTAAATGCTAGGCCTCAAATTTAAATCCCTCTAAATCTCTCGTTACCCACCGCTGTACTGTTGTTGCTGGGCAAGATATTTAGTGTCCGTCAAAGCACATTTTTTGTTCTGGGTTGAAGTACAATTCCCAATTTAGCAATTTCATAATTTAGTGGTTTCTGCTATATCAGAGCTATTTGAAATCTATCCCTAAAAGGGTATATAATATTGAAGGTGCACATAGGGTCATTCAGAATAACTTCACACACACGCTTCTGTGCATTTCCAAGTCTAATTCTGTCACTAAATCAATACCGGTGACCCAGCGCCTAAATACTAGGCCTCAAATTTAAATCCCTCTAAATCTCTCGTTACCCACCGCTGTACTGTTGTTGCTGGGCAAGATATTTAGTGTCCGTCAAAGCACATTTTTTGTTCTGGGTTGAAGTACAATTCCCAATTTAGCAATTTCATAATTTAGTGGTTTCTGCTATATCAGAGCTATTTGAAATCTATCCCTAAAAGGGTATATAATATTGAAGGTGCACATAGGGTCATTCAGAATAACTTCACACACACGCTTCTGTGCATTTCCAAGTCTAATTCTGTCACTAAATCCATACCGGTGACCCAGCGCCTAAATACTAGGCCTCAAATTTAAATCCCTCTAAATCTCTCGTTACCCACCGCTGTACTGTTGTTGCTGGGCAAGATATTTAGTGTCCGTCAAAGCACATTTTTTGTTCTGGGTTGAAGTACAATTCCCAATTTAGCAATTTCATAATTTAGTGGTTTCTGCTATATCAGAGCTATTTGAAATCTATCCCTAAAAGGGTATATAATATTGAAGGTGCACATAGGGTCATTCAGAATAACTTCACACACACGCTTCTGTGCATTTCCAAGTCTAATTCTGTCACTAAATCCATACCGGTGACCCAGCGCCTAAATACTAGGCCTCAAATTTAAATCCCTCTAAATCTCTCGTTACCCACCGCTGTACTGTTGTTGCTGGGCAAGATATTTAGTGTCCGTCAAAGCACATTTTTTGTTCTGGGTTGAAGTACAATTCCCAATTTAGCAATTTCATAATTTAGTGGTTTCTGCTATATCAGAGCTATTTGAAATCTATCCCTAAAAGGGTATATAATATTGAAGGTGCACATAGGGTCATTCAGAATAACTTCACACACACGCTTCTGTGCATTTCCAAGTCTAATTCTGTCACTAAATCCATACCGGTGACCCAGCGCCTAAATACTAGGCCTCAAATTTATATCCCGCTAAATCTCTCGTTACC
Organism: Bufo gargarizans; assembly: GCF_014858855.1. Lineage (NCBI taxonomy): Eukaryota > Metazoa > Chordata > Amphibia > Anura > Bufonidae > Bufo > Bufo gargarizans. The sequence goes on along the minus strand of NC_058081.1, from coordinate 433,665,329 downwards.
GCTGTACTGTTGTTGCTGGGCAAGATATTTAGTGTCCGTCAAAGCACATTTTTTGTTCTGGGTTGAAGTACAATTCCCAATTTAGCAATTTCATAATTTAGTGGTTCCTGCTATATCAGAGCTATTTGAAATCTATCCCAAAAAGGGTATATAATATTGAAGGTGCACATTGGGTCATTCAGAATAACTTCACACACACCCGCTACTGTGTATTTCCAAGTCTAATTCTGTCACTAAACCCATACCTGTCACCCAGCGCCTAAATACTAGGCCTCAAATTTAAATCCCTCTAAATCTCTCGTTACCGCTGTCCTGTTGTAGCTGGGAAAGTTATTTAGTGCCCGTCAAAGCACATTTTTTGTTCTGGGTTGAAGTACAATTCCCAATTTAGCAATTTCATAATTTAGTGGTTCCTGCTATATCAGAGCTATTTGAAATCTATCCCAAAAAGGGTATATAATATTCAAGGTGCACATTGGGTCATTCAGAATAACTTCACACACACGCTTCTGTGCATTTCCAAGTCTAATTCTGTCACTAAATCCATACCGGTCACCCAGCGCCTAAATACTAGGCCTCAAATTTATATCCCGCTGAATTTGAATACAATACATTGGGCCAAATAATATATTTGTTGTTGTGGTGAACCATAACAATGAGAAAAACATCTAGTAAGGGACGCGGACGTGGACATGGTCGTGGTGGTGTTAGTGGACCCTCTGGTGCTGGGAGAGGACGTGGCCGTTCTGCCACATCCACACGTCCTAGTGTACCAACTACCTCAGGTCCCAGTAGCCGCCAGAATTTACAGCGATATATGGTGGGGCCCAATGCCGTTCTAAGGATGGTAAGGCCTGAGCAGGTACAGGCATTAGTCAATTGGGTGGCCGACAGTGGATCCAGCACGTTCACATTATCTCCCACCCAGTCTTCTGCAGAAAGCGCACAGATGGCGCCTGAAAACCAACCCCATCAGTCTGTCACATCACCCCCATGCATACCAGGGAAACTGTCTCAGCCTCAAGTTATGCAGCAGTCTCTTATGCTGTTTGAAGACTCCGCTGGCAGGGTTTCCCAAGGGCATCCACCTAGCCCTTCCCCAGCGGTGAAAGACATAGAATGCACTGACGCACAACCACTTATGTTTCCTGATGATGAGGACATGGGAATACCACCTCAGTATGTCTCTGATGATGACGAAACACAGGTGCCAACTGCTGCGTCTTTCTGCAGTGTGCAGACTGAACAGGAGGTCAGGGATCAAGACTGGGTGGAAGACGATGCAGGGGACGATGAGGTCCTAGACCCCACATGGAATGAAGGTCGTGCCACTGACTTTCACAGTTCGGAGGAAGAGGCAGTGGTGAGACCGAGCCAACAGCGTAGCAAAAGAGGGAGCAGTGGGCAAAAGCAGAACACCCGCCGCCAAGAGACTCCGCCTGCTACTGACCGCCGCCATCTGGGACCGAGCACCCCAAAGGCAGCTTCAAGGAGTTCCCTGGCATGGCACTTCTTCAAACAATGTGCTGACGACAAGACCCGAGTGGTTTGCACGCTGTGCCATCAGAGCCTGAAGCGAGGCATTAACGTTCTGAACCTGAGCACAACCTGCATGACCAGGCACCTGCATGCAAAGCATGAACTGCAGTGGAGTAAACACCTTAAAACCAAGGAAGTCACTCAGGCTCCCCCTGCTACCTCTTCTGCTGCTGCCGCCTCGGCCTATTCTGCTGCTGCCGCCTCGGCCTCTTCCTCCGCCTCTGGAGGAACGTTGGCACCTGCCGCCCAGCAAACAGGGGATGTACCACCAACACCACCACCACCACCTCCGTCACCAAGCATCTCAACCATGTCACACGCCAGCGTTCAGCTCTCCATCTCACAAACATTTGATAGAAAGCGTAAATTCCCACCTAGCCACCCTCGATCCCTGGCCCTGAATGCCAGCATTTCTAAACTACTGGCCTATGAAATGCTGTCATTTAGGCTGGTGGACACAGACAGCTTCAAACAGCTCATGTCGCTTGCTGTCCCACAGTATGTTGTTCCCAGCCGGCACTACTTCTCCAAGAGAGCCGTGCCTTCCCTGCACAACCAAGTATCCGATAAAATCAAGTGTGCACTGCGCAACGCCATCTGTAGCAAGGTCCACCTAACCACAGATACGTGGACCAGTAAGCACGGCCAGGGACGCTATATCTCCCTAACTGCACACTGGGTAAATGTAGTGGCAGCTGGGCCCCAGGCGGAGAGCTGTTTGGCGCACGTCCTGCCGCCGCCAAGGATCGCAGGGCAACATTCTTTGCCTCCTGTTGCCACCTCCTCCTTCTCGGCTTCCTCCTCCTCTTCTTCCACCTGCTCATCCAGTCAGCCACACACCTTCACCACCAACTTCAGCACAGCCCGGGGTAAACGTCAGCAGGCCATTCTGAAACTCATATGTTTGGGGGACAGGCCCCACACCGCACAGGAGTTGTGGCGGGGTATTGAACAACAGACCGACGAGTGGTTGCTGCCGGTGAGCCTCAAGCCCGGCCTGGTGGTGTGTGATAATGGGCGAAATCTCGTTGCAGCTCTGGGACTAGCCAATTTGACGCACATCCCTTGCTTGGCGCATGTGCTGAATTTGGTGGTGCAGAAGTTCATTCACAACTACCCCGACATGTCAGAGCTGCTGCATAAAGTGCGGGCCGTCTGTTCGCGCTTCCGGCGTTCACATCCTGCCGCTGCTCGCCTGTCTGCGCTACAGCGTAACTTCGGCCTTCCCGCTCACCGCCTCATATGCGACGTGCCCACCAGGTGGAACTCCACCTTGCACATGCTGGACAGACTGTGCGAGCAGCAGCAGGCCATAGTGGAGTTTCAGCTGCAGCACGCACGGGTCAGTCGCACTACAGAACAGCACCACTTCACCACCAATGACTGGGCCTCCATGCGAGACCTGTGTGCCCTGTTGCGCTGTTTCGAGTACTCCACCAACATGGCCAGTGGCGATGACACCGTTATCAGCGTTACAATACCACTTCTATGTCTCCTTGAGAAAACACTTAGGGCGATGATGGAACAGGAGGTGGCCCAGGAGGAGGAGGAGGAGGATGAGGAAGAGGGGTCATTTTTAGCACTTTCAGGCCAGTCTCTTCGAAGTGACTCAGAGGGAGGTTTTTTGCAACAGCAGAGGCCAGGTACAAATGTGGCCAGCCAGGGCCCACTACTGGAGGACGAGGAGGACGAGGATGAGGAGGAGGTGGAGGAGGATGAGGATGAAGCATGGTCACAGCGGGGTGGCACCCAACGCAGCTCGGGTCCATCACTGGTGCGTGGCTGGGGGGAAAGGCAGGACGATGACGATACGCCTCCCACAGAGGACAGCTTGTCCTTACCCCTGGGCAGCCTGGCACACATGAGCGACTACATGCTGCAGTGCCTGCGCAACGACAGCAGAGTTGCCCACATTTTAACCTGTGCGGACTACTGGGTTGCCACCCTGCTGGATCCACGCTACAAAGACAATGTGCCCACCTTACTTCCTGCACTGGAGCGTGATAGGAAGATGCGCGAGTACAAGCGCACGTTGGTAGACGCGCTACTGAGAGCATTCCCAAATGTCACAGGGGAACAAGTGGAAGCCCAAGGCCAAGGCAGAGGAGGAGCAAGAGGTCGCCAAGGCAGCTGTGTCACGGCCAGCTCCTCTGAGGGCAGGGTTAGCATGGCAGAGATGTGGAAAACTTTTGTCAACACGCCACAGCTAACTGCACCACCACCTGATACGCAACGTGTTAGCAGGAGGCAACATTTCACTAACATGGTGGAACAGTACGTGTGCACACCCCTCCACGTACTGACTGATGGTTCGGCCCCATTCAACTTCTGGGTCTCTAAATTGTCCACGTGGCCAGAGCTAGCCTTTTATGCCTTGGAGGTGCTGGCCTGCCCGGCAGCCAGCGTTTTGTCTGAACGTGTATTCAGCACGGCAGGGGGCGTCATTACAGACAAACGCAGCCGCCTGTCTACAGCCAATGTGGACAAGCTGACGTTCATAAAAATGAACCAGGCATGGATCCCACAGGACCTGTCCGTCCCTTGTCCAGATTAGACATTAACTACCTCCCCATAACCATATATTATTGGACTCCAGGGCACTTCCTCATTCAATCCTATTTTTATTTTCATTTTACCATTATATTGCGATGCTACCCAAAGTTGAATGAACCTCTCCTCTGCCTGTGTGCTAGGCCTAAATATATGCCAATGGACTGTTGCAGTGGTGGCTGACATGAAGCCTGATTCTCTGCTATGACATGCAGACTAATTATCTGCTGACATGAAGCCAGATTGTCTGTTACGGGACCTCTCTCCTCTGCCTGGGTGCTGGGCCTAAATTTATGACAATGGACTGTTGCAGTGGTGGCTGACGTGAAGCCTGATTCTCTGCTATGACATGCAGACTGATTCTCTGCTGACATGAAGCCAGATCCTCTGTTACGGGACCTCTCTCCTCTGCCTGGGTGCTGGGCCTAAATTTATGACAATGGACTGTTGCAGTGGTGGCTGACGTGAAGCCTGATTCTCTGCTATGACATGCAGACTGATTCTCTGCTGACATGAAGCCAGATCCTCTTTTACGGGACCTCTCTCCTCTGCCTGGGTGCTGGGCCTAAATTTATGACAATGGACTGTTGCAGTGGTGGCTGACGTGAAGCCTGATTCTCTGCTATGACATGCAGACTGATTCTCTGCTGACATGAAGCCAGATCCTCTTTTACGGGACCTCTCTCCTCTGCCTGGGTGCTGGGCCTAAATTTATGACAATGGACTGTTGCAGTGGTGGCTGACGTGAAGCCTCATTCTCTGCTATGACATGCAGACTGATTCTCTGCTGACATGAAGCCAGATCCTCTGTTACGGGACCTCTCTCCTCTGCCTGGGTGCTGGGCCTGAATATATGCCAATGGACTGTTGCAGTGGTGGGTGACGTGAAGCCTCATTCTCTGCTATGACATGCAGACTAATTCTCTGCTGACATGAAGCCAGATTGTCTGTTACGGGACCTCTCTCCTCTGCCTGTGTGTGTGCTGGGCCTAAATATATGCCAATGGACTGTTGCAGTGGTGGCTGACGTGAAGCCTCATTCTCTGCTATGACATGCAGACTGATTCTCTGCTGACATGAAGCCAGATCCTCTGTTACGGGACCTCTCTCCTCTGCCTGGGTGCTGGGCCTAAATTTATGACAATGGACTGTTGCAGTGGTGGCTGACGTGAAGCCTGATTCTCTGCTATGACATGCAGACTGATTCTCTGCTGTCATGAAGCCAGATTGTCTGTTACGGGACCTTTCTCCTCTACCTGGGTTCTGGGCCTAAATTTATGAAAATTGACTCTTACAGTGGTGGGTGACGTGAAGCCTGATTCTCTGCTATGATATGAAGACTGATTCTCTGCTGACATGAAGCCAGATTGTCTGTTACGGGACCTTTCTCCTCTGCCTGGGTTCTGGGCCTAAATTTATGAAAATTGACTCTTACAGTGGTGGGTGACGTGAAGCCTGATTCTCTGCTATGATATGAAGACTGATTCTCTGCTGACATGAAGCCAGATTGTCTGTTACGGGACCTTTCTCCTCTGCCTGGGTTCTGGGCCTAAATTTATGAAAATTGACTCTTACAGTGGTGGGTGACGTGAAGCCTGATTCTCTGCTATGATATGAAGACTGATTCTCTGCTGACATGAAGCCAGATTGTCTGTTACGGGACCTTTCTCCTCTGCCTGGGTTCTGGGCCTAAATTTATGAAAATTGACTCTTACAGTGGTGGGTGACGTGAAGCCTGATTCTCTGCTATGATATGAAGACTGATTCTCTGCTGACATGAAGCCAGATTGTCTGTTACGGGACCTTTCTCCTCTGCCTGGGTTCTGGGCCTAAATTTATGAAAATTGACTCTTACAGTGGTGGGTGACGTGAAGCCTGATTCTCTGCTATGATATGAAGACTGATTCTCTGCTGACATGAAGCCAGATTGTCTGTTACGGGACCTTTCTCCTCTGCCTGGGTTCTGGGCCTAAATTTATGAAAATTGACTCTTACAGTGGTGGGTGACGTGAAGCCTGATTCTCTGCTATGATATGAAGACTGATTCTCTGCTGACATGAAGCCAGATTGTCTGTTACGGGACCTTTCTCCTCTGCCTGGGTTCTGGGCCTAAATTTATGAAAATTGACTCTTACAGTGGTGGGTGACGTGAAGCCTGATTCTCTGCTATGATATGAAGACTGATTCTCTGCTGACATGAAGCCAGATTCTCTGTTACGGGACCTCTCTCCTCTGCCTGGGTGCTGGGCCTAAATTTATGACAATGGACTGTTGCAGTGGTGGCTGACGTGAAGCCTGATTCTCTGCTATGACATGCAGACTGATTCTCTGCTGACATGAAGCCAGATTCTCTGTTACGGGACCTCTCTCCTCTGCCTGTGTGTGTGCTGGGCCTAAATATATGCCAATGGACTGTTGCAGTGGTGGCTGACGTGAAGCCTCATTCTCTGCTATGACATGCAGACTAATTCTCTGCTGACATGAAGACAGATTCTCTGTTACGGGACCTCTCTCCTCTGCCTGGGTGCCGGGGCCTAAATATCTGAGAATGGACTGTTCCAGTGGTGGGTGACGGGAAGCCAGATTCTCTGCTATGGAACCTCTCTCCAATTGATTTTGGTTAATTTTTATTTATTTAATTTTTATTTTAATTCATTTCCCTATCCACATTTGTTTGCAGGGGATTTACCTACATGTTGCTGCCTTTTGCAGCCCTCTAGCTCTTTCCTGGGCTGTTTTACAGCCTTTTTAGTGCCGAAAAGTTCGGGTCCCCATTGACTTCAATGGGGTTCGGGTTCGGGACGAAGTTCGGATCGGGTTCGGATCCCGAACCCGAACATTTCCGGGATGTTCGGCCGAACTTCTCGAACCCGAACATCCAGGTGTTCGCTCAACTCTAGTCATGCCTAAAACCCAGACCCGAAATCCACTATGATAACATCCCAGTAATCTAGTGTTACTGGAGTGCTGATTCCAGGGAATTATCTCAATGAGACATACCAACCATCCATGATTCTCCCCTTTGGATTACTAAAGTGCACACAGCAATATTAATCTTTATCTATGGTGGAAATGTTATAATTTATTTTTTTAAAAGGGCAGCGATGAAGGTATAACAAACACTCCAGTAATATAAAACAGCAACACTATACACTAATTTTATATATATAATATATATATATATAGATATATCCGGAAAGACGAGAGGCACTCCAATGATAAAGAAATAGTGAACCTTTATTCACCCAGGTGCAACGTTTCGGCTCTGCTATTGAGCCTTTCTCAAGCATAAATACAACTCCACAACACAGCATTAAATACAGGTGAATTGATTAGCAAATAAGTCATGTGATCATACTCCACCCAGTGGGTGTGACAAAATCGTAACCATATCAGATTACAACACTGTGAATATATAATATTATCCTGTGCAAACTGTGCAATTATGAAAACATAAAACACAAGACATGTAGATAATACATTTCATACATATGTTATGACTTCAGTGAACAGTGATGATGTCGATCATAAGTAAAAAAAGATCGATCAATGTGCTGCAATCTATTATACCATGCAGGGGGAAGAGCAAACAAGGAGGGGTGATCAAACTGGCATACCTCGCGCACATGGAGAGTCGCCTCCCACCGCTTGTTTCAGCGTTGTTTACTTTCCTTTGCGCAGGTCGGGTAACGCACCTATCAGGGAGAGGGCTGAAAAGGAGCGGCCGACGTCATCACATCCCGTCGACGTACGGTCATCGCTCCAGTATCATCCTACATAGCCTAGACACAGCTTCCTGAGCGCATGCTCAATGTAGAAAAGCATACCGGACGCCATCTTGCTCCCTGGCAGGAAGCCCTGTTTGGTCAGTGTAAAGCGCCAACCTATATAAAATCGGACCTAGACAACACAGACAGGCGGTGAATTCCCTTGGAAACAGGGTGTCCACAAGCACTCCCTAGGTGAAAAAAACCGGCATATCCACGGAAACCGCGGCATGTACAGAGATATCACCAGGGTCACTGAGTTGTCATATCATCCGAGAGGGATCTCCTCATTATAGGTACACAGGTGCCACTGAATCTATCCAACTTATTGAAGTTGTGCCATCTGGGCTGGTATGTCATAGTAAACCCATGTATAGGTGCTAACCGGACCTGTCAAAATCAAGCTTCCACATCATAAAAGCAAAAAACGGGGGTAAAGGGGGAAGGGGAAAGAAAAATTGTTATGAAAAAAAGGGGCATTCTCCTGTGCGGTATGTTGTGACCACTCTATCCAGACTTGCCATTCCTCCTCAAATCCAGTGTATGTGTTCTCTAGAAAAGAGAGAGAAATAAAATTAAAAAATGCAAGAAAATAAGCAAGAAAATACGAGGGTTGAGTTGTATAACTCCCATAGTGTATACAGAAGATACCGAATTACATCCAGCTTGACAGCAGAGGCAAACCACCATCACAGAGCATCCCCAAAATTATATTCCACGTTTAATCCATGGGGTTTCAAACTCCCCAACTTGTGGATCCAATTCAGTTCTCTACGTTTGAGTAGCTTTGACCTGTCTCCACCCCGCCTGGGTTGGGGTATGTGGTCTACTATCCAGCATTTGAGATCACGTTCCCCATGTTTAGCCTCTGTAAAATGTTTAGATACAGGTAAATCCATACGTTTCTTCCGTATACTTAAACGATGGTTATTTAGGCGGGTCTTAAACTCAGTCGTTGTCTCTCCTACATATAATAAATTGCAAGGGCAAGATAATATGTAGACGACATAGCTGGAATCACAGGTTAAATGAAACGGGATCGCATAGGATTCACCTGTATCTGGATGTGAGAAATTCCTCCCTTTACACATATATTTACAATTAACGCAGCTGAGACAGGGAAAACAGCCCAGGCTCAACTGCGTTAATGTGGTTTGTCTCAAAAGCCCTCTTGAGCCAATATCGGCTTTGACTAGTTGATCTTTTAAATTTCTAGATCGACGGTAAGAAAGAAGAGGAGGGCTCTGGAATTCAGGAATTTCCTTGAAGCAGGTGCCCAACAAACCCCAGTGTTTCCTCAAAATCCTATTTATTGAGGAACTGTGTTCACTGTATACTGAAATAAACGGAATTCTGTCAGCCTTGCGGGCAGTCTTCCGCTTAGTCAGTAATTCCGTCCTATCTAAATTCCGGACTCTGTCAGTGTGTTCTTTCAGCAACCGTTTAGGATACCCCCTCTCCTGAAATTTAAGGGCCATAGAATCCAAGGTCGCATCTAATTTAGTGTCATCTGACACCACCCGCTTGACCCTGAGGAACTGAGAGAAGGGCAAGGATTGAATCATTTTCCTTGGATGGCAGCTGTTGAAGCATAGGAAGGTGTTAGTGTCAGTCGGCTTCGTGTATAGCTCGGTATGCAAAGAGCCTTCCTTGACCACTACCTTAGTGTCCAGAAACTGAATCTCAGTCCTGGAATGGACGAGGGTAAATTGTAGATCCGAGTCATGACTGTTGAGAAAGTCATGAAAATCAAGCAGATCTGCCTCAGTACCAGTCCATATGAGGAAGATGTCGTCGATGTATCTCCACCACCTCAGCACATGTCTGAAGTGGTGGGACAAATAGACGACATCTTCCTCATAAACACGCATAAAAATATTTGCGTAGGTGGGGGCCACGTGGGACCCCATGGCCACACCACGTTGTTGCAAATAGAAAGTGTCTTTAAACAGAAAATAGTTATATTGGAGCACTATCTTAAGTAAATCAATGATAAATTCAGAAGCATGTGGAGTAAGGGAGGACATCATTAACATTTTCTCAACTGATCGAATACCCTTCTCATGTACAATAGAGGTATATAATGACGTAACGTCAAATGATGCGAGTATGATTGAAGGAACCTGTGATACATCTGTGTTATGAAGTTTGACTAAAAAATCAGACGTGTCCTGTATATAAGATGACCCACCTGTTGAAAAACCGCGCAGGATTTTGTCAAGGAAGACGGCTATGCCGCTGAAGATGGAATCTGTGCCCGAGACGATCGGGCGTCCCGGGGGATCGACGAGGGTCTTGTGTATCTTGGGCAGCACATATATCACCGGAGTGACAGGATGTGCCACCTCAAGAAATTCACATAGACCCTCGTCGATAATACCAGCGGTCAAGGCCTCCCTCAGACACCTGCATATGATACCAATAATCATAAATTTGGGATCAGAATCAAGGGCCCTGTACACCTGTGGGTCCCCCAATTGACGCAAAATTTCATGTACATACTTAACAGTGTCCATAACTACAACCGCACCCCCCTTGTCGGCCGGTTTCAAGGTTAGGGTGGGGTCAGATCTAAGGGATTTGAGGGCCTCAACCTCAGTGGTAGTCAGATTAGGGTATCTAAAGTCCCGATCCTCCGTAAAGGTTGATCGGAGCTCAGAGATCCCACCTCGGACAGCACTGATATAAGCCTCCACTGCAGGTTCATTAATAACTGGTGTAAAATTGCTCCTTTGAAATAAATTGAGAGAACCCAGTGTGAACTCACTAGTCTGGGGCCTCACAATTGCATCCCTTCTATGAAACCAAATTCTTAATTTAATACGACGAAAGAAAGAAAACAAATCAGATTCCAACTTAAACCAATCTATGCGTGAATTGGGACAAAATGAGAATCCCTTTGATAGGACACTCACTTGGGTAGGGGTTAACTCTTTGGAAGATAAATTGACTACAGTCATTTTCTCCGTCCTGTGGTCGTCTTGGTCGCCACGAGTCGATTCTTGTTGTTCCGTAGTCTGCCTGGCCTTTCCGTGTCCGCGACCACCTCTCCTAATGTGTCGCTGCTTGCTTCCGGCAACTGTGAACTTCTGCCTAAAAAAGACTGATCTTCATTTGAAGGTGTCTGTATGGTTTTCCTCCGTCTTCTCACGTCCCTCTGTTGGGTATTGGATTGTCTCTCATTCTGCCAATTGTAGACGGTACCTCTTTTGTAGTCATCTGTGTCCCTACACCACTTGGTTCTTTTGTTCTCTTCTGATTCTAGCTGGAATTGTTTCATTTGAACAGCTGTTTCCTCTATATATTTAGTAAATTCTTCTGGTGAAAACAAAGACTGTAGGTGGGCCTCAATGTCGCCTATTTCACTTTGCAAAATTGAGAGTTCATGTTGGAGATACTCGATGTTAAGCAGAATGAAGTCCAGGGAGTATCGGTTTGATAAGGCTTCAAATTTTTTACAGAATAAAGGATTATTGTAAAAAAGGTTTGGTCTGATGTTGGATCGCATCCCTCTAGGGATCCTCTGTGTCCTGTGATATTCTCCAAGTGTCGTCATGTGTAGACGGAGAGATACCATGCGTTTGGAGATAGCCTCAAACTTCCGTTTTAATTCTTTAGTGGAAGGGGTGTTGAGGAAGGTGGCATCTCCTCCTATGTCGCGCAGGATGCGTTCGGCGTCTTCAGTTGTGTATACACAACCACTAGGTGATGCAGGTTCAAAGGTAGACATGATGCGGCAAACAATGAAAAATTGAAAAAATGTATGGACACCGTGCTCTGCCAATAGGCCACAAATAGTTGAAGAAAAAATGGCGGCACTGGTGCTTAAAATTACAAAAGGTAGGGTGCACGTCCCAAGGGGAATAGGCTTCTTACCCCGTTAAGTAAATCCGGAAAGACGAGAGGCACTCCAATGATAAAGAAATAGTGAACCTTTATTCACCCAGGTGCAACGTTTCGGCTCTGCTATTGAGCCTTTCTCAAGCATAAATACAACTCCACAACACAGCATTAAATACAGGTGAATTGATTAGCAAATAAGTCATGTGATCATACTCCACCCAGTGGGTGTGACAAAATCGTAACCATATCAGATTACAACACTGTGAATATATAATATTATCCTGTGCAAACTGTGCAATTATGAAAACATAAAACACAAGACATGTAGATAATACATTTCATACATATGTTATGACTTCAGTGAACAGTGATGATGTCGATCATAAGTAAAAAAAGATCGATCAATGTGCTGCAATCTATTATACCATGCAGGGGGAAGAGCAAACAAGGAGGGGTGATCAAACTGGCATACCTCGCGCACATGGAGAGTCGCATCCCACCGCTTGTTTCAGCGTTGTTTACTTTCCTTTGCGCAGGTCGGGTAACGCACCTATCAGGGAGAGGGCTGAAAAGGAGCGGCCGACGTCATCACATCCCGTCGACGTACGGTCATCGCTCCAGTATCATCCTACATAGCCTAGACACAGCTTCCTGAGCGCATGCTCAATGTAGAAAAGCATACCGGACGCCATCTTGCTCCCTGGCAGGAAGCCCTGTTTGGTCAGTATAAAGCGCCAACCTATATAAAATCGGACCTAGACAACACAGACAGGCGGTGAATTCCCTTGGAAACAGGGTGTCCACAAGCACTCCCTAGGTGAAAAAAACCGACATATCCACGGACACGTCTGATTTTTTAGTCAAACTTCATAACACAGATGTATCACAGGTTCCTTCAATCATACTCGCATCATTTGACGTTACGTCATTATATACCTCTATTGTACATGAGAAGGGTATTCGATCAGTTGAGAAAATGTTAATGATGTCCTCCCTTACTCCACATGCTTCTGAATTTATCATTGATTTACTTAAGATAGTGCTCCAATATAACTATTTTCTGTTTAAAGACACTTTCTATTTGCAACAACGTGGTGTGGCCATGGGGTCCCACGTGGCCCCCACCTACGCAAATATTTTTATGCGTGTTTATGAGGAAGATGTCGTCTATTTGTCCCACCACTTCAGACATGTGCTGAGGTGGTGGAGATACATTGACGACATCTTCCTCATATGGACTGGTACTGAGGCAGATCTGCTTGATTTTCATGACTTTCTCAACAGTCATGACTCGGATCTACAATTTACCCTCGTCCATTCCAGGACTGAGATTCAGTTTCTGGACACTAAGGTAGTGGTCAAGGAAGGCTCTATATGGTTACGATTTTGTCACACCCACTGGGTGGAGTATGATCACATGACTTATTTGCTAATCAATTCACCTGTATTTAATGCTGTGTTGTGGAGTTGTATTTATGCTTGAGAAAGGCTCAATAGCAGAGCCGAAACGTTGCACCTGGGTGAATAAAGGTTCACTATTTCTTTATCATTGGAGTGCCTCTCGTCTTTCCGGATTTACTTAACGGGGTAAGAAGCCTATTCCCCTTGGGACATGCACCCTACCTTTGGTAATTTTAAGCACCAGTGCCGCCATTTTTTCTTCAACTATATATAGATATATATATATATATAATTGCTAGCAGAAGGACCCGGCTTTACACAGGTATATTTCATCTATTTCATTTTATGTTTCCGTGTATGGTAAAAAGATAGATATCGACAGTTTCCCCCCATAACAGTGACCTCTACAGTACCCGCCCCTTTAACAATGACCTCCACAGTGCCCGCCCCTTTAACATTGACCACCCCTTTAACAGTGACCGCCCTTTTAACAGTGACTTTCACAGTGACCGCCCCTTTAAAAATGACTTTCACAGTGACCACCCCTTTAACAATAACTTTCACAGTGACCACACCTTTAACAGTGACTTTCACAGTGACTGCCTCTTTAACAGTGACTTTCACAGTGACCGCCCCATTAAAAGTGACTTTCACAGTGCCCACCCCTTTAACAGGGACTTTCATAGCGCCCACCCCTTTAATAACAGTGACCTCCACAGTGCCCGCCCATTTAACCACCTCAGCTCCCCTAGCTTAAACCCCCTTAATGACCAGACCAGTTTTTACAATTTATTTATTGCTCGGTCATACAACTTACCACCCAAATGAATTTTACCTCCTTTTCTTCTCACTAATAGAACTTTCATTTGGTGGTATTTCATTGCTGCTGACACTTTTACTTTTTTTTCATATTAATCGAAATTGACCAAAATTTTTGCCAAAAAATTACATTTTTCACTTTAAGTTGTAAAATTTTTCTAATAAAACTACATTTCTATATAAATTTTTCTCTAAATTTATTGTTCTACATGTCTTTGATAAAAAAATACAATAAGTGTATATTTATTGGTTTACGCAAAAGTTATAGCGTTCACAAACTATGGTACAAAAATGTGAATTTCCGCATTTTGAAGCCGCTCTAACTTTCTGAGCACCTGTCATGTTTCTGAGGTTCTACAATGCCCATACAGTAGAAACACCCCACAAATGACCCCATTTCGGAAAGTAGACACCCTAAGGTATTCGCTGATGGGCATAGTGAGTTCATGGAAGTTTATATTTTTTGTCACAAGTTAGCGAAAAATGATTGTAAGAAAAAAAAAATAATAATAAAGTCTCATATTCCACTAACTTGAGACAAAAAATAAAATTATACATGAACTAACCATACCCCTCACAGAATACCTTGGGGTGTCTTCTTTCCAAAATGGGGTCACATGTGGGGTATTTATACTGCCCTGGCATTTTAGGGGCCCTAAAGCGTGAGAAGTAGTTTGGAATCCAAATGCGCAAAAAAGGCCCTGTGAAATCCTGAAAGTACTCATTGGAAATTGGGACCCTTTGCGCATCTTGGCTGCAAAAAAGTGCCACACATGTGGTATCGCCGTACTCAGGAGAAGTAGGGCACTGTGTTTTGGGGTGTATTTTTACATATACCCATGCTGGGTGAGAGAAATATCTCTCTAAAGGACAACTTTTCCCATTTTTTTATACAAAGTTGTCATTTGACAGAGATATTTCTCTCACCCAGCATGGGTATATGTAAAAATACATCCCAAAACACATTGCCCTACTTCATCTGAGTATGGCAATAGCACATGTGTGACACTTTTTGCAGCCTAGGTATGCAAAGGGGCCCAAATTGTAAAGAGCACCTTTAGGATTTCTCAGGGCATTTTTTACGCATTTGGATTCCAAACTGCTTCTCACGCTTAAGGGCCCCTAAAATGCCATGGCAGTATAAATACCCCACAAGTGACCCCATTTTGGAAAGAAGACACCCCAAGGTATTGTCCTTGCATTTTAGGGGCCCTAAAGCGTGAGAAGTAGTTTGGAATCCAAATGCGTAGGAGATAGGAGCTCCGCCCAACATCCAAGCCCAATCAGCTCGTATGCCCTGGCAAACCCGATTTCTCCATTCACATCAATCAATGTGGATGAATAAATCATTGTCGGAGTTTATTTATTTTTTATATATATATATACAAAGTGTTTGCCAAAGCATATGAACACCGCCCCTCAGCTCATAAGCCTCGGCAAACGTATCTTTTTTACTGCAGAGATGAAATCTCGTCTTGCAGCGCCTGCCCCTGACTTTTGTGTAATATGACAGCAGCGCAATGCTTCTGTCAGAATGCACATCAGTAGGGATGAGCAAAACCGAACTGTATATTTCGGGTTCGTACCGAATTTTGGGGTGTCCATGACACGGACCTGAACCCGGATATTTTCGTAAAAGTCCAGGTTCGGGTTCGGTGTTCGGCGCTTTCTTGGCGCTTTTTGAAAGGCTGCAAAGCAGCCAATCAACAAGCGTCATGGTACTTGCCCCAAGAGGCTATCACAGCCATGCCTACTATTGGCATGGCTGTGATTGGCCAGTGCAGCATGTGACCCAGCCTCTATTTAAGCTGGAGTCACGTAGCGCCGCCCGTCACTCTGCTCTGATCAGTATAGGGAGAGGTTGCAGCTGCGACGTTAGGGTGAGATTAGGCAGTGATTAACTCCTCCAAAAGACTTCATTCAGTGATCGATCTGCAGCTGTGGATGATTGAACTGCTGCTATTCAATTGCTCACTGTTTTTAGGCTGCCCAGAGCGTTTTTCATTCACTTTTTTCTGGGGTGATCGGCGGCCATTTTGTGTCTTGTGGTGCGCCAGCACAAGCTGCCACCAAGTACATTTAACCATCAATAGTGTGGTTGTTTTTTGGCTATATCCTACATCAGGGTGAAGCTGTCACACCAAGTGCATTTAACCATCAATAGTGTGGTTATTTTTTGGCCATATACTACATCAGGGGCAAGCTGTCACCAAGTGCATTTAACCCTCAATAGTGTGGTTGTTTTTTGGCTATATCCTACATCAGGGTGAAGCTGTCACACCAAGTGCATTTAACCATCAATAGTGTGGTTATTTTTTTGCCATATACTACATCAGGGGCAAGCTGTCACCAAGTGCATTTAATCCTCAATAGTGTGGTTGTTTTTTTGGCTATATCCTACATCAGGGTGAAGCTGTCACACCAAGTGCATTTAACAATCAATAGTGTGGTTATTTTTTGGCCATATACTACATCAGGGGCAAGCTGTCACCAAGTGCATTTAACCCTCAAATAGTGTTGTTTTTTTTTGGGCTATATCCTACATCAGGGTCAAGCTGTCACACCAAGTGCATTTAACCATCAATAGTTTGGTTATTTTTTGGCCATATACTACATCAGGGGCAAGCTGTCACCAAGTGCATTTAACCCTCATTATTGTGGTTGTTTTTTGGCTGTATCCTACATCAGGGTAAAGCTGTCACACCAAGTGCATTTAACCATCAATAGTGTGGTTATTTTTTGGCCATATACTACATCAGGGGCAAGCTGTCACCAAGTGCATTTAACCCTCAATACTGTGGTTGTTTTTTGGCTATATCCTACATCAGGGTAAAGCTGTCACACCAAGTGCATTTAACCATCAATAGTGTGGTTATTTTTTGGCCATATACTACATCAGGGGCAAGCTGTCACCAAGTGCATTTAACCCTCAATAGTGTGGTTGTTTTTTGGCTATATCCTACATCAGGGTGAAGCTGTCACACCAAGTGCATTTAACCATCAATAGTGTGGTTAATTTTTGGCCATATACTACATCAGGGGCAAGCTGTCACCAAGTGCATTTAACCCTCAATAGTGTGGTTGTTTTTTGGCTATATCCTACATCAGGGTGAAGCTGTCACACCAAGTGCATTTAACCATCAATAGTGTGGTTAATTTTTGGCCATATACTACATCAGGGACAAGCTGTCACCAAGTGCATTTAACCCTCAATAGTGTGGTTGTTTTTTGGCTATATCCTACATCAGGGTGAAGCTGTCACACCAAGTGCATTTAACCATTAATAGTGTGGTTATTTTTTGGCCATCTACTACATCAGGGACAAGCTGTCACCAAGTGCATTTAACCCTCAATAGTGTGGTTGTTTTTTGGCTATATCCTACATCAGGGTGAAGCTGTCACACCAAGTGCATTTAACCATCAATAGTGTGGTTATTTTTTGGCCATATACTACATCAGGGGCAAGCTGTCACCAAGTGCATTTAACCCTCAATACTGTGGTTGTTTTTTGGCTATATCCTACATCAGGGTAAAGCTGTCACACCAAGTGCATTTAACCATCAATAGTGTGGTTATTTTTTGGCCATATACTACATCAGGGGCAAGCTGTCACCAAGTGCATTTAACCCTCAATAGTGTGGTTGTTTTTTGGCTATATCCTACATCAGGGTGAAGCTGTCACACCAAGTGCATTTAACCATCAATAGTGTGGTTAATTTTTGGCCATATACTACATCAGGGGCAAGCTGTCACCAAGTGCATTTAACCCTCAATAGTGTGGTTGTTTTTTGGCTATATCCTACATCAGGGTGAAGCTGTCACACCAAGTGCATTTAACCATCAATAGTGTGGTTAATTTTTGGCCATCTACTACATCAGGGACAAGCTGTCACCAAGTGCATTTAACCCTCAATAGTGTGGTTGTTTTTTGGCTATATCCTACATCAGGGTGAAGCTGTCACACCAAGTGCATTTAACCATTAATAGTGTGGTTATTTTTTGGCCATCTACTACATCAGGGACAAGCTGTCACCAAGTGCATTTAACCCTCAATAGTGTGGTTGTTTTTTGGCTATATCCTACATCAGGGTGAAGCTGTCACACCAAGTGCATTTAACCATTAATAGTGTGGTTATTTTTTGGCCATCTACTACATCAGGGACAAGCTGTCACCACGTGCTTTTAACCCTCAGTAGTGTGGTTGTTTTTTGGCTATATCCTACATCAGGGTCAAGCTGTCACACCAAGTGCATTTAACCTATCCAATTTTACTTTAAATCTATCCCTAAAAGGGTATATAAGATTCGAAGTGCACATAGGGTCATTCTTAATAACTTCACACACACGCTACTGTGCATTTCCAAGTCTAATTCTGACTGCAAACATATACCTGTCACCCAGCGCCTAAATAATAGGCCTCAAATTTATAGTCAGCTAAATCTGTGGTTATTGCTGTGGCTGGGCAAGTTATTTAATGTCCGTCAAAGCACAGTTTTTGTTCTGGGTTGAAATACAATTCCCAATTTAGCAATTCTCTAAATTAGTGGTTTCTGCTGTATCAGACCTACTTTAAATACATCCCTAAAAGGGTATATCAGAATCAAGGTGCACATAGGGTCATTCTCAATAACTTGACACACACGCTACTGTGCATATCCCAGTCTAATTCTGTCCGTAAACGTATACCTGTCACCCAGCGCCCAAATAATAGGCCTCAAATTTATATTCATCCAAATCTGTCATTATTGCTGTAGCTGGTCAAGTTATTTAGTGTCCATCAAAGCACAGTTTTTGTTCTGGGTTGAAATACAATTCCCAATTTAGCAATTTCCTAATTTAGTGGTTTCTGCTGTATCAGACCTACTTTAAATCTATCCCTAAATGGGTATATAAGATTCAAGGTGCACATAGGGTCCTTCTCAATAACTTCACACACACGCTACTGTGCATATCCCAGTCTAATTCTGTCTGTAAACGTATACCTGTCACCCAGCGCCTAAATAATAGGCCTCAAATTTATAGTCAGCTAAATCTGTGGTTACTGCTGTGCCGGTATTAGTGTAATACAGTACCTAAATAGATAGCCAGATAGTGTTAGGTGTCTGTAAAAAAAGGCCGGAATTTGAATTAAATACATTGGGCCAAATAATATTTTTGTTGTTGTGGTGAACGATAACAATGAGGAAAACATCTAGTAAAGGACGCGGACATGGTCGTGGTGGTGTTAGTGGACCCTCTGGTGCTGGGAGAGGACGTGGCCGTTCTGCCACAGCCACACGTCCTAGTGTACCAACTACCTCAGGTCCCAGTAGCCGCCAGAATTTACAGCGATATTTGGTGGGGCCCAATGCCATTCTAAGGATGGTAAGGCCTTAGCAGGTACAGGCATTAGTCAATTGGGTGGCCGACAGTGGATCCAGCACGTTCACATTATCTCCCACCCAGTCTTCTGCAGAAAGCGCAGAGATGGAGCCTGAAAACCAAGCCCATCAGTCTGTCACATCACCCCCATGCATTTTAGGGAAACTGTCTGAGCCTCAAGTTATGCAGCAGTCTCTAAAGCTGTTTGAAGACTCCGCTGGCAGGGTTTCCCAAGGGCATCCACCTAGCCCTCCCCCAGCGGTGGAAGACATAGAATGCACTGACGCACAACCACTTATGTTTCCTGATGATGAGGACATGGGAATACCACCTCAGCATGTCTCTGATGATGACGAAACACAGGTGCCAACTGCTGCGTCTTTCTGCAGTGTGCAGACTGAACAGGTGGTCAGGGATCAAGACTGGGTGGAAGACGATGCAGGGGACGATGAGGTCCTAGACCCCACATGGAATGAAGGTCGTGCCACTGACTTTCACAGTTCGGAGGAAGAGGCAGTGGTGAGACCGAGCCAACAGCGTAGCAAAAGAGGGAGCAGTGGGCAAAAGCAGAACACCCGCCGCCAAGAGACTCCGCCTGCTACTGACCGCCCCCATCTGGGACCAAGCACCCCAAAGGCAGCTTCAAGGAGTTCCCTGGCATGGCACTTCTTCAAACAATGTGCTGACGACAAGACCCGAGTGGTTTGCACGCTGTGCCATCAGAGCCTGAAGCGAGGCATTAACGTTCTGAACCTTAGCACAACCTGCATGACCAGGCACCTGCATGCAAAGCATGAACTGCAGTAAAGTAAACACCTTAAAAACAAGGAAGTCACTCAGGCTCCCCCTGCTACCTCTTCTGTTGCTGCCGCCTCGGCCTCTTCTGCTGCTGCCGCCTCGGCCTCTTTTGCTGCTGCCGCCTCGGCCTCTTACTCCGCCTCTGGAGGAACGTTGGCACCTTCCGCCCAGCAAACAGGGGATGTACCACCAACACCACCACCTCCGTCACCAAGCATCTCAACCATGTCACACGGCAGCGTTCAGCTCTCCATCTCACAAACATTTGAGACAAAGCGTAAATTCCCACCTAGCCACCCTCGATCCCTGGCCCTGAATGCAAGCATTTCTAAACTACTGGCCTATGAAATGCTGTCATTTAGGCTGGCGGACACAGACAGCTCCAAACAGCTCATGTCGCTTGCTGTCCCACAGTATGCTGTTCCCAGCCGGCACTACTTCTCCAAGAGAGCCGTGCCTTCCCTGCACAACCAAGGATCCGATAAAATCAAGTGTGCACTGCGCAACGCCATCTGTGGCTAGGTCCACCTAACCACAGATACGTGGACCAGTAAGCACGGTTAGGGACGCTATATCTCCCTAACTGCACACTGGGTAAAGGGTAAATGTAGTGGCAGCTGGGCCCCAGGCGGAGAACTGTTTGGCGTACGTCCTTCCGCCGCCAAGGATCGCAGGGCAACATTCTTTGCCTCCTGTTGCCATCTCCTCCTACTCAGCTTCCTCCTCCTCTTCTTCCACCTGCTCATCCAGTCAGCCACACACCTTCACCGCCAACTTCAGCACAGCCCGGGGTAAACGTCAACAGGCCATTCTGAAACTCATATGTTTGGGGGACAGGCCCCACACCGCACAGGAGTTGTGGCGTGGTATAGAACAACAGACCGACGAGTGGTTGCTGCCGGTGAGCCTCAAGCCCGGCCTGGTGGTGTGCGATAATGGGCGAAATCTCGTTGCAGCTCTGGGACTAGCCGGTTTGACGCACATACCTTGCTTGGCGCATGTGCTGAATTTGGTGGTGCAGAAGTTCATTCACAACTACCCCATGTCAGAGCTGCTGCATAAAGTGCGGGCCGTCTGTTCGCGTTTCCGGCATTCGCATCCTGCCGCTGCTCGCCTGTCTGCGCTACAGCGTAACTTCGGCCTTCCCGCTCACCGCCTCATATGTGACGTGCCCACCAGGTGGAACTCTACCTTGCACATGCTGGACAGACTGTGCGAGCAGCAGCTGGCCATAGTGGAGTTTCAGCTGCAGCACGCACGGGTCAGTCGCACTGCGGAACAGCACCACTTCACCACCAATGACTGGGCCTCCATGCGAGACCTGTGTGCCCTGTTGCTCTGTTTCGAGTACTCCACCAACATGGCCAGTGGCGATGGCGCCGTTATCAGCGTTACAATACCACTTCTATGTCTCCTTGAGAAAACACTTAGAGGGATGATGGAAGAGGAGGTGGACCAGGAGGAGGAGGAGGAGGAAGAGGGGTCATTTTTAGCACTTTCAGGCCAGTCTCTTTGAAGTGACTCAGAGGGAGGTTTTTTGCAACAGCAGAGGCCAGGTACAAATGTGGCCAGCCAGGGCCCACTACTGGAGGACGAGGAGGACGAGGATGAGGTGGAGGAGTATGAGGATGAAGCATGGTCACAGCGGGGTGGCACCCAACGCAGCTCGGGCCCATCACTGGTGCGTGGCTGGGGGGAAACGCAGGACGATGACGATACGCCTCCCACAGAGGACAGCTTGTCCTTACCCCTGGGCAGCCTGGCACACATGAGCGACTACATGCTGCAGTGCCTGCGCAACGACAGCAGAGTTGCCCACATTTTAACGTGTGCGGACTACTGGGTTGCCACCCTGCTGGATCCACAGTACAAAGACAATGTGCCCACCTTACTTCCTGCACTGGAGCGTGATAGGAAGATGCGCAAGTACAAGCGCACGTTGGTAGATGCGCTACTGAGAGCATTCCCAAATGTCACGGGGGAACAAGTGGAAGCCCAAGACCAAGGCAGAGGAGGAGCAAGAGGTCGCCAAGGCAGCTGTGTCACGGCCAGCTCCTCTGAGGGCAGGGTTAGCATGGCAGAGATGTGGAAAAGTTTTTTGTCAACACGCCACAGCTAACTGCACCACCACCTGATACGCAACGTGTTAGCAGGAGGCAACATTTCACTAACATGGTGGAACAGTACGTGTGCACACCCCTCCACGTACTGACTGATGGTTCGGCCCCATTCAACTTCTGGGTCTCTAAATTGTCCACGTGGCCAGAGCTAGCCTTTTATACCTTGGAGGTGCTGGCCTGCCCGGCGGCCAGCGTTTTGTCTGAACGTGTATTCAGCATGGCAGGGGGCGTCATTACAGACAAACGCAGCCGCCTGTCTACAGCCAATGTGGACAAGCTGACGTTCATAAAAATGAACCAGGCATGGATCCCACAGGACCTGTCCATCCCTTGTGCAGATTAGACATTAACTACCTCCCCTTAACCATATATTATTGTACTCCAGGGCACTTCCTCATTCAATCCTATTTTTATTTTCATTTTACTATTATATTGCGAGGCAACCCAAAGTTGAATGAACCTCTCCTCTGTCTGGGTGCCGGGGCCTAAATATATGACAATGGACTGTTCCAATGTTGGGTGACGTGAAGCCTGATTCTCTGCTATGACATGCAGACTGATTCTCTGCTGACATGAAGCCAGATTCTCTGTTACGGGACCTCTCTCCTCTGCCTGGGTGCCTGGGCCTAAATATATGACAATGGACTGTTACAGTGGTGGCTGACGTGAAGCCTGATTCTCTGCTATGACATGCAGACTGATTCTCTGCTGACATGAAGCCAGATTCTCTGTTACGGGACCTCTCTTCTCTGCCTGGGTGCGTGGGCCTAAATATATGACAATGGACTGTTACAGTGGTGGCTGACGTGAAGCCTGATTTTCTGCTATGACATGCAGACTGATTCTCTGCTGACATGAAGCCAGATTTTCTGTTAAGAGACCTCTCTCCTCTGCCTGGGTGCCTGGGACTAAATATCTGACAATAGACTGTTACAGTGGTGGGTGACGTGAAGCCAGATTCTCTGCTATGGGACCTCTCTCCAATTGATATTGGTTAATTTTTATTTATTTTATTTTTACTTTAATTCATTTCCCTATCCACATTTACCTACATGTTGCTGCCTTTTGCAGCCCTCTAGCTCTTTCCTGGGCTGTTTTACAGCCTTTTTAGTGCCGAAAAGTTCGGGTCCCCATTGACTTCAATGGGGTTCGGGTTCGGGACGAAGTTCGGGTCGGGTTCGGATCCCGAGCCCGAACATTTCCGGGAAGTTCGGCCGAACTTCTCGAACCCGAACATCCAGGTGTTCGCTCAACTCTACACATCAGTGCTGCAGCTGGTCGATCAGTTTGTCCTCTTATAAGGTAAAAAAAACTAAACAAAAAAACAGGCCGCAACGCAATAAATTTATTAACATTAACTTTAGATAACATTTGAAACAGAACATTAACTTTTGAAAACTTTATTGAACTTTTGGAACATTAACATTTTTGCTTACCTGTGATTCTTTTTTTTTTTACCTTTATAGGACAAACCTCTCCTTCCCCATGGGACAATGTGCAAAGCGCAAATCGCCCAGAGATGTGGTGTAGTACATTATGCACTTTGTGCCAGGTTAAAGGAGAGGTTTGCAGCAGCTGTGAGTAAAAGGGCCCTAAGAGCCCTGTATGCCTGTCCTGTGTGACGCAATCCCTATACTAATAAAGTACCTGTGTGTGGTACTTCCGGAAACACTCCCCTAAGCATAGGGCAGGGTGGTCAGGTCAGTCAGGACAGAAATAGCGGGGGTCACTCCTTATTCCACTCCTGCTACCGAAACAACATTTTTTTCGGGGTGGCGCTTGGTTTCAGGTACCAGCAACGATGGGGAAATGTTGCTCCTGTAGACGGCTCACTACACTGGTGGTTGGGGCCACGGAACCTCCTGGATACAGGAGGTTCTCGATGATTTGTTCCTGAAATTTGAGGAAGGATCTTGTTCTCCCAGCCTTACTGAAGAGAACAAAACTATTGTACAGTGCCAATTGAATTATATATACAGACACCTTCTTATACCAACGTCTGGTCCTGCGGGAAAGTAAATAAGGAGCCAACATCTGGTCATTGAAGTCCACCCCTCCCATGAGTGAATTATAGTTGTGGACACAGAGGGGCTTTTCAATGACTCCAATTGCTCGTTCAATTTCGATTGTCGTGTCTGCGTGAATGGAGGAGAGCATGTAAACGTCACGCTTGTCTCTCCATTTCACCGCGAGCAGTTCTTCGTTACACAAGGCAGCCCTCTCCCCCCTTGCAAGACGGGTGGTAACGAGCAGTTGGGGGAAGCCCTCGCAGTGCCACAGCAGCCAATCTGTTCCTAAAAACAAATGCCTGAAGAGGGGCACACTTGTTTAAAAATTGTCCACATAAAGATGGTACCCCTTGCCAAATAAGGGTGACACCAAGTCCCAGACTGTCTTCCCACTGCTCCCCAGGTAGTCAGGGCAACCGATCGGCTCCAGGGTCTGATCTTTACCCTCATTGACTCAAAATTTGTGCGTATAGCCTGTGGCCCTTTCACAGAGCTTATACAATTTGACCCCATACCGGGCGCGCTTGCTTGAGATGTATTGTTTGAAGCCGAGGCGCCCGGTAAAATGTATAAGGGACTCGTCTATGCAGATGTTTTGCTCAGGGGTTTACAAATCTGCAAATTTAGTGTTAAAGTGGTCTATGAGGGGCCGAATTTTGTGGAGCCGGTCAAAAGCTGGGTGGCCTCTGGGATGAGAGGTGCTGTTGTCACTAAAGTGCAGGAAACGCAGGATGGTCTCAAATCGAGTCCTGGACATGACAGCAGAGAACATGGGCATGTGATGAATTGGGTTCGTGGACCAATATGACCGCAATTCGTGCTTTTTTGTCAGGCCCATGTTGAGGAGAAGGCCCAGAAAAGTTTTAAATTCGGAAACTTGAACGGGTTTCCACCGGAAAGACTGGGCATAAAAGCTTCCCGGGTTGGCGGCTATAAATTGAGTGGCATACCGGTTTGTTTCTGCCACGACTAAGTCCAAGAGCTCCGCAGTCAAGAACAGCTAAAAAAAAAACAGTGCCGATCCGATCTGAGCTGTCTCAACCCGAACTCCAGACTGGGCGGTGAAAGGGGGAACTACTGGTGCGGCTGAAGTTGGGGGGTGCCAATCAGGGTTTGCCAGCACCTCAGGGACTCTAGGGGCTCTACGGGCCTGTCTGTGCGGTGGCTGCGACGGGGGAACTAATGCACGTGCCACCGTACTAGCTTCAACTGCCCTTCTGGTGCTCACCACTTCACCATGTTCTACGGCATTGCTGGTACTAGGTCCAGGATGGGCTGCGCTGCTGGTGTATGCCTAACCACATAATCCGACAGTGCCAGCCCCACTCTGCTGCCCTTGAAGCGGATCCTGCGCAACCTGTGGTCTAGCAACACAGGGTCGGGTACGCCTGGTGGTATCAGGGACCTCCACCTCATCGTTCGAACTTTGGGTCAGACTACCATTGCTTTCTACAGGTTCGTATTCTGACCAGCTGGATTCGTCAGATGAGTGTTTCCATTCCTCATCCGACTGGGTCAGAAGCCTGTAGGCCTCTTCAAAAGAATACCCCTTACTTTTACTGCCATTTGGTCAACTAAATTTAGGGGGTATTCCCTGAGACTACCCAAGAAAAAAAGCAAGACTGTCTTACAAATGGGAGGCTAGCGTAATGCAGGAACCCGCTACGATTGATAAAAAATATCAAAACAGATTTTTTTATATCGCCGCAGCACTTGTGAAGTGATTGTGCAGTGATCAAAAAAAAAATATAATAATTGTCACTGCGACGGGGCGGGGGCGGGGGCGTGGGTGAACACATATGTGGGCGACCGATCAGGCCTGATCGGTCAAACACTGCGTTTTGGGTGGAGGGCGAACTAAGGTGACACTAATACTATTATACATCTGACTATGATCAGTTCTGATCACTTACAGATACTATAAAAGTACCAATGCTGATTAGCGATACACTAATTAGCGAATCTGTGACTGCGGTGAGATGGAATTGCCGCTAACTGATGCTAACTACCTAACAAAGGGGCCTAAACTAACCTAAACCTAACCGTCAATACTAGTGAAAAAAAAAGTTACAGTTTACACTGATAACTTTTTTCCATTTCACTAGTGATTGACATGGGTGATCAAGGGGTGACCAAGGGGTTCATTGGGGGTGATGGGGGGTGATCTGGGGCTAAGTGTAGCGTTTGGTGTACTGACAGTGATGTGTGCTCCTCTGCTGGGACCAACCGATGAAAAGGACCAGCAGAAGAGCACAGAAGCCATTTAACACCTTATATTTATACAAACCGGATTCCCAAAAAGTTGGGACACTATACAAATCGTGAATAAAAACTGAATGCAATGATGTGGAGGTGCCAACTTCTAATATTTTATTCAGAATAGAACATAAATCACGGAACAAAAGTTTAAACTGAGAAAATGTACCATTTTAAGGAGAAAATATGTTGAATCAGAATTTCATGGTGTCAACAAATCCCCAAAAAGTTGGGACAAGGCCATTTTCACCACCGTGTGGCATCTCCCCTTCGTCTTACAACACTCAACAGACGTCTGGGGACCGAGGAGACCAGTTTCTCAAGTTTAGAAATAGGAATGATCTCCCATTCTTGTCTAATACAGGCCTCTAACTGTTCAATCGTCTTGGGCCTTCTTTGTTGCACCTTCCTCTTTATGATGCGCCAAATGTTCTCTATGAAATGTTCTCTCTATAGGTGAAAGATCTGGACTGCAGACTGGCCATTTCAGTACCCGGATCCTTCTCCTACACAGCCATGATGTTGTGATTGATGCAGAATGTGGTCTGGCATTATCTTGTTGAAAAATGCAGGGTCTTCCCTGAAAGAGATGACGTCTGGATGGGAGCATATGTTGTTCTAGAACCTGAATATATTTTCTGCATTGATGGTGCCTTTCCAAACATGCAAGCTGCCCATGCCACACGCACTCATGCAACCCCATACCATCAGAGATGCAGGCTTCTGAACTGAGCGTTGATAACAACTTGGGTTGTCCTTGTCCTCTTTGGTCCGGATGACATGGCGTCCCAGATTTCCAAAAATAACTTTGAATCGTGACTCGTCTGACCACAGAACAGTCTTCCATTTTGGCACACTCCAATGATCCCTGGCCCAGTGAAAACGTCTGAGCTTTTGGATCTTGCTTAGAAAGGGCTTCTTCTTTGCACTGTAGAGTTTCAGCTGGCAACGGCGGATGGCACGGTGGATTGTGTTCACTGACAATGGTTTCTGGAAGTATTCCTGAGCCCATTCTGTGATTTCCTTTACAGTAGCATTCCTGTTTGTGGTGCAGTGTCATTAAGGGCCCGGAGATCACGGGCATCCAGTATGGTTTTACGGCCTTGACCATTACGCACAGAGATTGTTCCAGATTCTCTGAATCTTCGGATGATGTTATGCACAGTTGATGATGATAGATGCAAAGTCTTTGCAATTTTTCGCTGGGTAACACCTTTCTGATATTGCTCCACTATCTTTCTGCGCAACATTGTGAGAATTGGTGATCCTCTACCCATCTTGGCTTCTGAGAGACACTGCCACTCTGAGAAGCTCTTTTATACCCAATCATGTTGCCAATTGACCTAATTAGTGTCAATTGGTCTTCCAGCTCTTCGTTATGCTCAAATTTACTTTTTCCAGCCTCTTATTGCTACTTGTCCCAACTTTTTGGGGATTTGTTGACACCGTGAAAATTTGAATCAACGTATTTTTCCTTTAAAATGATACATTTACTTGGATTAAACGTTTGATCTGTCATCTACGTTCTATTACAAATAAAATATTGACATTTGCCATCTCCACATCATTGCATTCAGTTTTTATTCACAATTTGTTTAGTGTCCCAACTTTTTGGGAATCCGGTTTGTATTTAATAGAATGTATTCCCATGCACCCCTTCCACCACAAACAATGGTATTTGGTTGAATCTTCCTTTTCTCACCCTCCTCCTCCTCTTCCGTCATATCAACATGCATTGCTTTTTCGTCACATGTAATGCCCTTGCATATATTGCCTTCGAATATAATATTTTAGAGGATCCGCTCACCAGCAAGTAGAGTTAAAGGGGTTGTCCAGGTTCAGAGCTGAACCTGGACATCCCTCCATTTTCACCCCAGCAGCCCCCCTCACATGAGCATCGGAGCAGTTCATGCTCCGATGCTCTCCTTTGCCCTGCGCTAAATCGCGCAGGGCAAAGGCATTTTTCTGAGTTCCGGTGACATACCGGGCTCTCTATGGGGCTGACAGGCAGCCCGGTGACGTCACCGGCACTGATGGGCGGGATTTGGCTCTGCCCTAGCCAGTAAAACGGCTAGGGCAGAGCTAAAGCCCGCCCCTCAGAGCCGGTGACGTCACCGAACACACTGCTGGGCGGAAGTTACCGCCCGGCAGTGTGTTATTGAAAACACAAGAGCCTGTGCCCTGCGCGATCTAGCGCAGGGCACGGGAGCGCATCGGAGCATGAGATGCTCCGATGCCAGGCTCAGGAGGGCTGCCGGGGTGAAAATAAGGGTATGTCCGGGTTCAGCTCTGAACCCGGACAACCCCTTTAAGCGGACACCTGGATGTTCGAGTTCGACGGGTTCGGCCGAACTTTGGAAAAAAGTTATAGTTCGGGACCCGAACTTGAACCGAACTTGACCCCGAACCCCATTGAAGTCAATGGGGAACCGAACTTTTGAGCACTAAAATGGCTGTAAAAATGTCATGGAAAGGGCTAGAGGGCTGCAAATGGCATCAAAATGTGGTTAGGAGCATGACAAGTGCTCTGCAAACAAATGTGGATAGGGAAATTACTTTAAATAACATAAAATACTTAACAATAATAATCTTGATCTAGAAGGACCAGGTCCATCTGGAGTAGGAGGTTGAGGAGGCGGTGGATGTGGCTGTGTAGATGGAAGCGGCAGTAGAGGAGGAGGTAGCTTACACTGGTTTTTGGTTTTAAATGTTATTTTTAAAATTAGGGTACACCCTAAAACATTGGTATTTGTAACCTGTGATAACCCCTCCAGTCATGCTAAACACATGTTCAGACAATACACTGGCTGCAGGGCAGGCCAGCACCTCCAAGGGGTAAAGGGCAAGCTAAGGCCATGTGCCCAATTTGGAGACCCGGAAGTTGCAGGGGCTGACTCCTGTCAGTCAGTTCGTGTAGGCGTGTGCACACTTATTGCCCCACCATGTCTCATGTCCCCGTGATGTTCACGATCCAATTTGATATCTGTTCTATCAACTTTCGATGTTCTTTTATGCGCCTACCATGGTGATCACGGGTGGTGGGGAATCAGGGTTCCAGGCCAGAGAGGGAGCGTGAGAAAGAGAGACCACATCAAAGGGAGGATTCATTTTTTCAAATTTAAAATTAGAGTTGAAATATGGGAGAAATTATTAAAGCATAAACGTGTGACAACTTTTCAAAGTTTAATCATTGATTGAAAGGATGTTGTGCGCATTAATTACTGAATAATTTATTACATTTTAATCCCCGTCACCTATGCATAGCAGGGGTTTATTCACGTCTA
Organism: Bufo gargarizans; assembly: GCF_014858855.1. Lineage (NCBI taxonomy): Eukaryota > Metazoa > Chordata > Amphibia > Anura > Bufonidae > Bufo > Bufo gargarizans. The sequence goes on along the minus strand of NC_058081.1, from coordinate 433,635,582 downwards.
AAATTGTCAATTTTGTCAACGGTCTACTAGGTATAGGAGTGGTACATCAAACCCCAAAATTTGTGAATTTCACCAGAGTATATAACTGACAATTTATTTATTTTTTAACCTGGCTACTAGGTATAGCAGTGGTACTATACACACCAAAATTGGTGAATTTCACCCTAAAATGTAAATGACAATTTACTTATTTTTTAACCGGTCTACTAGGTATAGCAGTGGTACTATTCACCCCAAAAAATTGTGAATTTCACCCAAAAATGTAAATGACAAAGTAGTGAAATAAAAAACACGTACAAAAAAATATGGATTTATGAGGTGGAGTTCCATATGGAGTAGGAGTTTGAGTAGGCAGGGGACGTAGCGGAGTAGGTGGAAGCGGCAGTGGAGGAGGACGAGAAAGCCAACACAGGTTTTTGGTTTTAATTTAATTATGTAAAATTAAGGTACACTCCAAAAGAAACAATTCACAGCATGAAAAAATATAAATAATTTGTAGGAATGAATAACTGTATATCACTGAATAATTGTCCTACTAAAACTTAACTTTTATATCAATATCAATTTAAAATAGGTCCCACAAAGAGAATTTAGATAGCTGCATATATATACGATAGAATTGCGTGTTTTAGCAGACACTGGGTATGCAAACTTTCAGATTACAATTTTGGACTATATAGTCACCACTCACGGTTTGATGAAAGTTTGAAGGAGATGTATCAGCCACAGTAGATGAACGAATTTGTGGTAGAAGGGTCCACCAAGGTTCCAATAATAGGTCTTGACTGCAGGATGTACTGAGGAAAAACAGTAATAAAATCACTGGCTCTCCTTGTGCAGAGAGAGTGAGGTATCTGGGAGAACAGTATCCCTAGCCAACTGATAAGGCCCTGCCTAAAAGCGGAGAAGTCTCCCGCCTAAATGCGGGAGAATCACCCCCAAAGGAGCGACCCCACTTATCGGTGGCTGACCCTGTTATTCTGACCCTATAGAAAACAAACTCCCATTGTCAGCAGATAACACAAAAAATATATAGATGTTAATCCTCCAAAAATATTTGGATGTTAATCCCAACGCGTTTCCTCCGATAAAGTTGTCATCGGATTCATCAGGGGATGTCCACAAAGAGATGCAAAAAATATATATAAGAATATGGCACAATCGCCAATAGCACAGTCGCTCTCTATAGATGATCCAACTGAATAATGCAGTCCAGAGTAATGTCTGGACCTGCTCCCCTATATATACCCACTATAATTATTGAAAACATAGACAGGTGTGTACCTAATTATTTTTAGACTCCGGCGTGTGTTCCACCACCATCGATACCCGATCCGGAAGTGCGTCATTGTGGGTGCGCAGGCTCCCATCATTGGACGTCTGTGGAACGCACACCGGATCGCGTCATGCCGTGTGAGACGCATGAATGGCCAGGAAGTCGGTCATGTGTGCCGGAACTGACGTAACTAGTACTGGAACGCATATGCGTTCCAAAGCGGCCATAGACTGGAAGGCGTACGCTGGAAGGTGGTAAAAAGTGAAAGGTGGAAGCATAGAGAAACCCTATATCAAGAGTTCAATAATGATATAAAGATAACTATAATTTGCCTGGCTATATTTTGGTAAGAAAGGGGGGGGGGGGGTGTATGAGGACCCCACCATTGATTACAAATATAGGAAATAATATATATATATATATATATATATATATATATTAGGGTTATTTGGAGTCTAGCTCAATGGAGTATATATATATATAGGACGACACAAGTTGGTTTAATAGCGTGGGACCGCAAGTAAGAATAAATAGGAGGATCTCTTCTTGTTTAATATTACACTAGGGATATGTCCTACCTAAGATACCAATTCCCACTAGCACATATAAGATAATTAAATAGAGACCTATTCCGGTCTGATAACGATATTATTTGTCTGGTCCGTATTTTATTATAATCACGATCATTCACTGGATATACCAAGTTTTCAAAAAGAATATATATGTATAAATACCATACGATCCAATAAATCTATATGGTTACATACAACCAAGAAGGTCCACCCAATAATCGGGCACGTTTTATATAAAACAACCGAAAGACAAAATTTCATTGACACCGAGTGGGCTCACCGTTTAAAGTCGGCAGGTCCACTCAGCCTCTTTTTGCAAGATTTTTTTATTTAGATCTCCTCCTCTTGGAGATGGACGAATCACCTCAACGGCACTGGATTTGAGACACTTGGGATTCCAATCAAGGAGATCATGAATATGTCTAGAGAGGGTGGTATCTCTCTTATGTTTGATATCTCCCAGATGGTCCCCAATTCTTCTTCTGAATTCTCGCTTCGTCTTACCGATGTACTGAAGTTGACATACACATGTGCATAAATATACCACCCCGGTGGTTTTGCAATTTGCAAAATACCTAATACTATATGTTTTGTTGGTTATATTGCTAGTGAAAGTTTTTGTTTGACATATATAGGGACAGGCTATACATGAGCCGCATCTAAAAGTCCCCAGAGGTCTTCTATCTAGCCATGTGCCGGATTTTTGGACTGGTGTGTAATGGCTATGAACGAATCTGTCACCTAGCGATCTCCCCCTTCTGTATGTTATAGCAGGCTTAGCTGGAAGAATATCACGGATATCCGGATCCAATAGCAACATATCCCAGTATTTTAGGAAGATGTTTCTCACTTCTCTATTGCAGGTATCATATGTTCCAATTATACGAAAAATGGAATCCATTTCAGGTTTCTTTGGCTTTGGTGATAAAAGGTCCAATCTATTGGTATTTAAGGCTGATTTAAAGGCCCTTTGTAAAGGGTAATCTGGATAGCCTCTTTGGTTAAATCTACTTTTAAGATCTTTGGCCTGGCTAAAAAAATCTTTTTGTGTGGACAATACTGTCCTTTTGGGATACTGCATTTCAAATTTTCTGGATGTTAACTTTCCCACCTTAGCAAGTTGTTGGTTGCTGTGGGTTTCCTATAAGTTTTAGTATTAATTACGCCATCTTTCAGAGTTATATATAAATCCAGAAATGCTAGACCATGGTCATACATTTCCGACGTGAAATGCATGCCTATTTCGTTTTTGTTTAGAACGGCGATAAAATCAGAGAACAGTCGTCTGGGGCCGCTCCAAAATATCAGTATATCATCGATATAGCGGCCCCAGAAGACTATCCTCGATGTCCATGGGCTCTCATACGAAAAAACCAAAGTATCCTCCCACCAGCCCAGGAACAAATTTGCATATGTAGGGGCACAGGCGCTCCCCATTGCTGTGCCCCTGAGCTGGTGGAAGTAGCTGGAGTCAAATAGAAAGAAATTATGTCTAAGGATAAAATCCATAAGTTTAAGAACAAAATTACTATGCGCATTAAATTGAGTCCCACGGCTTTTTAGAAAGTGATTAATGGCATGTAGATAGGGATGAGCGAACTCGAACTGTATAGTTCGGGTTCGTACCGAATTTTGGGGTGTCCGTGACACGGACCCGAACCCGGACATTTTCGTAAAAGTCCGGGTTCGGGTTCGGTGTTCGTCGCTTTCTTCGCGCTTTTGTGACGCTTTCTTGGCGCTTTTTGAAAGGCTGCTAAGCAGCCAATCAACAAGCGTCATACTACTTGCCCCAAGAGGCCATCACAGCCATGCCTACTATTGGCATGGCTGTGATTGGCCAGAGCACCATGTGACCCAGCCTCTATTTAAGCTGGAGTCACATAGCGCCGCCCGTCACTCTGCTCTGATTAGCGTAGGGAGAGGTTGCGGCTGCGACAGTAGGGCGAGATTAGGCAGATTAACTCCTCCAAAGGACTTGATTAACTGATCGATCTGCAGCTGTGGATCATTGAGCTGCTGATCCTCAATTGCTCACTGTTTTTAGGCTGCCCAGACCGTTTGTCAGTCACATTTTTCTGGGGTGATCGGCGGCCATTTTGTGTCTTGTGGTGCGCCAGCACAAGCTGCGACCAAGTGCATTTAACCCTCAATGGTGTGGTTGTTTTTTGGCTAAAGCCTACATCAGGGTGAAGCTGTCACACCAAGTGCATTTAACCCTCAGTAGTGTGGTTGGTCAAGCTATCACACCAAGTGCATTTAACCAGCAATAGTCTGTTCATTTTTTGGCCATATACTAAATCAGGGGCAAGCTGCGCCCGTCACCAAGTGCATTTAACCCTCAGTAGTGTGGTTGGTCAAGCTGTGACACCAAGTGCATTTAACCAGCAATAGTCTGTTCATTTTTTGGCCATATACTACATCAGGGGCAAGCTGCGCCCATCACCAAGTGCATTTAACCAGCAATAGTGTGGTTATTTTTTGGCCATATCCCAGTCTAATTCTGTCACTAAATCCATACCGGTCACCCAGCGCCTAAATACTAGGCCTCAAATTTATATCCCGCTAAATCTCTCGTTACCGCTGTCCTGTTGTGGCTGGGAAAGTTATTTAGTGTCCGTCAAAGCACATTTTTTGTTCTGGGTTGAAATACAATTCCCAATTTAGCAATTTAAAAATTTAGTGGTTTCTGCTGTATCAGATCTATTTGAAATCTATCCCTAAAAGGGTATATAATATTCAAGGTGCACATAGGGTCATTCAGAATAACTTCACACACCCGCTACTGTGCATTTCCAAGTCTAATTCTGTCACTAAACCCATACCTGTCACCCAGCGCCTAAATACTAGGCCTCAAATTTATATCCAGCTAAATCTGTCCTTAGTGCTGTAGCTGGGCGAGTTATTTAGTGTCCGTTCAAGCACATTTCTTGTTCTGGGTTGAAATACAATTCCCAATTTAGCAATTTCATAACTTAGTGGTTTCTGCTATATCAGAGCTATTTGAAATCTATCCCTAAAAGGGTATATAATATTCAAGGTGCACATTGGGTCATTCAGAATAACTTCACACACACCCGCTACTGTGTATTTCCAAGTCTAATTCTGTCACTAAACCCATACCTGTCACCCAGCGCCTAAATACTAGGCCTCAAATTTATATCCTGCTAAATCTCTCGTTAACGCTGTCCTGTTGTGGCTGGGAAAGTTATTTAGTGTCCGTCAAAGCACATTTTTTGTTCTGGGTTGAAATACAATTCCCAATTTAGCAATTTCATAATTTAGTGGTTTCTGCTATATCAGAGCTATTTGAAATCTATCCCTAAAAGGGTATATAATATTCAAGGTGCACATTGGGTCATTCAGAATAACTTCACACACACCCGCTACTGTGTATTTCTAAGTCTAATTCTGTCACTAAACCCATACCTGTCACCCAGCGCCTAAATACTAGGCCTCAAATTTATATCCTGCTAAATCTCTCGTTAGTGCTGTAGCTGGGCGAGTTATTTAGTGTCCGTTCAAGCACATTTCTTGTTCTGGGTTGAAATACAATTCCCAATTTAGCAATTTCATAATTTAGTGGTTTCTGCTATATCAGAGCTATTTGAAATCTATCCCTAAAAGGGTATATAATATTCAAGGTGCACATTGGGTCATTCAGAATAACTTCACACACACCCGCTACTGTGTATTTCCAAGTCTAATTCTGTCACTAAACCCATACCTGTCACCCAGCGCCTAAATACTAGGCCTCAAATTTATATCCTGCTAAATCTCTCGTTAGTGCTGTAGCTGGGCGAGTTATTTAGTGTCCGTTCAAGCACATTTCTTGTTCTGGGTTGAAATACAATTCCCAATTTAGCAATTTCATAATTTAGTGGTTTCTGCTATATCAGAGCTATTTGAAATCTATCCCTAAAAGGGTATATAATATTCAAGGTGCACATTGGGTCATTCAGAATAACTTCACACACACACGCTTCTGTGCATTTCCAAGTCTAATTCTGTCACTAAACCCATACCTGTCACCCAGCGCCTAAATACTAGGCCTCAAATTTATATCCTGCTAAATCTCTCGTTAGTGCTGTAGCTGGGCGAGTTATTTAGTGTCCGTTCAAGCACATTTCTTGTTCTGGGTTGAAATACAATTCCCAATTTAGCAATTTCATAATTTAGTGGTTTCTGCTATATCAGAGCTATTTAAAATCTATCCCTAAAAGGGTATATAATATTCAAGGTGCACATTGGGTCATTCAGAATAACTTCACACACACCCGCTACTGTGTATTTCCAAGTCTAATTCTGTCACTAAACCCATACCTGTCACCCAGCGCCTAAATACTAGGCCTCAAATTTATATCCTGCTAAATCTCTCGTTAGTGCTGTAGCTGGGCGAGTTATTTAGTGTCCGTTCAAGCACATTTCTTGTTCTGGGTTGAAATACAATTCCCAATTTAGCAATTTCATAATTTAGTGGTTTCTGCTATATCAGAGCTATTTGAAATCTATCCCTAAAAGGGTATATAATATTCAAGGTGCACATTGGGTCATTCAGAATAACTTCACACACACCCGCTACTGTGTATTTCCAAGTCTAATTCTGGCACTAAACCCATACCTGTCACCCAGCGCCTAAATACTAGGCCTCAAATTTATATCCTGCTAAATCTCTCGTTAGTGCTGTAGCTGGGCGAGTTATTTAGTGTCCGTTCAAGCACATTTCTTGTTCTGGGTTGAAATACAATTCCCAATTTAGCAATTTTCATAATTTAGTGGTTTCTGCTATATCAGAGCTATTTGAAATCTATCCCTAAAAGGGTATATAATATTCAAGGTGCACATTGGGTCATTCAGAATAACTTCACACACACACGCTTCTGTGCATTTCCAAGTCTAACTCTGTCACTAAATCCATACCGGTCACCCAGCGCCTAAATACTAGGCCTCAAATTTATATCCCGCTGAATTTGAATACAATACATTGGGCCAAATAATATATTTGTTGTTGTGGTGAACCATAACAATGAGAAAAACATCTAGTAAGGGACGCGGACGTGGACATGGTCGTGGTGGTGTTAGTGGACCCTCTGGTGCTGGGAGAGGACGTGGCCGTTCTGCCACATCCACACGTCCTAGTGTACCAACTACCTCAGGTCCCAGTAGCCGCCAGAATTTACAGCGATATATGGTGGGGCCCAATGCCGTTCTAAGGATGGTAAGGCCTGAGCAGGTACAGGCATTAGTCAATTGGGTGGCCGACAGTGGATCCAGCACGTTCACATTATCTCCCACCCAGTCTTCTGCAGAAAGCGCACAGATGGCGCCTGAAAACCAACCCCATCAGTCTGTCACATCACCCCCATGCATACCAGGGAAACTGTCTCAGCCTCAAGTTATGCAGCAGTCTCTTATGCTGTTTGAAGACTCCGCTGGCAGGGTTTCCCAAGGGCATCCACCTAGCCCTTCCCCAGCGGTGAAAGACATAGAATGCACTGACGCACAACCACTTATGTTTCCTGATGATGAGGACATGGGAATACCACCTCAGCATGTCTCTGATGATGACGAAACACAGGTGCCAACTGCTGCGTCTTTCTGCAGTGTGCAGACTGAACAGGAGGTCAGGGATCAAGACTGGGTGGAAGACGATGCAGGGGACGATGAGGTGACGTTCATAAAAATGAACCAGGCATGGATCCCACAGGACCTGTCCGTCCCTTGTCCAGATTAGACATTAACTACCTCCCCATAACCATATATTATTGGACTCCAGGGCACTTCCTCATTCAATCCTATTTTTATTTTCATTTTACCATTATATTGCGAGGCTACCCAAAGTTGAATGAACCTCTCCTCTGCCTGTGTGCTAGGCCTAAATATATGCCAATGGACTGTTGCAGTGGTGGCTGACGTGAAGCCTCATTCTCTGCTATGACATGCAGACTAATTCTCTGCTGACATGAAGCCAGATTGTCTGTTACGGGACCTCTCTGCTCTGCCTGTGTGCTAGGCCTAAATATATGCCAATGGACTGTTGCAGTGGTGGGTGACGTGAAGCCTCATTCTCTGCTATGACATGCAGACTGATTCTCTGCTGACATGAAGCCAGATTGTCTGTTACGGGACCTCTCTCCTCTGCCTGTGTGCTAGGCCTAAATATATGCCAATGGACTGTTGCAGTGGTGGCTGACGTGAAGCCTCATTCTCTGCTATGACATGCAGACTAATTCTCTGCTGACATGAAGCCAGATTGTCTGTTACGGGACCTCTCTCCTCTGCCTGGGTGCTGGGCCTAAATTTATGACAATGGACTGTTGCAGTGGTGGCTGACGTGAAGCCTGATTCTCTGCTATGACATGCAGACTGATTCTCTGCTGACATGAAGCCAGATCCTCTGTTACGGGACCTCTCTCCTCTGCCTGTGTGTGTGCTGGGCCTAAATATATGCCAATGGACTGTTGCAGTGGTGGCTGACGTGAAGCCTCATTCTCTGCTATGACATGCAGACTGATTCTCTGCTGACATGAAGCCAGATCGTCTGTTACGGGACCTCTCTGCTCTGCCTGTGTGCTAGGCCTAAATATATGCCAATGGACTGTTGCAGTGGTGGGTGACGTGAAGCCTCATTCTCTGCTATGACATGCAGACTGATTCTCTGCTGTCATGAAGCCAGATTATCTGTTACGGGACCTCTCTGCTCTGCCTGTGTGCTAGGCCTAAATATATGCCAATGGACTGTTGCAGTGGTGGGTGACGTGAAGCCTCATTCTCTGCTATGACATGCAGACTGATTCTCTGCTGACATGCAGCCAGATTGTCTGTTACGGGACCTCTCTCCTCTGCCTGTGTGTGTGCTGGGCCTAAATATATGCCAATGGACTGTTGCAGTGGTGGCTGACGTGAAGCCTCATTCTCTGCTATGACATGCAGACTGATTCTCTGCTGACATGAAGCCAGATTCTCTGTTACGGGACCTCTCTCCTCTGCCTGTGTGTGTGCTGGGCCTAAATATATGCCAATGGACTGTTGCAGTGGTGGCTGACGTGAAGCCTCATTCTCTGCTATGACATGCAGACTGATTCTCTGCTGACATGAAGCCAGATTGTCTGTTACGGGACCTCTCTCCTCTGCCTGTGTGCTAGGCCTAAATATATGCCAATGGACTGTTGCAGTGGTGGCTGACGTGAAGCCTGATTCTCTGCTATGACATGCAGACTGATTCTCTGCTGACATGAAGCCAGATCCTCTGTTACGGGACCTCTCTCCTCTGCCTGGGTGCTGGGCCTAAATTTATGACAATGGACTGTTGCAGTGGTGGCTGACGTGAAGCCTGATTCTCTGCTATGACATGCAGACTGATTCTCTGCTGACATGAAGCCAGATCCTCTGTTACGGGACCTCTCTCCTCTGCCTGTGTGTGTGCTGGGCCTAAATATATGCCAATGGACTGTTGCAGTGGTGGCTGACGTGAAGCCTCATTCTCTGCTATGACATGCAGACTGATTCTCTGCTGACATGAAGCCAGATTCTCTGTTACGGGACCTCTCTCCTCTGCCTGTGTGTGTGCTGGGCCTAAATATATGCCAATGAACTGTTGCAGTGGTGGCTGACGTGAAGCCTCATTCTCTGCTATGACATGCAGACTAATTCTCTGCTGACATGAAGACAGATTCTCTGTTACGGGACCTCCCTCCTCTGCCTGGGTGCTGGGCCTAAATATATGCCAATGGACTGTTGCAGTGGTGGCTGACGTGAAGCCTCATTCTCTGCTATGACATGCAGACTAATTCTCTGCTGACATGAAGACAGATTCTCTGTTACGGGACCTCTCTCCTCTGCCTGGGTGCCGGGGCCTAAATATCTGAGAATGGACTGTTCCAGTGGTGGTTTCAAAGGAAAGGACCGGCACTTCGCTGATGTAGATCACAATGTAGATTTATTCAGTCACATATTCAAAATGGCATAGTGACGCGTTTCAGCACAGATGTGCTTTCATCAGACTGCATAAAACATCTTACACTCCAGCTATTTATACATAAATGAAACACAAAGGAACTGACATCATCAAAGAAGCTCCGCCTCCCTCATTAAATAAAATTCGCATATCAAATAATCGCAATGAAAAATTCGCATTGAAAAATTCGCAATTGAAAATTCGCAACTGAAAATTCGCAATTGAAAATTGAAAATTCGCAATTGAAAATTCGCAAAAAACATATCCACTCTATACTGGCGAAGATTTTCAGTCACATAGTCCATTCTTGCAGTGATTAATCACGCTGAAGAAAAAAAGAAATATATTTATCAGATTGCATAAGGCCGAATGCCTTATAGGAAGCAGGACACATTGTACTCACGATTGAGGCCCCTGGGCTCCATTGTCTGAAGACGATGGATCCAGTAAGCCTCCCTTTTCAATAACAATTTATTTCTGTCACCCCCTCGACGGGGTAATGATACACCTTCAATAATCTGATACCTCAACTGCGAGATGTTGTGTTTTTTATCATAAAAATGAAGGGGTATTGGGAGTAATAAATTCTGTTTACGGATAGTAGATTTGTGTTTACTTAGTCTGTCCTTCATTCTCATTGAGGTTTCCCCACATATAGTAATCCACATGGACATTTAAGAATGTAAACCACAAATCTACTATCACAAGTGAACGTGCCCCTTATTGGAATATTTTCACCTGAGTGAGGGTGGGAGAAACATGAACCCTTTATAACGCTGGAACAATTGACACAGTTTAAACAAGGAAAAGTGCCCCGTCTAGGTGTAGATAAAGTACTCTGTCCTCTTTCTATTTTATTACTTCCCACATCCGCCCGGACTATTTTATCCCTAATATTTTCTGCCCGTTTATAGCATATCATGGGTGGCCTCTGGAACTCTCCTATCCGTGGATAGGACTTAGATAATATGTGCCAATGTTGATTAACAATAGTCCTAAGGCGCTGGGACCAGGGATGGTATTTAATCACTAAGGGGATCCTTGTTTCTTTCTTAGTTCTATCTGGTGGTGTAATCTCAGCTTTATTACGCTGTATTTTCAATAGATCAGGGGGGTAGCCTCGCTCTCTAAATTTATTGGTCATATCGTCTAATCTTGTTTGACACATATCCCTATCACTAACGATCCGTCTAACCCTCTGGTATTGCCGCCCTGCTTCTTACTAGAATTGTTCCAGTGGTGGGTGACGGGAAGCCAGATTCTCTGCTATGGAACCTCTCTCCAATTGATTTTGGTTAATTTTTATTTATTTAATTTTTATTTTAATTCATTTCCCTATCCACATTTGTTTGCAGGGGATTTACCTACATGTTGCTGCCTTTTGCAGCCCTCTAGCTCTTTCCTGGGCTGTTTTACAGCCTTTTTAGTGCCGAAAAGTTCGGGTCCCCATTGACTTCAATGGGGTTCGGGTTCGGGACGAAGTTCGGATCGGGTTCGGATCCCGAACCCGAACATTTCCGGGATGTTCGGCCGAACTTCTCGAACCCGAACATCCAGGTGTTCGCTCAACTCTACATGTAGACCTTTGTCATGAGGGATACTACTGTACAAAGCTTCTACATCTATAGAAGCTATCAGGATGTCATCCTCAAGTTGAATACCATCTATTTTACTCAATAAATCAGACGTATCGCTAATATAAGAGGGTAATGCTGTAACATAGTTTCTCAGGATTTTATCAACATAGATACCTGCATTTTGTGTCAGAGAATTGATGACTGCAACAATTGGGCGCCCCTTTAATGGGGTAAGTCCTTTATGAATTTTCGGGATGGTATAGAAAGTAGCAGTTTGTGGGTGTGGTAGCAACTACAGGGAGTGCAGAATTATTAGGCAAGTTGTATTTTTGAGGATTAATTTTATTATTTAACAACAACCATGTTCTCAATGAACCCAAAAAACTCATTAATATCAAAGCTGAATATTTTTGGAAGTAGTTTTTAGTTTGTTTTTAGTTTTAGCTATTTTAGGGGGATATCTGTGTGTGCAGGTGACTATTACTGTACATAATTATTAGGCAACTTAACAAAAAACAAATATATACCCATTTCAATTATTTATTTTTACCAGTGAAACCAATATAACATCTCAACATTCACAAATATACATTTCTGACATTCAAAAACAAAACAAAAACAAATCAGTGACCAATATAGCCACCTATCTTTGCAAGGACACTCAAAAGCCTGCCATCCATGGATTCTGTCAGTGTTTTGATCTGTTCACCATCAACATTGCGTGCAGCAGCAACCACAGCCTCCCAGACACTGTTCAGAGAGGTGTACTGTTTTCCCTCCTTGTAAATCTCACATTTGATGATGGACCACAGGTTCTCAATGGGGTTCAGATCAGGTGAACAAGGAGGCCATGTCATTAGATTTTCTTCTTTTATACCCTTTCTTGCCAGCCACGTTGTGGAGTACTTGGACGCGTGTGATGGAGCATTGTCCTGCATGAAAATCATGTTTTTTTTTACCTTGCAGACTTCTTCCTGTACCACTGCTTGAAGAAGGTGTCTTCCAGAAACTGGCAGTAGGACAGGGAGTTGAGTTTGACTCCATCCTCAACCCAAAAAGGCCCCACAAGCTCATCTTTGATGATACCAGCCCAAACCAGTACTCCACCTCCACCTTGCTGGCGTCTGAGTCGGACTGGAGCTCTCTGCCCTTTACCAATCCAGCCATCTGGCCCATCAAGACTCACTCTCATTTCATCAGTCCATAAAACCTTAGAAAAATCAGTCTTGAGATATTTCTTGGCCCAGTCTTGACGTTTCAGCTTGTGTGTCTTGTTCAGTGGTGGTCGTCTTTCAGCCTTTCTTACCTTGGCCATGTCTCTGAGTATTGCACACCTTGTGCTTTTGGGCACTCCAGTGATGTTGCAGCTCTGAAATATGGCCAAACTGGTGGCAAGTGGCATCTTGGCAGCTGCACGCTTGACTTTTCTCAGTTCATGGGCAGTTATTTTGCGCCTTGGTTTTTCCACACGCTTCTTGCGACCCTGTTGACTATTTTGAATGAAACGCTTGAGTGTTCGACGATCACGCTTCAGAAGCTTTGCAATTTTAAGAGTGCTGCATCCCTCTGCAAGATATCTCACTATTTTTGACTTTTCTGAGCCTGTCAAGTCCTTCTTTTGACCCATTTTGCCAAAGGAAAGGAAGTTGCCTAATAATTATGCCCACCTGATATAGGGTGTTGATGTCATTAGACCACACCCCTTCTCATTACAGAGATGCACATCACCTAATATGCTTAATTGGTAGTAGGCTTTCGAGCCTATACAGCTTGGAGTAAGACAACATGCATAAAGAGGATGATGTGGTCAAAATACTCATTTGCCTAATAATTCTGCACGTAGTGTAGAGTTGAGCGAACACCTGGATGTTCGGGTTTGAGAAGTTCGGCCGAACTTCCCGGAAATGTTCGGGTTCGGGATCCGAACCCGACTCGAACTTCGTCCCGAACCTGAACCCCATTGAAGTCAATGGGGACCCGAACATTTCGACACTAAAAAGGCTGTAAAACAGCCCAGGAAAGAGCTAGAAGGCTGCAAAAGGCAGTAACATGTAGGAAAATCCCCTGCAAACAAATGTGGATAGGGAAATGAATAAAAATAAAAATAAAATAAATAAATATTAACCAATATCAATTGGAGAGAGGTCCCATAGCAGAGAATCTGGCTTCACGTCACCCACCACTGTAACAGTCCATTGTCAGATATTTAGGCCCAGGCACCCAGGCAGAGCGGAGAGGTCCCGTAACAGAGAATCTGGCTTCATGCCAACAGAGAATCAGTCTGCATGTCATAGCAGAGAATCAGGCTTCACGTCAGCCACCACTGTAACAGTCCATTGTCATATATTTAGGCCGAGGCACCCAGGCAGAGGAGAGAGGTCCCGTAACAGAGAATCTGGCTTCATGTCAGCAGAGAATCAGTCTGCATGTCATAGCAGAGAATCAGGCTTCACGTCAGCCACCACTGTAACAGTCCATTGTCATATATTTAGGCCCACGCACCCAGGCAGAGGAGAGAGGTCCCGTAACAGAGAATCTGGCTTCATCTCAGCAGAGAATGAGTCTGCATGTCAAAGCAGAGAATCAGGCTTCACGTCAGCCACCACTGTAACAGTCCATTGTCATATATTTAGGCCCAGGCACCCAGGCAGAGGAGAGAGGTCCCGTAACAGAGAATCTGGCTTCATGTCAGCAGAGAATCAGTCTGCATGTCATAGCAGAGAATCAGGCTTCACGTCAGCCACCACTGTAACAGTCCATTGTCATATATTTAGGCCCAGGCACCCAGGCAGAGGAGAGAGGTCCCGTAACAGAGAATCTGGCTTCATGTCAGCAGAGAATCAGTCTGCATGTCATAGCAGAGAATCAGGCTTCACGTCACCCACCACTGGAACAGTCCATTGTCATATATTTAGGCCCAGGCACCCAGGCAGAGGAGAGAGGTCCCGTAACAGAGAATCTGGCTTCATGTCAGCAGAGAATCAGTCTGCATGTCATAGCAGAGAATCAGGCTTCATGTCAGCCACCACTGTAACAGTCCATTGTCATATATTTAGGCCCACGCACCCAGGCAGAGGAGAGAGGTCCCGTAACAGAGAATCTGGCTTCATGTCAGCAGACAATGAGTCTGCATGTCATAGCAGAGAATCAGGCTTCACGTCAGCCACCACTGTAACAGTCCATTGTCATATATTTAGGCCCAGACACCCAGGCAGAGGAGAGCGGTCCCGTAACAGAGAATCTGGCTTCATGTCAGCAGAGAATCAGTCTGCATGTCATAGCAGAGAATCAGGCTTCACTTCAGCCACCACTGTAACAGTCCATTGTCATATATTTAAGCCCAGGCACCCAGGCAGAGGAGAGAGGTCCCGTAACAGAGAATCTGGCTTCATGTCAGCAGAGAATCAGTCTGCATGTCATAGCAGAGAATCAGGCTTCACGTCACCCACCACTGGAACAGTCCATTGTCATATATTTAGGCCCAGGCACCCAGGCAGAGGAGAGAGGTCCCGTAACAAAGAATCTGGTTTCATGTCAGCAGAGAATCAGTCTGCATGTCATAGCAGAGAATCAGGCTTCACGTCAGCCACCACTGTAACAGTCCATTGTCATATATTTAGGCCCACGCACCCAGGCAGAGGAGAGAGGTCCCGTAACAGAGAATCTGGCTTCATGTCAGCAGAGAATCAGTCTGCATGTCATAGCAGAGAATCAGGCTTCACGTTAGCCACCACTGTAACAGTCCATTGTCATATATTTAGGCCCAGGCACCCAGGCAGAGGAGAGAGGTCCCGTTGCAGAGAATCTGGCTTCATGTCAACAGAGAATCAGTCTGCACATCATAGCAGAGAATCAGGCTTCACGTCAGCCACCACTGTAACAGTCAATTGTCAGATATTTAGGCCCACGCACCCAGGCAGAGGAGAGAGGTCCCGTAACAGAGAATCTGGCTTCATCTCAGCAGAGAATGAGTCTGCATGTCAAAGCAGAGAATCAGGCAGAGGAGAGGTTCATTCAACTTTGGGTTGCCTCGCAATATAATGGTAAAATGAAAATAAAAATAGGATTGAATGAGGAAGTGCCCTGGAGTACAATAATATATGGTTAAGGGGAGGTAGTTAATGTCTAATCTGCACAAGGGATGGACAGGTCCTGTGGGATCCATGCCTGGTTCATTTTTATGAACGTCAGCTTGTCCACATTGGCTGTAGACAGGCGGCTGCGTTTGTCTGTAATGACGCCCCCTGCCGTGCTGAATACACGTTCAGACAAAACGCTGGCCGCCGGGCAGGCCAGCACCTCCAAGGCATAAAAGGCTAGCTCTGGCCACGTGGACAATTTAGAGACCCAGAAGCTGTATGGGGCCGAACCATCAGTCAGTACGTGGAGGGGTGTGCACACGTACTGTTCCACCATGTTAGTGAAATGTTGCCTCCTGCTAACACGTTGCGTATCAGGTGGTGGTGCAGTTAGCTGTGGCGTGTTGACAAAACTTTTCCACATCTCTGCCATGCTAACCCTGCCCTCAGAGGAGCTGGCCGTGACACAGCTGCCTTGGCGACCTCTTGCTCCTCCTCTGCCTTGGCCTTGGGCTTCCACTTGTTCCCCTGTGACATTTGGGAATGCTCTCAGTAGCGCATCTACCAATGTGCGCTTGTACTCGCGCATCTTCCTATCACGCTCCAGTGCAGCAAGTAAGGTGGGCACATTGTCTTTGTACCGTGGATCCAGCAGGGTGGCAACCCAGTAGTCCGCACACGTTAAAATGTGGGCAACTCTGCTGTCGTTGCGCAGGCACTGCAGCATGTAGTCACTCATGTGTGCCAGGCTGCCCAGGGGTAAGGACAAGCTGTCCTCTGTGGGAGGCGTATCGTCATCGCCCTGCATTTCCCCCCAGCCACGCACCAGTGATGGGCCCGAGCTGCGTTGGGTGCCACCCCGCTGTGACCATGCTTCATCCTCCTCCACCTCCTCCTCACCCTCGTCCTTGTCCTCCAGTAGTGGGCCCTGGCTGGCCATATTTGTACCTGGCCTCTGCTGTTGCAAAAAACCTTCCTCTGAGTCACTTCGAAGAGACTGGCCTGAAAGTGCTAAAAATGACCCCTCTTCCTCCTCCTCCTCCTCCTCCTGGGCCACCTAAGTGTTTTCTCAAGGAGACATAGAAGTGGTATTGTAACGCTGATAACGGCGCCATCGCCACTGGCCATGTTGGTGGAGCACTCGAAACAGCGCAACAGGGCACACAGGTCTCGCATGGAGGCCCAGTCATTGGTGGTGAAGTGGTGCTGTTCCGCAGTGCGACTGACCCGTGCGTGCCGCAGCTGAAACTCCACTATGGCCAGCTGCTGCTCGCACAGTCTGTCCAGCATGTGCAAGGTGGAGTTCCACCTGGTGGGCACGTCGCATATGAGGTGGTGAGCGGGAAGGCCGAAGTTACGCTGCAGCGCAGACAGGCGAGCAGCGGCAGGATGTGAACACCGGAAGTGCGAACAGACAGCCCGCACTTTATGCAGCAGCTCTGACATGTCAGGGTAGTTGTGAATGAACTTCTGCACCACCAAATTCAGCACATGCGCCAAGCAAGGTATGTGCGTCAAACCGGCTAGTCCCAGAGCTGCAACGAGATTTCGCCCATTATCGCACACCACCAGGCCGGGCTTGAGGCTCACCGGCAGCAACCATTCGTCGGTCTGTTGTTCTATTCCCCGCCACAACTCCTGTGCGGTGTGGGGCCTGTCCCCCAAACATATGAGTTTCAGTATGGCCTGCTGACGTTTACCCCGGGCTGTGCTGAAGTTGGTGGTGAAGGTGTGTGGCTGACTGGATGAGCAGGTGGAATAAGAGGAGGAGGAAGCTGAGTAGGAGGAGGTGGCAACAGGAGGCAAAGAATGTTGCCCTGCGATCCTTGGCGGCGGAAGGACGTGCGCCAATCAGCTCTCCGCCTGGGGCCCAGCTGCCACTACATTTACCCAGTGTGCAGTTAGGGAGATATAGCGTCCCTGGCCGTGCTTACTGGTCCACGTATCTGTGGTTAGGTGGACCTTGCCACAGATGGCGTTGCGCAGTGCACACTTGATTTTATCGGATACTTGGTTGTGCAGGGAAGGAACGGCTCTCTTGGAGAAGTAGTGCCGGCTAGGAACAACATACTGTGGGACAGCAAGCGACATGAGCTGTTTGAAGCTGTCTGTGTCCACCAGCCTAAATGACAGCATTTCATAGGCCAGTAGTTTAGAAATGCTGGCATTCAGGGCCAGGGATCGAGGATGGCTAGGTGGGAATTTACGCTTTCTCTCAAATGTTTGTGAGATGGAGAGCTGAACGCTGCCGTGTGACATGGTTGAGATGTTTGGTGACGGAGGTGGTGGTGGTGTTGGTGGTACATCCCCTGTTTGCTGGGCGGCAGGTGCCAACGTTCCTCCAGAGGCGGAGGAAGAGGCCGAGGCGGCAGCAGCAGAAGAGGCCGAGGCGGCAGCAGCAGAAGAGGCCGAGGCGGCAGCAGCAGAAGAGGTAGCAGGGGGAGCCTGAGTGACTTCCTTGTTTTTAAGGTGTTTACTCCACTGCAGTTCCTGCTTTGCATGCAGATGCCTGGTCATGCAGGTTGTGCTAAGCTTCAGAACGTTAATGCCTCGCTTCACGCTCTGATGGCACAGCGTGCAAACCACTCGGGTCTTGTCGTCAGCACATTGTTTGAAGAAGTGCCATGCCAGGGAACTCCTTGAAGCTGCCTTTGGGGTGCTCGGTCCCAGATGGCGGCGGTCAGTAGCAGGCAGAGTCTCTTGGCAGCGGGTGTTCTGCTTTTGCCCACTGCTCCCTCTTTTGCTACGCTGTTGGCTCGGTCTCACCACTGCCTCTTCCTCCGAACTGTGAAAGTCAGTGGCACGACCTTCATTCCATGTGGGGTCTAGGACCTCATCGTCCCCTGCATCGTCTTCCACCCAGTCTTGATCCCTGACCTCCTGTTCAGTCTTCACACTGCAGAAAGACGCAGCAGTTGGCACCTGTGTTTCGTCATCATCAGAGACATGCTGAGGTGGGAGATGTGTGAACGTGCTGGATCCACTGTCGGCCACCCAATTGACTAATGCCTGTACCTGCTCAGGCCTTACCATCCTTAGAACGGCATTGGGCCCCACCAAATATCGCTGTAAATTATGGCGGCTACTGGGACCTGAGGTAGTTGGTACACTAGGATGTGTGGCTGTGGCAGAACGGCCACGTCCTCTCCCAGCACCAGAGGGTCCACTAACACCACCACGACCATGTCCGCGTCTGTGTCCCTTACTAGATGTTTTCCTCATTGCTACCAGTTCACCACAATAAGAAAAATATTATTTGGCCCAATGTATTGAATTCAAATTCAGGCCTTTTTTTTACAGACACCTAACACTATCTGTCTACCTATTTAGGTACCGTATTACACTAATACAGGCACAGCAGTAACGACAGATTTAGCTGAATATAAATTTGAGGCCTAGTATTTAGGCGCTGGGTGACAGGTATAGGTTTACTGACAGAATTAGACTTGGAAATGCACAGTAGCGTGTGTGTGAAGTTATTAAGAATGACCCTATGTGCACCTCGAATCTTATATACCCTTTTAGGGATAGATTTAAAGTAGCTCTGATTCAGCAGAAACCACTTAATTAGGAAATTGCTAAATTGGGAATTGTATTTCAACCCAGAACAAAAACTGTGCTTTGACGGACACTAAATAACTTGACCAGCCACAGCAGTAACGACAGATTTAGCTGAATATAAATTTGAGGCCTATTATTTAGGCGCTGGGTGACAGGTATAGGTTTACTGACAGAATTAGACTTGGAAATGCACAGTACCGTGTGTGTGAAGTTATTCAGAATGACCCTATGTGCACCTTGATTCTTATATACCCTTTTAGGGATAGATTTAAAGTAGCTCTGATTCAGCAGAAACCACTAAATAGGATATTGCTAAATTGGGACTTGTATTTTAACCCAGAACAAAAACTGTGCTTTGACGGACACTAAATAACTTGACCAGCCACAGCAGTAACGACAGATTTAGCTGAATATAAATTTGAGGCCTATTATTTAGGCGCTGGGTGACAGGTATAGGTTTACTGACAGAATTAGACTTGGAAATGCACAGTAGCGTGTGTGTGAAGTTATTCAGAATGACCCTATATGCACCTTGAATCTTATATACCCTTTTAGGGATAGATTTAAAGTAGCTCTGATTCAGCAGAAACCACTAAATTAGGAAATTGCTAAATTGGGAATTGTATTTCAACCCAGAACAAAAACTGTGCTTTGACGGACACTAAATAACTTGACCAGCCACAGCAGTAACAACAGATTTAGCTGAATATAAATTTGAGGCCTATTATTTAGGCGCTGGGTGACAGGTATAGGTTTACTGACAGAATTAGACTTGGAAATGCACAGTAGCGTGTGTGTGAAGTTATTAAGAATGACCCTATGTGCACCTCGAATCTTATATACCCTTTTAGGGATAGATTTAAAGTAGCTCTGATTCAGCAGAAACCACTAAATTAGGAAATTGCTAAATTGGGAATTGTATTTCAACCCAGAACAAAAACTGTGCTTTGACGGACACTAAATAACTTGACCAGCCACAGCAGTAACGACAGATTTAGCTGAATATAAATTTGAGGCCTATTATTTAGGCGCTGGGTGACAGGTATAGGTTTACTGACAGAATTAGACTTGGAAATGCACAGTAGCGTGTGTGTGAAGTTATTCAGAATGACCCTATGTGCACCTTGATTCTTATATACCCTTTTAGGGATAGATTTAAAGTAGCTCTGATTCAGCAGAAACCACTAAATTAGGATATTGCTAAATTGGGAATTGTATTTTAACCCAGAACAAAAACTGTGCTTTGACGGACACTAAATAACTTGACCAGCCACAGCAGTAACAACAGATTTAGCTGAATATAAATTTGAGGCCTATTATTTAGGCGCTGGGTGACAGGTATAGGTTTACTGACAGAATTAGACTTGGAAATGCACAGTAGCGTGTGTGTGAAGTTATTCAGAATGACCCTATGTGCACCTTGAATCTTATATACCCTTTTAGGGATAGATTTAAAGTAGCTCTGATTCAGCAGAAACCACTAAATTAGGAAATTGCTAAATTGGGAATTGTATTTCAACCCAGAACAAAAACTGTGTTTTGACGGACACTAAATAACTTGACCAGCCAAAGCAGTAACGACAGATTTAGGTGAATATAAATTTGAGGCCTATTATTTAGGCGCTGGGTGACAGGTATAGGTTTACTGACAGAATTAGACTTGGAAATGCACAGTAGCGTGTGTGTGAAGTTATTCAGAATGACCCTATGTGCACCTTGAATCTTATATACCCTTTAAGGGATAAATTTAAAGTAGCTCTGATACAGCAGAAACCACAAAATTAGGAAATTGCTAAATTGGGAATTGTATTTCAACCCAGAACAAAAACTGTGCTTTGACGGACACTAAATAACTTGCCCAGCCACAGGAATAACCACAGATTTAGCTGACTATAAATTTGAGGCCTATTATTTAGGCGCTGGGTGACAGGTATACGTTTACTGACAGAATTAGACTGGTGTGACAGCTTGACCAACCACACTATTGAGGGTTAAATGCACTTGGTGACAGGCTCATCTTGCCCCTGATGTAGTATATGGCCAAAAAATAACCACACTATTGCTGGTTAAATGCACTTGGTGTGACAGCTTGACCCTGATGTAGGATTTAGCCAAAACACAACCACACCATTGAGGTTTAAATGCACTTGGTGACAGCTTGCCCTTGATTTAGTATATGTCCAAAAAATAACCAGACTATTGATGGTTAAATGCACTTGGTGTAACAGCTTGACCCTGATGTAGGATTTAGCCAAAAATCAACCACACTATTGAGGGTTAAATGCACTTGGTGGCAGCTTGTGCTGGCGCACCACAAGACACAAAATGGCCGCCGATCACCCCAGAAAAAAGTGACTGAAAAACGCTCTGGGCAGCCTAAAAACAGTGAGCAATTCAATAGCAGCAGTTCAATCATCCACAGCTGCAGATCAATCTCTGAATGAAGTCTTTTGGAGGAGTTAATCACTGCCTAATCTCGCCCTAACGTCGCAGCTGCAACCTCTCCCTATACTGATCAGAGCAGAGTGACGGGCGGCGCTATGTGACTCCAGCCTAAATAGAGGCTGGGTCACATGCTGCACTGGCCAATCACAGCCATGCCAATAGTAGGCATGGCTGTGACGGCCTCTTGGGGCAAGTAGTATGACGCTTGTTCAAAAAGCGCCAAGAAAGCGACGAACACCGATCCCGAACCCGGACTTTTACGAAAATGTCCGGGTTCGGGTCCGTGTCACGGACACCCCAAAATTCGGTACGAACCCGAACTATACAGTTCGGGTTCGCTCATCTCTAGTAGCAACATAAATTTGACCTCATCATTAGATATTAGTTTATTTTCTAATGCTTCTACAAGAATAGTTTCTAGATCCATGGAAAAATTGTATGTGGGGTCAGCCCCAAGAATTTGATAACATTTTTTGTCATTTAAGATATTCTGACACATTTGTTTATATTCTTGGTGGTTCATGACTACTAGGTTCCCACCTTTATCAGACGGTTTTAAAATGATGTCATGATCTGATTGAATTTTCATCATGGCTTCTATTTCTCTTTTTTCTAGATTAGAGTTGCTTTTTGTTTTTTTCTGTTCCAATTTTTCTAATTCTTTACTAACTAAGGTAAAAAATAGATCGATTGAACTTGTTTCCATCTGTGGGGGGGGACTTGACACTTTTGGGTTTGAGATTAGTAAATGGACCCTCACCTATTTTTCTCTCCCCTTCCAGGAGTAAATCTGCCATAGTTTTTACTAGTGGGAGTTCTTCCAAAGGGATCCCTAATTTGGTGCTTTCCTCTAGATCATTATGTCTAAAGAATTTTTGCCATTTGAGTTTACGGCAGAATAGGTAGACATCCTTCACCCACAAAAAAGAGTTATATCTTGTAGTCGGCACAAAGGATGTGCCTTTAGATAATATATCCAATTCTGTATTAGAAAATATTTTGTCGGTCAAATTGATGATTTGTCCTGTTTGATGTGTATCTATTTGTCTTGTCGGGGTCGTTCCCTGAGGTGATAAGGGATCCCCCCTGACTCTAAAAAATTGGACGGTAAACCAGATGATCCAGAAGAACTCGGTCCCTCTGAATATGTGGTTTTTGATTCGTTTCTGGTATTGCTTCCCCATTTTTGTTTTTTACCCCTGGGCCCTCTTTGTCCTTTGTATCCCTTATATCTGGGTCTCCCTCTAGAGTTATAATCTACAGATCTCTCAGTATCAGATGTCTCCACCTCCGAGGAAGAAACCTCTTTTGTCGGTGGTTTAGCTTTTTCACCTAGATATGTATATGCTCTTTATTCTTTAAATTCTAAGAGATCTTTTTTTATATTGATTATGTTTTCTCTCTTTTAATGAGATATGATATTTTTCAACAGAGATCTGCAGATTATTCTCTTTTTTAGGGAATTCAGGATCGTCCTTAAATTTTTTTTAGTCTGGCAGATGTTCGCTCTAATGTTACTCGTTACTCAATAATAGTCGCATTAAATTGAGAGAGCTCTCTGTCAGAGTTTTTTCCCACTTTAATAGTAGGTCAGGTGTTTGAGATCTAGTTGCCAGGGAGATGAAAATACGTAGGCCCTTGGGAACAATCTCAGCCTTGATATAACTATTTTTTGTGGGTGAAGGATGTCCACCTATTCTGCCGTAAACTCAAATGGCAAAATTTCTTTAGACATAATGATCTAGAGGAAAGCATCAAATTAGGGATCCCTTTGGAAGAACTCCCACTAGTAAAAACTATGGCAGATTTACTCCTAGAAGGGGAGAGAAAAATAGGTGAGGGTTCATTTACTAACCTCAAAACCAAAAGTGTCAAGTCCCCCCCACAGATGGAAACAAGTTCAATCGATCTATTTTTGACATTAGTTAGTAAAGAATTAGAAAAATTGGAACAGAAAAAAACAAAAAGCAACTCTAATCTAGAAAAAAGAGAAATAGAAGCCATGATGAAAATTCAATCAGATCATGACATAATTTTAAATCCGTCTGATAAAGGTGGGAACCTAGTAGTCATGAACCACCAAAGCTTTGGACCCATAAAGCCCGATTTTGTCTGGACAAATCCCCATCTCTCCCGCCTGCATCCTTGAGCGGGACAAAAGAGGTGCATTCCTTCCTCGTGGGGACCGACACATAAAAAAAGTATAGTGGTCTTGATACCTGGTCATAAAGCTAAGTTCCACAAATCATGTTACCCCCTGATGAACCTAATAAATATTAGGCGAAACGCGTCGGGGATTACTATTGAATATCAGATTTGGATTTATAGAGAATAACGGTGACATTCATCCATAAAGAGCACCATTTTTTCTTTTTTCCATTTTCTTTTTTATCCTGGAGCATTTATTATGTAGGGATTTTTAGGGACCGGTTAGCACTAGGTTCGGGGACAGGGAACCTCCACCATCAGGGGGCCGCCCTGGGCACAGCAGACCTCTAGGGATTCTAGGGGTAGCTGTTTTTTTTGTTTTTAGCCCTGCAATCTAGCGGGCTAGAATTATTTCCCCGTACCTATTTATTTAAGTGTATACCCTGTCACTACGTGTGTTTTTCCTCTTGGGGGCTACTACTCCCCCACCGAGTAATCTCGGTAAATGTAGAATTTTTTTCACTGTTGGTATATACATACCTATACCCACTTAAATATTTAATAAAGGTAATTTTAAAAAGTCACTTCCTTTTTCAAACATGCCCTTTTTCTTGTAGAAGCTTTAGAAAATAAACTAATATCTAATGATGAGGTCAAATTTATGTTGATACCACACCCACAAACTGCTACTTTCTATACCATCCCAAAAAAAAATTAATAAAGGACTTACCCCATTAAAGGGGCGCCCAATTGTTGCAGGCATCAATTCTCTGACACAAAATGCAGGTATCTATGTTGATAAAACCCTGAGAAACTATGTTACAGCATTACCCTCTTATATTAGAGATATGTCTGATTTATTGAGTAAAATAGATGGTATACAACTTGAGGATGACATCCTGATAGCTTCTATAGATGTAGAAGCTTTGTACAGTAATATCCCTCATGACAAAGGTCTACATGCCATTAATCACTTTCTAAAAAGCCGTGGGACTCAATTTAATGCGCATAGTAATTTTGTTCTTAAACTTATGGATTTTATCCTTAGACATAATTTCTTTCTATTTGACTCCAGATACTTCTACTAGCTCAGGGGCACAGCAATGGGGAGCGCCTGTGCCCCTACATATGAAAATTTGTTCCTGGGCTGGTGGGAGGATACTTTAGTTTTTTCGGATGAGAGCCCATGGACATCGAGGATAGTCTTCTGGGGCCGCTATATCAATGATATACTGATATTTTGGAGCGGCCCCAGACGACTGTTCTCGGATTTTATGGCCGATCTAAACAGAAACGAAATAGGCATGCATTTCACGTCGGAAATGTATGACCATGGTCTAGCATTTCTGGATTTATATATAACTCTGAAAGATGGCGTAATTAATACTAAAACTTATAGGAAACCCACAGCAACCAACAACTTGCTAAGGTGGGAAGGTTACCATCCAGAAAATTTGAAATGCGGTATCCAAAAAGGGACAGTATTTGTGAGTTCGCAGGAACTGTACCACACAAAAAGATTTTTTTTAGCCAGGCCAAAGATCTTAAAAGTAGATTTAACCAAAGAGGCTATCCAGATTACCCTTTACAAAGGGCCTTTAAATCAGCCTTAAATACCAATAGAATGGACCTTTTATCACCAAAGCCAAAGAAACCTG
Source organism: Bufo gargarizans (assembly GCF_014858855.1). NCBI lineage: Eukaryota > Metazoa > Chordata > Amphibia > Anura > Bufonidae > Bufo > Bufo gargarizans. The sequence goes on along the minus strand of NC_058081.1, from coordinate 433,610,312 downwards.
AAATGGATTCCATTTTTTGTATAATTGGAACATATGATACCTGCAATACAGAAGTGAGAAACATCTTCCTAAAATACTGGGATATGTTGCTATTGGATCCGGATATCCGTGATATTCTTCCAGCTAAACCTGCTATAACATACAGAAGGGGGAGATCGCTAGGTGACAGATTCGTTCATAGCCATTACACACCAGTCCAAAAATCCAGCACATGGCTAGATAGAAGACCTGGGGACTTTTAGATGCGGCTCATGTATAGCCTGTCCCTATATATGTCAAACAAAAACTTTCACTAGCAATATAACCAACAAAACATATAGTATTAGGTATTTTGCAAATTGCAAAACCACCGGGGTGGTATATTTATGCACATGTGTATGTCAACTTCAGTACATCGGTAAGACGAAGCGAGAATTCAGAAGAAGAATTGGGGACCATCTGGGAGATATCAAACATAAGAGAGATACCACCCTCTCTAGACATATTCATGATCTTCATGATGGAATCCCAAGTGTCTCAAATTCAGTGCCGTTGAGGTGATTCGTCCATCTCCAAGAGGAGGAGATCTAAATAAAAAAATCTTGCAAAAAGAGGCCGAGTGGACCTACCGACTTTAAACGGTGAGCCCACTCGGTCTCAATGAAATTTTGTCTTTCGGTTGTTTTATATAAAACGTGCCCGTTTATGGGGTGGACTTTCTTGGTTGTATGTAACCATATAGATTTATTGGATCGTATGGTATTTATACATATATATTCTTTTTGAAAACTTGGTATATCCAGTGAATGATCGTGATTATAATAAAATACGGACCAGACAAATAATATCGTTATCAGACCGGAATAGGTCTCTATTTAATTATCTTATATGTGCTAGTGGGAATTGGTATCTTAGGTAGGACATATCCCTAGTGTAATATTAAACAAGAAGAGATCCTCCTATTTATTCCTACTTGCGGTCCCATGCTATTAAACCAACTTGTGTCATTATATATATATATATATATATACACTCCATTGAGCTAGACTCCAAATAACCATATATATATATATATATATATATATATATATATAATTGCCTATATTTGTAGATTTGTAATCAATGGTGGGGTCCTCATACCCCCCCCCCCCCCTTTCTTACCAAAATATAGCCAGGCAAATTATAGTTATCTTTATATCATTATTGAATTCTTGATATAGGGTTTCTCTATGGTTGGAACGCATTTGCGTTCCACCGTTCACTTTTTACCACCTTCCAGCGTACGCCTTCCGGTCTATGGCCGCTTTGGAACGCATATGCGTTCCAGTACTAGTTACGTCAGTTCCGGCGCACTAGTTACGCAGTTCCGGCGCAGTTCCTGCCCATTCATGCGTCTCACACGGCATGACGCGATCCGGTGTGCGTTCCACAGACGTCCCATGGATGGGAGCCTGCGCACCCGCAATGACGCACTTCCGGATCGGGTATCGATGGTGGTGGAACGCACGCCGGAGTCTAAAAATAATGAGGTACGCACCTGTCTATGTTTTCAATAATTATAGTGGGTATATATAGGGGAGCAGGTCCAGGCATTACTCTGGACTGCATTATTCAGTTGGATCATCTATAGAGAGCGACTGTGCTATTGGCGATTGTGCCATATTCTTATATATATTTTTTGCATCTCTTTGTGGACATCCCTTGATGAATCCGGTGACAACTTTTTTGGAGGAAACGCGTTGGAATTAACATCCAAATATTTTTGGGGGATTAACATCTATATATTTTTTGTGTTATCTGCTGACAATGGGAGTTTGTTTTCTATAGGGTCAGAATAACAGGGTCAGCCACCGATAAGTGGGGTCGCTCCTTTAGGGGTGATTCTCCCGCATTTAGGCGGGAGACCTCTCCGCTTTTAGGCAGGGCCTTATCAGTTGGCTAGGGATACTGTTCTCCCAGATACCTCACTCTCTCTGCACAAGGAGAGACAGTGATTTTATTACTGTTTTTCCTCAGTACATCCTGCAGTGAAGACCTATTATAGGAACCTTGGTGGACCCTTCTACCACAAATTCGTTCATCTACTGTGGCTGGATACATCTCCTTCAAACTTTCATATATAGTGGTGACTATATAGTCCAAAATTGTAGTTACCCAGTGTCTGCTAAAACACACAATTCTATTGTATATATGCAGCTATCTAAATTCTCTTTGTGGGACCTATTTTAAATTGATAAAGTTAAGTTTTAGTAGGACAATTATTCAGTGATATACACTGCAAAAGAGCGTGAAATATCCAAAATACAAACATGAGCAATTGCGCTGCAGTATAACAATCGCTGCTTTATGCCGGTATTCATGTCTATTCTGCACAAGGTAAAGACAAGTCCTGAGGGATCCATGCCTGGTTCATTTTAATGAACGTGAGCTTGTCCACATTGGCTGTGGAAGGGCGGCTAAACGTTCAGATAATAAACACACGTTCAGATAATACACTGGCTACAGGGCAGGCCAGCACCTCTAAGGCGTAAAGGGCAAGCTTAGGCCATGTGCCCAATTTGGAGACCCAGAAGTTGAAAGGGGCAGACCAGTCATTCAGTACGTGTAGGCGTACGTACACATACTGCTCCACCATGTTAGTGAAATGCTGCCTCCTGCTAAGACATTCCATATCAGCTAGTGGTGCTGGTTTTTGTGGTTTGCTGACAAAGCTTTTCCATATTTTGGCAATGCTAACCGTGCCTTCTGAGGTGCTGGCAGTGCCACAGCTGCGTTGGCGACCTCTTCCTCGTCCTCTGCCTTCGCCTTGTGCTTCCACTGTGCCCCCACTGTCAGGTGAGAATGCCACCAGTAGCGCGTCTACCAGCTTGTGCTTGTACTCGCGCATCTTACGATCACGCTCCAGTGACGGAATTAAGGACGGTAGGTTGTCCTTGTAACAGGGATCCAGCAGTGTGGCCACCCAGTAATCAGCACAAGTTAGAATGTGGGCAGCTCAGCGTTCATTGCAGAGACACTGCAGCATGTAATCGCTGCCAGAGGCAACGAAAAGCAGTCCTCTGTGGGAGGTGAATCGTCTATGTCATCTGTATCCCCCCATCCACACACCAGTGATGGCCATGAGCTGGTTTGGGTGCCAGCCTGCTGTGAACATGGTTCCTCCTCCTCCATCTCCTCATCCTCCACCTCATCATCCTCCAGAACTGTGCCCTGGCTGGACAATTGTGTACCCTGGGTTTGTGGGTGCAGGAACCCACCCTCAGAGCCACTTGGGAATTACTGGCCGGAAACCCTATGAAATGATCCCTCTTCCTCCTCCTCCTGTGCGACATCCTCTTCCATCACCGCCAGAACCGTTTTTTCAAGGAGGCATAGAAGTGGGATAGTAACACTGAGAACGGCGTTATCGGCACTGGCCATGTTGGTGGAGTACTCGAAACAGCGCAACAAGGAACACAGGTCTCGCATGGAGGCCCAGTCATTGGTTGCGAAGTGGTGCTGTTCCACCGAGCGACTCACCCGTGTGTGCTGCAGCTGAAACTCCAGTATCGCCTGCTGCTGCTCGCACAGTCTGGCCAGCATGTGCAAGGTGGAGTTCCATCTTGTGGGCACGTCGCATATGGGGCAGTGATCAGGAAGGCCTAAGTTACGCTGCAGCGCTAACAGGTGAGCAGCAGCAGGGTGAGAACGCAGAAAGCGCGCACAGACTGCCAGCACTTTCTGCAGCAGCTCTGACATATCGGGGTAATTTTTAAGGAATCTCTGCACCACCAAATGCAGCTTATGCGTCTGGCTAGGGATGTGCGTCAAACCGGCTAGTCCCAGAGCTGCTACGAGATTTTCGCCCATTATCGCACACCACCAGGCCGGGTTTGAGGCTGACTGGCACAAACCACTCATCCGTCTGTTGTTCAAGGCCCGTCCACAGCTCCTGAGCGGTGTGGGGTTTGTCCCCCAAACAGATACGTTTTAAAACTGTCTGCTGTCAATTACCCCTGGCTGTGCTGAAGTTGGTGGTGAAAGTGTTGCGCTGACCAGATGAGGAGCTGGTAGAGTATGAGGAAGCAGAGTAGGAGGAGGAAGCAACAGGAGGCAAACTGAAGCGCCCCGCAATCCTCAGTAGTGGAAGGACATGCGCCAAACTGCTATCCGCCTCAGGCCCAACTGCCACTGCATTTACCCAGTGTGCTGTTATGGAGATATAACGGCCCTGACCATGCTTACTGGTCAACGTATTCGTAGTCAGGTGCACCTTGCCACAGATAGCATTGCGCAGTGCACACCTGATTTTGTCCCCTACTTGGTTGTGAAGGGAAGGGATGACTCGCCTTGAAAAGTAGTGGCGGCTGGGCACGACGTACTGTGGTACAGCCACCGTCATAAGGCCTCTAAAACTATCCATCTCCACCAGACGGAATTACAGCATTTCAAATGCCAGTAATTTAGAAATGCTGGCATTCAGGGCTAGGGATCGCGGGTGGGTAAGGGGGTACTTCCTCTTCCTCTCCAGCAGTTTGGGATATGGAGAGCTGAACGCTTCCGTGGGCTTTTAAAACTCTGTGTCTCCCCTTGACGGAATGACAGCATTTCAAAGGCCAGTCATTTTGAAATGCTGGCATTCAGGGCAGGGATTGCAGCTGGGCAGGGGGGTACTTCCTCTTTCGCTCCAGTGTTAGATAGAGAGAGATAGAGAGTTGAACGCTTTCATGGGACAATGTGGAGATGCTTAGTGACCCAGGTGGTGGTGTTGCTAGCAGATCCTCCGTTTTCAGGGTGGCAGGTGCCACTGTCACTCCAGAGGTGAAAGAAGAGGCCAAGATTTCAGCAGTAGAGGAAGCAGGAGGAGCCAGAGACCTTTCTTGGTTTTTGAGGTGTCTACTCCACTGCAGCTTGTGCTTTGCACTTAAATGCCTGGTCATGCAGGTTGTGCTAAGGTTGAGAACGTTTATGCCTCACTTCAGGCGTGCAAACCACTCGTGTCTTGTCGGCAGCACATTGCCAGGGAACTCCTTGGAGCTGGCTTTGGTGTGCTCGGTCCCTTGCTGCGGTGGGCAGTAGGAGGCGTACTGTCTAGAGGATGGCCTCTCCGCTTTACATTCTGCTCCCTCTTCTGCTGTGCTGGTGGCTCTGTGCGACCACCGCCTCCTCCTCCTCCGAACTACATAGGTCACTCGCATGACCTTGATTCCATGTGGGGCCGAGGACCTCATCGTCCTCCATATCATCTTCTACCCAATCTTCACCCCTGCCTTCCTTGTCGGTCTGCACACTTTCCAAAGCCCCAGCAGTTGGCACCTGTGTTTCGTCATCATCCGAGACGTGCTGCGATGGTCCTCCAATGTACTCATCTTGAAAGATAAGTGGTTGGGCATCGGTGCATTCAATCTCTTCCACTTCTGGGGCAGGGCTAGGTGGATGGCCCTGGGAAACCCTGCTAGCAGAGTCATCAAAAAGCAGAAGAGACTACTGCATGACTTTCAGACTGCTTGGCTGATTTGCAAGGGGGTGAGGTGAAAGACTGATGGACATCGGCTGCTCGTGCCAACTGTGGTATGTCAGCAGGAGACTGGGTGGGAGACAATGTGAAGGAACTAGAGGCACTGTCAGCAATCCCATCTACAAACCGGATTCCCAAAAAGTTGGGACACTAAACAAATTGTGAATAAAAACTGAATGCAATGATGTGGAGATGGCAAATGTCAATATTTTATTTGTAATAGAACGTAGATGACAGATCAAACGTTTAGTCCGAGTAAATGTATCATTTTAAAGGAAAAATACGTTGGTTCAAATCTTCACGGTGTCAACAAATCCCAAAGTTGGGACAAGTAGCAATAAGAGGCTGGAAAAAGTAAATTTGAGCATAACGAAGAGCTGGAAGACCAATTAACACTAATTAGGTCAATTGGCAACATGATTGGGTATAAAAAGAGCTTCTCAGAGTGGCAGTGTCTCTCAGAAGCCAAGATGGGTAGAGGATCACCAATTCCCACAATGTTGCGCAGAAAGATAGTGGAGCAATATCAGAAAGGTGTTACCCAGCGAAAAATTGCAAAGACTTTGCATCTATCATCATCAACTGTGCATAACATCATGCAAAGATTCAGAGAATATGGAACAATCTCTGTGCGTAAGGGTCAAGGCCGTAAAACCATACTGGATGCCCGTGATCTCCGGGCCCTTAAACGACACTGCACCACAAACAGGAATGCTACTGTAAAGGAAATCACAGAATGGGCTCAGGAATACTTCCAGAAACCATTGTCAGTGAACACAATCCACCGTGCCATCCGCCGTTGCCAGCTGAAACTCTACAGTGCAAAGAAGAAGCCATTTATAAGCAAGATCCACAAGCTCAGGCGTTTTCACTGGGCCAGGGATCATTTAAAATGGAGTGTGGCAAAATGGAAGACTGTTCTGTGGTCAGACGAGTCACGATTCAAAGTTATTTTTGGAAATCTGGGACGCCATGTCATCCGGACCAAAGAGGACAAGGACAACCCAAGTTGTTATCAACGCTCAGTTCAGAAGCCTGCATCTCTGATGGTATGGAGTTGCATGGGTGCGTGTGGCATGGGCAGCTTGCATGTCTGGAAAGGCACCATCAATGCAGAAAATATATTCAGGTTCTAGAACAACATATGCTCCCATCCAGACGTCATCTCTTTCAGGGAAGACCCTGCATTTTTCAACAAGATAATGCCAGACCACATTCTGCATCAGTCACAACATCATGGCTGCGTAGGAGAAGGATCCGGGTACTGAAATGGCCAGTCTGCAGTCCAGCTCTTTCACCTATAGAGAACATTTGGTGCATCATAAAGAGGAAGGTGCAACAAAGAAGGCCCAAGACGATTGAACAGTTAGAGGCCTGTATTAGACAAGAATGGGAGAGCATTCCTATTTCTAAACTTGAGAAACTGGTCTCCTCGGTCCCCAGACGTCTGTTGAGTGTTGTAAGAAGAAGGGGAGATGCCACACAGTGGTCAAAATGGCCTTGTCCCAACTTTTTGGGGATTTGTTGACACCATGAAATTCTGATTCAACATATTTTTCCCTTAAAATGGTACATTTTCTCAGTTTAAACATTTGTTCCGTGATTTATGTTCTATTCTGAATAAAATATTGGAAGTTGGCACCTCCACATCATTGCATTCAGTTTTTATTCACGATTTGTAGTGTCCCAACTTTTTTGGAATCCGGTTTGTACTATCGCCTGTACTTGTTCAGGCTTCACCATTCATAGAGCAGCATTAGGCCCGACCAAATACCGCTGAAGGTTTTGTCGCCTACTCGCACCTGAAGAAGGGGTTTCACTTGTGCGTGTAGCTGACACAGATCGACCACATCCTCTCCCTGCAACAGGAGCTCCACCAGCAGCACCACGACATGGGCCATGTCCCTTATTTGAAGCTTTCCTCATATTTTTCAAATTTTGGATCTTGCCCTAAATGGGTGTTTAATTAATAGTAGAATAAAATGACAGTATGTAAAGCGTGTATCTCACACGGTCTGAACCAGTGTAGGCCTGAATTAAATATTTATTTGCCCAAAATGGCTGTATTTCAAATGGCTGTATTTCAAATCCTTGAATCAAACCCCTGTATGTAGAGGGTGTATCTCACAGGGCCAGAACCAGTGTAGGCCTGAAGTAAATATTTCTTTGCCCAAAATGGCTGTATTTCAAATGTCTGATTCAAACCCCTGTATGTAGAGGGTGTATATCACAGTGCCAGAACCAGTGTAGGCCTGAAGTAAATATTTCTTTGCACAAAATGGCTGTAGTTCAAATGCCTGATTCAAACCCCTTTATGTAGAGGGGGTAACTCACATGGTCTGAACCAGTGTAGGTCTGAAGTTAATATTTCTTTGCACAAAATGGCTGTATTTCAAATCCCTGAATCAACCCCCGGTATGTAGAGGGGGTATCTCACAGGGCCTGAACCAGTGTAGGCCTAAGTTAAATATTTATTTGCTCAAAATGGCTGTATTTCGAATGGCTGTATTTCAAATGCCTGATTCAAACCCCTGTATGTAGAGGGTGTATCTCACAGGGCCACAACCAGTGTAGGCCTGAAGTAAATATTTCTATGCACAAAATGGCTGTATTTCAAATGGCTGTATTTAAAAAATGCCTGACTCAAACCCCTGTATGTAGGGGGGGGGGGGGGGGGGCGGTATCTCACACGGTCTGAACCAGTGTAGGCCTGAAGTAAATATTTCTTTGCACAAAATGGCTGTATATCAAATGGCTATATTTTAAATCCCTGAATCAAACCCTTGTATGTAGAGGTTGTATCTCACACGGTCTGAACCAGTGTAGGCCTGAAGTAAATATTTATTTGCACAAAATGTCTGTATTTCAAATGCCTGATTCAAACCCCTGTATATAGAGGGGGTATCTCACAGTGCCTGAACCAGTGTAGGCCTGAAGTAAATATTTATTTGCACAAAATGGCTGTATTTCAAATCCCTGAATCAAACCCCTGTATGTAGAGGAGGTATCTCACAGGGCCTGAGCCAGTATAGGCCTTAATTCAATATTGGTGCACCAGATTGGAGGTATTTAAAATTTCTGAATGTAACCCAAAATGTATTAAGGGTGTATCTCACAATGACATCTGCACCAAAGGCTGCCAACTAAATGTTTTGTGCCCAAACAAGTGCTTGTTTAACAACTGAATTTGACAGCAGTATATAAGCCTGTAATTTCACACGTGCTGATGCTGCAAGGCCTGAAAATAGTGTTTTTTGTAAAAAAAAAAAATGTGTGTTTTTCAAACCCAAGAAAATGATGGGTGTATTTATAGCTTCAATTGCACACTGACTAATCAAGATGTTGTAGATTGTGAAAAAAGTGTTTTTTTGGTAACAGAATATGAAAGCTGTATACAGGTCCTTCTCAAAAAATTAACATATTGTGATAAAGTTCATTATTTTCTGTAATGTACTGATAAACATTAGACTTTTATATATTTTAGATTCATTACACACCAACTGAAGTAGTTCAAGCCTTTTATTGTTTTAATATTGATGATTTTGGCATACAGCTCATGAAAACCCCAAATTCCTATCTCAAAAAATTAGCATATCATGAAAAGGATCTCTAAACGAGCTATTAAACTAATCATCTGAATCAACTAATTAACTCTAAACACCTGCAAAAGATTCCTGAGGCTTTTCAAAACTCCCAGCCTGGTTCATTACTCAAAACCGCAATCATGGGTAAGACTGCCGACCTGACTGCTGTCCAGAAGGCCATCATTGACACCCTCAAGCAAGAGGGTAAGACACAGAAATAAATTTCTGAACGAATAGGCTGTTCCCAGAGTGCTGTATCAAGGCACCTCAGTGGGAAGTCTGTGAGAAGGAAAAAGTGTGGCAGAAAACACTGCACAACGAGAAGAGGTGACCGGACCCTGAGGAAGATTGTGGAGAAGGACCGATTCCAGACTTTGGGGGACCTGCGGAAGCAGTGGACTGAGTCTGGAGTAGAAACATCCAGAGCCACCGTGTACAGGCGTGTGCAGGAAATGGGCTACAGGTGCTGCATTCCCCAGGTCAAGCCACTTTTGAACCAGAAACAGCGGCAGAAGCGCCTGACCTGGGCTACAGAGAAGCAGCACTGGACTGTTGCATGTCATTCGGAAATCAAGGTGCCAGAGTCTGGAGGAAGACTGGGGAGAGGGAAATGCCAAAATGCCTGAAGTCCAGTGTCAAGTACCCACAGTCAGTGATGGTCTGGGGTGCCATGTCAGCTGCTGGTGTTGGTCCACTGTGTTTTATCAAGGGCAGGGTCAATGCAGCTAGCTATCAGGAGATTTTGGAGCACTTCATGCTTCCATCTGCTGAAAAGCTTTATGGAGATGAAGATTTCATTATTCAGCACGACCTGGCACCTGCTCACAGAGCCAAAACCACTGGTAAATGGTTTACTGACCATGGTATTACTGTGCTCAATTGGCCTGCCAACTCTCCTGACCTGAACCCCATAGAGAATCTGTGGGATATTGGGAAGAGAAAGTTGAGAGACGCAAGACCCAACACTCTGGATGAGCTTAAGGCCGCTATCGAAGCATCCTGGGCTTCCATAACACCTCAGCAGTGCCACAGGCTGATTGCCTCCATGCCACGCCGCATTGAAGCAGTCATTTCTGCAAAAGGATTCCCGACCAAGTATTGAGTGCATAACTGAACATAATTATTTGAAGGTTGACTTTTTTTTGTATTAAAAACACTTTTCTTTTATTGGTCGGATGAAATATGCTAATTTTTTTAGATAGGAAATTTGGGTTTTCATGAGCTGTATGCCAAAATCATCAATATTAAAACAATAAAAGGCTTGAACTACTTCAGTTGGTGTGTAATGAATCTAAAATATATAAAAGTCTAATGTTTATCAGTACATTACAGAAAATAATGAACTTTATCACAATATGCTAATTTTTTTAGAAGGACCTGTACAGTACAGACCAAAAGTTTGGACACACCTTCTCATTCAAAGAGTTTTCTTTATTTTCGTGTCTATGAAAATTGTAGATTCACACTGAAGGCATCAAAACTATAAATTGACACATGTGGAATTATATACATAACAAAAAAGTGTGAAACAACTGAAAATATGTCATATTCTAGGTTCTTGAAAGTAGCCACCTTTTGCTTTGATTACTGCTTTGCACACTCTTGGCATTCTTTTGATGAGCTTCAAGAGGTAGTCACCTGAAATGGTCTTGAAGGAGTTCCCAGAGATGCTTAGCACTTGTTGGCCCTTTTGCCTTCACTCTGCGGTCCAGCTCACCGCAAACCATCTTGATTGGGTCCAGGTCCGGTGTCTGTGGAGGCCAGGTCAACTGGTGCAGCACCCCATCACTCTCCTTCATGGTCAAATTGCCCTTACACAGCCTGGAGGTGTGTTTGAGGTCATTGTCCTGTTGAAAAATAAATAATGGTCCAACTAAACGCAAACCGGATGGAATAGCATGCCGCTGCAAGATTCTGTGGTAGCCATGCTGGTTCAGTATGCCTTCAATTTTGAATAAATCCCCAACAGTGTCACCAGAAAAGCACCGCCACACCATCACACCTCCTCCTCCATGCTTCACGGTGGGAACCAGGCATGTAGAGTCCATCCGTTCACCTTTTCTGCGTCGCACAAACACACAGTGGTTGGAACCAAAGATCTCAAATTTAGACTCATCAGAGTCTAAATGGTCTATTGTCCATTCCTTGTGTTCTTTAGCCCAAACAAGTCTCTTCTGCTTGTTGCCTGTCCTTAGCAGTGGTTTCCTAGCAGATATTCTACCATGAAGGCCTGATTCACATAGTCTCCTGTGTCAGCGCAATTCATGCGCTTTCCTTCTTCTTTGTATGGTGCCAAATCAATTAGAAGTATAAGTATGTGTATACCATACTGCTTTACAATGAGACCAGACACACTAGGTGGTTTCATGAAAGCATCTTCTCTCTTCCCTGAGCCATGGTAGAAGAGACGCCGCCCTTTATTCACATTACATTGACTTAAATAGCAGACATGACATCACAAAAGGGGTGTTCCTTAAGAAGAGACTATTGGCTCCTTAACCTGATAGGTGTGGTTTGAGCAACTTCAACTGTGTTCATAGGTATATTTGTAAACTGTAATGTAATCCCCTCTTCCCCCTCCCTTATTTACCTTAAACAAAAGAATGCACACATGGCTCTGGCTTGCGGCCATCTTGTGGACAAAAATGTGTACTACAGAATAATGTTTCAAACCAGATACACATCTCTCACACCTGTTAACAGTTGTTTTAGAGATGTGTCTGCTGCTAGAACTCTGTGTGGCATTGACCTGGTCTCTAATCTGAGCTGCTGTTAAACTGCGATTTCTGAGGCTGGTGACTCGGATGAACTTATCCTCCGCAGCAGAGGTGACTCTTGGTCTTCCTTTCCTGGGGCAGTCCGCATGTGAGCCAGTTTCTTTGTAGCGCTTGATGTTTTTTGTGACTGCACATTGGGGACACTTTCAAAGTTTTCCCAATTTTTCGGATTGACTGACCTTCATTTCTTAAAGTAATGATGGTCACTCGTTTTTCTTTACTTAGCTGCTTTTTTCTTGCCATAATACAAATTCTAAGACTATTCAGTAGGACTATCAGCTGTGTATCCCCTTGACTTCTCCACAGCGCAACTGATGGTCCCAACCCCATTTATAAGGCAAGAAATCCCACTTATTAAACCTGACAGGGCACACCTGTGAAGTGAAAACCATTTCAGGTGACTACCTCTTGAAGCTCATCAAGAGAATGCCAAGAGTGTGCAAAGCAGTAATCAAAGCAAAAGGTGGCTACTTTGAAGAACCTAGAATGACATATTTTCAGTTGTTTCACACTTTTTTGTTATGTATATAATTCCACATGTGTTAATTCATAGTTTTGATGCCTTCAGTGTGAATCTACAATTTTCATAGTCATGAAAATAAAGAAAACTCTTTGAATGAGAAGGTGTGTCTAAACTTTTGGTCTGTACTGTATATTAAACTTGAATTTAACACTTGCAGAACAGGAAAATACAGTTTTTTTGGGTGTTTTTTTATAACCCCAGAAAATGATGGGTGTACTTCTACCTTAAATTGCACACTGACTAATCCAGATGTTGTAGTTTACCCAAAAAATTGTGATTTGCAATGTCCCAAAAGCTCAGATGCAGTGCAGGTGCACTGAGCTTGCATAAAATGGCCGCCGCCACCCACCTAACTAACAGAATTATAAAAGTTATATTTTTTTTTTGTCAATGGCCTCAGGGCAGGGTAAAACGATTGTGTCCTGCACCAACACAACTATTTCTCTGTAGATCGCCGAGTTAGATTCTCTCCTATTCTCTCCCTGAAATCACAAGTCCAGCAGCATCCTCTCCCTACACTGGCAACAGCAGAGTGACGCGCAGCGCTACATTACTCAAACTTATATAGAGCTGGGTCACATGCTGCTCTGGCCAATCACAGCCATTCCATTAGTATGCATGGCTGTGATGGCTTCTAAGATCAGACAGTTAACCGCTTGTTGATTGCTGTGCAACCTTTCAAAAAGCGCCAATAAAGCGCCGAAAACCGAACCCGAACTTTTACGAAAAAGTTCGGGTTTGGGTTTGGGGGTCCAAAAATCCTAAAGTTCGGTACGAACCCAAACTTTACAGTTCGGGTTCGCTTAACCCTAGTGATAATCCCTCTTATAAAAGCCTTTGCGACATCCCATACCATGTCATTTTCAGTTGACCCCTCATTTATCTCAAAATATTCCCTAATCTCTTTTAATATCTTGTTGTGAATACCCATTATATTAATCCATCCTAAACTTATATTCATCCCTCCATTTTTTTTTTGTGTTTTTATATTTATAATAATTGAATTGTGATCCGAAATCCCTCGTCTTCCATACTTAACCTGTTCAATATCCTGTGCACATTTATTATCGGTAAAAACTAAATCAATCCATGATAAACGCCTATGTGTTTTTAAAAAACATGAATATCTTTTTAGCTTTGGGTACATCTCCCTCCAAATATCGATTCAATCTAATTTTGTTGTTATATCTCTTAGTTTTGACCCGGTATTAATTAATTGGGGATTATTTAATCTATATCTGTCCATTTGACCATCCATTACATTATTGAAATCTCCCATAACTAGGAGTCTCCCACCTTGAGCACAAACTCATTTATTTTTAATAAAACATCTGATCTAAAAGGGGGGGGGGTATATATACACATTAGCTATTATCCATGGACTGCCTTCCAATATATAATCCATAAGGACATATCGACCTTCCTCATCTATAGCTGTATTTACTATTTTAATGTCTATGTTTCGATGGATCAATATACTCACTCCTCTCGCATATGATGAGAAAACCGAATGAAAGGCATATTGCACCCATGGCCTATCAAGCCCTGTTGTCGTCTCGCCTGTCAGATGTGTTTCTTGTAAGCAGACTATGGCGGGAAGAATCCTATGTATTGAATCAAAAACCGCAACTCTCTTTATTCCCCTACTAAATCCCCTAATATTCCCTGAGATAAGTCTCATCCAATCTCATTATGGCGGTAATCTATTTCCTGTCTATCAATATGAACCGGGGGGGAGGGCACCAGGGGGAGCAGAGGAGGGGGGAAAAGGGGAAGCAAAAAATAAATAAATAAATTCCCCCTTTTTCCTCCTACCCAGGAGTAAACGTCGCAACAGGTTACAGACCCCTCCCTAACCCACCCTACTTGAATGGCCCAGGATAACATCCGAACCTGGCCCTCTCTCCTGCATTGCTCCCTCCCGACTAGGCCCCAGCCCTATTTCCTCAAGTTTTTATCTTTTCTTTAATTTTATTATTCTCGCACCACCTCAACTGTGTCAAAGAACCAAGTTTTATTCTCCCATTCAACTCTCAACTTAGCTGGAAACATCATTGAGCACTTTACATTTTTTAAGCGCAACATTTTTTTTATGTCAATAAATTGACTTCTTTTTCTTACTGTTTCTGCATAATCAGAGAATAACATTATTGCTGTACCCGCATATTCTAATTTGCCCTTAATTCTTGACCTGCGTATAACCTCCTCCTAATTACTAACCGATAAAAAGTTAATTATAATTGGTCGTGGTCTTGTACCCGTAAGGGGCAACCTTGCTGACAATCTATGAACTTGCTTTATAAAGTTTTTATAATCTAAAATATCCTGACCTAATTGCTCCCTTAACCAGGTTTGTATAAAGCCACAAGGGTTGCATCCTTCCACGCCCTCCGGAAACCCCAAACATCTCAAGTTGGGCTTCCTGGATCTATTTTCCAAATCCAATAGTTTATTTTTAAGTTCTCTGTTTTCCTCCTTTAATACACTTTTTTCTTTAACTATTGTCTGTAGCAGGTTCTCAGCATCAGATGTTCTCTCTACTTCTACCAGCCTGTCTTTATATTTTTGTAAGTCTGTCCTAAGGAGTCCCACCGTTTATTTTTTCTCTCTGGAGAGAGAGATCCTGTATTGCCAGGTTACATTTTTTTATTTATTGAAATATATCCTGCTTGGCCCCTGCTCCTCCTGGGCAGGGATAATTCTTTCCACCTCTTTTAACTGATTATTGCCTCTCCCTCCAGACTGGAATTCATCAACCGGTGGTCTCATTAGATTTCTCTATAAAACAAGTAGGTTCCCCCTCAGGAATTTGAGATATAGCATCCTTCTTTCTCCTAGGGGGGCTGATTTGTCCACATGTGTTAATCAATAATTGTTGTTTTGATCTGTCTGCTCTCTTAAACATAGGAGAGATCGAGGTATTTAATTCTGGTTGGGTTCTCCACTTTTTTCCTGCCCCCTGTCTAGACATTTCAACTTTTTTTTTTCTTTTCATCCTTCCTTCCCCTTCCCCCTCTTCTAATACAATCAACCAATTAATAAATTTAGTGAAGGGCAAGACAGAATAATTCAGTATACATAAATAATTAATAATTCATGAAGCAGTTCTCCAGAAGTAGTTCATCAACTGCGACTCGACTTTCGCCCAGCACCAGATTATAAACCTGCTCCAACTCAAAGTAGTCAAGCCAGCCGCTCCTAGCTTAGCAATCGCCGAGCAATATTCCTGATTTTCAGTCAATTCAGCTTGTACAATCGAGGAGGTCAAACTTGTCCCAGTACTATTATTGGGCTAGCCAGGAACTACAATCATGCATAGAGAATAAAATAAAGGAGAGTTTGGAGTTAGGGGCCAGTCCAGAACCTTCCAATCTACTACGTATTCCGCTACCAGCAAGCAGCAATACCAACAGGCAAAGGCCGGCCTGAAGGGACAGGGAGAGAGAACTCCAAGGATTATAATCTTCCAGTCATAAAAAAAAAAAATATGTCCTTTGCTAAACTCACAGGGGGATTACATAAAATCGGTGGCTAGTATCTAGATTATTCCTCATACCCATGGACTCCAACAAATATCCCAGTTTTTTAGAATACCAGGCTGATGTCCCACCAGGTTTGGGGAGGGAGGATTCACAAAGACGGATTTTTGATCCAGTTAATATAGCGTTACTCTGCCGGTTTCCACTTACTGTATCACCATCGGTGGCATTAGCCCCTCTCCCTCCAACTCCGAGGTACAGCCTTGTCTACTGTGCATATACTTCAGGGGGGAGAGGGAGACCACAATCGGCTCCCGTGTTAAAGCTTTAGAGCCGTTTAATGACGACCTCCACTCCCCTCACCCCCCCTTGCACCGGATCTCGATCCGCCTCACTCCATACACTGCACTTCTCACCCGCTCCCAATCTCATCAGGGAGGGGGAGGATGGAAAACCTTTAGACCGGAGAAACAGCCTTCCACCAAGCACCAACACCGGGCTTCACCTGTATTCCAGCCCCAATCTCTGTCCAGGACATAAACCATTCAGTAGGGTCCAGCTTCACAGACCCTCCGCTCGTAATAAACAGAACATGGAGACGGCAACTTCAACAGTGATCCACCGCAGGATTCACATTCAAAAGTCGCGGGTCAGTCATCCATAGCGGCGGCATCTCACATGAAGGATTGGGCGTTCACCATTATGGAGGGAGGTGTGCGTGTCACCTACGTGCGCCTGCACGCATGCTCGCCACGGATATTAGTAACACTTTAATGGGGAAATTATGGATATTCTACCAAAAAAGCACAGACTGAAAGAACTTGCAGGCAACTCAACAGTTAACATGTAACACAGGTCGGCTGCTGAAATCAGAGCTTACTTTTCCTGCTGCCAATGGTCCTATTTCCGTACTTGTACAGCAATTATATGCTATACGGTCACTGCTACCACTCACCTGCCACAGTGTTGGTGCTAACGTTATGGCACATAATTGATGTAGGCAGTGATTGCCTAAAGTGGTCACATGTCAGTGCAGCATACCATCGCTGGAGCAAACTGTGACCAGACTGGGACCACAGGACTGACAGCGCTGGAATAGCATCAGTATGGCATGAGCAGGTCAGCTACATCTTCTTAAGGTTTATAGTAAAATACTGAAAAGCCTGGATACACAGCATTTTTTTTTTTTTGGGGGGGGGGGGGGGTTAGGAGTTTTCTCTGTAGGCTTCTCTAATGTGTGAGAATAAAGTCTTTCGGGACCTTCTCCAGAGTCAGAACCCCTTCTTTGGACTAATGCGTTGAATATTTTACCATCTTGGTAAAAAAAAAAAAAAAAAAAAAAAGGTCAGCGCCCATAATGTTTTCAACAACAGTTAAAAAAAAAAAAAATATTTTGCAAATCTGCAGCAAGAAAAAATGAGTATGGATTTGGTTACATAATAATCACATGACCAAGGTCCCCATGCATGCTGTGTATAGTGAATCTATAGAATGTTGTTGTTTCTGTGCATGAGTTGCGTTTCTGGAGGTGACCGTGTTTCCTGTATGAGGTCGGTAGACAGGAGTGGATTCATGGTTGTCATATAACTATATGGAAAATCTGAAAAAAGTGTTTTCTTCTGCTAGTGCTGGGTAGTAAAATAAAAAATTATATATGTTGCTTGATTACAGCTCAAGTTTGTTCTGACCATATTAAATAAAATAAAATATAATAAACAAGAATTTGAACTTAATGCAGATGGAGCAGGGAGCTGTGGAGAGAAGGTGGTGATTATGACACTGATCTGCCTAGCCTCTCCCATTCACCATCATTCCTTCCAGCTTTGGGCACTTTGGTAACAGCCAAAACATGTAAGGATGGAATCTCTAATTCCGATTTTTGAGCCAAAACCAGGTGAAGATTCAAAAGGAATGGTAACATTAAACAAACATGTCCCCTTCTCACTGGATCCACATCCTACATAGGCTGCCTAAAGCTCGAAAACCTGTGTATAGTATGATTTGGAAACAAAGAGATGATCTATGCTTAGATTATTCCATGTGGGCCACAATGCATCACTGTGCAGGAGCGGCTCGCCAACTCAGGTGAGGTAAATGCACAAAAAACAAAGGCAACTCCAGTGCAGGTGCCACAAGAAGTGCAAATCCTTTACTTAAAAATAATTAAAAAGGCTGCATAGAAGAGTAAAAATGCTGACATAGTGTCCTTCCTCATGGTATAATAAACACTATGTGGCTCATTTATTTACTGATATATGCCAGTTTGGTGGCATATATCAGTAGCAGATTTGCTAATCTGTGACTTTTCCCTGCTTGCACCACTTTTGGACTTTTGCACGATATAAAAAATTTTCAAGTTTCGCAAAATTCCCACAAAAAATATGTATTTTGATCAGGGGCCACTTTTACGCGTCTTAATTGGAAACTCTCAAAAATGTGCCCTGCTGGAGCCTAGAATTTTTTTATTTTAGGCCACTGGAGTAAAGGCCCCAAAAATTTGGCATTCACCTGACAGAAAATAACTTGTGATTCTGTGGCTGGAGGTACACTAGGCATTCAACTGACAGAATAGGCCTTTTTTGCCTCTATATATACATAAGACAAGGACCATTCTTTGGTCTTAGTGGTGGCGGATATGTGTGGGCTGGCATGAGGAAATTCAATTACACGTGGTCGTCACAGGTGTTGAATTCCTCCGAGATCCATGCCTCATTCATTTTTATAATTGTGAGGTAGTCTACACTGTCGTGAGCTAGGTGAGTGCGCTTATCAGTCACTATCCCCCCTGCTGCGCTGAACGTCCTTTCAGACAGGACACTTGACGAGGGGCAAGCCAAGAGTTCCATTGCAAATTGTGCCAGCTTTGGCCACAGGTCAAGCCTGCACACCTAGTAGTCTAGAGGTTCCTTGCTTATCAGACCGTCCTCATCGGCTGTTAACCAGATGTAGTTGGATGTAGTTGTCGATGGTTGGATGCAAGAATGATCTCATATCTGTAGTGACCAACACATCTTCAAACCGCCCTCTTCTTTCAAACGCGGTAGGGATGGTACCCACACCTGTTTTACTGTGGGTGGAAATTACTCTGCCAGCGCCCGCAACAGCAGAATGCAGCATCTCTCGCAGAAAGGCCTGGAAATGCTTCATTCTGCCAGCCCTCTGTGATGCTGGTAACATGTCCGCCGTTTTGTGTTTGTACCGGGGGTCTAAGTATGTTGCCACCCAGCACTGGTCCTTGCCCTTTATGCTTTTTATATGGGGGTCTCTATAAGTACTGTATATCACACCCATCTCTATATCACAGCTATAGATAGCACACGTATATCATTCCTTATAAGGACTTTTGTGGCCCTATTAGCTAGCGTTTGGGGTCCCTAACAGCCTGTCCCTGCTCCACAAATCAACCTCTCCCTACACTGACAAAATACAGAATGTAAAATGGCAGCCAGATCAGGTTCTGTTATAGAGTGTGGGGGTGTGTCGATGTGCTGAAACGTCTCAATTGGCTGTCCTGTCCCACCCAATGTGTGTGCAGCACACCAGACCTGCAGGGTATTGCGATAGTGAGGTCACGGTTATAGGCAATCGAGGGTTACCCACTTTTTAAAGGTGAACCCTGGGCAGGCATGCGGCAGGGAAGGAGAGGTAGACACAAGTTCCTCTGTGCCACACTCTGGATGTAGGGACCAGGCCTGGTGGTGGATGAGGTGCCCTGGATGTTGCAGGTATTTAGAGTGCCTAGGGCAAGGTCCCTTTAAGGATCGTGACGGCAGTGCCTGTAACGGTGGCACACCGATTTATAGGAGTAGTAATTGAGGTACACAGCTGGTATGGTAAACCAAACGTTGCTTTACTTGGAAAACAGTCCAAACTTTATACAGACAGTTGGTTACGATGCAGTCCCTTAAATCATATAATTCACAAGCAGGTTTACTTCACTATATGGCAGGTAACAATCTTGCAAGATACTTGGAGGGTATACAGTTAATGCTTCACAGTCAAGGCTGCTCTATCCCCTCAGCTATTCTAGCTGGCTGGATCCCAAGGCCCGGATGCCTAAATGCTGGCTTTAATCCTTGGTATTAATTCCTCCAGTATTGACCCTTGCTTCTATCTTAAAGTACCTCTGCCTTTCAGCTTACTTCTCTCAGCTGGTTGTTCTGTTCCTGTTGTGAGGGAAGCTGCAGGTTTCTCCCAGGAGGTTCATTCCTACTACTGGGGTTACTTCTTCTGCGCTTGTTGGATTACTGGTCTCCAGGCAGGCTGTACTCCTTCACTAGCCTCCTGGGGCAACTACAGTAGAAGCCTGGACTATCCAGCTGCATGTCAGGAGGAGGCCCTAAGCATATCTCTGGCTGGTGCCTTCTCACTTCTGTCTCCACAGACTCCTGACTATGACCTAACCCCTCCCTCTCTGGGCCTGGACATTTATACTAGGGGCTCCCTATCTCACTCTAGTGTCTAGGATGTCTAACTACACCCAGATAGGCCTGCTATGCATGTCACAGGGGAAACAACATATGTAAAACACACAGTAAATTGCATGAAATGCATAGATAAATATAATATCACTGTCCCTTGTGAGCAGAAGTAACACGTGACCCAATTGACCCTTGTGTAGTACCCACTCCTACCTAGTGGGACACTACATGTGTTATGGGTAGGGTTTAGCGAACTTTAGGATTTTAGGACCCCGGACCTGAACATTTCAGTAAAAGTTCGAGTTCGGTGTTGGGTAATTTAATAGTGCTTTTTGAAAGGCTGCAGGGCAGCCAATCAACAAGTGTTTAACTAGTGTGCCTTTAGAAGCCATCACAGCCATGCCTACTAATTGGCTGTGATTGGCCAGTGCAGCATGTGACCCAGCCTCTATATAAGCTGGAGTCACGTAGCGCCGCACGTCACTCTGCTCTTACTAGTGTAGGGATAGGATGCTGCTGCTGTGAGGGAGAGAATACTAAAGAATCTATCTGGTATCAGAACTTGTTTTTAACTGCGATCTACAGCGATTTTTTATTTTATTTTTTTGTGGGTGCAATACATTTTTGTACCCTGCCCTGAGCCCAGTGACAGAAAAATAAGCTTTATCCGTCTGTTAGTTAGGTCGGCGTTGGCAGCCATTTTGTGCACGTTCAATGCACCAGCACTGCATATGTGTCAGGGACAATAATTTAATCCTGTTCTTTTAGTTCAGTGGGCAACATACAGTATATCATTTTTTAAGTGCACCTGCACTGCATATGTGCCAGAGGAAGGTAAATAATATAGGTATTCCGTCTGTGAGTTCAAGGACCCAGGGGGTGACATATTCCAATTTTCTTTTTCTGTTAAGTACCCCTGTGCTGCATATGTGAATGTAATCAATTCAGTAAATCCATCTGTTAGATTCTGGGGGGACAAATTATTATTTTTTTGCAAAAAAGTACATTTGTGCCCTGCACTGCATTTGTGATGGTGAAAGAAAAATCTGTTAAATCCATCTCTTTCATTTGTGGATGAAAAAATCATATCTTTTTTTTCCATAAAGTACCTTTGCGGCCTGCACTGCAAATCTGATTATATTTTTCTTAGAAAAAAAACACCCTTTTTGTGCTACATCGTACATTTGTGGCCTGCGCTGCATTTCTGACAGTCCAATACAACCATTAAATACTGCTGTAATATTGGGGTTTAAAAAAAAACACCCGTTTAGTGCTACATCGTACATCTGCGGCCTGGGCTGCATTTCTGACAGTCCAATACAACCGTTAAAGACTGCTCTTATATTGTGGTTTAAAAAAAAAATACCCTTTTTGTGCAAGATTGTACATTTGCTGCCTGCGCTGCATTTCTGACAGTCCAATGCAAATGTTAAATACTGCAGTTATATTTTTGTTTGAAAAAAAACACCCTTTTTGTGCTACATCGTACATTTTCAGCCTGTGCTGCATTTCTGACAGTCCAATATAACCGTTAAATACTGTTGTTATATTTTGCTTGGAAAAAAAGCACCCTTTTTGTGCTACATCATAAATTTGCGGCCTGCGCTGCATTTCTGATAGTCCAATACAACCGTTAAATGCTGCTGTTATATTTTTCTTTGGAAAAAAAATAAAGCAACACCTTTGTTGTGCTACATAGTATATTTGTGGCCTGCGCTGCATTTCTGACAGTCTAATAAAACCAATCATTGTTGGTTGACAAATTCAAATTTTTTGTGACTGTGAAGTAATTGTATTAAATTCACTTGTCACGCTGTTGTGTGACCTCAATAAATTTATGACACGGGCACAGCCTTACTGTCGGTGAACTTAAAGGGAGTCTGTCACCAGCATTTCACTTTTTTAACCCTTCCCACAGCTCCCTCGCATGCTTACAGTTAATAAAAACGTTACCTCTGGCATCAATCCTGGACTTATAGAACCATCAAAAACGATCTTTATAAGATATGCAAATGAGGGCTTGCAAGTGCCCAGGGGCGGCGGT
The DNA here is from genome assembly GCF_014858855.1 of Bufo gargarizans. Classification (NCBI taxonomy): domain Eukaryota; kingdom Metazoa; phylum Chordata; class Amphibia; order Anura; family Bufonidae; genus Bufo; species Bufo gargarizans. The sequence goes on along the minus strand of NC_058081.1, from coordinate 433,588,008 downwards.
ACTCTCTTAGGTGCCCTGCTTGCTCAGCCTTTTCATTGCGTCCCCCTGCCCCTTCCTACCCTCCGCCCGCCCATCCTTTCCCTCTGACCGCCTTTCTACTAACTTGTTATTCTGCCGATATCCCGCGCCTGCACACTCATTCCTTTGGCCGGCGCATGCGCACTGCAATGTACGGCATCACAGTAACTATTGCACATCTGCTGATGGACCGCCTCATTTCGCGTCGTTAGCTGGCCCATGCGAAATAATTACTATGCATGCGCCGGCCAAAGGAATGAGTGCGCAGGTGGGGTATTTGTGAGCCCTTATTTGCATATCTTATAAAGATTGTTTTTGATGGTTCTATAAGTCCAGGATTGATGCCAGAGGTAACATTTGTATTAACTGTAAGCATGCTAGGGAGCTGTGGGAAGGGTTAAAAAAGTGAAATGCTGGTGACAGACTCCATTTTTGACTATTGTCAATTACATTGTCGCCCCAAAATAAAACATCTGTTAGTTGGTGAACTCAAAAAATTAGGAGAGCGTCAAATAAGGGACGTGGCCCAGGTCATGGTGCTGCTAGTGTTGGTGGAGCTCCTGTTGCAGGGAGAGAACGTGGTCGATCTGCTACAGCTACACGCACAAGTGAAATACCTTCCTCAGGTGCGAGTAAGCGACAGAACCTTCAGCATTATTTGGTAGGCCCAAATGCCGTTCTATGAATGGTGAGGCTAGAACAAGTACAGTAGTAGATTGGGTTGCTGACAGTGCCTCCAGTTCCTTCACATTGTCTCCCACCCAGTCCCATGCTGAAACATCAGCGTTGGCAACTGCAGCCCATGGCCATCAGACTTTTACCTTACCCCCTTGAAAATCAGCCAAGCAGTCTAATCCCCAAGTCATGCAGCAGTCTCTTCAGCTTTTTGATGACTCTGTTAGCAGGGTTTCCCAGGGCCATCCACATAGCCCTGCCGAAAAAATTAAAGAAATGGAGTGCACCGATGTCCAACCACTTATGTTTAAGGATGAGGACCACTGCAGCACGTCTCGGATGATGACGAAACACAGGTGCCAGCAGCTGGGGCTTTCTGCAGTGTGCAGACCGACAAGGAGGGCAGGGGTGAAGACTGGGTGGAAGATGATGTGGAGGACGATGAGATCCTCGACCCCACATGGAATCAAGTTCATGTGAGTGATCTGTGTAGTTTGGAGGAAGATGCTGTGGTCGCACAGAGCCACCAGCACAGCAAAAGAGGGAGCAGGGTGAAAAAACGGAGCGGCCGTCCCCTAGACAGTATGCCTGCTACTGGCCACAGCAGCAATGGATCGAGCACACCAAAGCCAGCTCCAAGGATTTCCCTGGCATGGCAGTTCTTCAGACAATGTGCTGACGACAAGACACGAGTGGTTTGCACGCTGTGCAATCAGAGCCTGAAGCGAGGCATAAGCATTCTCAACCTGCCTGACCAGGCATCTAAGTGCAAAGCACAAGCTGAAGTGGAGTAGACACCTCAAAAACAACCAAAAGGTCTCTGGCTCCTCCTGCTTCCTCTTCTGCTGAAATCTTGGCCTCTTCTTTCACCTCTGGAGTGACAGTGGCACCTGCCACCCCGAAAACAGAGGATCTGCTAGCAACACCACCACCTGGGTCACCAAGCATCTCCACATTGTCCCAGGAAAGCGTTCAACCCTCTATCTCCCAAACACTGGAGCGAAGGAGGAAGTACCCCCCTGCCCACCTGCAATCCCTTGCCCTGAATACCAGCATTTCAAAATGACTGGCCTTTGAAATGCTGTCATCCCGTCAAGTGGAGACACAGAGTTTTAAAAGCCTTATGGCGGTGGATGTCCCACAGTACATCATGCCCAGCCGCCACTTCCTTTCCAGACGTGCCATCCCTTCCCTGCACAACCAATTAGGGGACAAAATCAGGTGTGCACTGCGCAACACCATCTGTGGCAAGGTCCACCTAACTACGGATACGTAGACCAGTAAGCACGGTCAGGTAAGTTATATCTCCATAACAGCACACTGGGTAAATGCAGTGGCGGCTGGGCCTGAGGCAAATAGCAGTTTGCCGCATGTCCTTCCACCACCGAGGATTGCAGGGTGCTTCAGTTTGCCTCCTGTTGCCTCCTCCTACTCCTCTGCTTCCTCATCCTCTACCGGCTCCTCATCCGGTCAGCTTAATACCTTCACCACCAACTTCAGCACAGCCAGGGGTAAATGACAGCAGGCAGTTTTAAAACTTATCTGTTTGGGGGACAAACCGTGCAGGAGCTGTGGACAGACATGGAACAACAGACGGATGAGTGGTTTGTGCCAGTGAGCCTCAAACCCGTCCTGGCAGTGTGCGATAATGTGCAAAATCTTGTAGCAGCTCTGGGCATAGCCGGCTTGAAGCACATTCCTTGCCTGGCACATGTGCTGAATTTGGTGGTGCAGAAATTCCTAAAAAATGACCCCAATATTTTAGAGCTTCTGCAGAAAGTGCGGGCCGTCTGTGCAAGCTTTCGGCATTCTCACCCTCTTCTGCTCGCCTGTTAGCGCTGCAGCGTAACTTCGGCCTTCCCACTCACCGCCTCATATGCGACGTGCCCACAAGGTGGAACTCCACCTTGCAAATGCTGGCCAGACTGTGCGAGCAGCATCAGCCGATAGTGGAGGTTCAGCTGCAGCCTCCATGCGAGACCTGTGTGCCTTGATGACACCGTTCTCAGCGTTACTCTCCCACTTCTATGCCTCCTTGAAAAAACGCTTCTGGCGATGATGAAAGAGGATATGGCACAGGAGGAGGAGGAAGAGGGATCATTTGCAAGGGTTTCAGGCCAGTCATTAACAAGTGGCTCCGAAGGAGGGTTCCTGCACCCACAAACGCCAGGTACACAATTGTCCAGCCGGGGCACAGTTCTGGAGGATGACGAAGAGAAGGAGATGGAGGAGGAGGAACAGTGTTCACAGCAGGGTGGCACCCAAACCAGCTCATGGGCATCACTGGTGAGTGGCTGGGGGGATACAGAGGACACAGGCGATACACATCCCACAGAGGACAGCTTGTTGTTGCCTCTGGGCAGCCTGGCACACATGAGCGATTTACATGCTGCAATGTCTCTGCAATGACCGCCGAGTTGGCCATATTCTAACTTTTGCTGATTACTGTGTGGCCAGGCTGCTGGATATCCAATACAAGGACAATGTACCGTACATCACTGGAGCATGATCGTAAAATGTGTGAGTAAAAGCGCACGCTGGTCGATGCACTGCTCATGGCATTCCCACCTGACAGCGGGGGCTCAGTGGAAGCAAAAGGCGAAGGTTAAGGAGGAGGAAGAAGTTGCCAAATCAGCTGGGGCACCACCAGCACCTCAGAAGGTAGGGCTAGCATGGCCAAAATGTGGAAAAGTTTTGTCAGCAAGCCACAACAACCAGCACCACTGGCTGATATAGAACGTCTTGGCAGGAGGAAGCATTTTAGCAACATGGTGGAACAGTACGTGTGCACATGCCTACATGTACTGACTGATGGGTCTACCCCTTCAACTTCTGGGTCTCCAAATTGGGCACATGGCCTGAGCTTGCCCTTGATGCCTTGGAGGTGCTGGCCTGCCCTGCAGCCAGAGTATTGTCTGAACAATTGTCTAGCAAGGCAGGAGGGAGTTATCACAGACAAGCGCAGCCGTCTGTCCACAGCCAATGTGGACATGCTCACGTTCATTAAAATGAACTAGGCAGGGATCCCACAGGATTTGTCCGAAAGCTTAGGTAGAATAGATGTATATCGTCCTCACCCAGCCATTGTCGTCCTCACCCGCACTTTGTCTTTGTTTTATTTTTTATATTTCCCAATGTTTTGGGGTCTACCCAAATTTAAACAAAAAAATATAAAATAAATTTAATAACTTAAAAAATGAAACAAAAAAACAGTGTTGGCTACCTCCTCCACCACCGCTTCCACCTACATTGCCACATCCACCACCGCCTCAACCTCCTACTCCATATGGACTTCCTCCTCCTAGATCAAGATTATTATCCCCCTTCCTAACATTGCCATCCCTGCTTGGTAGAACATTGACAATAAGTCCTACAGGCCACTCGTTCCTGCTCTCTTGGCTGTCCTTCAACAGAACAACATCACCCACTTTTACATTTGGGCAATCCTCAGTCCATTTCCTACGGCGTTGCAGATGTGACAGATACTCCCTCTTCCATATTTTCCAAAAGGTGTCTGCCAAGCATTGTACTTGCTTCCATTGTTTAGCATGAACTTGTGTTGTACTTATGGTTCCAGATGGAGCAGACAAAGAGTTCACCTTTTGTGTCAACAACATTGCTGGGGTAAGGACCATAGGTGTATCTGGGTCTGAGGACCATATAGAGTTCTGAAGGCATGCTGCTTGAGTAGGCCTAGTGGCATAATCTGCAGGGTTTTGATCTGTAGATGCATAGAACCACTGATCTGGGTGTGTAGATTGCCTGATTCTATTCACTCTGTTGGAGTAGACATACAGATAGAACCTCCTAGTGGTGTTGCAAATGTACGCTAGGACAGTCTTGCTATCAGTGAAGAATTTCACAGCATCAAAATCAGTGTCTAGTTCATCTTTGATTAGCTCAGACATTTCGACTGCAAGTACAGCAGCACACAACTCTAAACGAGGAATAGTGTGGGCTGGTTTAGGGCTTAATTTGGACTTTCCCATGACAAATCCAACATGGCACACATTTTCTGCATCAAATACTTTCAAGTAAGCTACTGCACCTATAGCGGTGGTGGATGCGTCTGAGAAGATGCATAGCTCTTTCCTGCAAGCTGATGATAGAGATACGGGAACATAGCATCTGTATCTTTAGGTGCTCTAACGCTTGCAAGGATTCTGTCCATTGAACCCATTCACATAGTCTCTCTTGTGGAAGCAATGCATCCCATTCACTTTTCCCAGATGACAGTTCACGAACTAAGGCCTTACCTCTTATAGTAACAGGTGATACAAACCCTAGGGGATCATAGATGCTATTTATGGTGGATAGAATGCCTCTACGTGTAAAAGGCTTTTCCTCTGAGGAAACTAAAAACAAAACTGTTTCTAGATCCCAACATAGGCCTTTCTGCAGGGTAAGGGTGTCTGTATCTAGGCAAAGATCTTTAAGGTCCTCAGCTCTGTCTGCTACAGGGAAGGCTTCCATTACTTTTTGGCTGTTGGAAGCGATTTTATGAAGATACAGATTGGATTCTGCCAGCATTTGCTTTGCTTTACTGAGGATGGAGATTGCATCTTCAGGTGTGCTAGTAGAAGGGAGTCCATCATCTACATAGAAATGCCTCAATACAAAGTGCTTGGCTTCTTGTCCATAGCACTCTGCATTTTTCTGGGCAGCCTTTTGCATGCAGTATATAGCGACAGCAGGAGAGGAGCTATTGCCAAATATGTGCACTTTCATTCTGTACTCAACAATTTCTTTGTCTATGTCATTGTCTTTGTACCAGAGAAAACGTAGAAAGTCTCTGTGGTCTTCTCTGACAAGAAAGCAATAAAACATTTGTTGCACATCTGCTGTGAAAGCAACAGGCTCTTTTCTGAAGCACATGAGGACACCTAGCAAAGTATTGTTTAGGTCAGGGCCACTCAACAGTACGTCATTTAAAGACACTCCTTTATACTCTGCGCTGGAATCAAAAACTATTCTGATTTGGTTAGGTTTGTGTGGATGGTAAATACCAAACATTGGTAGGTACCAGTGTTCCCTGTCTGTCTTAAGTGGTCCTGCAACTTCAGCGTGATCATTGTCTAGCATCCCCTTAATGAATTCAGTGAAATCTCTTTTCACTTCTGGCTTCCTGTGCAGTGTTTTGCTGAGTGAATGCAAACGCTTCATGGCTTGCTCCCTGTTACTAGGCAAAATACGTCTGGGTTTGCGAAAGGGGAGAGGGGCCACCCAACTGTAATTGTCATCTTGGTAAGCCTCTTTATCCATAATCTGCAAGAAGATCTGATCCTCTATAGAGAGGGCCTGTTTATCATCGTCTTTAGTTTTCTGAAATACTGTTATCCCTAGATTGTCTGTCTCAATGTTGTAATTGACTTCTTCTTTACCATATAGTGTAGAAGAGTCCCAGTGTTGTGTTGACCTGCCAAAGCTTTCCTTGACAATGAAGTTGTTGTGACAGGGACTGAGAAGGGATGTGCGTCTATTTGTTAACACAGACGTCTTCAAAGTGCTAATGTTGTCAGGCTGTTGCACTGTCCTCAGGCAAACTTCTCCTACAATGACCCACCCCAGGTCCAGTCTCTGTGCATAGGGGGCATTATAAGGTCCATTGATTTGCTGGTGTACCTTGTGTACCTGAAGGATATCTCTTCCAAGAAGTAGAAGGATAGAAACATCTGGCTCAACAACTGGGATAAGGTGAGCAATTGAGCGGAGGTGAGGGTGGTGATGAGCTACTTCTGGAGATGGAATCTCAGTTTTGTCGTCAGGTATCATGCCACACTCTATTAGGGTAGGAAGTGGAAACTGCACTTTCTTATTGAAGGATTCAATGGTAAAGTCAGTAGCTCTTCTCCCTGTGGTTTCAATTGTCCCCGCACATGTCCTTAGAGTGTATGGAAATGCACTTGCCTTAAGGTTAAATAGATCAAAGAAATCTGACTTTGCAAGGGATCTGTTGCTCTGTTCATCTAGCACTGCATATATTTTCCCTGCCCTTTCTCTCTTGCCAGTGGGATACACAGTCACTAGACAGATTTTAGAACATGATCGTGCACTCTTGTCTTGTCCACATACTTCGGTGCAATTAGACATTACAGAGGAGAGTGGGATCTCTTGTTGCTCCCTGCCCTGATATTTCCTGGGTTCTACAGTCTCTAGTGGGGCAGGAGCAGGGCCAGGGTGCAAAGCTGCAATATGTCTCTCACTGCCACATTCTGTACATTCTACTGGTATTTTGCAGTCTTTTGCAATGTGATAAGTAGATCCGCAGCACTTGAAATAGATGCCGTTTTGTTTAAGGAAGAACATCCGCTCTGCAATGGGTTTGCTTCTAAAGCCTTTGCATTTCTTTAGTGGATGTGTTTTTTTGTGTATCGGGAAATGTCTATCAGGGTTTTCTATGGTGTGTACCTTGTGGGAGCTTTGGTAGTCTGTGACTTCTGAAGGTACAGCTGTTTTGTGTGTGGATACATAGGTCCTACCGTGAGGTCTGTGATGTCTCTCAGGTCTGTGTGATTGATTGCCGCTGGTGGTGAAGGCGAAACTGGGATCACTTCAGATTTACACTTGCTGTCAGACAAACCTAGAAAACACAGAGAAAGGGGGAAAAGCGACTCCATAATCTTCTTTGAATTTACCTCCTACAGACATCCACTTGTCTTGCAGATTTGAGGGTAGTTTCTCTACTATGGGATTAGTGCCTCTATCTCTAGTAGAAGATCACTTAATTCTTGTAGCCGCACGTTGTCTCTGTAGCCCACCTTGGGAAAGACTTCAAGTTTGTTCAACAGTGCTCTTTCTATTACCTCTGGGGATCCATATGTTTCTTCTAGTCTTCTCCAGGTCATGTTGAGTCCTGCTGCAGGGTTGAACAGGTTTGCTCTTCTCATCCTCTTAGCATGCTCTGCTGACTCGGTGTCAAGCCATTTTATCATTAAATTAAGCATTTCTGCTGGTGATAAGTTCAGATCTACAGTGGCATTCAGAAAGAAAGATTTCCATGCCCAATAGTTTTCAGGACAGTCATCAAATTGGAGAAAGCCCAAGCTAACCATTTCTTTGCGGATGAGATATTTGGCGACATCCACTGCACATTGTTGTTCATGCATGGGTTGAGGTGATAGGAACACTTGTTTTTTTGTTCTTAGGGGTTTCTGGTGCTTCATTCTTGGTTTGTTGATCTCGGCCTGAATTCCTTTGCTTCAGGTTTAAGAGACTGTTCCTTTGTATGCGCATCAGTAAGGTTCTGGACGTACTCACTTGTAAGATCTGCAGAGAATAGAGGTTTTTCTGGAACCTCTGAGTCTTTATATGATTTTTCACTTCCTGACCGACTAGTTCCCATGTAGGCAGCGGCCTCTGCTTCAGCAGCTGCAGTCTGTGGCTGCAGGATGAGCAATTCTAAAACTGCTTCTTCTTGTGCTATGGCAGCTTCTCCAGCTGCTTTCTCTTGTGCTATGGCACCTTCCCTAGCTGCTTCCTTAGCTCTCTCTCGTGCTATGGCAGCTTTCTTTGCTGCTAACTCCTGCATCATCATGGCTTCTTTTTCTGTGTACTGTAGCTGGACGCGGGATCCTTCTGCCTTGGCACGAGCTCTAACTGCTGAGGAACTTGCTGAGGACCACTTGCTAGCCCGTGAGGTTCTGGACACATGCAACTTTGAATCGTCTTGCTGGGCACTGGGAATGTTCTCCCTGCCTTGCTGTGTCGGTAGTAGCACGGCATCAGCCTGGTACTTTGTTCCTGATCTTAGACTCATGCTGCAGTAATGGCGTCTCCACTTATTCCAGAACCCCACGTGGGTTGTCTTTTTACTCTTTTATGCTTCGCGTTATTGAACTGCTGTATAAGACAGCTTAACAACAATTCAAAAATCAAGAAACGTGAGACATCAGATCTGTATGTATTGTTTTTCTGAATAACTTTGTAAAACTACAATATAAACATAAACAAAACATATGTGTCAGCATATTAAACATAATACAGCAGCCTCACTCCATCAGTGAGAGTACTCACAGACAATTCCATGATAAGTCCACGAATACATCAAGAGCTCCTCTGCATGCAGCCTGCTAGATCCAGGAGCAGTCATGAAATGGAGGAAATACAATTCCAGGTTAAAGGTTACTGCCTCTGACTCTGAGAAAGATACACTTCCTGTAAAGTTCTGGCAAAGTAGAAACTAACTTTGACCACTAGATGGCAGCAATGTCAAACATAACATTTCAGTATAATCTTTACAGCACATTACATACATTTATTATGCACAAAATGGGCAGAACAGTTACACTCTGGTACTGAAGTGGTTAACAATTGTGAACATTTGGAAACAAATAGTTATTTCAGTAGCATATAATCAGGGATCCAGTAGCAGGACACTAAGGACCAACATGATCAATTAAGCCCTTCTTTGACCCCCCCAATATGCTTAAAAAAAAAAATGTTCTGGTTCATCTTTTGTGAATGTGGAAGTGAATATTAGGAAGAGGGGTTTAAAATAAATGGGGGGTTAAAAAAACACAATTAAGTAATGGTGTCAGAGACAGAAATCTAAAAGCATATAAATTTCATTGTAGAGAATATGATAGAGCGCCATTCAGTATGAAATCTGTCATGAATGACCATAGAGATAAATTAAACTGGACAGGACGGTAAACTCAAGCCATGCCTCATAATTTCCAGATAGAGCTATACAGAAAAGAGAAAGCTGTCCCCTGTGACTGCACATTTAAATGTACAAACTACTGTATTTTGCTATATACTGTAGAGCAACATAAAAGCAGAGGTTTCCTCTTTGCAGAGTAATTTTAATGGTACTACTGCAGCAAATCTCCAGAGATAGAAATCACCACGGCTATAAAAACAAAATGTTTTCTTACAAAGCTTTTTTTTTTTATAGATTGCCAGGCAGAAATAAAATATTGTGCCGCCAAGAAATATGATCCTTTCAGCTAGCCTCAAAATCACTCAAATTACAGCATTTATAAGGAATTCACATCACTCAGATCATAAGACAAATTGGCCTAAGATGGCAATGTTCCCAATGAAATTAAGTGCATGAGGTGACAGTCTATTATTTTGTGCTGCTACCCCTTACATGTTTTGAAATCCAATATGATTTTATGTATATCTCAGTGCTGCAGAATATGAATGTATGTTGCATTCCACTGTTTGCTGGTCATGTGCCTGTGTGATATACAACAATATCTATTGGTATATTGTTGTGGACTTTTGTACTTAGCTCACTGGTCTGAGCAAGTCCAATCCTATAGAGACCCAGACAGACTTTAAGGTTTTAAAGCGTGGTCCTTTCCGACATTTATTGTCAGAGTAAACAGGCAGCACATGTACAGGATGCACTGTTCAAAAAGAAAACATAACATAAAGAAACTGCTGCTCGTCCGAGCACAAACTAGACAGTACCGTACCTGGCTGTCCCAAATAAAACAGAATAACAGCATCCTGTACCTTCTGCTCACACAGAGCAACTACCCTGTTTGGCTCTCTCCCACATAATGCAGCCTGGCTCTTTAAAGGGAACCTGTCACCAGTTTTATGGTGTCCTAACTAAGGGCAACATAAATAAGTGACTGATTATCTTAGCAAAATGCTGGGTCGCTTTCTTTAATTGACCCAGTCAATCTGCCAACATCTTGTATTGAAAAGCTCCAGCTGATAATGATGAGTCATTAATATTTATGAGTTCCTGACTCTCCCCGCCCACCTGCTGCTGAATGACAGTTATTTTCCATATGAATCAGCAGCAGGTGGGCAGGGGAGTGGCTATAGCTCTGAATTAAATATACGCTGGACTCAATGACATCACGCCGGACTCCAATCAGCTCATTAGCATACGACATGCGGCATCTTTGTGTGTAAATTATGATGTAACCATCTGTTACACCAGTAAGTGAATACATCTAAGATACTTTTTAGTAGTTAATGATTGTATATAATTAGTTAGATTATAATCAAATATCCACATGACAGGTTGCCTTTAACCCCTTAAGGACCGAGGACGTACCGGTACGCCCTATTTCCCGAGTCCTTAAGGACCGAGGACGTACCGGTACGTCCTGACTTAAAATCTGCATTCCGGCGCCGCGGGGGTTAATCGGAACGGGACGCCGGCTGAAATCATTCAGCCGGCATCCTGTAACAATGCAGGGGGGGGTCATTTGACCCCCCCGTGTCGGCGATCGCAGCAAACCGCAGGTCAATTCAGACCTGCGGTTTGCTGCGCTTTTTGCAGTTTCTGATCCCCGCGGTCCCTGACCGCGGGGATCAGAAACTTCAGAGTGCCTAAAATCAATATTGCGCACCCCCCCCTGCACCCCTGCATGATTTGATGGCGGCGGGTGGTGCAGGGGGGGTGTCGCAGGCGGTGGGGGCGTTGCGGGAGGCGGGCGGTGCGGCAGGCGGGATCGCGATCCCCCGCCCGCCTCCCATTGCATAATCGTTGGCGTCTAGTGGGTTATACCAGGGTGCCAGCACATTGCCGGCACCCTGGTATAAACGGCTGACATCGGTGATGCGATGTCAGCCGTTTAACCCTTTCCATGCAGCGGTCCGTACGGACCGCTGTATGGAAAAGGTTAACAGCGCAAGGAGCTCCCTCCCTCTCCGATCGGGGGGCTGCTGTGCCTTTGCAGCCCCCCGATGGGAGAGGGAGAGAGCCCCCAGAGAGCCCCCCGAAGCCCCGTCCTCACCCTTCCCCGTCTGCGAAGTTGTGACAGATGGGGAAGGTTCCCATGGCAACAGGACGCCTGCTCAGGCGTCCTGCTGTCCATGGTGCTGAACAGATCTGTGCTGAAAGCATAGATCTGTTCAGTGTAAGTAAAATACAGTGCAGAAACCTATATAGGTTCTGTACTGTATTTTACAGACATCAGACCCACTGGATCTTCAAGAACCAAGTGGGTCTGGGTCCAATTTTTTTTAAAAAAAAGTGAAAAAAGTTAAGATAAAATAAGAAAACATTTATCACTGAATAAAAATAAAAATAAAAAAATACACTACACAAATTAGGTATCGCCGCGTCCGTAACGACCTGATCTATAAAACGGTCATGTTACTTTCCCCGCACGGTGAACGCCATAAAAATAAAAAAATTAAAACTATGAGAAAATTGAAATTTTGCCCACCTTACTTCCCAAAAAAGGTAATAAAAGTGATCAAAAAAGTCGCATGTACGCCAAAATAGTACCAATAAAACCGTCATCTCATCCCGCAAAAAATGAGACCCTACTCAAGATAATCGCCCAAAAACTGAAAAAACTATGGCTCTTAGACTATGGAAACACTAAAACATGATTTTTTTTGTTTCAAAAATAAAATAATTGTGTAAAACTTTTATAAATAAAAATAAAGGATACATATTAGGTATCGCCGCGTCCGTATCGACCGGCTCTATAAAATTATCACATGACCTAACCCCTCAGGTGACCACCGTAAAAAAAAAGAAAAAAAAAAGTGTAAAAAAAGCAATTTTTTGCCATCTTACGTCACAAAAAGTGTAATAGCAAGCGATCAGAAAGTCATATGCACCCCAAAATAGTGCCAATCAAACAGTCATCTCATCCCGCAAAAAATTAGACCCTACTCAAGATAATCGCCCAAAAACTGTAAAAACTATGGCTCTTAGACTATGGAGACACTAAACAATTTTTGGGTTTTAAAAATGAAGTTATTGTATAAAACTTACATAAATAAAAAAAATTGTATACATATTAGGTATCGCCGCGTCCGTGACAACCTGCTCTATAAAATTACCACATGATCTAACCTGTCAGATGAATGTTGTAAATAACAAAAAAAAAAACGTGCCAAAAAAGCTATTTCTTGTTACCTTGCCGCACAAAAAGTGTAATATAGAGCAACCAAAAATCATATGTACCCTAAACTAGTACCAACAATACTGCCACCCTATTCCGTACTTTCTAAAATGGGGTCACTTTTTTGGAGTTTCTACTCTAGGGGTGCATCAGGGGGGCTTCAAATGGGAAATGGTGTCAAAAAAACTGTCCAGCAAAATCTGCCGTCCAAAAACCGTATGGCATTCCTTTCCTTCTGCGCCCTTCCGTGTGCCCGTACAGCAGTTTACGACCACATATGGGGTGTTTCTGTAAACTACAGAATCAGGGCCATAAATAATGAGTTTTGTTTGGCTGTTAACCCTTGCTTTGTAACTGGAAAAAAAATATTAAAATGGAAAATCTGCCAAAAAAGTGAAATTTTGAAATTGTATCTCTATTTTCCATTAAATCTTGTGCAACACCTAAAGGGTTGACAAAGTTTGTAAAATCAGTTTTGAATACCTTGAGGGGTGTAGTTTCTTAGATGGGGTCACTTTTTTGGAGTTTCTACTCTAGGGGTGCATCAGGGGGGCTTCAAATGGGACATGGTGTCAAAAAAACTGTCCAGCAAAATCTGCCTTCCAAAAACCATACGGCGCACCTTTCACTCTACGCCCCGCTGTGTGGCCGTACAGTAGTTTACGGCCACATTTGGGGTGTTTCTGTAAACAGCAGAGTCAGGGCAATAAAGATACAGTCTTGTTTGGCTGTTAACCCTTGCTTTGTTAGTGGAAAAAATGGGTTAAAATGGAAAATTAGGCAAAAAAATGAAATTCTCAAATTTCATCCCAATTTGCCAATAACTCTTGTGCAACACCTAAAGGGTTAACGAAGTTTGTAAAATCAGTTTTGAATACCTTGAGGGGTGTAGTTTCTTAGATGGGGTCACTTTATGGAGTTTCTACTCTAGGGGTGCATCAGGGGGCTTCAAATGGGACATGGTGTCAAAAAAACTGTCCAGCAAAATCTGGCTTCCAAAAACCATACGGCGCACCTTTCACTCTACGCCCCGCTGTGTGGCCGTACAGTAGTTTACGGACACATATTGGGTGTTTCTGTAAACAGCAGAGTCAGGGCAATAAAGATACAGTATTGTTTGGCTGTTAACCCTTGCTTTGTTAGTGGAAAAAATGGGTTAAAATGGAAAATTAGGCAAAAAAATGAAATTCTCAAATTTCATCCCAATTTGCCAATAACTCTTGTGCAACACCTAAAGGGTTAACGGAGTTTGTAAAATCAGTTTTGAATACCTTGAGGGGTGTAGTTTATAGAATGGGGTCATTTTTGGGCGGTTTCTATTATGTAAGCCTCGCAAAGTGACTTCAGAGCTGTAGTGGTCCCTAAAAATTGGGTTTTTGTAAATTTCAGAAAAATTTCAAGATTTGCTTCTAAACTTCTAAGCCTTGTAATATCCCCAAAAAATAAAATATCATTCCCAAAATAATTCAAACATGAAGTAGACATATGGGGAATGTTAAGTCATCACAATTTTTGGGCGTATTACTATGTATTACAGAAGTAGAGAAACTGAAACTTTGAAATTTGCTAATTTTTCCAAATTTTTGGTAAATTAGGTATTTTATTATGCAAAAAAATTAATTTTTTTGACTTTATTTTACCAGTGTCATGAAGTACAATATGTGACGAAAAAACAATCTCAGAATGGCCTGGATAAGTCAAAGTGTTTTAAAGTTATCAGCACTTAAAGTGACACTGGTCAGATTTGCAAAAAATGGCCTGGTCCTTAAGGTGAAAATGAGCCCGGTCCTTAAGGGGTTAAGTAGGCCTCAGCCCAGCTGCATTAATCAAGTGGCTGCAGAGTAAATTGTTCCAGGGCTGGGAACGGAGCCGCTCACCATGTATAGGTGAGAAACCTAGGTGGAATATATACACAATTTAACACTTTACCTGCTGCCACCTTACACTATATATATTTATATATGTATTATACCTGATGTTCATACTTTGCTATTACATTTATTTGACATGGGAGGACATTTAATCAGGAGAGGCTTTGTGAAGAGCTTTTTACAACTCCTAGTTGATGTATAGTAGTGCGATAGTAAAGATAAAGATCTTTTCTTGTTTAAATCAAATGCAAAAATGTAGACCTCAGTGTTTTTTAGGTCAGTAATATCTACCATTTTTAACCATTTCTATTGCACTTATCCTCTGTTTTCTCATCATTTAGACATTTGCAAGTTGGCCCACAGATGCTTATGGTTACTATTTTTGTCATTTTTGTCAAGAGAAAATAGGGGTGGTAATCGCATTAACAGTGGTGATTGTCATGGTCCACAAGGTCGCTGGATCCTTTTACCTCACTCCCAGGGCTAGCACCAGGGGCGGAGTGGCCATAGACCCTACAGGGATATTTCCTGGTGGGCTGAAACCTAGGCAGACACCCAAGCCCTCCTCATGGCCGCCCACCAGTTACATAAATATCTAATGCACTCAGCATTAATTAAAGTAGGAGCATCGGGCACTTAGTCACCTGGCTAGCGGATGCAAGTACTTCCTGAATTCAACTGTTCTGCTCTCCTCAAGATGTGTCACGGATGTAGTAGGGGAGAACAGCAAGAAGGAAGGGAAAAGACACTAGGCCTCACCGCTAGAGAAGGAAAAGGGTTACCACCTATAAAACCCTGCTCCTGGCCCTAACTCCTATCCGTATGGACACCTCTCGATGGTAGAGATGCCCATACACAGGAACCTAGAAAACCCCGGTGGGCCTTGGATGCCCTAATGGTAATGACAGGGCAGAGACAACCCGCTCCTTCCCTGATGAAGGAACCAGCGTCTCGCTGAGGCTTAGTAAACAACAAAGGTGGGGGGAATACAAAATACAACAAGCAGAACACTTAACTTCTGAGGCTGATGGATGATGGATGAACAGGACTTCAACTAGAACCACACTCCAGCTCTTCCCAAAACCAAATGAAGCTATCCAGAGCAAGGAGTGATGGGTAAAGTCAGACTAAATAGGGTGAGGTAAAGGTCACATGATCCACCCCTGAACAGGAGGTGTGGACATACAAGCAACACGACAAAGTGAAACCAAAACCTAAAGAGGCTGTCAGATCACTAATATGCAAATAATCTTTCAGACCTTCTAAAACCTGTCACCGGTGTGACAAGATGATGATATACTGTGGTCTGGGAAGCAGTATTTTGTGCTGCACTGTGGTATTCGATTCTGCTAACCTACAACATGGGGCCACTTTACGTGTTTTTTTTTTTGCATGGAGCAAACCCTGGTTGCAGTTTCCTTCTTGATGCAAAGTTGGGTGCTCTTTGTGTTACAGTGTGGGTTAAATACTGGAGACCAGAGAGGAAGAGCAATTGGACAATGTAACAAGAGTCTTTAGTGAAATACAAATGTACAAAGACTTCCACACCAGATGGAGGCACCAAACTTAAACAGTTCTAACAAATTCTGGCTTTAGCAGGGTTTTCCCCCAGAGCTCCTCTGAGATACAGTTTCAAATAAAGTGTACCAACTCAGCTGAGGGGTGCACCTAAGTCCTGCGTCTTTTGTTATGTCTGCAGTTACTAGATTCATAGTGCAGACTCCAAAACAACATTTTCCAACTGCCACTTTGATATGACTGGAACACAGAAGCTTTTACACCCAGTCCAATGCTGTGATGTCTATAATCCATAGATGTGTGTTACCGTCATAGGCTAAATCCTGCAATCCCTCTTTCAGCTGCTCAACAATCTTAGGTGGCTCTTATCCACATACTATTTCAGTTATTCTGTCCTGTTCTCACAACATGTACCCCCGGGGTCTGTATGCAGTTCAACAGGCAGATATCACCATTCTACTAGTTAATAATATGAGACTTGTTTCTGTAGTCTGTGGTTTTTATTAACCGGCAGTAGATAAGGTAAACTATAGGAAAGTGAACATACAATAACTGAGTATACAGCACAATGTACACAAAATCAATACAAAAACATAAATAAATCCCTTACCGACGATGCTTTAGTAAGAGACACACAATGTGCAGCTGCTCCTTCCATGAGGTGAGGAGAAAAGGAAGCAGGAGCTTGTCTCTTTCCCAGAAAGCACTGTGAGCAGGAAGTCAGGTAACCTAATGAATATGCATAACTTAAAAAGGCAGAAGATGCACTTACAGCTAAAGGTCACTAGATGGTGCTGAAGGCACACACATGAGCACTCACATTAACAACTATGCAGAGAAGACAGTACATATTCACTGGAGTTCTCTGAGTCTCAAATGAGCTGGCTTACTTATAGGACTGGAGGTAGTTTACAGCCTTGCTTCAGTGCACTCCTGCCTCATTCCGCATTAATTAGCTAGAGGAGAAGCCAAGCCCAGAAGCTCAGCACTGCCTCCCAAGAGCAGCGTTAACTCTTGCTTCAGCTTATAACCTGAGTAAATGGCATAAGACAGTAGAACATATTACGTCAGTATAAATTATCAGAGTTATGTCACATATAATAATTATGTTTCAACCCCTAGCAGTGGCCTGGTGAGTCACTGCACTTGTATAGCTCTTCTATATTCTGCTGCACTATTTAGAGGTTATCAACATTTACTCTAGTCCTCATTCAGGCTTGCAAACTAATATTTCTATCTCAGACATACTAAGCTAAATGTGGCAGAACTCTGGACCAATTTGCACCAAAAGGCTTTGCACTGATTTCACAATATTATTTATTTTAAACACTTGTTGTGCCTCACTGAATTAGGCTTGGCTGCAGGGCTCAGAATGAGAAAACTGTGTGCCAAAATATGGCCAAAATATTGGCATAAAGTAAACTCATCAACAGGTGGTGTAAAGTTAGACAAAATCATCTAACAACATGAGCCAAATTTATCATAAAGCATGAACCACTTACTAGACTTATCAATTTGTAAATTTGCTGCAAAAACAGCTTCAAACCATACATTTAACAATAAATGGTTCAAAAGCAGTATCTTACATTACACATATGTTTACACCATCCACATGCCGTATGATTAGTTGCAGATTTTTCTTTAGAAACACAGCAACATTCTAAGTGGATGTTCTGCTGATGAAATTCAGCCTCAGATCAGACCTCATCAGCCTCAGATCAGACCCCAATCAGCCTCAGATCAGACCACAAGGACAAACTGTAAAAAAAAAAGAAAAAAAAGAACTTAAATTGCTTTTACCATATGATGCTGACACTCACTCGCCGCTTCCTGGTCTTCTTCCGGGCCATGCTGCACTGTGAACTGACATTGCATAGCTTCAGATCATAGTGTGTGCATCTATGTGCACTATATCTTGACACTGTGTGCAGTCAGGATGCAGTGAGAACTGGGCACTGAAGAAGACCAGGAAGGGTGAGTAGAGCAAGCACAGTGCTTCCATCACCGCACCCCGCGCCTCCCCCATGCTAATGACCACTTCCATAATGATTTGAAACTTGTGATTCAAACACACCAAAAATATTAAATCTTATGCACTGAAAACCTATATTTCTTTAGCAAATATTGCATGGTAAATTCTACATGACTATACTTGTCTTCTATTAATTATTGAGATGCATGGTGTCCTTGCAATGAACAATGTCCCAGGCACATTCAGACTGAATGGTATTAAATGACCTTCCATTAATAGATTACACAGCTCTATCTTTGCACACGTCGCACGTTTTTGTCTGAGAAGATTAACACTATTATTTTATAACAATTAATTGAGAGATATTGAATGTTGCAGAGATTATTTTCATTATGTCTCATCAAGTCATGCATTTATTAATGAATTCTCTTTGTATCAGTGACAACCAGGCAGAAGTTATTCTTGACAGATTTCTAAACACTAGAGGTTCAGTTCACACTTTGTAACATCAGCATCTATCATCGCTGTCTTAACATTAGAGATCTCAAGGGTGTGCAATTAATTGAAGATAAAGATGCTAATTAACATGCTATTCTTTTGTAAGTATTCGTTTTTTTTTAGTCCTTGAACATTAACAAACTATGGAGATATAGCAAATAAAGGAGAGGAATTGTATGTCCGGAGGTCTGACATCCTTCTCTTAGCAAACCTAACATACGCTGTGTTGTGTTCACAAATATCACGGTGATCCACATAATCAAGAGAGGGACATATTGTCCTACTTGCGATAAAAAGTTTTTTATTTTTTTTTATTTTATTAATTCTTTATTTTAACATTTTCAAACAGACTAACAGGAGCCTGATGGCCAGAGTCTGATATCATATAAAGGAAGTTGTACAAGTCATCAAAAATAACATAGAATAACTTCTATTGTTTATAAGCCATAGACATTTCAACAGATAAGGTCTCCTCAGACACTCCATAAACTCCATTATTTATCGCAGGATACATAGTGCTGGATTGATCATAAAAAAAAAACCATTAAACATAATTTTGGACCCATAAAGATAAAAGGAAAAAGAGAAGGAGAAGAAAGGAGGGGGGGGGGGGGGGGGGTTAGATTCTGTGCTTGAGAAGTTGCAGCCAGTGAGGCCAACTATCAACCCACCACTCAATTTCTTTTTAAAGCACTCTATCTTCCAAGGACTTCCAAGGTTGCCATACTTTTAAGAATCTGTCGTGACACCTGTTAATCCAGACTGTCATTTCTTCAAATTGGCAAATCTGACTCACTTTCGCCTTCCATTCTTGTACTGAGGGTGGGCCAGCGTCAAGCCAATGAAGAGGTATAATGGCTTTAGCAGCCGAGATAAGAGGAGTTACTAGATTTCACTTTGACGGGCAATAGAGGTCAGTTGGTTTAGAAAAGAATACCATTTCTATTGTGATCTTAAGTTCAGAGGCTGTTAATTATTTATTAATGCATTTACACCCTCTCAGTATGGTATAATTAAGGGATATGTCCACCAAATATGGGATACTGAGCCTACTCCTTCTCCACATCTCCAGCATCGCTGATCAGGGGACAGTCCCCTTCTAAAAAGAAACTCCGGAGTTCTGTACCATCTGGAGAGAAGTTTGCAGTGGTTTTCTTGGAGACGAACACATGGAGAGAACCCATGTGAGAATTGTGGGTTTTTGGGTTTCCTGATCCATGAAAACTATGTTTAGCTCTCTCTCCCATTCTCGAAGATATAGTAATTTTTTCACCTCACCCTCACCTCCTACAAGATGGTATAATGCTGCAATTTTCCTTTGTTTGGGTTCTGGAGATAGTATTATCTTTTCTAAATCTGTCAAGGGTCTCCGGGAATTGCATTTCTCTTTCATCCCACTGCACACAGGTCTAATATAGGATCCTTTAAGGAAAAAACCTGGGGAATTCTTTATTTTCTCGGATACCCTATCCATTATTAAGGATTCTATATCAGGAGTTAGTTCCCCAATTCTAGCCTGAGATAATGAAGACCACACCTCCGGGAAGATATCCCTTTTGTTTCCCAAAAAATCGGGGATGAGACTTGCAGGCATTAGGAGGGATGGGACGGGAGCTAGTTCTTTACTGAGTTCTCTCCAGGTCTCTTGTATCCCCTTTAACATGGGATCTAGATCTTTGCTTAATTTGAGCTTATATCAGGAAGCCATAGGTAGCTTTGTAGTGAGGGGCCTACGCTGTATTCGCATATCTCTTTACATCCAGTTGTCAACCAACTCTAACCATCTGTTCAATTCTATTGCTTGGTAGTATCTAGTCACGTCTGGGACTCCCAGTCCTCCCTTTTCCCTATGCCTAACTAGAATGTTATGTGAGATTTGGGGTCTCTTCCCGTTCCACAGATATCTAGAGAACATCCTCCTGATATCAAGGAAGAATCTTTTTGGCAGATGTATTGGTACCATTTGCATTACGTATAGGATCTTGGGTAGGACATAAGCTATAAGAACATTTTTCCTACCCATCCAAGATAGGGAGGGTAAGCTTTATTTTTCTAGTAGTTGTGTAATGTATATAGTTACATTTGTATAAATCCTCCAAGTCTCTTGGTATCTGTATCCCTAGATATTTTATGGGTCCTTTGGTCTAGTGAAAAAGGAGATAGGTCTTTAGCGGAATTGGTCTTTAGGGAGATATTTAATATTTCGGATTTGGAATGATTTACCTTAAAGTCCGAAATCAGGCTGAATTCCTTGATTTTTTTTTTGACTAAGTAATCCAATCCCTTATCAGGGTTGGCAACTAAGAACAGCAGGTCGTCTGCGAAAACAGTGCATTTTAACTCCCTCTTTCCATAGCTTATACCCTTGATTTCAGTTGTTTGTCTGACTAGCTGTATAAGGGTCTCTACCACAAGAATGAATAGGGATGGGGACAATGGGCTGTCTTGTACCGTTTGTGATTTCAAATGTCAGGGAAAGTGTGCTGTTAACTTTTAATCTGGCATGTGGCTGCTGATATAGGGTGAATATCGAGTGTATGAATGAGTCAGGGATGGCAAATTTTTTCAGGGTCAACCTTATGAAGTTCCAATTGACCTTGTCAAATGCCTTCTCGGCATCAATGCTCAACAGAACTAACGGGAACCTCTTTTTGTGAGCTGAGTGTATTGCATGAAAGACCCAGTGGGAGTTGTCTTTTCCTTCCCTACCTTGAACGAAGCCCGACTGTTCTGGACCTATTAAGGAGAGTAGTATTTTACCTAATCTGGTTGCTAATATTTTAGCCCAAATCTTTAGGTCAAGATTAAGGAGGAATATCAGTCTATAACTTTTACAGTTTTGGGGGTCATTGCCCTCTTTATGTATTAGTGTGCATAAGGTAGGTGTCCTCCCTGCAATAATGCATTGCATACATCTGTTAGTCTAGGTATGAGGATGTCCTGAAATTTCCTATAATACAATAAAGGTAGACCATCTGGGCCTGGAGTTTTGCCCGGCGGGAAACTTTGTATATGTCTAACTTCCTCTGCCGTGACCGGGTTAGTTAATGACTTTGTAATGGCTGGGGCTACTATTGGCAGCTTAAGTGAGTGTAAGAGTTCTTTAATATGTGTCTGTCTGATATTATCTTGATCTTGGGTTTTTGTTTGGTTAAGATTGTATAGTGTTGCATAGAATTCTTGGAAGGCTTTTGCTATCTCAGGTGTTTCCTGGGTAACAAGGCCATCTGTTCTTATTTTTGGGATGTATGTCACATTCCTTGCCTTTTTAAGCAATAAGGACATTAGCTTACCCCCCGTGTTCCCGTCGGCGTATACTTTATGTTGTAAATTTGACATCTGTTTCCCTACCTTCTGAGTTAAGAGTTTGTTAAGTTGTAGTCTGAGCTCTGTGAGATCACCTTGTTTCTCCCTGCTTGAAGAGGGTTTGTTTAGCTTTTCAACCGTTGCTATTTGATCTAAAAGTGAATCCAAGGCCTTTAGCTGCTCCCTTTTTACCCTGGCACCCAATGAAATAAAGCATCCTCTGGCATATGCCTTATGGGCTTCCCATATAATGGGGGGTGAGCTGTGTGCGGTGGAGTTGACCTCAAAATTTAATTCTAATTGGGTCCTGACCTTTTCGAATTCAAGCCTGTTGTTCAGCAGGGACTCATTGAGTATCCAGTTCCGCTCCCTTCTTGGGAGAGGCCAGGGTCAGATTCGCTTGGCAAGGTACGTGATCAGAGATGGTGATGTTCCCAATCTCGGCAGCACTAGAGATAGGTAGGAGAGAAACGGATATTAATATATGATCTAATCTCTGGTAGGAGCCATGTGGGTTAGAGTTGAAGGAGTAGTCTTTAACTGTAGGATTGAGGCTTCTCCATATGTCTATCAGATGCAGATCGTGTAGTTTTCTATTATGTGTTTCTGCGCAATGTGTGATTTGGATGTGGATGTGGATGAGTCATCTCGGGATTTAGTACGGGATTTAGTAAGTTAAGGTCAGCACCTAAGATCACAGCTCCTTACGCAAATAGGTTAATAGTATCTAGGGCTTTTAGGAGCCATTGTACAGTGGATGTGTTCGGAGCGTACAAGTTAGCTAGGGTGAATTACTTGAAGCTATTTCTCCCTTCAAAACTAGGAGACTACCCTCAGCATTTGATTGCTGCTGATTCAGTATAAATGGTATTGAATGGTGTATGGAAATAGATACTCCCTTGGAAGTCGATGTGGGGTGAGTGCTAAGGAACTATTGGTTTAATGGGCGGGTCGGTAGCTTTGGCATTTTCCTCTGATGGAGGTGAGTTTCTTGCATTAAAACTATATGGGAGCGCATTTTACGTAGCGCAAGCATCACTTGGCCTCGCTTCTGAGGCGAGTTTAAACCCTTAACGTTAAAAGTGGTTATCTTCAGGTCTGTCATTTTTGGTTTGTTTAGCAGTGAAGTTATGGGGAAGTTAAGGTTTTTACCCCTGACGTGAGTAGCCGGTGTGTCTTTTAAGGGAGGAGGGGGGGGAAGAGAATGGAAGAGAGTGTTGGGGTAAGGAGGACAAGAGAGAAGAAAAGAAGGGGGTGTGGCCTGCATGCCGATGACGCCAGTCGCATAGCGCGTCTGCTCCGGACTTAACATTTAACAAGCGGCTCACAGCAAAACGATGAAGAGCGAGACTACACGTTCATATCTACTGCGCACTTATCTCAGTCTCGAATTGATTACATCCTAGTTTCCAAAAGCCTTCTGCATAGGGTCACGAGGTCGGAAATTGGGGGACCGACATGGTCAGTTTATGCCCCAGTGAGAATTGTTATCGAAGATGGCCTCCCTAACCTACTTCGTCCGCAATGGAGAATGAATACCTACCTACTCAAATGCCCAGACAGAGTTAAAGGGATCACAGACACTTTGCAGGAGTTTCTGAAATTTTATGATCTTCCCGACATTAGTGTAAACACTCTCTGGCTTACACATAAGGCATTCATGAGAGGGGTCATCTCACAGCGATGAGAATGAATAAGAGCAGAGATAAAGCTATCCAAGATGCCCTAACCCGTCTGCAAAATGCAGAACAGAGCCACAAACTAAATAATAACCCTACAACGTTAGCCTCCCTCCAAGGATGCAGAACTGCGCTCAAAACTCTTCTTATATATCGCCAAGAACTAGGTATGAAACGAATGCAGACAAACTTTTATCACGCAGGAGATAGAGCTGGTGCATTATTGGCGCGTAGACTAAAAAGTAGAAAGGCTGCAGCTAGAATAACCAGCTTAAAGCACAATAGCAAAGTGTTTACACATCCTCAGGAAAAAACTGATGCCTTGGCGTCATATTACTCCTCCTTATACAACCTGCGGTTGGACAGCAATACCATCCAGCCATCCGTGGAGGCAATTTCAGCATATCTAGACTCCCTTAAGCTTCCCAAAGTATCTATAGATGACTAAAGCGTTCTAAATAGGCCAATCATCTCCGAAGAAATTTCCAACACCATTAAAGCTACCCCATCTAACAAGGCCCCTGGACTCGACGGATTCCCAGTGGAATATTATAAAACATTTCACTCTACGTTACTCCCTTATTTAACTAAGCTCTATAACACATTTCTGACCTCTGGGGATATCCCCCCAGAAATGCTAAAAGCCACTGTAGTCACCCTACCTAAACAGGGGAAAACTTCTGATGCCCCTGAGAATTTCAGACCAATTTCCTTGTTGAACTCAGACCTCAAGCTGTTTGCTAAGATACTAGCCTCCCGCTTTAATAAGGTACTACCTACCCTGATAAATCCTGACCAAGTTGGCTTCGTGCCAGGAAGACGGTGAAGAGATGGCACTAGAAAAATGATAAACTTAATCCAGATTTCAGGGTGGTCCAGAGCCCCCACGATCTTTGTCTCCTTAGATTCTGAAAAAGCGTTTGACAGAGTGCATTGGGGGTTCCTGGACCAGACTCTCAGGAAATTTGGGTTTAATGGACATATCTTACAGGCTATTCTAGGGTTGTACTCAGCACTAGAGTTGAGCGGACACCTGGATGTTCGGGTTCGAGAAGTTCGGCCGAACTTCCCGGAAATGTTCGGGTTCGGGATCCGAACCCGATCCGAACTTCGTCCAGAACCCGAAGTCAATGGGGAGCCGAACTTTTCGGCACTAAAAAGGCTGTAAAACAGCCCAGGAAAGGGCTAGAGGGCTGCAAAAGGCAGCAACGTGTAGGTAAATCCCCTGCAAACAAATGTGGATAGGGAAATGAATAAAAATAAAAATAAAATAAATAAAAATTAACCAATATCAATTGGACAGAGGTCCCATAGCAGAGAATCAGGCTTCACGTCAGCCACCACTGCAACAGTCCATTGTCAGATATTTAGGCCCAGCACCCAGGCAGAGGAGAGAGGTCCCGTAACAGAGAATCTGTCTTCGTGTCAGCAGAGAATCAGTCTGCATGTCATAGCAGAGAATCAGGCTTCACGTGAGCCACCAGTGCAACAGTCCATTGGCATATATTTAGGCCCAGCACCCAGGCAGAGGAGAGAGGTCCCGTAACAGAGAATCTGGCTTCATGTCAGCAGAGAATCAGTCTGCATGTCATAGCAGAGAATCAGGCTTCACGTCAGCCACCAGTGCAACAGTCCATTGTCATATATTTAGGCCCAGCACCCAGGCAGAGGAGAGAGGTCCCGTAACAGAGAATCTGTCTTCATGTCAGCAGAGAATCAGTCTGTATGTCATAGCAGAGAATCAGGCTTCATGTCAGCCACCACTGCAACAGTCCATTGTCAGATATTTAGGCCCAGCACCCAGGCAGAGGAGAGAGGTCCCGTAACAGAGAATCTGGCTTCATGTCAGCAGAGAATGAGTCTGCATGTCATAGCAGAGAATCAGGCTTCACGTCACCCAACATTGGAACAGTCCATTGGCATATATTTAGGCCCAGCACACAGGCAGAGGAGAGAGGTCCCGTAACAGACAATCTGTCTTCATGTCAGCAGAGAATTAGTCTGCATGTCATAGCAGAGAATCAGGCTTCACGTCAGCCACCACTGCAACAGTCCATTGGCATATATTTAGGCCCAGCACACAGGCAGAGGAGAGAGGTCCAGTAACAGAGAATCTGTCTTCATGTCAGCAGAGAATTAGTCTGCATGTCATAGCAGAGAATCAGGCTTCACGTCAGCCACCACTGCAACAGTCCATTGTCAGATATTTAGGCCCAGCACCCAGGCAGAGGAGAGAGGTCCCGTAACAGAGGATCTGGCTTCATCTCAGCAGAGAATCAGTCTGCATGTCATAGCAGAGAATCAGGCTTCACGTCAGCCACCACTGCAACAGTCCATTGGCATATATTTAGGCCCAGCACCCAGGCAGAGGAGAGAGGTCCAATAACAGAGAATCTGTCTTCATGTCAGCAGAGAATCAGTCTGCATGTCATAGCAGAGAATCAGGCTTCATGTCAGCCACCACTGCAACAGTCCATTGTCAGATATTTAGGCCCAGCAGCCAGGCAGAGGAGAGAAGTCCCGTAACAGAGAATCTGGCTTCATGTCAGCAGAGAATTAGTCTGCATGTCATAGCAGAGAATCAGGCTTCACGTCACCCAACATTAGAACAGTCCATTGGCATATATTTAGGCCCAGCACACAGGCAGAGGAGAGAGGTCCCATAACAGACAATCTGTCTTCATGTCAGCAGAGAATTAGTCTGCATGTCATAGCAGAGAATCAGGCTTCACGTACAGCCACCACTGCAACAGTCTATTGGCATATGTTTAGGCCCAGCACACAGGCAGAGGAGAGAGGTCCCGTAATAGAGAATCTGTCTTCATGTCAGCAGAGAATTAGTCTGCATGTCATAGCAGAGAATCAGGCTTCACGTCAGCCACCACTGCAACAGTCCATTGTCAGATATTTAGGCCCAGCACCTAGGCAGAGGAGAGAGGTCCTGTAACAGAGAATCTGTCTTCATGTCAGCAGAGAATCAGTCTGCATGTCATAGCAGAGAATCAGGCTTCACGTCACCCAACACTGGAACAGTCCATTGTCATATATTTAGGCCCAGCACACAGGCAGAGGAGAGAGGTCCCGTAACAGAGAATCTGGCTTCATGTCAGCAGAGAATCAGTCTGCATGTCATAGCAGAGAATCAGGCTTCACGTCACCCAACATTGGAACAGTCCATTGTCATATATTTAGGCCCCGGCACCCAGACAGAGGAGAGGTTCATTCAACTTTGGGTAGCCTCGCAATATAATGGTAAAATGAAAATAAAAATAGGATTGAATGAGGAAGTGCCCTGGAGTACAATAATATATGGTTAAGGGGAGGTAGTTAATGTCTAATCTGCACAAGGGATGGACAGGTCCTGTGGGATCCATGCCTGGTTCATTTTTATGAACGTCAGCATGTCCACATTGGCTGTAGACAGGCGGCTGCGTTTGTCTGTAATGACGCCCCCTGCCGTGCTGAATACACGTTCAGACAAAACGCTGGCTGCCGGGCAGGCCAGCACCTCCAAGGCATAAAAGGCTAGCTCTGGCCACGTGGACAATTTAGAGACCCAGAAGTTGAATGGGGCCGAACCATCAGTCAGTACGTGGAGGGGTGTGCACACGTACTGTTCCACCATGTTAGTGAAATGTTGCCTCCTGCTAACACGTTGCGTATCAGGTGGTGGTGCAGTTAGCTGTGGCGTGTTGACAAAACTTTTCCACATCTCTGCCATGCTAACCCTGCCCTCAGAGGAGCTGGCAGTGACACAGCTGCCTTGGCGACCTCTTGCTCCTCCTCTGCCTTGGCCTTGGGCTTCCACTTGTTCCCCTGTGACATTTGGGAATGCTCTCAGTAGCGCGTCTACCAACGTGCGCTTGTACACGCGCATCTTCCTATCACGCTCCAGTGCAGGAAGTAAGTTGGGCACATTGTCTTTGTAGCGTGGATCCAGCAGGGTGGCAACCCAGTAGTCCACACACGTTAAAATGTGGGCAACTCTGCTGTCGTTGTGCAGGCACTGCAGCATGTAGTCGCTCATGTGTGCCAGGCTGCACAGGGGTAAGGACAAGCTGTCCTCTGTGGGAGGCGTATCGTCATCGTCCTGCCTTTCCCCCCAGCCACGCACCAGTGATGGGCCCGAGCTGCGTTGGGTGCCACCCCGCTGTGACCATGCTTCATCCTCATCCTCCTCCACCTCCTCCTCATCCTCGTCCTCCTCGTCCTCCAGTAGTGGGCCCTGGCTGGCCACATTTGTACCTGGCCTCTGCTGTTGCAAAAAACCTCCCTCTGAGTCACTTCGAAGAGACTGGCCTGAAAGTGCTAAAAATGACCCCTCTGTCTCCTCCTCCTCCTCCTCCTGGGCCACCTCCTCTTCCATCATCGCCCTAAGTGTTTTCTCAAGGAGACATAGAAGTGGTATTGTAATGCTGATAACGGCGTCATCACCACTGGCCATGTTGGTGGAGTACTCGAAACAGCGCAACAGGGCACACAGGTCTCGCAAGGAGGCCCAGTCATTGGTGGTGAAGTGGTGCTGTTCCGCAGTGCGACTGACTCGTGCGTGCTGCAGCTGAAACTCCACTATGGCCTGCTGCTGCTCGCACAGTCTGTCCAGCATGTGCAAGGTGGAGTTCCACCTGGTGGGCCCGTCGCATATGAGGCGGTGAGCGGGAAGGCCGAAGTTACGCTGTAGCGCAGACAGGCGAGCAGCGGCAGGATGTGAACGCTGGAAGCGCGAACAGACGGCCCGCACTTTATGCAGCAGCTCTGACATGTCGGGGTAGTTGTGAATGAACTTCTGCACCACCAAATTCAGCACATGCGCCGAGCAAGGGATGTGCGTCAAACCGGCTAGTCCCAGAGCTGCAACGATATTTCGCCCATTATCGCACAACACCAGGCCGGGCTTGAGGCTCACCGGCAGCAACCACTCGTCGGTCTGTTGTTCTATACCACGCCACAACTCCTGTGCGGTGTGGGGCCTGTCCCCCAAACATATGAGTTTCAGAATGGCCTGCTGACGTTTACCCCGGGCTGTGCTGAAGTTGGTGGTAAAGGTGTGTGGCTGACTGGATGAGCAGGTGGAAGAAGAGGAGGAGGAAGCCGAGAAGGAGGAGGTGGCAACAGGAGGCAAAGAATGTTGCCCTGCGATCCTTGGCGGCGGAAGGACGTGCGCCAAACAGCTCTCTGCCTGGGGCCCAGCTGCCACTACATTTACCCAGTGTGCAGTTAGGGAGATATAGCGTCCCTGGCCATGCTTACTGGTCCACGTATCTGTGGTTAGGTGGACCTTGCCACAGATGGCATTGCGCAGTGCATACTTGATTTTATCGGATACTTGGTTGTGCAGGGAAGGCACGGCTCTCTTGGAGAAGTAGTGGCGGCTGGGAACAACATACTGTGGGACAGCAAGCGACATGAGCTGTTTGAAGCTGTCTGTGTCCACCAGCCTAAATGACAGCATTTCATAGGCCAGTAGTTTAGAAATGTTGGCATTCAGGGCCAGGGATCGAGGGTGGCTAGGTGGGAATTTACGCTTTCTCTCAAATGTTTGTGAGATGGAGAGCTGAACGCTGCCGTGTGACATGGTTGAGATGCTTGGTGACGGAGGTGGCGGTGGTGTTGGTGGTACATCCCCTGTTTGCTGGGCGGCAGGTGCCAACGTTCCTCCAGAGGCGGAGGAAGAGGCCGAGGCGGCAGCAGCAGAAGAGGCCGAGGCGGCAGCAGCAGAAGAGGTAGCAGGGGGAGCCTGAGTGACTTCCTTGTTTTTAAGGTGTTTACTCCACTGCAGTCCATGCTTTGCATGCAGGTGCCTGGTCATGCAGGTTGTGCTAAGGCTCAGAACGTTAATGCCTCGCTTCAGGCTCTGATGGCACAGTGTGCAAACCACTCGGGTCTTGTCGTCAGCACATTGTTTGAAGAAGTGCCATGCCAGGGAACTCCTTGAAGCTGCCTTTGGGGTGCTTGTTCCCAGATGGCGGCGGTCAGTAGCAGGCGGAGTCTCTTGGCGGCGGGTGTTCTGCTTTTGCCCACTGCTCCCTCTTTTGCTACGCTGTTGGCTCGGTCTCACCACTGCCTCTTCCTCCGAACTGTGAAAGTCAGTGGCACGACCTTCATTCCATGTGGGGTCTAGGACCTCATCGTCCCCTGCATCGTCTTCCACCCAGTCTTGATCCCTGACCTCCTGTTCAGTCTGCACAGTGCAGAAAGACGCAGCAGTTGGCACCTGTGTTTCGTCATCATCAGAGATTTGCTGAGGTGGTATTCCCATGTCCTCATCATCAGGAAACATAAGTGGTTGTGCCTCAGTGCATTCTATGTCTTCCACCGCTGGGGAAGGGCTAGGTGGATGCCCTTGGGAAACCCTGCCAGCAGAGTCTTCAAACAGCAAAGAGACTGCTGCATAACTTGAGGCTCAGACAGTTTCCCTGATTTGCATGGGGGTGATGTGACAGACTGATGGGGTTGGTTTTCAGGCGCCATCTGTGCGCTTTCTGCAGAAGACTGGGTGGGAGATAATGTGAACGTGCTGTATCCACTGTCGGCCACCCAATTGACTAATGCCTGTACCTGCTCAGGCCTTACCATCCTTAGAACGGCATTGGGCCCCACCATATATCGCTGTAAATTCTGGAGGCTACTGGGACCTGAGGTAGTTGGTACACTAGGACGTGTGGATGTGGCAGAACGGCCACGTCCTCTCCCAGCACCAGAGGGTCCACTAACACCACCACGACCATGTCCACGTCCGCGTCCCTTACTAGATGTTTTCCTCATTGTTATCGTTCACCACAACAACAAAAATATTATTTGGCCCAATGTATTATATTCAAATTCAGCTGAATATAAATTTGAGGCCTAGTATTTAGGCGCTGGGTGACAGGTATAGGTTTACTGACAGAATTAGACTTGGAAATGCACAGTAGCGGGTGTGTGCAGTTTTTTAGAATGACCCTATGTGCACCTTGAATATTATATACCCTTTTAGGGATAAATATCAAATAGCTCTGATACAGCAGAAACCACTAAATTATGAAATTGCTAAATTGGGAATTGTATTTCAACCCAGAACAAAAACGGTGCTTGGACGGACACTAAATAACTTGCCCAGCCACAACAGTACAGCAGTAACGACAGATTTAGTAGGATATAAATTTGAGGCCTAGTATTTAGGCGCTGGGTGACAGGTATACGTTTACTGACAGAATTAGACTTGGAAATGCACTGTAGCGTGTGTGTGAAGTTATTCAGAATGACCCTATGTGCACCTTGAATATTATATACCCTTTTAGGGATAGATTTCAAATAGCTCTGATACAGCAGAAACCACTAAATTATGAAATTGCTAAATTGGGAATTGTATTTCAACCCAGAACAAAAACTGTGCTTGGACGGACACTAAATAACTTGCCCAGCCACAACAGTACAGCAGTAACGACAGATTTAGCAGGATATAAATTTGAGGCCTAGTATTTAGGCGCTGGGTGACAGGTATAGGTTTACTGACAGAATTAGACTTGGAAATGCACAGTAGCGGGTGTGTGAAGTTATTCTGAATGACCCTATGTGCACCTTGAATATGATATACCCTTTTAGGGATAGATTTCAAATAGCTCTGATACAGCAGAAACCACTAAATTATGATATTGCTAAATTGGGAATTGTATTTCAACCCAGAACAAAAACTGTGCTTGAACGGACACTAAATAACTTGCCCAGCCACAGCAATAACCACAGATTTAGCTGGATATAAATTTGAGGCCTAGTATTTAGGCGCTGGGTGACAGGTGTAGGTTTACTGACAGAATTAGACTTGGAAATGCACAGTAGCGGGTGTGTGAAGTTATTCTGAATGACCCTATGTGCACCTTGAATATGATATACCCTTTTAGGGATAGGTTTCAAATAGCTCTGATACAGCAGAAACCACTAAATTATGAAATTGCTAAATTGGGAATTGTATTTCAACCCAGAACAAAAACTGTGCTTTGACGGACACTAAATAACTTGCCCAGCCACAACAGTACAGCAGTAACAACAGATTTAGCAGGATATAAATTTGAGGCCTAGTATTTAGGCGCTGGGTGACAAGTATAGGTTTACTGACAGAATTAGACTGGGATATGCACAGTAGCGTGTGTGTGAAGTTATTCTGAATGACCCTATGTGCACCTTGAATATGATATACCCTTTTAGCGATAGATTTCAAATAGCTCTGATACAGCAGAAACCACTAAATTATGAAATTGCTAAAGTGGGAATTGTATTTCAACCCAGAACAAAAACTGTGCTTGGACGGACTCTAAATAACTTGCCCAGCCACAACAGTACAGCAGTAACGACAGATTTAGCAGGATATAAATTTGAGGCCTAGTATTTAGGCGCTGGGTGACAGGTATAGGTTTACTGACAGAATTAGACTTGGAAATTCACTGTAGCGGGTGTGTGAAGCTATTCTGAATGACCCTATGTGCACCTTGAATATGATATACCCTTTTAGGGATAGATTTCAAATAGCTCTGATACAGCAGAAACCACTAAATTATGAAATTGCTAAATTGGGAATTGTATTTCAACCCAGAACAAAAACTGTGCTTGGACGGACACTAAATAACTTGCCCAGCCACAGCAATAACCACGGATTTAGCTGGATATAAATTTGAGGCCTAGTATTTAGGCGCTGGGTGACAGGTATAGGTTTACTGACAGAATAAGACTTGGAAATGCACAGTAGCGGGTGTGTGAAGTTATTCTGAATGACCCTATGTGCACCTTGAATATGATATACCCTTTTAGGGATAGATTTCAAATAGCTCTGATACAGCAGAAACCACTAAATTATGAAATTGCTAAATTGGGAATTGTATATCAACCCAGAACAAAAAATGTGCTTTGACGGACACTAAATAACTTGCCCAGCTACAGCAGTAACGACAGATTTAGCTGGATATAAATTTGAGGCCTAGCATTTAGGCGCTGGGTGACAGGTATACGTTTACTGACAGAATTAGACTGGGATATGGCCAAAAAATAACCACACTATTGATGGTTAAATGCACTTGGTGTGACAGCTTGACCAACCACACTACTGAGGGTTAAATGCACTTGGTGACAGGCGCAGCTTGCCCCTGATGTAGTATATGGCCAAAAAATAAACAGACTATTGCTGGTTAAATGCACTTGGTGTGACAGCTTCACCCTGATGTAGGCTTTAGCCAAAAAACAACCACACCATTGAGGGTTAAATGCACTTGGTGACAGGCGCAGCTTGCCCCTGATGTAGTATATGGCCAAAAAATAAACAGACTATTGCTGGTTAAATGCACTTGGTGTGACAGCTTCACCCTGATGTAGGCTTTAGCCAAAAAACAACCACACCATTGAGGGTTAAATGCACTTGGTGACAGGCGCAGCTTGCCCCTGATGTAGTATATGGCCAAAAAATAAACAGACTATTGCTGGTTAAATGCACTTGGTGTGACAGGTTTTCTCTACTGGGTTTTCACTACATCTGCCTCACTAGAGTCACTTTCTCTAAATCTGGTCTGCTTTTATAGATATTCTAGCCCAGCTCTGAATGGACCCTGTTCAAGACTGACTCGTGAGCCCACAATATGTGCTCCTCTCACTACTGAGCCTAAGCTCAGACTGACTAGTTCCCTCAGATTCTTTCTAGAGTGTTCCTCCCTCTCTATATAAAGGGGAGGGGTTGTGCCACCAGCCCCATCTAGTTGAGGCTGTGGATAGGGCCTATTAATACCATTTGCAAATACAGACCACATAGGCAATGCACATATTCAAGCAAAATACGCTTTTTTATCTCTCTCCTTTGCATTTTTAAGTGTTCTGCTATCGTGGAGCTCTGCGGATTTTTCAGTCACCCCCCCTCTGTGTTGAGCAGGGTATTGGCTTGATGTTGGTGTGGGGGAATTAAGTTTCCTCTTGTTAAGACTGCTACGTTGGCGGGAATTTCTTAGGCCAGGCAATGCTTGCTAAAAATATGTAAATTAGTCTCTTATCCAAGAGGACAAAAGTTAGCTCTGTAGTGCCACCTATGTGATAGCTACCCTATAAGTTACTATCTGGCTTTTAAAACCAGCTTGAAAAAATAACCTGGTATATGAGCCAAAACCATAATCTCTTCCAAAAGGAAAAGACTGCAAAGGGGTATAAACAAAGTTCACTGATCCAGGATTGATTCCTGGAGAAGGGATATAATAAAGAGGACTTTCACTGAAACCAGTGAAATCAAAGAAGTTGTCAGATCACATCACGTGGAGACAGTCTCTTAGATCTTCTGACACCTGTCATGTTAGAGACCGTGACATATCGCATGACCCTGGGAGGGAGGCTTGCACTGACTGACTCAGAGGCTGATCGTGGATCAAATGTATATTTCAGCTTCTCTTCTATATCACCATTTGCTATCTGGCGCTCCACTGGCCTTTTTATTCACCCTTCTTTTCCGGCTCAGAGGCTGACAGACAGGCTGTAAGCCAATCAGGGGGCAGGATTTTGGCAGGTCTTTGATTATCTAAGCCATTCTAAATGTTAGTTGCAATATGAGAGAATTTCTATTGGATGTGTCTGGCAAAAAGCAATTTCGTATACAAGCCAGCAATCCTAGGGTGTTGAAGAGACAATAAAAAACACATTTTTATTCAGCTGCCAGTTTTAAAAAACCCTGAGGTTTCTACAGTGTTTTATAAGCATATTCCTGGGCAATCCCAGCATTGCAGCATACATTTTGTTGGCTATGCTGCGCAAATGCGCTATTTCCTTTCTATAAACAAGCTGCAATTTTGCTACCATTTAAAATTGTGCAGTTCAACGCATTGTACTATTGCGCTAATAAAAGGATTATACTGTTTCCATTATAATGTAGTTAAATTCAAAACATCATACTGTTGCATTAATAAAGCAGTTCAAATCCACACATTATATTGTTGTGTTATTGAACTCCTTAAAATCAATGCATTACACTGTTACATAGTAACTTAGTAACATAGTATATAAGGCCGAAAAAACACATTTGTCCATCCAGTTCGGCCTGTTATACTGCAAGTTGATCCATAGGAACGCAAAAATAACTGTGAGGTACTATTGCATTACTATTCCCATTAAATTTAACACATTATAATGTTGCATTATTATACCCATTAAATTCATTGTGTTATACTGGTGTGTTAATAAAGCAGTTAAATTCAACATATTATACTGTTGCCTTAATAAAGCAGTTATATTCAATGCATTATACTGTTGCATTATAATACTCGTTAAATTCAACATTATTATACTGTTGCTATTGCAGACAATATTTGTGGAACCACTGTGCCAACTCTGTGAGTATCTCTCGTATAGCAATTTTTCTCCACAAGACCTGCACACAAAACCAATGTTTAGAAGATTAAAATAAGCCGTGGGCATTCACAAGCAAACATAAGTGCTCTATTGCAGCACATAAGACACCATTGGTTCAACAAGAAAATTGCGAGCATTTGGAACAACTTTGTACTCCTTCTCTTGGCCTTTTATTATGGCAGCCAAGCTGTATCCCCAAGCAATACAGTGTCCTTGTCATCATTATCATCAGCTACTTCTTTCTTCTCTGCTCAGATTCCTCTGCTCCATCGTGAGACATAAATAATGGAGTGTGTGACCATGAGTTTGTGGGTGAACTCCCACCTGGCAAAATTGATGGCAGTGACCTTGTTCCCTTATCACTTAGTTGTTGTAAATGTGGCAATGCTTAGTTAGGAAGGGACTGCCGTCCAGTTGTGGGCTGTCATTTAGTGGGACTCATACAAGCATGTAGTGACAGTGGTGCGGGTAGAGTTCAGGGCCTTACATCCCTACGTGTCAACATTATTACTTTTTGCCAACTTTCCATAAAATCTGTCTCGTCATTCTCCAAATGTGGCACAGTTCCATGCCTTCTCCAAAATTTAATTCAGCACACAATATTATTTCTGACAAGCTGTCTTAAAATTTGTCTTATTATTCTCCAAATATGGTGCAGTTCCTTCACCAAAATTTTATTCAATTCAGCAGGCATTAATAGTGTACTTCTTGCCAGCTGTCATTGTTCTCTGAAAGTGGCACAGCTCTGCGCCTTCATCCAAATTGTATTCTTTTCTATGGCATTCATGCTTCTGGCCAGCTGTCTTTAAAATTTGTCTTGTCATTCTCCAAGTGTGGCACAGTTTTGCTCCTTCACAAAAAGTTAATTTAGCAGGCATTATTATGTCCATAAAAAGTGTCTCATCTTTTTCCAAATGTGGTGCAGGTCTGCAACTTCCTAAATACTTATTACAGCAGGAAATGTTATTATTGCTGGCCAGCTGTCCATAAAATGTGTCTTGTTATTCTCCAAATATTGCACCTTCACCCACATTATATTCTACTCTATGGTATTTGTACTTCTGGCCAGCTGTCAGAAAAGGTGTCTTGTCTTTCTCTAAGGCTACATTCAGCTGACAGTAAGTGTTTTGCGGCCCTCAAACTGCGGATCCACAGATCCTTATTTAAGAATGCCCATTCTTGTATGCAATTGCGGACAAGAATAGGACATGCTCTATATTTCTTGCGGGGCTGCGGAATGGAACTACGGATTCCGGACAGAACACGGTGTGCAGTCCGCATCTTTTGTTGCCCCATTGAAATGAATGGTCTGCACCTGTTCTACAAAACTATGGAACGGATGGGGACCCAGAAATACAGTTGTCTGAATGCACCTTCAATATGGTGCGGATCCACACCTTAACCAAAAAATTTTCTGTACTTTTGCATTTGTACTTTTGGCCAGCTGTCCACAAAAACTTTATCTCATTGTACTCCAAATGTGACATAGTTCTGCACCTTCGCAGATATTTATTTCTTCTGGCCAGCTCTTCATAAAATATGTAGTGCAGTTGTGTGTCTTCACCAAAATTTAATTCAGTCGGCATTCGTAGTGTACTTCTCGTCAGTTGTCTGTAAATATCATTGGGCTCCAAATATGGCACTGTTCTGCGCCATCAACAAAATTATATTCTTCTCCATGACATTTATACCTCTGGCCAGCTGTCCATAAAATGTGTCTTGTAATTTTCCTAATCTGGTGCAGTTCCACGCCTTTAACAGTAGGACTGAATGGAATGGTTTAGGTTGATAAATCGGCATGGAGGAAGGGGGCTGTTTCAGTTTTTGCAACAGGCAGCAGAAAAGCTAGGTGCACCCCTGTCCCTTGCCACAAAGTGCTGAGGGAAGGAGGGAGGGGCTCTAGCTTAACTTTTATACCAAGGCCCATGAGCCTTTTTCTACTCCACTGACCAGAACTAATCTGAAGAAATATATATGCTACCAGAACTAATCTAACCTGTATTGTTGTCAGTGGTCAAGTTGTTGGAAAGAGCAGTGCAGTATTGTAAGGGTCAGGGGGGAACTAACTCTCCTTAGGGCGAGAGCATCTTAATCGGTATGAGGAGACTTATAGGCCATATATGCTCCTCTGGAATTCTGGGAGGGAAAGGATGCTATCCTATAAGTCAATGTACAGCTCTTAAAATAAGCCTTGAGACATGACTTGGATATTAAATAAGCCAGCACCTCATCTGCAGACAGCTGCTGTGGGGTGATTGCCCCTCATCAGTGCAGAGCAGAGAGTACTGGCTTAACTGGGTGAGAGGTCTGTGTCTGGGTCGAGGGGGAACTAACTCTCCTTAGGGAGAGAGCACCTTAATCAGTGTGAGGAGACTTATAGGCCATATTAAATAAGCCAGCACCTCATCTGCTATTGCAAGGAGCATGCTGGAGTGTCGTGGCAGAGTAACCAGAGTGGGCAAAGATGACCGAAAATGTAAAGTGTGAGAAGGTAATCACAGTCTTTCTGACATTCTTGGGAGTGCACAGGAGCCCTGCAGATCGAGTTAAGTTTTCCCAAGCACACATATTTAATTTTCATTTTTCTCTATTGTATGTTATCTATTAAGATTACTCTGAATGATATTAATAAAGACTATACTGTAAATAATACACTTAAAGAAAACGTGTCACCTATTCTGATATCTCTGTTCTAGTAACTACATTCCTTATGCAATAACAATTGTGAAACATCTTTTTATAACCCTATAGTGTGTTGTTCCTGTATTATTCCTACTAAAAGTTTTTTTATGGTCAACAGTTTGTAGTTGTTACAAGTTGGGGGAGGGTGTCCCTGTACAGTCTGACACTATCCTATCATTGTTGCATTGTCACACTGTGCAGGGACATCCTCCAACTGGTAACACCCAACTGGATCTTTATTGCATGGGCAATTCAAATAGTTACTAAAACAAAGATGTCAGGAGAGATGACAGGTCTTGTTTAGAGAATCTGTCACCACTAATGCTGGCAGAATGCTATATAACAGAAGGAGCTGAGCAGATTGATATATAGCTTTGTGCAGGGGTGGACATACAGCCTGTGCAGCTGGTTCTGCTGCACAGGGGCCCAGTGCGGGAGGGGGTCCCTTCTTACCGGCAGCAGAGGGAGATGAGCACTTCCATTGTGGAAGTGCTCAACTCTCTATATTCATCTGTATCGCTGTCCTCAGAACAGTGATACAGATGGATGCTCCAGTGGGGCAGGGGAGAGGCGTTTCCCTTCCCCGATCCTCTCATAGGCTGCAGGCCTAGTGCCTATAGCCTATCAGAGGCCAGCGCAGGCAGCACAATGATGTCATGTGAGCAGTACAGCGCGGGACACAGGCCGGAAGAGGCCTGCATCGCATCACTGCCAGCCTCATGGAGGTAAGTATTAGTGTTTATTTTTTTAATTTATGCTTTGCTAGGGGCCCTATCTGGCACTCATGGCGAAATCTACTGGGGGCCCTTATATACTGGCACACATGGAGGAGGAGGAGAACTATGGGGGGCCTATTTCAAATATGGTTAGGACCTGCTGTATGTACAGAGGAACAACAACATATTTGCCTTTATCCACCGTCTTCTTTGAAAAATCCAGATTGAAAGATATCTCTCTGGAACCCCACCGACTCCCTAGTGTTGCCGGACACTGGCTGAATTACACACCTTGAGATCCCTGTAATAATCACCACAAACCTGGTCAATTGAGGATCATATGAATGGGTCTGTTCACAAAGGACACTTACAGCAATAGAAGCCGTCCGGAAAGGTAAAAGGCGTTTTAGGCAGTGCGGTACAGTGGGACGCCACACATACACAGCACATATTTCTGCCATATCGCCTATTTTATGATTGTTTTACAGATTACCTATGACCGCTTCATTTGTTACCAATCTGTCTTGGAATAGAGTGGGTCTATTCCTCCAGGTGGAGGAACACACCTGCTGATTAATCTATTAATGACAATGACAAACTGAACTTGGGGTGTATACACACTCACCATTATAACCTGAGGTGGATACACACACCAAACCTGCTGATTCTACTACTAAATGCATTTAACCCAGTGGTGTATCTTGGTTTTGTGCTGCCCTAGGCGAGACTAAACTCGGGCACCCCTGAATATAAATTTGACCCACCCCTTCCTGTCAAGGCCTAACCCCTTCCTCTGTAAACCCCACCCCTTCATCTTTAGGCTCCACCCTTTCCTGTTAGAGTTTAACATATTCCTTTCTGTATTTAAAAGTGAATAATGTATAAAAAATATATAAAAATCTGTAAAATACTAAGTATGGGTGTCAGAAGTTGCGCTTTTTTAATTTTTAGAATAATGATACAGGCAGCCATTTTATTTAATACATTTGTGCTAATTTTTGTGTTGGTTGGAGGGGGGTGAGGGGCAGTATTACACAATCTGTATATGTATAAAAAAATATATAAAGATTGTGTAATACTGTCCCTCACCCACCCTCCAACAGCACAGAAATTAGCACAAATACATTAAATAAAAAGGCTGTATCATTATTCTAAAAATTAAAAAAGCACAACTTCTAACACAAATGTATTTTACAGATTACTTTTTTTTTTTTAAACAATGTGCAGCTAGAGATAGTATTAACCCCTCCCTAATTCGCCCCCCTCTAACCACCTAACGGGTCCCAACCCCCTTACCCCATCAAACAACTAAGTAATAGATTTTTGGTGAATTACTGTAATTTAAGTACCTACAGTTTTTGAAGACAGCAGGCTCAGGGATCAGTGCATTGGTGGCCGGGGCCTGGCCTCAATGTTCACGGTGACCGTGTGTAGGATCCGTTCTGCACTTGGAGGAGATAAGGCTCACCCTAGCGTTGCCGGCCCGTGACTCCACCTCCGTGTGACGTCACGACAGCAACGCGTGAACGCAAAAGGCAGGGGAGGTCGAAAGGAAGTCAGGAGGAGGAGGAAGTAAGTTTTTCAACTCCTTCAATATGCGGCGCTGGCGATGCCGCTCGCATAGTGAAGGATC
The DNA here is from genome assembly GCF_014858855.1 of Bufo gargarizans. Lineage (NCBI taxonomy): Eukaryota > Metazoa > Chordata > Amphibia > Anura > Bufonidae > Bufo > Bufo gargarizans. The sequence continues at coordinate 433,548,260 of NC_058081.1, read as the reverse complement.
GGATCGGACAAGGGGCAAAAAAAGTATTTAGCATATTGTGTAACTATCACTAAACAAACAAGGCATTTTGCCGCCCCATTGGCAAGTGCCGCCCTAGGCAAATGTGATAGATACACCCCTGATTTAACCCCTTCATGTGAGAGGATCAACTGAGATTATATTGCATTATATCGTCACATTTATTTGGATCCATTTTATGCTGAATTTATCTTATGTCCGTAATTGCTATATATGTCAGTTTTATATTGTTTTTATTGTGTATGCTTTGCAGAGAATAAATAATTTATGACCCTATACATGCAGTATTTCAGTGCTCAGCCCAATTTTTTACTTTCTATTTCAAATAGTGACACACATGGGGGGCACTATGGAGGGGGAGGAGTACTATTGGGGACCTATTTTATATACTGGCACACATGGGGGAGACTATGGAGGGGGAGAAGCACTATGGGGGGCCCTATCTTGTAAACTGACACACATGGGGGGCACTATGGAGGGGGAGGAGCAATAAGGGGGTTCTATCTTATATGCTGGCACACATGGGGAGCACTGTGGAGGGGGAGGAGCAATATAGGGCTCTATCTTATATGCTGGAACACATGGGGAGCACTATAGAGGCGGAGGAGCACTATGGGGGCCGTATCTAATACTAGCACACATAGGGGCACTATGGAAAAGGGGGTAGCACTATGGGGGCATCTACTAGGGCCCCTATCTTATATACTGGCCCACATGGGGGTCACTATGGAGAAGGGGGGAGATGAGCACTATGGGGTCCCTATGTTATATACTGGCACACATGGGGGGGGCCACTATGGAGAATGGGGGGATATGACACTATTGGGGTCATTATATAGGGGCATTATACTGGCACATTGTCAGGAACCATGGGGACAAGGGCATGCGCACTATTGGGGAACGATATAGGAGTATTTTATACTGGTGCAAATTATAGGGCACTATGGGGACCTTGGCTCAACTGGGGGCACTAAGAGGGATTTTTGGGGCACACAGTAGGGGGCATTGGCACACATTATGAGGGCACTATTAGGACATTGGCTCTACAGGGGGCACTAAGACAAATTATTTTTTCTACTGCCACACAACAGGATACTTTTATGTGCTGGGGCAGATTACAAGGGGACATTTTTCTACTGTTACACATTATAAAGGGAATTATTACTACTAGGGGCATTACGGTGTTATGGTGGAATTGATTTCAGTTGCCGGACTATTGGGAACATGAATACTAGTATGAGCACTATTGGAGCATTATTACTTCTGGGACATAGTTGGGACATTATAACTAACATAGTAGTAGCATAGCATCTAAGGCCGTAAAAAGACATTTGTCCATCCAGTTTGGCCTGTTATCCTGCAAGTTGATCCAGAGGAAGGTAAAAAAAAAAAGTGAGGTAAAAGCCAATTTTCCCCACTTAAGGGGAAAAAAATTCCTTTCCGACTCAGGCAATCAGAATAACTCCCTGGATCAACGACTCATCTCTATTAGCTATAGCCTGTAATATTATTACACTTCAGAAATACATCCAGGACCCTCTTGAGCTCTTTTAGTGAACTCACCATAACCACCTCCTCAGGCAGAAAGTTCCATAGTCTCACTGCTCTTACCGTAAAGAATCCTCTTCTATGTTTGTGTACATTCTTTCCTCCAGGCGCACAGGATGTCCCCTCGTCACAGTCCTGGGGATAAATAGATGATGGGAGAGTTCTCTGTGCTGACCCCTGATATATTTATACATAGTAATTAAATCTCCTCTCAGTTGTCTTTTTTCTAAAGTGAATAACCCTAATTTTGATAATTTTTCAGGGTACAGTAGTTCCCTCATTCCAGTTTAGTTGCACTCCTCTGAACCCTCTCCAGCTCTGCTATGTCTGCCTTGTTCACAGGAGACCAGAACTGTACACAGTACTCCATGTCTGACCAGAAATTTGTAAAGTTGTAGGACTATGTTCTCATCACGAGCATCTATGCCCATTTTGATGCAACCCATTATCTTATTGGTCTGGACAGCAGTTGCCTGACACTGGTTTTTACAGCTTAGTTTGCTGTTCACTAAAATTCCTAGGTCCTTTTCCACCTCAGTGTTACCCAGTGTTTTACCATTTAGTATGTATGGGTGACTTGCATTATTCCTACCCATATGCATAACCTTTTTCAGTGTTAAACCTCATCTGCCACTTCCCTACCCAAGCCCCAATCTATCCAGATCACTCTGTAGCAGTATACTGTCCTCTTCCGTGTCAATTACTTTACACAGTTTAGTGTCATCTGCAAAAATTTATATTTTACTGTGCAAGCCTTCTACAAGATTATTAATAAATATATTGAAGAGGATAGGGCCCAGTACTGACCCAATCTGAGTGTGTACCATTAATAACCACCCTCTGTTTTCTATTACTGAGCCAGTTACTAACCCACATACAGACATTTTCTCCCAGTCCGAGCATTCTCATTTTATATACTAACCTTTTATGCGGTACAGTGTCAAATGCTTTGGAGAAGTCCAGATATATGACATCTATTGATTCGCCGCTGTCAAGTCTAGAACTTACCTCCTCATAGAAACTGTTTAAATTTGTTTGACATGACCGATCCCTCATCAAGCCATGCTGATATGGCGTTATTTGCTTATTTTCTTGAGGTGCTCCAGGATAGCATCTCTTAGAAAAACTTCAAACAGTTTACCCACGACCGATTTTAAACTTACCGGCCCATAGTTTCCAGGCTCTGTTTTTGGACCGTTTTTTAATATTGGCACCACATTTGCTATGTGCCAATCAGTGGCGTACACACAATCCATGTGGCCCCGGTGCAAAACTGATTCATGGGGCCCCCTCCCCGTCGCCGCCCGCCCAACCTCCCTCCACCAGCCGGCCGCCCGCCCTGCTCTGCCTGCTACAGGACATTTAGTACAGTACAGATGGGGCTGGGAATAGGAACGTTAATTAAAGTTATTATAAGAGGTTTAAGCAATAAAGCAGTGAGTGAGCGGCGGGGCCGGAGTACAGTGACCGCACCGGCCCCGCCGCAACCCTCCCCCTCTCACAGGTTTAGCTATAGTATATTAGGGCATCTGTGGATGACTTACATTGAAAGTAACGGCTGAGCCAAACTGAACAGAGGCGGAACGAAGCCAAAATGATGCATTCTGAACGGATCCTTTTCCATTCAGAATGCATTGGGGCTGAACTGATCCATTTTGAATTGTTTGTGAGATCCCTGAAACGGATCTCACAAACGGAATTCAAAACGCCAGTGTGAAAGTAGCCTTAGGCTACATTCACACTGGCATTTCTGGGTCCGCTTGTGAGATCAGTTTCAGAGATCTCACAAACGGTTCAAAATGGATCAGTTCAGCCCCAATGCATTCTGAATGGAAAAGGATCTGTTCAGAATGCATCAGTTTGGCTCCGTTCCGCCTCCATTCCGCTCTGGATGCAGACACCAAACCGCTGCTTGCATATGTATTATATAGACTAGTAGCTCAGAATTGCACCAATAGCCATTTACTATTACTGCCAGAACATGTTGGGTGTAGTAGTTTCAGTCCAACTGGGCAGTCAGAGGTTGCAGGCTACAGAAATATGGCAGAGTTAAAAGCCATTGATAGGCCAATGAAGTATTTTACCATACCATATTATGAAGGCAATACAGACACAGTAACATTGCCTAACTCTCAGATCCCATCAGACCCCACTCTGAGTCTGAACTCACCAAACCATAAATGTGGTAACCGGTAAGCAATTGTGAAGACCCTTTTTTTTTTTTTTTTTTTTACAAATCTTATCTTCAGTGAATCAGTGGCGCCACGTACGTACACACAATCCGGACGGTCGGCACTCGGCACCGGCTTCTTCGCGCACTCCCTTCTCCCTGCTGCATCTCAGCGTCATTGTTGTGCGCAGTAGGGAAGCGTCGTGTCCAGTGCGGCCGCCCCAACAGGAAATGTGTGTCATGGAACCATGAACCAGACGTACAACAAGAGATGAGTGGAAATAAGAAGGCTTTATTGAAAATAAAGCTGTAAGGCAAAAGTCCAAACGGATGGCTAAACCGAAGCAGGGTCTTGCGAAACCAGGGATCAGGAACCAGAAGGGTAGTCAGACGAAGCCAGGATCAGGAACCAGCAGGGTAGTCAGACGAAGCCAGGATCAGGAATCAGCAGGGTAGTCAGACGAAGCCAGGATCAGGAACCAGAAGCAGCAGCAGTCTTAGAAGCATGTGAGCACAGGAGGACCAAGCAAGGAACTGAAGCCACAGACCTCCTATATATATGAGCTAGGCATCCAGCTCCTCCCAGTGGGAAGGAGGAGCCGCAGGGTGGGAGGCTACAAGAAACCCAGAAACCAAGATGGCCGCCAGCACATGTCAAACAAAGGAGAACAGCAAGGAGGTAAGACCATGACAGTACCTCCCCCTCAAGGGCCCCTCCTCCGCGGAGTAAGGAACGGTTTCTGAGGGAAGCGTGCGTGGAAGGCTCGGAGCAAGGCAGGAGCATGGACATCTGCGGAGGGAACCCAGGAACGCTCCTCTGGACCATAACCACGCCAATGGACCAAAAACTGCACCCGGCCGCGGACCAGGCGTGAGTCCAGGATATTGCTCACCTCATACTCCTCACGATTGCCCACTTGGACCGGACGAGGCCGAGGAATCGAGGAAGTGAAACGATTACACACCAGTGGCTTCAACAGGGAGACATGAAACACGTTGGAGATCCGCATGCCAGGAGGAAGCGCAAGGGCATAGGCTACCAGATTTACCCTGCGAAGCACTCGGAAGGGACCAACAAAGCGAGGCGCCAGCTTGGGAGTGGGCACTCGAAGGTTGAGGTTGCGGGTGGACAACCATACGCGGTCTCCGACCTGGTAGGAAGGAGCGGGCGCTCGTCTGCGATCAGCCTGGAGTCTCTGGCGCTGCGCAGAGACCTCAAGGGACCTCTGGATCTGTACCCAAGAAGCACGTAGGATGGAAAGGTGATCCTCCACAGCCGGAATATCCTGGGGAGAGAATACCTCCGGTAACACGGCAGGTTGGAACCCATAATTGGCCATGAAGGGAGACGTCCCAGAGGAAGAGTTCACCGCCGTGTTCCTGGCAAACTCAGCCCAAGGCAGGAGGTCAACCCAATTGTCTTGGTGATCGGAGACATAGCAACGAAGGAATTGCTCCAAGGCCTGATTGGATCGTTCTGCGGCCCCATTGGACTGAGGGTGGTAGGCCGAGGAGAAAGAGAGATGAATCCCCAACTGGGAGCAAAAGGCGCGCCAGAACCTGGACACAAACTGACTCCCCCGATCCGACACAATCTCCTTGGGCAAACCGTGCAACCGGAAGACCTCCCTGGCAAAAATCGAGGCCAACTCTTGTGCAGAGGGTAACTTCTTGAGAGGAACACAGTGGCACATTTTGGAAAACCGATCCACTATCATGAGAATGACCGTATGGCCTCGGGATGCAGGGAGGTCCACAATGAAATCCATCCCCAGGTGTGACCATGGACGCTCCCCGGTGGCTATGGGTTGCAAAAGGCCCAACGGAAGGTGCCGAGGGGACTTACTCTGGGCACAAACGGAGCATGCCGCTACATATGCGGCGATGTCCGAACGTAGAGAAGGCCACCAGAACAGACGTGAAACAGCCCAGGACAGCTGATTCTTTCCAGGATGCCCCGCGGCCTTGGAGTTACACTACGTGCAGAATTATTAGGCAAATGAGTATTTTGACCACATCATCCTCTTTATGCATGTTGTCTTACTCCAAGCTGTATAGGCTCGAAAGCCTACTACCAATTAAGCATATTAGGTGATGTGCATCTCTGTAATGAGAAGGGGTGTGGTCTAATGACATCAACACCCTATATCAGGTGTGCATAATTATTAGGTAACTTCCTTTCCTTTGGCAAAATGGGTCAAAAGAAAGACTTGACAGGCTCAGAAAAGTCAAAAATAGTGAGATATCTTGCAGAGGGATGCAGCACTCTTAAAATTGCAAAGCTTCTGAAGCGTGATCTTCGAACAATCAATCGTTTCATTAAAAATAGTCAACAGGGTCGCAAGAAGCGTGTGGAAAAACCAAGGCGCAAAATAACTGCCCATGAACTGAGAAAAGTCAAGCGTGCAGCTGCCAAGATGCCACTTGCCACCAGTTTGGCCATATTTCAGAGCTGCAACATCACTGGAGTGCCCAAAAGCACAAGGTGTGCAATACTCAGAGACATGGCCAAGGTAAGAAAGGCTGAAAGACGACCACCACTGAACAAGACACACAAGCTGAAACGTCAAGACTGGGCCAAGAAATATCTCAAGACTGATTTTTCTAAGGTTTTATGGACTGATGAAATGAGAGTGAGTCTTGATGGGCCAGATGGCTGGATTGGTAAAGGGCAGAGAGCTCCAGTCCGACTCAGACGCCAGCAAGGTGGAGGTGGAGTACTGGTTTGGGCTGGTATCATCAAAGATGAGCTTGTGGGGCCTTTTCGGGTTGAGGATGGAGTCAAGCTCAACTCCCAGTCCTACTGCCAGTTTCTGGAAGACACCTTCTTCAAGCAGTGGTACAGGAAGAAGTCTGCAAGGTAAGAAAAACATGATTTTCATGCAGGACAATGCTCCATCACACGCGTCCAAGTACTCCACAACGTGGCTGGCAAGAAAGGGTATAAAAGAAGAAAATCTAATGACATGGCCTCCTTGTTCACCTGATCTGAACCCCATTGAGAACCTGTGGTCCATCATCAAATGTGAGATTTACAAGGAGGGAAAACAGTACACCTCTCTGAACAGTGTCTGGGAGGCTGTGGTTGCTGCTGCACGCAATGTTGATGGTGAACAGATCAAAACACTGACAGAATCCATGGATGGCAGGCTTTTGAGTGTCCTTGCAAAGAAAGGTGGCTATATTGGTCACTGATTTGTTTTTGTTTTGTTTTTGAATGTCAGAAATGTATATTTGTGAATGTTGAGATGTTATATTGGTTTCACTGGTAAAAATAAATAATTGAAATGGGTATATATTTGTTTTTTGTTAAGTTGCCTAATAATTATGTACAGTAATAGTCACCTGCACACACAGATATCCCCCTAAAATAGCTAAAACTAAAAACAAACTAAAAACTACTTCCAAAAATATTCAGCTTTGATATTAATGAGTTTTTTGGGTTCATTGAGAACATGGTTGTTGTTCAATAATAAAATTAATCCTCAAAAATACAACTTGCCTAATAATTCTGCACTCCCTGTATGGTAGGTTCGCAACAACCGAGTGCGCAACTCCTCAGGCACAAAACACCTGCCGTTGGGTCTCCCAGAGGGAGCACCAGATTGAGCCGCCAAAATCTGCTCACCCAGGGGAGAGGTTAGGCTGGTGCGAATGGCGGCCAGGATCTGATTCGGAGGTATGACCGAAGTCGGAATCGACTCCTCCCCGGACAGCTCGGAGTACTGCCGTGATAAGGCATCCGCTCTGATGTTCTTGGAACCGGGTAGGTAGGAGACCACGTAATTAAAACGTGACAAGAACAGAGCCCATCTGGCCTGACGTGGTGTCAATCTCTTGGCCTCAGAGAGGTAGGTCAGATTCTTGTGGTCCGTCAGGATGAGAACCGGAACCACCGAGCCCTCGAGCAAGTGCCTCCATTCTTTAAGGGCCTGCACGATGGCCAATAACTCCCTGTCACCAATCTGGTAGTTGCACTCCGCGGAAGACAGTTTCCGGGAGTAAAACCCACAAGGAAGCAGAGGACCCTCTGGTGTTCTACGCTGAGACAGGAGGGCGCCTACTCCCGTCTCAGACGCGTCCACCTCGAGGACAAACGGCAACCCAGGGTTGGGATGCGACAGAATCGGAGCCGACACAAAGGCGGACTTTAGAGCCTCAAAAGCTCGGATGGCCTCGGGCGGCCAGACCTGGGGATTACTGCCCTTCCTGGTCAGATCCGTGAGAGGCTTGGCTAGCATGGAAAAGTCCCTGATGAACTTCCGATAATAATTGGCGAAGCCCAAAAAGCGCTGCAGGGCACGAAGACCACTGGGCTGGGGCCACTGTAAGACAGCCGAAACCTTCTCAGGATCCATGGAGAACCCCTCAGCGGAAATGATGTAACCTAAGAAGGTTACCTGGGATCGGTGAAATTCGCATTTCTCAAGCTTACCGAACAGCTTGTTCTCTCGTAACCGTTGCAACACTCGTCTGACATCCAGAATGTGGGCCTCCATGGATTCTGAATATACCAAGATGTCATTCAAATAGACCACCACACACTGCTGCAACAGGTCACGGAAAACATCGTTGATGAATTCCTGGAAGACTGCGGGCGCATTGCACAACCCAAAGGGCATAACCAAGGATTCATAATGACCTGGTGTTAAACGCGGTCTTCCACTCATCGCCCGCCTTGATCCTTACCAGGTTATATGCCGCCCTCAGGTCGAGTTTGGTAAAGACCGTGGCCCCTTTGAGGCGATCGAACAGCTCGGAAATCAAGGGTATCGGGTAAGCGTTCTTGATCGTGATGCGATTGAGACCCCTGTAATCGATGCAAGGCCTCAACTCACCGCCCTTCTTTTTCACAAAGAAAAATCCAGCCCCTGCCGGGGACGAGGATTTGCGAATGTGTCCGCGTGAAAGCGCCTCCCTCACGTACTCCTCCATGGCCTCATTCTCCGCTACCGACAGTGGATAGACTTTGCCACGAGGCGGAACGGCACCAGATTGTAACTCTATGGCACAATCGTATGGGCGGTGCGGAGGTAGGGCAACCGCACGCACCTTATCGAATACATCCCGGTACTCCTCGTATTCAGGAGGCAACAGAGAGTCCGAGGAAGTACACAGCAACTTGACAGGCCCATGGATGCAACTAGCCCCACACTGCGGTGACCACGAGAGGATCTCGGCCGATTTCCAATCGAAAGTCGGATTATGCTTCTGGAGCCAGGGGTACCCCAAGACCACCGAGTAGTGTGGAGACGAAATAACCTGGAGACAGACCGACTCTCTGTGAACGGCACCAATGGCCATCCCCACTGGAAGGGTCTCATGAGTCACGTGTGGCGGCAGAAGGGGTCTGCCGTCTATCGCCTCAAGAGCCAGTGGGGAACCTCGAGGCTGCAGAGGAATGGAATTGGCGGCAGCGAACACACTATCAATGAACAAACCACCAGCACCAGAGTCCACCAACGCCTGGGTCGTCACCGAGCCCCCGACCCAGGAGAGGACAACAGTAATCAGTGGTTTGTCAACACGGGAAACCGGGGACGAGGAGACTCCACCCAAGATCTGCCCCCGACAGGATCTCAGGTGCGAGCGTTTCCCGGACGGTTCGGGCATGCCAACCGAAAATGCCCACCGAGACCACAGTACATGCATCGGCCCTCGCGTCTCCGGAGTACCCTCTCCCCCTCGGACAGGCGAGCAAACCCCAGCTGCATGGGTTCAGCCCCAGACAAGTCATCCCCAGGAGGCGTGGGAGGAGAGGGAGGCACGGGTGGGACAGCAAACGTAGGCGCCAATCTGTTAGAAGACCTCCGCAGGCTCTCCTTAAAGGAAGGTCTCTCCCTGAGTCTGGTGTCAATCAAAATCAGGAAAGAAATAAGAGACTCGAGCTCCACTGGTAGGTCCTTAGCTGCAACCTCATCCTTCAAGGCATCCGAGAGACCATGAGAGAAAGCAGCGACCAGAGCCTCATTATTCCAGCCCACCTCTGCTGCCAGGGTACGAAACTCAATGGCGTATTCAGCTACGGATCGTGAACCCTGTCTGATGGACATAAGGAGCTTCGCAGCAGAGGCAGCACGAGCCGGCACATCGAATACCTTCCGAAGAGAAGCAACAAAACCAGAAAACTCGGCAACCACCGGATTGTTGTTCTCCCATAAAGGGCTGGCCCAGGCCAAGGCCTTGTCCGAGAGCAGCGAGATCAAGAAGCCCACCTTTGATCTCTCAGTAGGAAAGGCATGTGGCAGCAACTCGAAGTAAATGCCCACCTGGTTAAGGAAACCTCGGCACTGAGTTGGCTCTCCCCCAAAGCGCTGTGGAAGGGGGGCAGAACCGGTCATACCCCGAAACACCGCAGGCGCAGCAACAGGTGTCGGGGTAGACTCTGGCGCAACAACCGGAGCGGCAGTAGGAGCGGGCCCAGGAGCGACAACCGACCCATCGGCAACGGAAGCTAAATGAGCCATGCGTTCAAGCAGGGTTTGCAACGCCACAGCGAACCGACCCAACAGGTGATCCTGCTGATCAAGTCTGGCAACCAGCATAGGTAGCGAGGATGGCCCTGTACCGTCAGAATTCATGGCTTGGTCCTAATGTCATGGAACCATGAACCAGACGTACAACAAGAGATGAGTGGAAATAAGAAGGCTTTATTGAAAATAAAGCTGTAAGGCAAAAGTCCAAACGGATGGCTAAACCGAAGCAGGGTCTTGCGAAACCAGGGATCAGGAACCAGAAGGGTAGTCAGACGAAGCCAGGATCAGGAACCAGCAGGGTAGTCAGACGAAGCCAGGATCAGGAATCAGCAGGGTAGTCAGACGAAGCCAGGATCAGGAACCAGAAGCAGCAGCAGTCTTAGAAGCATGTGAGCACAGGAGGACCAAGCAAGGAACTGAAGCCACAGACCTCCTATATATATGAGCTAGGCATCCAGCTCCTCCCAGTGGGAAGGAGGAGCCGCAGGGTGGGAGGCTACAAGAAACCCAGAAACCAAGATGGCCGCCAGCACATGTCAAACAAAGGAGAACAGCAAGGAGGTAAGACCATGACAATGTGGAGGCACGCCACACCAGGAGGAGACTCAGGGGGAGGAGACTCAAGGGAGGGTAGGCCTGGCCTAGCAGGCACTGACGCACAGAAACACAACACTGGGCGGCAGGCCCCGGGCGGCCCGCCCGCCCGGGTTATTATACAGGCAAGGCAGGCGCAGCAGTGCAGCACACACAGTACTACTGCAGGTCGGGGCCAGGGGTCCACAGGCAGCCGGGCCCCTGAGCCCTTAAATATCAGAAATAAGGGTCTGGCTATGACATTACTTAATTCTCTTAGGATACGGGGGTGTATGCCATCTGGTCCTGGCGATTTGTCTATTTTAATCTTTTTAAGATGCTGCTGTACTTCTTCCTGGTTTAGACAGGGCACTTGTATTGGGGAATTTACTTTTATATTCTGCATTTCATCTTTCTCTTCAGTGAATACAGTAGAGAAAAAAATATTTAATAGATTTGTTTTCTCCTCATCACTATCTGCAACTCCCCCTCATGACTTTGTAAAAGGCCGACACCTTCAGATTTATACTTTTTACCATTTATATAATTGAAGAACATTTTAGGGTTTGTTTTGTTCTCTTTGGCAATTAATCTCTTAGTCTCTAGTTTGGCACCTTTTATTTGTTTTTTACATATTCTATTTTTTTATAGTTTTTCAGTGCTTCTTCACTACCCTCCTGTTTTAGTGATTTTAATGCTTTATTTTTGTCATTTATTGCTTTCTTTACAGTTCTATTTACAAACCGGATTCCCAAAAAGTTGGGACACTAAACAAATTGTGAATAAAAACTGAATGCAATGATGTGGAGATGGCAAATGTCAATATTTTATTTGTAATAGAACGTAGATGACAGATCAAACGTTTAATCCGAGTAAATGTATCATTTTAAAGGAAAAATACGTTGATTCAAATTTTCACGGTGTCAACAAATCCCCAAAAAGTTGGGACAAGTAGCAATAAGAGGCTGGAAAAAGTAAATTTGAGCATAACGAAGAGCTGGAAGACCAATTAACACTAATTAGGTCAATTGGCAACATGATTGGGTATAAAAAGAGCTTCTCAGAGTGGCAGTGTCTCTCAGAACCCAAGATAGGTAGAGGATCACCAATTCCCACAATGTTGCGCAGAAAGATAGTGGAGCAATATCAGAAAGGTGTTATCCAGCGAAAAATTGCAAAGACTTTGCATCTATCATCATCAACTGTGCATAACATCATCCGAAGATTCAGAGAATCTGAAACAATCTCTGTGCGTAGGTCAAGGCCGCAAAACCATACTGGATGCCCGTGATCTCCGGGCCCTTAAACGACACTGCACCACAAACAGGAATGCTACTGTAAAGGAAATCACAGAATGGGCTCAGGAATACTTCCAGAAACCATTGTCAGTGAACACAATCCACCGTGCCATCCGCCGTTGCCAGCTGAAACTCTACAGTGCAAAGAAGAAGCCATTTCTAAGCAAGATCCACAAGCTCAGGCGTTTTCACTGGGCCAGGGATCATTTAAAATGGAGTGTGGCAAAATGGAAGACTGTTCTGTGGTCAGACGAGTCATGATTCGAAGTTCTTTTTGGAAATCTGGGACGCCATGTCATCCGGACCAAAGAGGACAAGGACAACCCAAGTTGTTATCAACGCTCAGTTCAGAAGCCTGCATCTCTGATGGTATGGGGTTGCATGAGTGCATGTGGCATGGGCAGCTTGCATGTCTGGAAAGGCACCATCAATGCAGAAAAATATATTCAGGTTCTAGAACAACATATGCTCCCATCCAGACGTCATCTCTTTCAGGGAAGACCCTGCATTTTTCAACAAGATAATGCCAGACCACATTCTGCATCAATCACAACATCATGGCTGCGTAGGAGAAGGATCTGGGTACTGTAATGGCCAGTCTGCAGTCCAGATCTTTCACCTATAGAGAACATTTGGCGCATCATAAAGAGGAAGGTGCAACAAAGAAGGCCCAAGACGATTGAACAGTTAGAGGCCTGTATTAGACAAGAATGGGAGAGCATTCCTATTTCTAAACTTGAGAAACTGGTCTCCTTGGTCCCCAGACGTCTGTTGAGTGTTGTAAGAAGAAGGGGAGATGCCACACAGTGGTGAAAATGGCCTTGTTTCAACTTTTTGGGGATTTGTTGAGACCATGAAATTCTGATTCAACATTTTTTTTCCTTGAAATGGTACATTTTCTCAGTTTAAACTTTTGTTCCGTGATTTATGTTCTATTCTGAATAAAATATTAGAAGTTGGCACCTCCACATCATTGCATTCAGTTTTAATTCACGATTTGTATAGTGTCCCAACTTTTTGGGAATCCGGTTTGTATCCACATTGGTTTCTTCTTGTTCCTTAACCTTTTATTCCCATAAGGTATGTACCTCTCACAATTAGATTTTACGATGCTTTTAAAAATATCCCATTTTGTGGCTGCATTTTTATTTTTGAGGACTTTGTCCCAGTTAGTTAGTCCTATGGCCTCTCTTAGTTGGCTAAATTCCGCTTTTTTGAAGTTTGGTATTTTTGTTCCTCCCTGAAGAAACACCCTTTTGAATCATAATTGGAGCACTATTACTACTACGTGTTGTTTGGTAGATAATTATTTCTATTGGTGGGACTTTGGGGATCGCTATTACTGTGGGGGGGGGGGGGGGGGGGGCGGCACCCTGGCACGATATCAGCTTAGCACAATTATTTTTGAGGAACATTATGTTTACACTATTAGTGTCAGGGACACTGTTTACTGGGCACATTCATTTTTTAGGACACTGTGTGCCAATAATTTTTCAAGGGGAACAATCTGTGTGTAAATAGTATAGGGGCACAGCAGTCACAGTATTGGTGGTGGAAGGATGAAGGTGTTCAGAAGGTGTGAGGATGATTGAAGGATGGTGTGTTCAGAAGGTGGGAGGATGATGGATAACTAGGAAACTAAGATGTCTGTCTGTCAAATTCTGCAGAGAGAAGAGATGGCTGAAAGAAATCATCATGGCAGTGTGGTCTGAAAGGAGAAGATGAAGACAGAGAACATCTACATCAAAGGAGACTTCCCTGGATGTAAAAGGTATGTGGACCTGTATTAGGGTACTGTACCTTCACATCTGTGGTAGTGATTCTGGCAGGCTCTTCCAGCGAAAACAGCCTGCCGAAATGCTCCAGCACTGCTAGATGCAGATAGAATGCCCGCCGGCCACAAAAACTATAATGGGGTCTGGCAGAGATGTGGCCACAATCTGGAAAAAATGCAGAGAATCAGCGGGACACAAACCACTGCATGCTCAAGTTTGTGTCCGGCCAATTCCTTGCCTTCTCTGCAGGATCAGGTGGCCTGAGCATAGTGCCGCAGGTGTGAAAGTTGCATTACCCTGTATGTTTTGTATTGCTATAAATAATGTTAGGACGGAATAGGTTAGGTTGAGAATTTGGCTTGGGGGAGGGGGGCTCAGGCGCATTATTTTTCAGAGGGGCCCTCTGCTGCCTGTGTCCGCCCCTGGATTTGTGGTTAAGAATTCACTAAAATGTGTAATTTATACATTTAAATCTCTGCTATTTCTGACTTCAGTTGTACATGGAGGAGGTATTAACAGTGTTTGATTAACAGCATTTGTGGCGACCAAACCGCAGGGGCAATATGTGAGTGAGTGTTATGGTGGGCCGATGGGGGTAGTAGTATTACTCACTGTTCTGCAGCTTATTGGGCCGGCATACAGTGAAGGAAAGGACGACACAAATTCCCTCGGGGCACTCGCTATTTGTCCAGGGATCCCCAGCCAGATGGAAGTTGAGGACCCCTTGATGGTGTAGATGCTTTGGGTGCCTTGATGGCAGGGTCCCTGGTGTTTGTGATGCCAGAACCATAAGGTGCGTTGAGAGATAGTGTAGAAAGGATGAGGAGTCAATTGTTGTAACAACAGAACTTTTACTTGATAAGGTTTGCCTTGAAATAAGTGATGTCCATACAGATAATTCGTTGGTTCAAAAAGGTATGCAAGCTGCGACTTCATACAACAGGCACGGTGTGACAGTGGTAGATAGCAGGTTCCAGCTCAAACTGCAAGAGGATGACACGTTCCTTCAACTTATCTCACTTCGTTCAGGAATTCAGCCTTTCGGGTACTTGGACCTTACTCTAATCTTGAACTTAGCACTTGGCAACCAACAGGGCGGTCAGAGATTTATATGTATAAATTTGAAGTTTTGCTAAATCTTTTCCCATAAAACTATATATCAATCTGCTCAGCTCTTCCAGCTTTTTAACATGCTGCCGGCAGATTGCAGTGCATTTCCTGATGGCAGGTAAGGTCTTTTCACATAGGCTAATTGCCTGATTATTGATTCCGGGTCTATATGTGTCACGGTAGTTAAGATAAGGGAAGGAAACAGGAAACGGCAAAGCAAAACAAAAACAACTGACTAGGCCCCCAAAAGCTAGGGAACAAAGGGGTCACCTCCTAGCAATCCCTAAAAGACTTTCTCTATGCTGCTACGCCCATGTGCTTATCTCAATGGTAGATATGCACATGCCCACATACCTAAGCTGAAACACACTGGACCAAACCCTCAGCAGTAGGGAAAAAGGGAAAGAGACTACCAGCTCCTTCAACCACCGAAGGAGCTAGCGTCACTCTAGGGGCCTAGTAAAAACAGACACAGATGGAAAAAGGGAAAAGGACTTATCTTTAGATGAGTAGGAGCAGACAATCCACCAAAACTTCCAGCACACAAACAAGGAAGAACTATAACCCGCAAAGGCTATAGGGAGAGGAGGAATAAATAGCCTCCCCAATGACCAAACAAACCTGATGGGAGGTGGGATTCTGTTCAAACCCAAAACAAACTGTCATATCGAGTCATGTGCAGCAACTCTGACAGATCGTCTCAGGGCAGGGCGTGACAGTACCCCCCCTCTACAGGTGACCTCCGGACACCCATGCCCAACTTTATCCGGGTGTGCCCTGTGAAAGGCATTAACAAGGCAGCTAGCGTTAACATCAGTAACTGCTACGCAGATAATCTCCTCGGGACCGCATCCCCTCCAATGCACCAGGTACTGAAGGCAACCCCGAAGAACACGTGAGTTGAGAATTCTGGAGATCTGAAACTCCAGATTACCATCAACCAAAACAGGAGGAGGAGGCAAAGGAGATAGTTCCGCAGGTTCCACATATTTCTTCAACAAGGACCTGTGAAACACATTATGGATCTTCCAGACCTGTGGAAGTTTCAGACAATGGCCTAGATTTTGTAAGGGACAATAAATCTTGGACCCAATTTCCAAGAGGGTACCTTCAGCTTAATGTTTTTAGTAGACAACCACACCAAATCACCCACACACACGGGTCCAGACCAGTCATACGTCTCTTGTCAGCCATCCATTTATATCTTTCACCCATTTTTTTTCAAATTAACTTGAATATTCCGCCAGATAGATGACAAAGAGGAAGAGAATCTCTCCACTTCTGGTATCCCAGAAGATTCAGTCCCAGAAAAAGTACCAAACTGAGGGTGAAAACCATATGCGCCAAAAAATGGTGACTTATCAGTTGACTCCTGCCTACGGTTGTTCAAGGCAAACTCAGCTAAAGACAAGAACGAGAACCACTCATCCTGATTCTCAGCAACAAAACACCTCAAATAGGTCTCCAGGTTTTGGAGAAAGACAACTGAATACCCAGACGAGAACAAAACGCTCTCCAAAACCTGGAAACAAATTGCATCCCCCTATCAGACACCACATCAGAGGGAATGCCATGTAATTTCATAATGTTATCAATAAAAACCTGAGCAAGAGTTTTTTCGCATTGGGCAAACCTGATAATGGTACAAAGTGAGCAATCTTGCTGAAGCGGTCCACTACCACCAAAATCACAGTTTTCCCAGAGGAACTCAGCAAATCAGTAATGAAGTCCATGGACAAATGCGTCCAAGGACGAGATGGGATAGACAAAGGAAGATGGGATCCTGATGGCCGAGTGTGCGCCAACTTCGCCAGCGCACAGGTCTCACAAGCTGCTACATAACTCTCAACACTTTTACACAACCCAGGCCACCAGAATCTCCGGGAAATAAGATCTACAGTGGATCTACTTCAAGGATGTCCTGGAGGACAAGAATCAGGAGCCTCCTCTTGAGCCCCCAACACTTCCGTCTTCAGCTCGGGGTAAAGAGCAGAAACCACCACCCCATCAAACATAATCGGAGCGGGATCCTCTGAACCCCCCCCCCCCCCCCGGAAAGCTACGTGACAACGCATCCGCTTTGACGTTTTTTAATCCCAGGGGGATAGGTGACAACAAAATTGAACCTGGCAAAAAACAATGACCATCTAGACTGCCTAGTATTTAAACACTTTGCAGATTGCAGATAGACCAGATTCTTATGGACAGTAAATACCGTAATCAGATAGGTAGCCCCTTCTAGTCAATGGCGTCACTCTTCAAAGGCCAATTTGATGGCCAACAACTCTCTATTCCCAACATCATAATTTCTCTCGGCGGCCGAGAGTTTCTTGGAGAAAAAAGCACATAGGCGCCATTTGCTAGGAGAGGGACCCTGCGACAAGACTGCTCCGACTCCCACTTCTGAGGCGTCAACCTCCACAATGTAGGGTTGAAACAGGTTGCATCAGAATGGGCGCAGAAGCAAAACATTTTTTAATAGCAGAAAAAGCATGTAATGCCTCATCCGACCAGACAGAGAAGTCAGCGCCCTTCCTAGTCATATCTGTGAAAGGTTTGACAATGGTGGAATAATTCAGAATTAACTTTCTGTACTAATTAGTAAATCCTAAAAATTGGATCAGGGCTTTCTAATTCTCCGGCTGATCCCATTCCAGTACCGCACAGACCTTTTCGAGATCCATACGAAAACCGGAGGAAGAAAGCAAGTACCCCAAAAACGGCAGCTCCTGAACAGCAAACACACATTTTTACAACTTAGCATACAATTTATTCTCCCGAAGGATCAATAACACTTGTCTCAAATGATCCTGATGAGTCTTTATATCGGGAGAGTAAATTAGTATGTCATCGAGGTATATAACCACGAACCTCCCCACCAAATGATGAAAAATGTCATTGATAAAGCGCTGAAAGACTACTGGAGCATTAGTTAAACCAAAGGGCATGACTAGGTTCTCGAAGTGACCCTCGGGGGTATTGAAGGCTGTTTTCCACTCATCTCCTTCCCTGATTCTGATCAAATTATAAGCCCCTCTTAAATCCAACTTAGAAAACACCTTAGCACCAACAATCTGATCAAAAAGATCTGGAATCAAGGGAAAGTGATAAGGATCATGGACTGTAATGAGATTCAGTTTCTGGAAATGTAGGCACGGTCTAAGGGATGTGTCCTTCTTCTTTTCTAAAAAGAAGCCAGCGGCCATAGGAGACTTAGATGGTCTAATATGTCCCTTTGCCAAACTCTCGGAAATGTACTCCCTCATAGCTACTCTTTCAGGTTGAGAGAGATTATATAACCGAGATTGTTTCCTTTAAAGGGATCCCCTATTTGTTTTTCATTACCACTTTGAGGTTTAATAAAAGGGCACACATTAACGAAATGACCTTCTTTACTACAGAAGAAACAGTCTATTCAATTTCCTAAAATTCCTATTACCAGAGCAAGAAGTAACCTGACCCAATTGCATAGGCTCCTCTCCAGCCCCTAATTCAGATATCAGAGTACCCCGAGGGACAGGAGGGACTGATTCCCCACCAGACAGCACCCCCTGCTAAAAGGAAATTTTGCATCTCTCCCTAAGACACCTATCATTCCGTACGGCCAAAGACATGGCCGTCTCCAAGGAATCAGGTTTTTCATGAAATGCAAGGGCATCTTTTAATCTCTCAGATAGCCCCTGACAGAACTGACTACGGAGTGCAGGATCATTCCACTCCGAGTCAGTCGCCCATCTTCTAAATTCAGCACAATACGACTCAGCAGTACGTTCTCCCTGGCACAAGCTGCGCAATTTAGATTCAGCCATGGAGACCCAGTCAGGGTCATCATAATTCAGGGCTCCGAAAAATTCATCCACCGACCAGAGGGACTGAGAACCGGTCGGCAGAGAAAAAGCCCAGGACTGAGCGTCACCTTTTAACAGAAAAATAATAATTCCAACTCTCTGGTTTTGAAATCGGACGCAGACGAAAATACAATTTACAGGACTCCCTGAACCGGACAAAGTTATCACTTCCCCCGGAAAACCTATCAGGGAGAGCGACCTTAGGTTCCATGCAGACCTGGTTTCCTCCGGCAGCACCAGACGCCAAAGTACTCTGACACTGTGCAACCGAATTGCGGAGGTCAGCTACCTCCAAAGACAATCCCTGCATGCGATCAACCAAAGCATCAATGGTCTGCATTTTGCAAAAAATGACGGTAGGGCAGGTTATAATGTCACGGTAGGTAAGATAAGGGAAGGAAACAGGAAACTGCGAAGCAAACAAAAACAACTGACTGGGCCCCCAAAAGCTAGGGAACAAAGGGGTCACCTCCTAGCAATCCCTAAAAGACTTTCCCTACGCTGCTATGCCCATGTGCATATCTCGATGGTAGATATGCACATGCCCACGTACCTAAGCTAAAAACACACTGGACCAAACCCTCAGCAGTAGGGAAAAGGGAAAAGGACTTATCTTTAGATGAGTAGGAGCAGACAATCCACCAAAACTTTCAGCACACAAACAAGGAAGAACTATAACCCGCAAAGGCTATAGAGAGAGGGAGGAATAAATAGCATCCCCAATGACAAACGAACCACACCTGATGGGAGGTGGGATTCTGTTCAAACCCAAAACAAAACAAACTGTCAGATCGAGTCACGTGCAGCAACTCTGACAGATCGTCTCAGAACACCCACAGTGCAGGGCGTGACAATATGGAGATAAAGGATCCATAGTATGATTGCTTATTCCCAAATGGATTGATTGTTTGCTGGCAGCACACCCCTGTCTGCACATTTTATGTGCTGCATAAAACATGCAATCATAGACAAGCATTTGCTCATTCGTCTGGTGATCACCATTGGCAGAGAGATGATAGTCTGGAAAGAATGTGTTCATACAACAATCATTCTCAACAATTTCCCTAATCCTTGGTGCATGTAAAAGGGCCTTTAGTTTTTGTGCACTATATTTTCTGAAATATTGCATTTCCCTCACCGCAATTCAAATGTATCTTTCCCATTTTTTACTTGATTAATTTCTAAAAGTATGAAGAACAATTAAAAGATAGCTAGTATAGCTTGATTGTGCACAATTAAGTTAGTTTGCAGAGTCATTTTCTATGTGTAAATTCTGTGAAATTCGTGATTTTGCCTTAGAGATAAATGCAAGATAAGATAACTGATTATAGGTCCCTTGCAAGACACTTGTAAATTGCTGTGAAAACGTTTGCTAGTTGTCAGTGATGATGGCGTATAATTAACAGTACTCCCTATGAGTGCTTAACAAAAATGTTGTATTCTCCCCACAATTAACACTGAAATAATATCCGGAAAGTCAAACAAAATAAATACATTCTTTTTATTGAGCAAATCATGTTGAAGTCCATTACATGTGCAGTGACCCATCACTTATGCACTATGTGATCCAGAAAGGCTATGTATGGTAGGAAATAGTTAAACTGGCAGCCTTGGTTACAGTTGCAGAGTAATAGGTTAGTCCCATTTTCCTCCTGGCTAGCAATAGGAAGTTCTTAGCAGGCCAAGCTAGAGTAAAGACCTATTTTGGTGTGCTCTGCCAAGTAAGCCCTGAAAGAACTGTTTTCCAGGAAAACACTATTCCTGTGAGTGAAAGCTGCCAGAAAGAGCAACTTTGTTCAAAGAGACTTCTGAGAGAAACAAGCATTGAATTTATACAGAAGATTGAGGATCATAAAATACCATATTTGGACTAGACAGTAATGCCCCTTGCAGACAACCGTGTCCATATTAGGTCCAGATGCGTTCTGGGAGCATTGCGGCAAACCCACCCGAGTAGGTATGCAATTGCAGTCAGTTTTGACTGCGATTACGTTCCGTTCAGTTTTTATCGCGCGGGTGCAATGCGTTTTGCATGCTCATGATAAAAAACTGAATGTGGTACCCAGACCCGAACTTCTTCACTGAAGTTCAGGTTTGGGTTCGGTGTTGTGTAGATGTAATTATTTTCCCTTATAACATGGTCTTTAATACAGAATGCTTAGTACTGAAAGAACTGTTTTCCAGGAAAACACTATTCCTGTGAGTGAAAGCTGCCAGAAAGAGCAACTTTGTTCAAAGAGACTTCTGAGAGAAACAAGCATTGAATTTATACAGAAGATTGAGGATCATAAAATACCATATTTGGACTAGACAGTAATGCCCCTTGCAGACAACCGTGTCCATATTAGGTCCAGATGCGTTCTGGGAGCATTGCGGCAAACCCACCCGAGTAGGTATGCAATTGCAGTCAGTTTTGACTGCGATTACGTTCCGTTCAGTTTTTATCGCGCGGGTGCAATGCGTTTTGCATGCTCATGATAAAAAACTGAATGTGGTACCCAGACCCGAACTTCTTCACTGAAGTTCAGGTTTGGGTTCGGTGTTGTGTAGATGTAATTATTTTCCCTTATAACATGGTCTTTAATACAGAATGCTTAGTACTAAGCATTCTGTATTAAAGACCATGTTATAAGGGAAAATAATTACATCTACACAACACCGAACCCAAACCTGAACTTCAGTGAAGAAGTTCGGGTCTGGGTACCACATTCAGTTTTTTATCATGAGCATGCAAAACGCATTGCACCCGCGCGATAAAAACTGAACGGAACGTAATCGCAGTCAAAACTGACTGCAATTGCATACCTACTCGGGTGGGTTTGAGGTTTAAAAAATAATAATAATTAACTCACCTCCTCCAATTGATCCGCGTAGCTGCCGATCTCCTGTTCTTTCTTCAGGACCTGTCAAAGGAACTGTGGTGACGTCACTGAGCTCGTCACATAGTCCAATCACATGGTCCATCACCACAGTGATGGACCATGTGATTGGACCATGTGATGTGACGTCACCACAGGTCCTTTAGCCGGCATCTCATGATTAAAGAAGTAAGAAGAGATCGGCAACTACGTGATCAAGAGGAAGAGGCGAGTTAATAATGATAAAAAAAATTTAACCCTCAATTAACATTCTACTAAGCATTCTGTATTTAAGAATGCTATTATTTTCCCTTATAACCATGTTATAAGGGAAAATAATACAGTGAATAGACTGTCATCTTAGCAACCACGCGTGAAAATCGCACCGCATCCGCACTTGCTTTCGGATGCTTGCGATTTTTACGCAGCCCTATTCACTTCTATAGGGCCTGCGTTGCGTGGAAAACGCACAATATAGAGCATGCTGTGATTTTCACTCAACGCACAAGTGATGCGTGAAAATCACTGCTCATGTGCACAGCCCCATAGAAATATATGGGTCCGGATTCAGTGCGGGTGCAATTCGTTCACCTCACGCATTGCACCTGCGTGGAAAACTCGCCCGTGTGAAAGGGGCCTAAAGGTAGCACATTCTTATGGTCCTATCCTATATAGCCCTAAAACTGTCTCTATATATTTTATATGTTCCCTGCCTGGCTGTGATCTCTACAGTGAATGTTCACTCTGTATGCCTATATGCTGGCAGTGCTGTGTAAGCAGACAAGATGAATTTCAGGGGGCAGTGAGCACTCACTATTGAGAAGGCCGGGAGAAAGGGAACAGATGTTCTACACTATATAGGGACAGTTATAATAATAATTATAATATAATAATATAGCTGCCAGCCATACAAGCATGACAACTTTTGACACACAGATCAGGAATAAATGTGTCACATGGATTTATGCCCTGACTGCTTCTACATCTCTTAAGTAATTTGCCTATAGATCTCTTGGGTTCATCACATTCATGGACTGGATATCTATCAGGTGCCATAGGTGGATTGGCCATAGACCTTACAGTGAAATATCCCGGTGGACAGATGCCCACAATAAATGACATCTATTGATGGCCACCGCATAGGGGCAGCTTTTGGGGCAATATATTGTGCTACACTATGGTATACGGTTCTGATGGGACAGTATTTTGCTCTATCCTATTGCTGACGCTGCCTACTTGTGTTTCACACTCCTTTTATAACTGCTACAACAATTTACAGCTACAGCTGTTTATTTGCTACTACACTCATATTGATCTACTTTACATCACCTGTCTCAACTACCTCACTATTTCTATGTACTAGAAAATGCCTTATAAAGAGACCTGAGTAGTATCGAAAGCTTGGAATTTTGTCATCATCTTTTCAGTAAGCCATTAAAAGGGTATCAACCACTAAGGAATCTCATTTTTAAAATGTTCTATTTACTGGCTAATACAGTATAGATTTAGAATGAGCGAGTCAATTCAACTAGTTCGTAATCTGTTCTAAATTTCCCAAAAAGTTTGGATTTTAATGAAACAGAATTTTTTATTTCAGGCATGTTGAAGGGAGAGAGAGACTAGTATGCTGCTCTCTGCAATATATTTGTTGTCTAGAGGATACTCTTTCTCATTTTGGAGAGCATGTAGTATGCCTAGTACATGGTATTGTAGGCCAGACAATGTCCCTCTGGGTTTCTGGGAAAGCTATCCAATCTTATACCAGCAGATGTGCTAATTTTCATGTATTTTTCCCAGAAACTCAGAGAAACATTGACTGGCTTACCTCATGCATACTTGGTGCCTTCCATAAGAAGAAATAGCACCCCAACCAACGCCTCACTGGCAGCCACACAAAGTTTCTTTGTTCAACTCTGTTAAAGCGTAGTTACCCAAAAGGAGCTGGATGCTGGAGCTGCTATGAAACACATATTTCCTTCTTTTGGAAAATAGTAGCTTGTATGTCTCTTTTCCAAAGAAGCATTACATGGAGCAATAAAAAAACAATTATAAAAAAATGTAATGAAAAAAAGAGGGAAAATTGATCTATGAAGCACAAAAAGGTATGTATAAATATATATACTAAAGATAAGCAAATACATTTAATCAATCTGGAACTCATCCTGTATTTTTCCCAAAATTTAGATGAGAATAATAAAGTTTCCTTCTCTCCAGCAGCCTATTCCCCTCTTCAAATTAGTGCAGATGAGACTTGACAAAGTTCATCTTCACCGAAACATCATCATTTTATTCATCTGTATGCACAACTATACATTGCTGATTTTGGAGAATTATATGTAAACATTAGAAGGATTATGCAATAAATACGAAAACCTATATATGCGTGTGCACTGAACTCTTACATGCCTGTCATACTGACACACAATAACTCTTTCACAGCAATAGCGGACTAGCTATACAAGTTTCTGCTCTGCACAGCGATGCACACCGAGATACACACTCCCTGAAGCCGGGAAATAGCTAATTTTTAACATGCTTCGTCACTAATTAATTTGGATACAATCTAACTGTTTTTGGAAAATTCAGTGAAGCGTCCAAATCGAATTTTTTAACACTTCGCTCAACTGTAGTAACAACCTATGTAACTATTCAATTATGTAATGCTATTTTTTTTATACCACCACCCATATAACTATCTATGTATTTTCTTAGGTTTCTATTTTCTGAAAATATTCACAAGCTTTTACATTCTCATGAACTGTATTTTTGGTAGATTTTCTAAAATTGTTAAATTGCTAGGCTTAATATTCAATAATCTTGTAGTGTAAAGCAGTTTTAGTGGTAAAGGGAGTCATGTAGTCACATTTTATGATTCAGTTCACTATAAAAGAATGAGAAAATTAATAACCTTTTATCTCTTGGCAGCTTATACATTCAATCTCTTCTGTTATGTGGGATTATATTTCATTTGACAATAGACATCCCAATTCAAATTCGGCTTCCTCCGAAAATTAACAATTCAGCAATATTAAACTTTAATGTTGTATGATGCCTGTAGTGATACTTATGACAATTTTTTTTCATTTGCGAGATGATGGCAATCATATACACAGAAGGAGTATTTACAGTACGACAAGGCAAGAGAAGATGTGTTTATGCCTCAATATTTCACGTGTAATTAGAGTTGTTATACTGGTCATTTTAATAGGAAAGGAGTTTCATTTCAGACACATTTTCTAATGTAACATTTTCTTGGCAATGTTGAGAAGTGCACTGTTGAGAGTAAATGGTGATCAAGAAGCTCAAAACATTTTATGCAACTAAATTACATCATCATATTCAATATGTAAGCAACACTGGAAATATCACAGTGCCATATGCATTTCTGAATTCAGTTTATGGAATGGAATATGATTGAGATATGATTGAGATCATATTTCATGTGTGGTGATAAAGAAAAGCTTGGGAAATAGTGACCATAAATAATCACTTAAATTCAGCTGCAAGAACAATGAACCTATTTGCAAAATAAAAACATTTAATTTAAAAAATGCTAATTTTCTTAAGTGAAGGGCATCGCTTCAGTCTGTAGACTGACTCTGTATTGATAAATAAGGGCACTGAGGATATGACTTGTTTAAAGGGAATATTTTTTAACTCAATATTCATAGTATACCATTTTTATATCATTTTTGGCAGTACCATACCTTCAAAAATTAAATACAAAATATTGTCCTTCAGCAGCAGTCAGCACAGAGAAATAAACTCCTATGTAGATATTTAATCCATCAGTGGCGTACATACAGGGGTCGCAGGGGTCGCACTTGCGACCTGGCCCGGCACTCCAGGGGGCCCGGCCGCCTGTGGACCCGCCCTGCAGTAGTACTGTGCCTGTATAACCCGGGCGGCCGGCCCGGGGCCCGCCCCCCAGTGTTGAGTTTCCCTGCTGCCAGCCCTACCCTCCCTTGAGTCTCCTCCCCCTAAGTCTCCTCCCCGGCCGCCTGTGGACCCGCCCTGCAGTAGTGCTGTGCCTGTATAACCCAGGCGGCCGGCCCGGGGCCCGCCCCCCAGTGTTGAGTTTCCTTGCTGCCAGCCCTACCCTCCCTTGAGTCTCCTCCCCCTGAGCAGTGGCTACCTACCATATAGGGAGACGGGACCCGAAGTGGAGGAGAGGCCCCGCCCCCTAATTGCTCCTATTTATCTTTCTAAAGCTAAAGGACCTTTGATGATGTCATCAGAGGTCCTGTAAGGGAACTGCACAGTGTAAAGTGTAGTTCCCAGGTTATAACAGTGCATCTGCCAGGACCTGTGATGACATCATATTCAACATCACAGGTCCTGCAGAATCTAGCAAAGGAACTGCACCAAAAATGGTGTAGTTCCTAGGTTTCAAAGGTATATCTGCCAGGACCTGTGATGACATCATCCCAGGTCCTTCAACCCCTAACAGCAAGTATTAGAAGTTCACAATCAGCTCTGCGTTAATTCATACAGACTGGACTGGAGTGGTAAGAGGAGGTCCTCCACTTCTCATCATTTACCCCCCCTCCATGCCCTGTTTTTACTCATTGCTCACTCATATATAATACTTTAGACAGTTACAGTGACCACTACTACCTCATGTACCTCACACACACAGTGACCATAATGTATAACTGACCACATATATCTGTAAACACTGCATCTACAGTATTATACCTTCTATGTCTCACATCAATACACTGCTCTGTGTGTGTGTATATATATATATATATATATATATATATATATATATATACACATACACACACACTGCATATATTACACAGTATTATACATGCAATATGTACAGATATATAGTATATACAGCAGTGTACTGATATGGGAGGTATGAGGTATAATAGATGCTGTGTGTACAGATATCAGTACACTGCTGTATATACTATATATGTGAGGTATGAGGTATAATAGATGCAGTGTGTACAGATATATAGTATATACAGCAGTGTACTGATATGTGAGGTACAAGGTATAATAGATGCTGTGTGTACAGATATCAGTACACTGCTGTATATACTATATATGTGAGGTATGAGGTATAATAGATGCAGTGTGTACAGATATATAGTATATACAGCAGTGTACTGATATGTGAGGTATGAGGTGTCAATACACTGCTGTATTTACTATATACCTGTACACACTGCATCTATTATACCTCACATATTACACTACTGTATATACTGTATACACTGCATATATTATACCCCGTACCTCACATATCAGTACACTGCTGTATATACTATATACCTGTACACACTGCATATATTATACCCTGTATCTCACATATCAGAACACTAGGGAATATACTATATACCTGTACACACTGCATATATTATACCGCGTACCTCATATAACTGTACACTGCTGTATATAATATACATCTGTACACACTGCATCTATTATACCTCTTTTGTGTGCCAGGGCTGTTTTGTAATCCCAATCCGGCCCTGATGGCATAAATTATAAAACGCAGCAGCAAGAATAGTTCATGGAACAAAGGGAGGGGCTATTAAAGGGGAATGGGGGGCCAATTTAGATTCCTGCTATGGGGCCCAGTGATTTTTATGTACGCTCTTGCCCCTGAGTCTCCTCCCGTGCCGGACATGACGTTGAGATGCAGGGACAGGGAGAAGGCGCCGGAAAAGAAACAGAGAGGGAGAGCTCTGCGCAGCGAAGCCTGTCCGGCTTTCAGAGTGAGTGAGGTCTGATGGGGGCTGAGAGTTGGGCAATGTATGTAAAGTTATGACTGGTGACTTGTGCTATGAAGTAATGGTTTTTTTCTGTTGTCTTGGGGTGCAGCTCTTTTGTGTAGGCACTTCTATTGAGCTTCTAGTATATGCTTGGATGTAGCAGAGCTGGTTTTGTCATGCATTTCTTTTGCCTTCATATGGTAAAATACTTCATTGGCCTATCAATGGCTTTATAACTAACTCTGCTATATTTCTGTAGCCTACAACCTCTGACTGCTCAGTTGGACTGAAACTACTACACCCAACATGTTCTGGCAGTAATAGTAAATGGATATTGGTGCAATTCTGAGCTACTAGTCTATATAATACATATGTAGCCTACATATTTATTATATAGACTAGTAGCTCAGAATTGCACCAATATCCATTTACTATTACTGCCAGAGCATGTTGGGTGTAGTAGTTTCAGCTGGGCAGTCAGAGGTTGTAGGCTACAGAAATATAGCAGAGTTAGTTATAAAGCCATTGATAGGCCAATGAAGTATTTTACTATATGAAGGCAAAAGAAATGCATGACAAAACCAGCACTGCTACATAATGTAGCAGAGCTGGTTTTACGTGGGAATACCGTGGGTTATACCGAATATCATCCTCTTGTATATAGTAATATACAGTATATAATATATATATATATATATATATATATACACACACACATGCATACACGTGCGGCAGCGGGTTGGGGGGGGGGGCGTCGACGGGAAGGGGGCCCCATGGATCAGTTTCGCACCGGGGCCCCGTGGATTGTGTGTACGCCACTGTAATCCATTGTCAGTTTACTGCTTCTGTGAGGGGAAAGATGTTATCTGGTACCATAATAAAAAAATTTATATAGCACCAACATGTTCCACAGCGCTTTACAATCAAATTGTTAATGTAAAAAAATAAATAAATCATACATTACAAAAAATCAACAATTACAACAAGAGGATTGAGGGCCCTGCTCACAAGAGCTTTCAACCTACGTGGTCAAGTCACATTATCATGACCAGTTCCTACTTTTGGTGCGTACAGTAGCTCATGAAGGAAGTCCCATGTTGTGAGCTGGCTATATATAAGGTCTGCACACATTTACCTTGTTGCTGTCATGGGTAAAAGGGGTAATATTTATTGCCAAAAGGGCTTTCTGACCAACAGTTGATGTGAGAGGTAAATGTTAGCTATGAAGGTGCGCAAGGGCATAGCCTGGGGAAGAATTACAGCGTGTGTGCCCCCTATGAGTGAGCAAGGCAGTGCACATGCCCTCCTGGGAGACCAGGCCAACAGCGCGCACAGGCTACATAACACTTGCCTCCTCTGTAGATTTCATGCGCAAATGCAGAAAAATGCGGTCAGCTCTCTTGATCCATCCCTCCCTGTCCTTACCATGCGCCTTTTTCAGAATATGACAAGGGCAGCGTTTAAAAAGTCGTGAACATGGTGCTTGTGGATTTTCTTCTGCTAAAAACCTGGTGCAGGGAAATGCTAAATATCCCCTTTAATATCTGAAGGTACAGACAGTGGTGTACCTCCAATAGATGCAGACCATGCAGCTGCTATGGGGCGCATAGGGAAAAGGGGCTTGCAGTGAACCAAAGGCCTCACCCCCAATTTCACTCTATTACTGTCCAGCTCCAGGATACTATCCTTATCATCAGTATAGACAGCTAACTCACCTGTGATGATGTCATCACAGGTTCTGTACATCTAGTAAAGGAACTACACAAAGAATTGTGTAGTTCCCAGGTTAGATACGAACATCTGCCGGGATCTGTGATTACATCATCTTCAGCAACACAGGTCCTTTACATTTTGTAAAGGAACTGAACAGAGCATGGTATAAGTTCCCAGGATAGATAGGAACATCTCCTAGGACCTGTGATGATATCATCATCATCATCATCATAGGTCTTGTACATTTATTAAAGGAACTGCACAGCGCATCATCACAAGTCCGTCAACCCCCAAGAGCATAGAGAAAAACTGCAGGATGAGATTAAAATGGAATGGTAAGAGGAGGTCGTCCTCTTTTCTCTTCATTTGCCCTCCATTCTCTATTTTTATTCTACAGACCAAAAGTTTGGACACACCTTCTCATTCAAAGAGTTTTCTTTATTTTCATGACTATGAAAATTGTAGATTCACACTAAAGACATCAAAACTATGAATTAACACATGTTGAATTATATACATAACAAAAAAGTGTGAAACAACTGAAAATATGTCATATTCTAGGTTCTTCAAAGTAGCCACCTTTTGCTTTGATTACTGCTTTGCACACTCTTGGCATTCTCTTGATGAGCTTCAAGAGGTAGTCACCTGAAATGGTCTTCCAACAGTCTTGAAGGAGTTCCCAGAGATGCTTAGCACTTGTTGGCCCTTTTGCCTTTACTCTGCAGTCCAGCTCACCCGAAACCATCTCAATTGGGTTCAGGTCCGGTGACTGTGGAGACCAGGTCATCTGGCTCAGCACCCCATCACTCTCCTTCATGGTCAAATAGCCCTTACACAGCCTGGAGGTGTGTTTAGGGTCATTGTCCTGTTGAAAAATAAATGATGGTCCAACTAAACGCAAACCGGATGGAATATCATGCCGCTGCAAGATGCTGTGGTAGCCATGCTGGTTCAGTATGCCTTCAATTTTGAATAAATCCCCAACAGTGTCACCAGCAAAGCACCACCACACCATCACACCTCCTCCTCCATGCTTCACGTGGGAACCAGGCATGTAGAGTCCATCCGTTCACCTTTTCTGCGTCGCACAAAGACACGTTGGTTGGAACCAAAGATCTCAAATTTGGACTCATCAGACCAAAGCACAGATTTCCACTGATCTAATGTCCATTCCTTGTGTTCTTTAGCCCAAACAAGTCTCTTCTGCTTGTTGCCTGTCCTTAGCAGTGGTTTCATAGCAGATATTCTACCATAAAGGCCTGATTCACACAGTCTCCTCTTAACAGTTGTTCTAGAGATGTGTATGCTGCTATAACTCTGTGTGGCATTGACCTGGTCTCTAATCTGAGCTGCTGTTAACCTGCGATTTCTGAGGCTGGTGACTCGGATGAACTTATCCTCCGCAGCAGAGGTGACTCTTGGTCTTCCTTTCCTGGGGCGGTCTGCATGTGAGCCAGTTTCTTTGTAGCGCTTGATGGTTTTTGTGACTGCACTTGGGGATACTTTCAAAGTTTTCCAAATTTTTCGGACTGACTGACCTTCATTTCTTAAAGTAATGATGGCCACTCATTTTTCTTTACTTTTATTCAGTAGGACTATCAACTGTGTATCCACCTGACTTCTCCACAACGCAACTGATGGTCCCAATCCCATTTATAAGGCAATAAATCCCACTTATTAAACCTGACAGGGCACACCTGTGAAGTGAAAACCATTTCAGGTGACTACCTCTTGAAGCTCATCAAGAGAATGCCAAGAGTGTGCAAAGCAGTAATCAAAGCAAAAGGTGGCTACTTTGAAGAACCTAGAATATGACATATTTTCAGTTGTTTCACACTTTTTTGTTATGTATATAATTCCACATGTGTTAATTCATAGTGTGAATCTACAGTTTTCATAGTCATGAAAATAAAGAAAACTCTTTGAATGAGAAGCTATGTCCAAATTTTTGGTCTGTACTGTATATAGATTTTATTTGTATTTATTTTTTGGTCCGTGCTGAAACAACTTTGATAGAAGCTTGCACAAAAACTACAGATTTTTCAGGTGGCTGTTCCACTTGATCTTCTTTCTTCACCTCCACAGACTCTGAACCGACCAGCAACGAGCATATTCATCATTCCTTCCCAGTATATAAATCAGCTGGCAGCAAACATTAGCGTATGTTTCTTTAAAGGAAATCAACATATAGCAGACCCGTAGTTAAAAGCATTCAGTATACGTTATTATACTCACAGAGTTTTCCTCTTTCAACAACGCATATACAATAAGAAAGCTGCTTTTTAAGCACCGCTGGGTTGCTGGTCAAGAAACTACCGCTGACACTGGGAGCTAAGGCCTCTCACTGCAACTCCTGTTGCCACCAAAACTTCTTCTGCTGCTACTTCTGCCCGCTACAGAAACATTTTGGCCACTGCCTGTTCCCTTTAAAGGGCCTGTCACTTGTCTGACATAATGTAAAAAAAGGATTTAAATTAAATTAAAAGTAAATTAATACACTACAAAAAAGGCTGTAAAATGTAACTTCACCACAGAACGGTTAACAATTTGTACCTTTTTACTATTAATACACCCCAAAAAAACTGTAGAGCAATGGAAATTCACCGCAGAACGGCTAATAAGATGTACATATATTACCTATTAATACACCCCATAAATTGCTGTATACCAATGTAAATTTACTGCAGAACGGTTAATAGGATGTTTGTTTATTCCTATAAATGCACCCCGTAAAATGGCTGTATAGCAATGTAACTGTCACGGATCAGCGGATGTGAACCAACTGTGCCACTGACTAGCAATACTCTGGAGGGGAGTAACTAAGCAACTACCTGGATTTCACTAAAGCCTCAGATGGTGAGGATAGGCTTGACCGTCGGTAATTGCCACGGGCTACTTCAGAGAGTAAACCAGTCTGTGGCAGCTGGTCCAGGCAGACCAGCAGGTACCTGTGAAGGTACCGACAGTACAGATGTGTTCAGACAGGCTGGGTCATTACCAGGAGCAACAAGACAGGAATCGGAGGAAGAGGCAGAGATGTAGTCAGAACAAGAAATGGGTCAGGGCACAGGAACAAGGTCAAACAATCCGGGTCAGCAACAGCAGAGATTAGACAATAAACAAAGTCCAGGAACGAAGTATGAAGTCAGGAACACAAGTGGTAAGCAAGCTCTTTAGCACAAGATTAGGACCTTGACTCTGAGGCGTCTGGGTAAAGGGCTGAGCCACTTAAATACCTGCAGGAGAGCCAGGGTAGGCTAACAAGATCACATGACATGACTCAGCCCGGCCAAGGGAGTGATGCGTACTGCTACATCAGCAGCCGAGTACAAGCAGTGTCCAGGTTAAATGGAAGTTGTGGAGCAGAATCTCCATATAGGTAATGCTAACCGCACAGGCAGAGTCCAAAGCTGCAAAAGAGTCTGGAAGTAAAGATCACAGATGAGCACGGCGGCTGGGACCATGTTGACGAGTGACGGAACAGTGCAGCACAGAGGTCACTGTTACAGTAACTTCACCACAGAACAGCAAAAAAGACATACTTTTTTTCCTATTCATACATCCCAACAAAGGCTGTACAACAATGTAAGTTCACTGCAGAACGGCTAATAAGACGCACATATATTACCTATTAATACACCCCGTAAATGGCTGTATAGCAATGTAAGTTCACTGCAGAACGACTAATAAGACGTACGTATATTTCCTATATATACACCCCGTAAATGGCTGTATCACACAGAACTTGCACCCCAATAACAAGCACGGTTTGCTAGAATTACTGAACTATAATTTAGTGAAAACCTAAAAGCAGCAGTATAACAGCAATTTGGATCCCCAAATCAGTGAAGCAAGGTGTACTAGAATCGCTCCTATTACCCAGGCTGTACATTCCCCTATTGGACCCTGTTCTCCTTTTCTAGTGTAGATAATGCCTCCCTATCCTTTCCCTACACGATGAATAATCTTTCCCTGAACTTCTAAATAGTTTTTTTCAGCACAATAAAATATTTCCTACCATTGTTCCTAGCGTTTGCTGTTGTCTCTCCCTGCACTAAGTACACTGGAAAAAAGCAGCTTACAAGATGGCTGAGGGTATTTATAGGGCTGTGACATCACAGGGGCTGGCTGCTCATTGGCTGCATGCACTGCTGATTGGCTGTATCCACAGTTCTTTGCTCCATGTCCTAACATGTGCAGCAGCCATTTAAGGAAAAAAGACGATTTGTTACCATGAAGCGCGTTGAAATTCGACTACGGTGTGAATCAAATTTTTCCTGAAATACAGATCGAATTCCACTTCATCATCTTCGATTCGCTCATCCATAATATTCGGATTTGAACTTTCTGTGCCCTTTGTAGGTGTTCCTTCACAATGGTTATGACACAAGCTATATGATCTTGTATTTGTGCTACATGTTCAATTACACCTCTACAAGGCATACTTTAAAGGAGTTTTCTCACTTCAGCAGATGGCATTTACCATGTAGAGAAAGTTAATACAAGGCACTTACTAATGTATTGTGATTGTCCATATTACTCCCTTTGCTGGCTGGATTCATTTTTCCATCACATTATACACTGCTGGTTTCCATGGTTACAACCACCCTGCAATTCAACAGCCGTGGCCTTGCTTGCACACTAGAGAAAAAAATGCAGGACTATGCACTCACAGTCACAGCCACCAGAGAAGCCAGCGCTTTTTCCTATAGTGTACAAGCAGGACCACTGCTTGGTTATAACCATGGTAACGGGTAGTGTATATTGTGATGGATAAATGAATCTAGCCAGCAAAAGAGGCAATATGGACAATAACAATACATTAGTAACTTTGCCTAGATGATAAATGTAATTTGCTTGTAACAGCGGCTGCTGTGCGCCATTGTTTCCCTGCTTATCGCCGCTTCCCGGATGCCATTTCAGCAGTGATCTGCTGCCAGTGTTTCCTTTCAGCTCTGCTTGTTTCCTGCAGCATTTCCTTAAGGGCCTGACCAATCCTTGCTCTTCTGCACATATATAAGTGACTCAGCCCCCTTCTCAGATGGCTCAGTGTCAAGGCCCTTGTGTCCTGCTGAGGTTCCTGATATCCGCTTGTGTTCCTGGACTCTGCTACCTGTTTGACCTTGCTTGCCTTGACTCTCCTGTTGCCAACCCAAATTGCCTGACTTGTACCTGTTCTACCTGCCCTAACCTATTGCCTGTCTGACTTCCCCTCTTCCTCATCCTTCGGTCCTGCACTGTTGCTCCTGGTTACGACTCAGACTGCCGACAACACCTGTTCCTCTGGTACCTTTCTCAGGTATCCCCTGGTCCGCCTGGACCAGCTGCCTCATGTGCTTATCCTACTTAAGAGGTAGTGACCTAGTGTTCCCCTCGGAATGTTCTTAGAGGAGGTAGGACACATGGCACAGTGGGTCCACACCCGCTGGTTCATGACAGAGTGTGATGTTTAAAATCTGGGATTTTGTGGGGTTGATTTTGAAGTTTGACATCTGCCCAAAGTGATCACAAATAGACATAATTGCAGGGAGGGCTTCAACTGGGTTGGATATAAACATTAGTACATCATCTGCAAAGGATGCTAGTTGATGAGTGTATGATCCCATTTGGACTCCTTGTATTCTAGGGTCTTGACGAAAGGCCTGCAGTACAGTTTCTAATGTCAAGGCAAAGAGAAGGGGGGATAATGGGCAACCCTGTCGTGTGCCATTCCCAATCTTAAACCGCGGAGATAGATTGTTGTTGACCCATATTTGTGCACTTGGGGAGCTGTACATAGACATGTTAGCTGATATGAAAAATGCCAACTTTTAGGAGAGTTCTGGTCATAAATAGCCAACTCACCCTTTCAAATGCCTTCTCAGCATCTGTGCTAAGAAAGACTAATGGGATTGAGTTTAATTTGGCATATTGAATGATGTGTAGTAAGCGCATTGTGCTCATTCTGCCCTCTCTGCCTGCAGTGAACCCTACTTGTTCAGGGGAGATACATTTTGGTAAGAAGGGTTTTAATCCATTCGCTAACATTTTTTCAAAGAGCCTTAGGTCATTATTCAGTAGGGAGATAGGCCTATAATTTGCGCATTATGTAGGGTCTTTTTTCTCTTTGGGTATGATCGAGATATACGCATTAAGCATCTGGAGGGGGGTTGATTCCCTGACAATGTGCTGTTTCAGATGTTCAGTAGTTGAGGGAGGAGGAGGGACTTAAAAGTTTTTTAATATGGGACAGGCAGTTCATAGGGTCCTGGGTAGAGTTGAGCGAACACCTGGATGTTCGGGTTCGAGAAGTTCGGCCGAACATCCCGGAAATGTTCGGGTTCGGGATCCGAACCCGATCCGAACTTCGTCCCGAACCCGAACCCCATTGAAGTCAATGGGGACCCGAACTTTTCGGCACTAGAAAGGCTGTAAAACAGCCCAGGAAAGAGCTAGAGGGCTGCAAAAGGCAGCAACATGTAGGTAAATCCCCTGCAAACAAATGTGGATAGGGAAA
Organism: Bufo gargarizans; assembly: GCF_014858855.1. Lineage (NCBI taxonomy): Eukaryota > Metazoa > Chordata > Amphibia > Anura > Bufonidae > Bufo > Bufo gargarizans. The sequence continues at coordinate 433,512,645 of NC_058081.1, read as the reverse complement.
TGAATTAAAATAAAAATTAAATAAATAAAAATTAACCAAAATCAATTGGAGAGAGGTTCCATAGCAGAGAATCTGGCTTCCCGTCACCCACCACTGGAACAGTCCATTCTCAGATATTTAGGCCCCGGCACCCAGGCAGAGGAGAGAGGTCCCGTAACAGAGAATCTGTCTTCATGTCAGCAGAGAATTAGTCTGCATGTCATAGCAGAGAATGAGGCTTCACGTCAGCCACCACTGCAACAGTCCATTGGCATATATTTAGGCCCAGCACCCAGGCAGAGGAGGGAGGTCCCGTAACAGAGAATCTGTCTTCATGTCAGCAGAGAATTAGTCTGCATGTCATAGCAGAGAATGAGGCTTCACGTCAGCCACCACTGCAACAGTCCATTGGCATATATTTAGGCCCAGCACACACACAGGCAGAGGAGAGAGGTCCCGTAACAGAGAATCTGGCTTCATGTCAGCAGAGAATCAGTCTGCATGTCATAGCAGAGAATGAGGCTTCACGTCAGCCACCACTGCAACAGTCCATTGGCATATATTTAGGCCCAGCACACACACAGGCAGAGGAGAGAGGTCCCGTAACAGAGGATCTGGCTTCATGTCAGCAGAGAATCAGTCTGCATGTCATAGCAGAGAATCAGGCTTCACATCAGCCACCACTGCAACAGTCCATTGTCATAAATTTAGGCCCAGCACCCAGGCAGAGGAGAGAGGTCCCGTAACAGACAATCTGGCTTCATGTCAGCAGAGAATTAGTCTGCATGTCATAGCAGAGAATGAGGCTTCACGTCAGCCACCACTGCAACAGTCCATTGGCATATATTTAGGCCTAGCACACAGGCAGAGGAGAGAGGTCCCGTAACAGACAATCTGGCTTCATGTCAGCAGAGAATCAGTCTGCATGTCATAGCAGAGAATGAGGCTTCACGTCACCCACCACTGCAACAGTCCATTGGCATATATTTAGGCCTAGCACACAGGCAGAGCAGAGAGGTCCCGTAACAGACAATCTGGCTTCATGACAGCAGAGAATCAGTCTGCATGTCATAGCAGAGAATGAGGCTTCACGTCACCCACCACTGCAACAGTCCATTGGCATATATTTAGGCCTAGCACACAGGCAGAGCAGAGAGGTCCCGTAACAGACGATCTGGCTTCATGTCAGCAGAGAATCAGTCTGCATGTCATAGCAGAGAATGAGGCTTCACGTCAGCCACCACTGCAACAGTCCATTGGCATATATTTAGGCCTAGCACACAGGCAGAGGAGAGAGGTCCCGTAACAGACAATCTGGCTTCATGTCAGCAGAGAATCAGTCTGCATGTCATAGCAGAGAATGAGGCTTCACGTCAGCCACCACTGCAACAGTCCATTGGCATATATTTAGGCCCAGCACCCAGGCAGAGGAGGGAGGTCCCGTAACAGACAATCTGGCTTCATGTCAGCAGAGAATCAGTCTGCATGTCATAGCAGAGAATGAGGCTTCACGTCACCCACCACTGCAACAGTCCATTGGCATATATTTAGGCCCAGCACCCAGGCAGAGGAGGGAGGTCCCGTAACAGAGAATCTGTCTTCATGTCAGCAGAGAATTAGTCTGCATGTCATAGCAGAGAATGAGGCTTCACGTCAGCCACCACTGCAACAGTCCATTGGCATATATTTAGGCCCAGCACCCAGGCAGAGGAGGGAGGTCCCGTAACAGAGAATCTGTCTTCATGTCAGCAGAGAATTAGTCTGCATGTCATAGCAGAGAATGAGGCTTCACGTCAGCCACCACTGCAACAGTCCATTGGCATATATTTAGGCCCAGCACACACACAGGCAGAGGAGAGAGGTCCCGTAACAGACAATCTGGCTTCATGTCAGCAGAGAATTAGTCTGCATGTCATAGCAGAGAATGAGGCTTCACGTCAGCCACCACTGCAACAGTCCATTGGCATATATTTAGGCCCAGCACACACACAGGCAGAGGAGAGAGGTCCCGTAACAGAGAATCTGTCTTCATGTCAGCAGAGAATTAGTCTGCATGTCATAGCAGAGAATGAGGCTTCACGTCAGCCACCACTGCAACAGTCCATTGGCATATATTTAGGCCCAGCACACACACAGGCAGAGGAGAGAGGTCCCGTAACAGACAATCTGGCTTCATGTCAGCAGAGAATTAGTCTGCATGTCATAGCAGAGAATGAGGCTTCACGTCAGCCACCACTGCAACAGTCCATTGGCATATATTTAGGCCCAGCACACACACAGGCAGAGGAGAGAGGTCCCGTAACAGAGAATCTGTCTTCATGTCAGCAGAGAATTAGTCTGCATGTCATAGCAGAGAATCAGGCTTCACGTCACCCACCACTGCAACAGTCCATTGGCATATATTTAGGCCCAGCACCCAGGCAGAGGAGGGAGGTCCCGTAACAGAGAATCTGTCTTCATGTCAGCAGAGAATTAGTCTGCATGTCATAGCAGAGAATGAGGCTTCACGTCACCCACCACTGCAACAGTCCATTGGCATATATTTAGGCCTAGCACACAGGCAGAGGAGAGGTTCATTCAACTTTGGGTAGCCTCGCAATATAATGGTAAAATGAAAATAAAAATAGGATTGAATGAGGAAGTGCCCTGGAGTCCAATAATATATGGTTATGGGGAGGTAGTTAATGTCTAATCTGGACAAGGGACGGACAGGTCCTGTGGGATCCATGCCTGGTTCATTTTTATGAACGTCAGCTTGTCCACATTGGCTGTAGACAGGCGGCTGCGTTTGTCTGTAATGACGCCCCCTGCCGTGCTGAATACACGTTCAGACAAAACGCTGGCTGCCGGGCAGGCCAGCACCTCCAAGGCATAAAAGGCTAGCTCTGGCCACGTGGACAATTTAGAGACCCAGAAGTTGAATGGGGCCGAACCATCAGTCAGTACGTGGAGGGGTGTGCACACGTACTGTTCCACCATGTTAGTGAAATGTTGCCTCCTGCTAACACGTTGCGTATCAGGTGGTGGTGCAGTTAGCTGTGGCGTGTTGACAAAAGTTTTCCACATCTCTGCCATGCTAACCCTGCCCTCAGAGGAGCTGGCCGTGACACAGCTGCCTTGGCGACCTCTTGCTCCTCCTCTGCCTTGGCCTTGGGCTTCCACTTGTTCCCCTGTGACATTTGGGAATGCTCTCAGTAGCGCGTCTACCAACGTGCGCTTGTACTCGCGCATCTTCCTATCACGCTCCAGTGCAGGAAGTAAGGTGGGCACATTGTCTTTGTAGCGTGGATCCAGCAGGGTGGCAACCCAGTAGTCCGCACAGGTTAAAATGTGGGCAACTCTGCTGTCGTTGCGCAGGCACTGCAGCATGTAGTCGCTCATGTGTGCCAGGCTGCCCAGGGATAAGGACAAGCTGTCCTCTGTGGGAGGCGTATCGTCATCGTCCTGCCTTTCCCCCCAGCCACGCACCAGTGATGGACCCGAGCTGCGTTGGGTGCCACCCCGCTGTGACCATGCTTCATCCTCATCCTCCTCCACCTCCTCCTCATCCTCGTCCTCCTCGTCCTCCAGTAGTGGGCCCTGGCTGGCCACATTTGTACCTGGCCTCTGCTGTTGCCAAAAACCTCCCTCTGAGTCACTTCGAAGAGACTGGCCTGAAAGTGCTAAAAATGACCCCTCTTCCTCCTCCTCCTCCTCCTCCTCCTGGGCCACCTCCTCTTCCATCATCGCCCTAAGTGTTTTCTCAAGGAGACATAGAAGTGGTATTGTAACGCTGATAACGGTGTCATCGCCACTGGCCATGTTGGTGGAGTACTCGAAACAGCGCAACAGGGCACACAGGTCTCGCATGGAGGCCCAGTCATTGGTGGTGAAGTGGTGCTGTTCTGTAGTGCGACTGACCCGTGCGTGCTGCAGCTGAAACTCCACTATGGCCTGCTGCTGCTCGCACAGTCTGTCCAGCATGTGCAAGGTGGAGTTCCACCTGGTGGGCACGTCGCATATGAGGCGGTGAGCGGGAAGGCCGAAGTTACGCTGTAGCGCAGACAGGCGAGCAGCAGCAGGATGTGAACGCCGGAAGCGCGAACAGACGGCCCGCACTTTATGCAGCAGCTCTGACATGTCGGGGTAGTTGTGAATGAACTTCTGCACCACCAAATTCAGCACATGCGCCAAGCAAGGGATGTGCGTCAAATTGGCTAGTCCCAGAGCTGCAACGAGATTTCGCCCATTATCACACACCACCAGGCCGGGCTTGAGGCTCACCGGCAGCAACCACTCGTCGGTCTGTTGTTCTATACCCCGCCACAACTCCTGTGCGGTGTGGGGCCTGTCCCCCAAACATATGAGTTTCAGAATGGCCTGCTGACGTTTACCCCGGGCTGTGCTGAAGTTGGTGGTGAAGGTGTGTGGCTGACTGGATGAGCAGGTGGAAGAAGAGGAGGAGGAAGCCGAGAAGGAGGAGGTGGCAACAGGAGGCAAAGAATGTTGCCCTGCGATCCTTGGCGGCGGAAGGACGTGCGCCAAACAGCTCTCCGCCTGGGGCCCAGCTGCCACTACATTTACCCAGTGTGCAGTTAGGGAGATATAGCGTCCCTGGCCGTGCTTACTGGTCCACGTATCTGTGGTTAGGTGGACCTTGCCACAGATGGCGTTGCGCAGTGCACACTTGATTTTATCGGATACTTGGTTGTGCAGGGAAGGCACGGCTCTCTTGGAGAAGTAGTGCCGGCTGGGAACAACATACTGTGGGACAGCAAGCGACATGAGCTGTTTGAAGCTGTCTGTGTCCACCAGCCTAAATGACAGCATTTCATAGGCCAGTAGTTTAGAAATGCTGGCATTCAGGGCCAGGGATCGAGGGTGGCTAGGTGGGAATTTACGCTTTCTATCAAATGTTTGTGAGATGGAGAGCTGAACGCTGGCGTGTGACATGGTTGAGACGCTTGGTGACGGAGGTGGTGGTGGTGGTGTTGGTGGTACATCCCCTGTTTGCTGGGCGGCAGGTGCCAACGTTCCTCCAGAGGCGGAGGAAGAGGCCGAGGCGGCAGCAGCAGAATAGGCCGAGGCGGCAGCAGCAGAAGAGGTAGCAGGGGGAGCCTGAGTGACTTCCTTGGTTTTAAGGTGTTTACTCCACTGCAGTTCATGCTTTGCATGCAGGTGCCTGGTCATGCAGGTTGTGCTCAGGTTCAGAACGTTAATGCCTCGCTTCAGGCTCTGATGGCACAGCGTGCAAACCACTCGGGTCTTGTCGTCAGCACATTGTTTGAAGAAGTGCCATGCCAGGGAACTCCTTGAAGCTGCCTTTGGGGTGCTCGGTCCCAGATGGCGGCGGTCAGTAGCAGGCGGAGTCTCTTGGCGGCGGGTGTTCTGCTTTTGCCCACTGCTCCCTCTTTTGCTACGCTGTTGGCTCGGTCTCACCACTGCCTCTTCCTCCGAACTGTGAAAGTCAGTGGCACGACCTTCATTCCATGTGGGGTCTAGGACCTCATCGTCCCCTGCATCGTCTTCCACCCAGTCTTGATCCCTGACCTCCTGTTCAGTCTGCACACTGCAGAAAGACGCAGCAGTTGGCACCTGTGTTTCGTCATCATCAGAGACATGCTGAGGTGGTATTCCCATGTCCTCATCATCAGGAAACATAAGTGGTTGTGCGTCAGTGCATTCTATGTCTTTCACCGCTGGGGAAGGGCTAGGTGGATGCCCTTGGGAAACCCTGCCAGCGGAGTCTTCAAACAGCATAAGAGACTGCTGCATAACTTGAGGCTGAGACAGTTTCCCTGGTATGCATGGGGGTGATGTGACACACTGATGGGGTTGGTTTTCAGGCGCCATCTGTGCGCTTTCTGCAGAAGACTGGGTGGGAGATAATGTGAACGTGCTGGATCCACTGTCGGCCACCCAATTGACTAATGCCTGTACCTGCTCAGGCCTTACCATCCTTAGAACGGCATTGGGCCCCACCATATATCGCTGTAAATTCTGGCGGCTACTGGGACCTGAGGTAGTTGGTACACTAGGACGTGTGGATGTGGCAGAACGGCCACGTCCTCTCCCAGCACCAGAGGGTCCACTAACACCACCACGACCATGTCCACGTCCGCAGTCCCTTACTAGATGTTTTTCTCATTGTTATGGTTCACCACAACAACAAATATATTATTTGGCCCAATGTATTGTATTCAAATTCAGCGGGATATAAATTTGAGGCCTAGTATTTAGGCGCTGGGTGACCGGTATGGATTTAGTGACAGAATTAGACTTGGAAATGCACAGAAGCGTGTGTGTGAAGTTATTCTGAATGACCCTATGTGCACCTTCAATATGATCTACCCTTTTAGGGATAGATTTCAAATAGCTCTGATATAGCAGAAACGACTAAATTATGAAAATGCTAAATTGGGAATTGTATTTCAACCCAGAACAAAAAATGTGCTTTGACGGACACTAAATAACTTTCCCAGCCACAACAGGACAGCGGTAACGAGAGATTTAGCGGGATATAAATTTGAGGCCTAGTATTTAGGCGCTGGGTGACAGGTATGGGTTTAGTGACAGAATTAGATTTGGAAATGCACAGTAGCGGGTGTGTGAAGTTATTCTGAATGACCCTATGTGCACCTTGAATATTATATACCCTTTTAGGGATAGATTTCAAATAGCTCTGATATAGCAGAAACCACTAAATTATGAAATTGCTAAATTGGGAATTGTATTTCAACCCAGAACAAGAAATGTGCTTGAACGGACACTAAATAACTCGCCCAGCTACAGCACTAAGGACAGATTTAGCGGGATATAAATTTGAGGCCTAGTATTTAGGCGCTGGGTGACAGGTATGGGTTTAGTGCCAGAATTAGACTTGGAAATACACAGTAGCGGGTGTGTGTGAAGTTATTCTGAATGACCCAATGTGCACCTTGAATATTATATACCCTTTTAGGGATAGATTTCAAATAGCTCTGATATAGCAGAAACCACTAAATTATGAAATTGCTAAATTGGGAATTGTATTTCAACCCAGAACAAGAAATGTGCTTGAACGGACACTAAATAACTCGCCCAGCTACAGCACTAGGGACAGATTTAGCGGGATATAAATTTGAGGCCTAGTATTTAGGCGCTGGGTGACAGGTATGGGTTTAGTGCCAGAATTAGACTTGGAAATACACAGTAGCGGGTGTGTGTGAAGTTATTCTGAATGACCCAATGTGCACCTTGAATATTATATACCCTTTTAGGGATAGATTTCAAATAGCTCTGATATAGCAGAAACCACTAAATTATGAAATTGCTAAATTGGGAATTGTATTTCAACCCAGAACAAGAAATGTGCTTGAACGGACACTAAATAACTCGCCCAGCTACAGCACTAGGGACAGATTTAGCGGGATATAAATTTGAGGCCTAGTATTTAGGCGCTGGGTGACAGGTATGGGTTTAGTGCCAGAATTAGACTTGGAAATACACAGTAGCGGGTGTGTGTGAAGTTATTCTGAATGACCCAATGTGCACCTTGAATATTATATACCCTTTTAGGGATAGATTTCAAATAGCTCTGATATAGCAGAAACCACTAAATTATGAAATTGCTAAATTGGGAATTGTATTTCAACCCAGAACAAGAAATGTGCTTGAACGGACACTAAATAACTCGCCCAGCTACAGCACTAAGGACAGATTTAGCGGGATATAAATTTGAGGCCTAGTATTTAGGCGCTGGGTGACAGGTATGGGTTTAGTGCCAGAATTAGACTTGGAAATACACAGTAGCGGGTGTGTGTGAAGTTATTCTGAATGACCCAATGTGCACCTTGAATATTATATACCCTTTTAGGGATAGATTTCAAATAGCTCTGATATAGCAGAAACCACTAAATTATGAAATTGCTAAATTGGGAATTGTATTTCAACCCAGAACAAGAAATGTGCTTGAACGGACACTAAATAACTCGCCCAGCTACAGCACTAAGGACAGATTTAGCGGGATATAAATTTGAGGCCTAGTATTTAGGCGCTGGGTGACAGGTATGGGTTTAGTGCCAGAATTAGACTTGGAAATACACAGTAGCGGGTGTGTGTGAAGTTATTCTGAATGACCCAATGTGCACCTTGAATATTATATACCCTTTTAGGGATAGATTTCAAATAGCTCTGATATAGCAGAAACCACTAAATTATGAAATTGCTAAATTGGGAATTGTATTTCAACCCAGAACAAGAAATGTGCTTGAACGGACACTAAATAACTCGCCCAGCTACAGCACTAAGGACAGATTTAGCGGGATATAAATTTGAGGCCTAGTATTTAGGCGCTGGGTGACAGGTATGGGTTTAGTGCCAGAATTAGACTTGGAAATACACAGTAGCGGGTGTGTGTGAAGTTATTCTGAATGACCCAATGTGCACCTTGAATATTATATACCCTTTTAGGGATAGATTTCAAATAGCTCTGATATAGCAGAAACCACTAAATTATGAAATTGCTAAATTGGGAATTGTATTTCAACCCAGAACAAGAAATGTGCTTGAACGGACACTAAATAACTCGCCCAGCTACAGCACTAAGGACAGATTTAGCGGGATATAAATTTGAGGCCTAGTATTTAGGCGCTGGGTGACAGGTATGGGTTTAGTGCCAGAATTAGACTTGGAAATACACAGTAGCGGGTGTGTGTGAAGTTATTCTGAATGACCCAATGTGCACCTTGAATATTATATACCCTTTTAGGGATAGATTTCAAATAGCTCTGATATAGCAGAAACCACTAAATTATGAAATTGCTAAATTGGGAATTGTATTTCAACCCAGAACAAGAAATGTGCTTGAACGGACACTAAATAACTCGCCCAGCTACAGCACTAGGGACAGATTTAGCTGGATATAAATTTGAGGCCTAGTATTTAGGCGCTGGGTGACAGGTATGGGTTTAGTGCCAGAATTAGACTTGGAAATACACAGTAGCGGGTGTGTGTGAAGTTATTCTGAATGACCCAATGTGCACCTTGAATATTATATACCCTTTTAGGGATAGATTTCAAATAGCTCTGATATAGCAGAAACCACTAAATTATGAAATTGCTAAATTGGGAATTGTATTTCAACCCAGAACAAGAAATGTGCTTGAACGGACACTAAATAACTCGCCCAGCTACAGCACTAAGGACAGATTTAGCGGGATATAAATTTGAGGCCTAGTATTTAGGCGCTGGGTGACAGGTATGGGTTTAGTGCCAGAATTAGACTTGGAAATACACAGTAGCGGGTGTGTGTGAAGTTATTCTGAATGACCCAATGTGCACCTTGAATATTATATACCCTTTTAGGGATAGATTTCAAATAGCTCTGATATAGCAGAAACCACTAAATTATGAAATTGCTAAATTGGGAATTGTATTTCAACCCAGAACAAGAAATGTGCTTGAACGGACACTAAATAACTCGCCCAGCTACAGCACTAAGGACAGATTTAGCGGGATATAAATTTGAGGCCTAGTATTTAGGCGCTGGGTGACAGGTATGGGTTTAGTGCCAGAATTAGACTTGGAAATACACAGTAGCGGGTGTGTGTGAAGTTATTCTGAATGACCCAATGTGCACCTTGAATATTATATACCCTTTTAGGGATAGATTTCAAATAGCTCTGATATAGCAGAAACCACTAAATTATGAAATTGCTAAATTGGGAATTGTATTTCAACCCAGAACAAGAAATGTGCTTGAACGGACACTAAATAACTCGCCCAGCTACAGCACTAGGGACAGATTTAGCTGGATATAAATTTGAGGCCTAGTATTTAGGCGCTGGGTGACAGGTATGGGTTTAGTGCCAGAATTAGACTTGGAAATACACAGTAGCGGGTGTGTGTGAAGTTATTCTGAATGACCCAATGTGCACCTTGAATATTATATACCCTTTTAGGGATAGATTTCAAATAGCTCTGATATAGCAGAAACCACTAAATTATGAAATTGCTAAATTGGGAATTGTATTTCAACCCAGAACAAGAAATGTGCTTGAACGGACACTAAATAACTCGCCCAGCTACAGCACTAAGGACAGATTTAGCGGGATATAAATTTGAGGCCTAGTATTTAGGCGCTGGGTGACAGGTATGGGTTTAGTGCCAGAATTAGACTTGGAAATACACAGTAGCGGGTGTGTGTGAAGTTATTCTGAATGACCCAATGTGCACCTTGAATATTATATACCCTTTTAGGGATAGATTTCAAATAGCTCTGATATAGCAGAAACCACTAAATTATGAAATTGCTAAATTGGGAATTGTATTTCAACCCAGAACAAGAAATGTGCTTGAACGGACACTAAATAACTCGCCCAGCTACAGCACTAAGGACAGATTTAGCGGGATATAAATTTGAGGCCTAGTATTTAGGCGCTGGGTGACAGGTATGGGTTTAGTGCCAGAATTAGACTTGGAAATACACAGTAGCGGGTGTGTGTGAAGTTATTCTGAATGACCCAATGTGCACCTTGAATATTATATACCCTTTTAGGGATAGATTTCAAATAGCTCTGATATAGCAGAAACCACTAAATTATGAAATTGCTAAATTGGGAATTGTATTTCAACCCAGAACAAGAAATGTGCTTGAACGGACACTAAATAACTCGCCCAGCTACAGCACTAAGGACAGATTTAGCGGGATATAAATTTGAGGCCTAGTATTTAGGCGCTGGGTGACAGGTATGGGTTTAGTGCCAGAATTAGACTTGGAAATACACAGTAGCGGGTGTGTGTGAAGTTATTCTGAATGACCCAATGTGCACCTTGAATATTATATACCCTTTTAGGGATAGATTTCAAATAGCTCTGATATAGCAGAAACCACTAAATTATGAAATTGCTAAATTGGGAATTGTATTTCAACCCAGAACAAGAAATGTGCTTGAACGGACACTAAATAACTCGCCCAGCTACAGCACTAGGGACAGATTTAGCTGGATATAAATTTGAGGCCTAGTATTTAGGCGCTGGGTGACAGGTATGGGTTTAGTGCCAGAATTAGACTTGGAAATACACAGTAGCGGGTGTGTGTGAAGTTATTCTGAATGACCCAATGTGCACCTTGAATATTATATACCCTTTTAGGGATAGATTTCAAATAGCTCTGATATAGCAGAAACCACTAAATTATGAAATTGCTAAATTGGGAATTGTATTTCAACCCAGAACAAGAAATGTGCTTGAACGGACACTAAATAACTCGCCCAGCTACAGCACTAAGGACAGATTTAGCGGGATATAAATTTGAGGCCTAGTATTTAGGCGCTGGGTGACCGGTATGGATTTAGTGACAGAATTAGACTGGGATATGGCCAAAAAATAAACAGACTATTGCTGGTTAAATGCACTTGGTGTGACAGCTTCACCCTGATGTAGGCTTTAGCCAAAAAACAACCACACCATTGAGGGTTAAATGCACTTGGTGACAGGCGCAGCTTGCCCCTGATTTAGTATATGGCCAAAAAATGAACAGACTATTGCTGGTTAAATGCACTTGGTGTGACAGCTTCACCCTGATGTAGGCTTTAGCCAAAAAACAACCACACCATTGAGGGTTAAATGCACTTGGTGACAGGCGCAGCTTGCCCCTGATTTTGTATATGGCCAAAAAATGAACAGACTATTGCTGGTTAAATGCACTTGGTGTGACAGCTTCACCCTGATGTAGGCTTTAGCCAAAAAACAACCACACCATTGAGGGTTAAATGCACTTGGTCGCAGCTTGTGCTGGCGCACCACAAGACACAAAATGGCCGCCGATCACCCCAGAAAAATGTGACTGACAAACGGTCTGGGCAGCCTAAAAACAGTGAGCAATTGAGGATCAGCAGCTCAATGATCCACAGCTGCAGATCGATCAGTTAATCAAGTCCTTTGGAGGAGTTAATCTGCCTAATCTCGCCCTACTGTCGCAGCCGCAACCTCTCCCTACGCTAATCAGAGCAGAGTGACGGGCGGCGCTATGTGACTCCAGCTTAAATAGAGGCTGGGTCACATGGTGCTCTGGCCAATCACAGCCATGCCAATAGTAGGCATGGCTGTGATGGCCTCTTGGGGCAAGTAGTATGACGCTTGTTGATTGGCTGCTTTGCAGCCTTTCAAAAAGCGCCAAGAAAGCGTCACAAAAGCGCGAAGAAAGCGACGAACACCGAACCCGAACCCGGACTTTTACGAAAATGTCCGGGTTCGGGTCCGTGTCACGGACACCCCAAAATTCGGTACGAACCCGAACTATACAGTTCGAGTTCGCTCATCCCTAGTCCTGGGGCCTTATTTGGTGGAGAGTCCATTAAGGCTTTTTCCTGCTCAGCATATGTGAAAGGTCTTATTAGTGCTGCTTTCGCATTTCCATCTATGGTTGGAAGATCCAGTGTGGCTAGCCAATCATCTATTTGTGCGCTCCTACTCTCTTGATCTGTGTTGGCAACAGAGGCTCTCAAATTGTATAACTCACTGTAATATGAGCAAAATTGTTGTGCTATAAGTTCAGTGGTGTGTATGGGCGTGGCGTCAGGTGATTCAAAAGTGGGATGAAAGATTTTCCTTCTGGGATTTATAACAGATTGTAGCAGCCTCAGTGGCCAGTACCTATGATCCAGCACTTTCCTGGATGGTTGCTTACACCTTAGAGCATGTTCACATCTGCATTGGAGGCTCCATCACAGATTCTGTAAAAAAAAAAGACCAAACAAAATAGTCCTGCATGCAGGACTTTTTTTTCTTGCAAAAAAAAAACAAAACAAAAAATCATGACCCTGAACTGAAACTAAACAGACTCCATTGTAGTCTTATCATATCTGCTCCGCAAAAAGATAGAACGTGTCCTATTATTGTGCGCAAATCACTGTTCATGGCTCAATTCAAGTCAATAGGCACTCAAAAAAACCAAATGCACACGGAATGCCACTGTGTGCAATCCGTATTTTGCAGATCCATGCTGTAGTGATAGACCCTGCCTACTTGTAGAGTTTGCTGAGGAATACAAGTTGCATCTAAATAGGCCTCAGACAAGCAAAACATGTCCTGCATTGATGTGGAAAAGCTAATATATCTTGTGCAGAAGCTGCCTCATTTATGGGACACCCGTTCTGATTTATACCATGACCGTGTCTGCAAAGAGAATGCATGGGTGGATATGACGAAGATAATTCTCGGCACAGATTGGGACACAGCCAAACCAACAAGGCATGGCAAGCTAGGTAAGCCAACCCATGCGCATGTTGATTTTATACTTCTGCAGATGATATATGTAATTTACTTTAAAAACAACAACTCTAATGACCTACATTTCATCATTAGTTATAATGAGGGTCATTTATCAAACTGGTGTAAAGTAGAACTGGCTTACATCCCCCTAGCAACCAATCAGATTCCACCTTTAATTTTCCAAAGGAGCTGTCCAAAATGAAAGGTGTAATCTGATTGGTTGCTAGGGGCAACTAAGACAGTTCTACTTTACACCAGTTTGATAAATAACCCCAATATCCTTACAATGGCATCTACCCTTATATTATTACCAACATGTTTTTTTTTGCAAAGCATGACACATGAATGTTTTTGTTTGAAAATATAAATGTCACGACTAAAGTTATAATTTAAACGTGTGGCAGCACAACATCTCACAAACAAACAATAAAACTGGGAAATAGGGATTATTCTAAATTAAAGTGGTATTATACCTACTATAAATTATCAAACGTGTGTCGGGCCCATCTACCAGGCGTCAAGGTGCCTTCTGCAGATAGGTCCCTAACACTAACAGAACGGTCTCTCCTGGGCTTGAATAAGCCTACAATATTCAGGGCAGTGTAGAAATCAGCTCCATATATACTCTGCTCAGAAGCCCCAGGCAGATGGGCGGGTAGTGCTCAATCTAAAAGAGGCAGCTACCCTCAATATATACTACAAGAAAATTTAGACAAGCACATTCATAGTCCCAGAGTAGGACAAAAAATAAAGTTAAAAAAGAAGTTAAAAAAATAAAGGTTTACCCCAAAAATGTAAGTTAAAAAAAAAAAAAAGCGTCCTTTTCCCAAAATAAAGTTAAAAAAATAAATTTGTTATCGCCGCGTCCATATCGACCGGCTCTATAAAAATATCACACAATCTAACCCCTCAGGTGAACACCGTCAAAAAAATTAAATAAAAACTGCTAAAAAAAAAACTTTTTATGTCACCTTACATCTCTAAAAGTGGAACACCAAGCGATCAAAAAGGCGTATTCACCCCAAAATAGTACCAATCTAACTGTCACCTCATCCCACAAAAAATGAGCCCCTAACTAGACAATCGCCCCCCCCAAAAATAAAATAAATATGGCTCTCAGACTATGGAGACACTAAAACATGATTTTTTTTGTTTCAAAAATGATTTTATTATGTAAAACTTAAATAAAAAAAGTATACATATTAGGTATTTACACATCCGTAACGACCTGCTCTATAAAAATATCACATGACCTAACCCCTCAGGTGAACGCTGTAAAAAAAAAAAAAAAAAACAGTGCCAAAAATGTTTGGTCACCTTACATCAAGCAATCAAAAGTGTAATACCAAGCAATCAAAAAGATATATTCACCCCAAAATAGTTCCAATCAAACTGTCATCTCATCTCAGAAAAAATAAACCCCTACCTAAGACCAAAAAATAAAAAAAGGGCTCTCAGAAAATCGCAACACAAAAACAAGATTTGACTGTGTTCAAAAATGATTTCACTGTATAAAACAAAAAAAATATGATAGAAATATTAGGTATTGCCGTGTCCTTAACAACCTGCCCTATAAAAATATCACATTATATGCCCCCTCAGGTGAATGCTGTAAAAAAGCAAAAAATAAATACTATGCCAAAACAGCAAATTTTTTCACCTTGCCTCACAGAAAGTTTAATACCAAGCGATTAAAAAGTCTTATGTACCCCAAAATGGTACCAATCAAACCGTCACCTCATCCCACAAAAAATGAGCCCCCACATAAGACAATCATTTAAAAAATAAAAACCAGTGGCACCCATAAACTTATCCATCAAAATCTGCACTGTAAAAGCCATATGGCGCTCCTTCCTTTCTGAGTCCTACCATGTGCCCCCACAGCAGTTGGTGAACTACACACACCACATATGGGGTGTTGCTGTATTCAGGAGAAAATGGGTAACAAATTATGGGGTGCTTTTTCTCCTGTTACACCTTGTGAAAATGAAAAATATGGGGCTAAAGCAACATTTTATGAGAAGAAACCAAACTTTATTTTTACAGATGTGGAATGCTTAGGGGGTCAAAGTGCTCAGTACTCCTTTTAATATATTCCTTAAGGGGTGTAGTTTCCAAAATGGGTGTCACATTCTAGCAAAATCTGCCTCCAAAATCCATATGGCGCTCCTTTCCTTCTGACCATTGCCACGTACCCATAGAGCAGTTTACTGTCACATATGGGGTATTTCTGTAAATTGCAGAATCAGAGTAATATATATTGAGGTTTATTTTGCTGTTAACCCTTGCTGTGCTGCAACAAAAAATTGATTAACATAAAAAAATCTACCAAAAAAGTGAAATGTTTAAATTTCACCTCCATTTAGGCTACTTTCACACTAGCGTTCGATCGGATCCGTTCTGAACGGATCCGATCATAATAATGCAGACGGAGGCTCCGTTCAGAACGGATCCGTCTGCATTATATTAGCATATAAAAGCTAAGTGTGAAAATAGCCTCGTACGGATCCGTCCAGACTTTCAATGTAAAGTCAATGGGGGACGGATCCGCTTGAAGATTGAGCCATATTGTGGCATCTTCAAATGGATCCGTCCCCATTGACTTACATTGTAAGTCTGGACGGATCCGCACGCCTCCGCACGGCCAGGCGGACACCCGAACGCTGCAAGCAGCGTTCAGCTGTCCGCCTGTCCGTGCGGAGGCGAGCGGAGCGGAGGCTGAACGCCGCCAGACTGATGCAGTCTGAGCGGATCCGCATCCATTCAGACTGCATCAGGGCTGGACGGAAGCGTTCGGGTCCGCTCGTGAGCCCCTTCAAACGGAGCTCACGAGCGGACCGACGAACGCTAGTGTGAAAGTAGCCTTACCTTTAATTCTTGTGGAACACCTCAAGGGTTAAAAAAGTTTGTAACATCAGTTTTGAATAATTTGAGGGGTGTAGTTTCTAAAATGGGGTCATTTATGGGTGGTTTTCATTACATAAGCCCCTCAAAATCACTTTATAACTGAATTGGTGCTCAAAAAAATGGTTTTGGAAATTTTGTTGAAAATTTGACTTAAACTTCTAAGCCTTCTAATGTCCTTAAAGAATAAAATGACATATATAAAATTATGTTAAAATAGAGGATTGGCACTCATATATGGCACAATATGGAAAACACACAATTTATTAATGAGTCGGCTGATTGATAATGTATTACTGCTAAAAAAAATAATAAAAATAAAAGGGGTGGACTATGTGGAGTGTTACTATATAAAGCATATGTGGACCGGGGCATTTGCTATTTGAGACACCTAGCACAAATTACCTGTGCTCGTATATCAACCTCTCTGACATGGAGCAGTAACGAAGCAACACATAGCGATGTATTAACGCAAATAGCGTGATTGTTGGAATATCTGTCGGAACTTTTTATAGTAGTATTTTTGAAAGATTGAATGTATTGAGGAGTACCACTCTATTGAGCGGAGACTGGTTACACTGTACTATTTCTCCTACATATCAGTCCGTATCTAACATCCAGGACTGACACCGGTCTGCATTGGAAGATGCAGGAGAGGAGATTTAGTGTCACCAGGCCTCTGCTTTAATTCTCTTTTTTATATACTTATTGCTAATTTTACAGTGATAACCATTTTATTGCAATTTGTATTTTTTATCAACCACATATATTGTACCTATCAGTGGTCAACGTTTTTATATACCCACCTTATTATTTTATGTATGTTAAAATCCACCCCTTTTTTTTTCTTTTAGCAGTAATACATTGTATTATCAATCAGCCGACTCATTAATAAATTGTGTGTTTTCCATATTGTGCCATATATGAGTGCCAATCCTCTATTCTAACATAGATTTACTTAAACATTTGAAGGGTGTAATATTTGGATTAGAGCACCTATCCTGAGAAGACGAAGGTGAGCGAATCCCTTCATCCATTATCTGATATATAAAATGATGCCAACATAAAGTAGACATATGAAGAATGTTAAGTAATAAATATTTTATGGGGTATCACTACACATATTAAAAGCAGAGAAATAGAAATTTAGAAAATTGCATATTTTTCATAATTGTTAGTAAATTTGGGATTTTTTTCATAAATAAAGTTGAAATATATTGACTCAAATTCATGAATTACAATCTGTCACGAAAAAACTATCTGAGAATGGCTTAGATAAGAAAAAGCATTCCAAAGTTATTACCA
Source organism: Bufo gargarizans (assembly GCF_014858855.1). Classification (NCBI taxonomy): domain Eukaryota; kingdom Metazoa; phylum Chordata; class Amphibia; order Anura; family Bufonidae; genus Bufo; species Bufo gargarizans. The sequence goes on along the minus strand of NC_058081.1, from coordinate 433,495,224 downwards.
CATATAGTGAAACATGTCCGATTTGCAAAAATCTGGCTGGGATTTAAGGGTGGCCAAGATAGCAGCAGCAGTGAGGATGAGGCAGCGTCGGCTAACCCCATATTGCCGGCACATGGCTTGCTGAACCACCAATCAGCCAAGAAGATAATCTTGCTCCCGAGGAAGGGCAGGAAGAATCCTCCATGTGTGAGGCACCACCTATTCTACAATCAAGCCCTGACGATAGGCCACGCCACCGCCAAAAAAGAAGGGGGGCTAGGGTATCCAATGTTCCTGTTTCAGATACTAGAGTCGTGATTAATGCTGAGGTGCTCCAGTATTTGAACAGGAACAGGGGAGAGGAGACCGAGGAGCGCTTGCTTAAAGGCTTTGCTCCTCTCATCTGAATCTTCTATACTGAGAAGAAAACTATATTCACTAATGTGCTGAGTTCGGGTCATTAGTATTTTAGAGAGCCCAATGGAACCACTGGAGTTGCAGCGCACAGTGGATCAAATTAAATATCGGGCAGTAGGTCAGCAAAATGTTGATCAGCCTGGTGCAAGCATGCCAACACAGGCTCCAAGGCAGAGTTCTTTATCTAAGCCTATGTTCTCACAGGACCAGCAATTCTATAGTAGGCAGGGATACCCAACTCACCCCATGAATTATCCCCAACATGGGGATATCGGAGGCTAACAAAGACCCCCACCTGGCCCTTTCAGTATGGAACTCTTTGACATGTAATTTTAGATACAGTATTTTATTTTTATATTTCACAGCTGACTTTTGAGCCAGTTTACATTATTTATTGTTTTTAAAAAACAAACAGCACAATTGTCTTTATTTGATGCTATTTTTTTTATTTTATTAAAATATATGTTTTGTTAGGAAAAGCAAGTATTCTAGTGTATTATTTCAGCAATAAATATCAAGCTGATACATGAAATGAGAAGATAATCGTGACAATCATTACAAACATGAATTATTAAGACCGCTTGTTTGCGAAAAGCTACAAGAGTATTCCTGCTGCCAATTACAATACCAAAGTCCATAGGTGGCCTGTTTGCCTTTAGAGGGGCCTAAGTCCTCCAGCGTGGTTTAAATCTCAGATCCCAGCACAGCCCTCAGTTCACAGCACACAGACTCCTGAGCTCCACTGTCAGAGCGAGGTAAAGACACACACCTGACAGTGCTGGCTGTTTTTTATGCCTGAAAAAACCTGGCCTGGTACATGGGGAGTAGTCACCCATCCAGCACTTTGACTACTCCCAGTAAGAGCCGTTCCGGATCAGCTATGACAGCCATGCTAACTCTCAAGGTGTCAATTAGCAATAGCTGTTGCTGACACATAAAATACCGGCTCTTACTCCACCGAGGCCACGAACCTTGGTGACACCATTGGCGGATCCGGGGGGGGGGGGGGGGGGCAACGGGGCAATTCCCCCCCCCCCCGAGATTCCCCCCCGCTGGCCACAACGGGTCTCACTGTCTCTACCTAACAGTCACTCACCACACTCACACAGAATTAGTAGTACTAGCGCAGCGCAGCAGGTTGCGCCTGCGCACAGCAGCAGGCAGGTCTCTGACTCAGTCTCTGGCCGGAGCTGGAGCGGTGTATGGATGGAAAGCGTGCGTACTAAGTAGTAAACTAACAACGTCACTCACTTCGTCAGCGCCGGCCCTGCTCCAGCATGTCCTCCTGCTTTATTAATAAAGTGGGAGGGGCTGAGCTGGTGAGTGACACAGTGAGTGACGTCACGTGCGTGCCTGCTACGCGGCTGGGGCAACGGCCAGCTGCTGCCAGCACCAGCCAGTCTATTCTAGTTTTATATCAATTGATGTCAGTGTCAGTCTGAGAGAGTAGTGAGGTGAGGACTGAGGGGTCTGACTGACAGTCGCTGCTTGTTGAGAGAGTCGAGACTGTCACTGAATGTGAGACAGTTTACTTGAGGAGTAGATTAGAAGGCTGCAGTATTAGTAAGTAAGTACTAAGTAGTAAATTGATGATCATGTGTATTATGTGTGTAAAAATTTTTATAATTCAAAAGGGGTCAGTCAAATCAAAAGCCTTACCCAGTTACCCTTCAGACAGAGGACACGACACTCAGGAGTCAGGACAGTGGGTGTGTGTGACATATAGCGCTGCCTGTCCATGCCCCCGGCCCGGGCCTGGCCCGGACAGGAGGAGATGGCACAGGACAGGTTGATAATGTAACCTCCCTAGTTAGTTAGTATAAGGGTCCATTAACACGTCCGTGTGTGTTTTGCGGATCCGTGGATCCGCAAAACACGGATATTGGTGATGTGCGTTCTGAATTTTGCGGACCGCACTTCGCCGGCACTTAATAGAAAATGCCTATTCTTGTCCGCAATTGCAGACAAGAATAGGACAAGTTCTATTTTTTTCGGTAACGGAATTGCGGAGCCGGAAGTGCGGATCCGCAATTCCGGATCCAGGCAGCACATCGTGCTGCCCCGTAGAAATGAATGGGTCCGCAATTCCATTCCGCAAAATGCGGAATGAAATTGCGGACATGTGAATGGACCCTTAAAGGGGTTCTGCGCTTTGTTTAAACTGATGATCTATCCTCTGGATTGATAATCAGCATCTGAGCGGCGGGGGTCTGACCCCCAGGACCCCCACTGATCAGCTGTTTGAGAAGGCGTCGGCTCTTCCCTTGAATGGAGCTTAGCCCCGCCCAGGCCAGTTGATACAAGTCGTGACGTCACTGGGCCAGTGGTAAGCAGTGAGTAGGCCGCGGCGCTGCTGAAGCGCCGCTGCCTTCTCAAACAGCTGATTGGCAGGGGTCCCGGGTGTCGGACCCCCACTGATCAGATGCTGATGATCTATCCAGAGGATAGATCATCAGTTTAAAAAAAGTGCAGAACCCCTTTAATTAACATAACTGCTACTGCTTCAAGTTCAACTTCAATGCACAGATTCTGAAATCACGTAAAGGCTCAAGCCTCATATATATCGGTACAGGTGACACAGTCATGTTCTCTATAGTTTGGCTGGCTGCGCTGGGGGCCGGGCTACACTTAGACATTTTGTAGAACAGAGCAGAGCCAGCTTTCCAAATTCCATCTTTGAAAATAGGGCTGCAGCAGTGCAGCAGAGTCATGATCTGTCTGTGGCCTTGCCGCCTTTTGTAGAAACTTACTGGCATGTTTGAGCTCTGCTGCCCTCTTGTTTCTGAAAACAATGGGAGAATTGTTGTAGTCAGTTAAAGGGGTTCTGCAGTTTGTTTTAACTGATGATCTATCCTCTGGATAGATCATCAGCATCTGATCGGCGGGGTCCTACACCCAGGACCCCCGCTGATCAGCTGTTTGAGAAGGCAGTGGCGCTCCAGCAGTGCCGCGGCCTACTCATTGTTTACCGCTGGCCCATTGATGTCATGAGTAGTCTCACTGCGGTAAGCAGTGAGAAGGCTGCGGCGCTGCTGGAGTGCCGCTGCCTTCTCAAACAGCTGATCAGCGGGGGTCCCACTCCCAGGTGTCAGAAGGACCATCGCCGATCAGATGCTGATGATCCATCCAGAGGATAGATCAGTTAAAACAAACTGTAGGACCCCTTTAAGTTGCATTGATCATGTAATTAGCACATTGTCAAGGATGTAAATACTGTCTCCTAATCTCATGAGTTCTGCAGTATTTTATTTTTACATATGAGCACATAAAGTTTAGGAAAAGAGACCTGTTATGAGGCTGTTGGATTATATCTATAATGAATACATCTGTGGCAAGCTTTACAGTTCTATTGTAGATCAAAGGCGGTCACTGATTTCTATTTTAATTTTTAGGATAATGGGATGCTAGTGTTTTGAACTGGAAATTACACAGGCCCCCACCAGCCCTGTGCAGTGTACTCAGGAGGTAGGTAATGCTTTCTCTGTGTCACTGCTATAAGTCAGTGAGTAAGTTACCCCCAGGGCTGTCTTAATTGTTCTGCTTTTTAGGCTCCTCAGACACTGTGACCTACTTGGGGTAAAAGAAAAATATATCCAAAGAGCTCAACGCCTGGACTGAGAAGAGTGGTGAGTACCTTCCTGCCTAGAGAGGCTTTCACAGAATGTGTTTTTACTTTTCTGTAGTGTAGGCATGCCCAACCTGTGGCCATCCAGCTGCTGCAAAACTACAACTCCCAGCATTCTCAGACTGCCTATAGCTATCAGCCTACAACAGGGCATGGTGGAAGTTGCAGTTTTACAACAGCTGGAGGGCCACAGGTTGGACATCCCGGCTTTAGTATTTTAAACCTAAAGGGGTTTTTACTCCATAGAGTTAGAGCCACTGACTGGCCATAGTCTAGAGCTTCAATGTGCATGTGGTCACGCTAGCCATTAGGCCATAGTGTCATAGTGACACTATGGCCTAATGACCGGCGTGACCATATGCAAATTGACTCTCACAAGAGTTCACTAAAATGGCCCTAGCCCAGCCATTTTAGCACATTTCAAGTTGCCTTGCCAGCCTGAGCCTGCTATCAGTGAGTGACAGATTGTGGGGAGGGGGGGGGTTACCTTAAATTATCAAACCGGGTGTACCTAGACTGACCGATCTATTAAACACAGATGTTAAATGAGCTTTATTTGATATCTGAAGTAGAGTGCAAGCTTTATTGGCAAAATTAATTACATTAGAAGGCTAGCTTTATTGTGCTTTAACCCCTTAAGGACTCAGGGCGTACCGGTACGTCCTAACTTTAAATAGGCATTCCGTCGCCGCGGGGGTTAATCGCAATGGGATGCCGGCTGAAATCATTCAGCCGACATCCTGTCACAACGCCAGGGGGGGCCAATTTAGACCTGCGGTTTGCTGCGATGTCTGCAGTTTCTGATCCCTGCGGTCCCTGACCGCGGGGATCAGAAACTTTTAAAATGCCCAAAATGCCGATTTGCAACCCCCCTGCACCCCTGCATGATTTATGTGGGCGGGTGGTGCAGGGGGGGTGTCGCAGGCGGTGCGCACGTTGCAATCCCCCGCCCGCCTCCCCTTGAAAATTCGTTGGCTTCTAGTGGTTATACCAGGGTGTCAGCACATTGCTGACACCCTGGTATAGACGGCTGACATCTGTGCAGATGTCAGCCGTTTAACCCTTTCCATACCGCGGTCCGTACGGACCGCGGTATGGAAAAGGTTAACTGTCATCGGTCAGGGAGCTCCCTCCCTCTCCCATCCGGGGGCTGCTGTGCCTTTGCAGCCCCCCGATGGAGAGGGAGAGAGCCCCCCGACATCCCCCCGCAGCCCCGTGCTCACCCTTCCGCATCTGCGAAGTTGTGGCAGACGGGGAAGGTTCCCATGGCAACAGGACGCCTTCTCAGGCGTCCTGCTGTCCATGGTGCTGAACAGATCTATGCTAAAAGCATAGATCTGTTCAGGGTAAGTAAAATACAGTACAGAACCCTATATAGTGTTCTGTACTGTATTATACATACATCAGACCCACTGGATCTTCAAGAACCAAGTGGGTCTGGGTCAAAAAAATGTAAAAAAAAGTGAAAAAAGTTAAGAAAAAAAAACACTTATCACTGAATAAAAATTAAAAAAATAAAATAAACTACACATATCAGGTATCGCCGCATCCGTAACGACCTGATATATAAAATGGTCATGTTACTTTCCCCGCACGGTGAATGCCATAAAAATAAATAAATAAATAACAACTATGAGAAAATTGAAATTTTGCCCACCTTACTTCCCAAAAAAGGTAATAAAAGTGATCAAAAAAGTCGCATGTACGCCAAAATAGTACCAATCAAACCGTCATCTCATCCCGCAAAAATCATACCCTACCCAAGATAATCGCTGAAAAACTGAAAAAACTATGGCTCTTAGACTATGGAAACACTAAAACATTATTTTTTCTTGTTTCAAAAATGAAATCATTGTGTAAAACTTACATAAATAAAAATAAAGTATGCGTATTAGGTATCGCCGCGTCCATATCGACCGGCTCTATAAAAATATCACATGACCTAACCCCTCAGGTGACCACCGTAAAAAAATAAAAATAAAAACGGTGTAAAAAAAGCAATTTTTTGTCATCTTACGTCACGAAAAGTGTAATAGCAAGTGATCAAAAAGTCATATGCACCCCAAAATAATTCCAATTAAACCGCAAAAAATGAGACCCTACTTAAGATAATCGCCCAAAAACTGAAAAAACTATGGCTCTTAGACTATGGAGACACTAAAATATTTATTTGGTTTTAAAAATGAAGTCATTGTATAAAACTTACATAAATAGAAAAAATTGTATACATATTAGGTATCACCACGTCCGGGACAACCTGCTCTATAAAATTACCACATGATCTAACCTGTCAGATGAATGTTGTAAATAACAAAAAAAAAAAGTGCTAAAAAAGCTATTTCTTGTTACCTTGCCGCACTAAAAGTGTAATATAGAGCAACCGAAAATCATATGTACCCTAAACTAGTACCAAGAAACCTGCCACCCTATCCCGTAGTTTCTAAAATGGGGTCACTTTTTGGGAGTTTCTACTCTAGGGGTGCATCAAGGGGGCTTCAAATGGGACATGGTGTCAAAAAAAACAGTCCAGCAAAATCTGCCTTCCAAAAACCGTAGTTCAGAGAAGAGCTACTAAACTGGTACATGGATTGCAGGATAAAACTTACCAGGAAAGGTTAAAGGACCTTAATATGTATAGCTTGGAAGAAAGACGAGGCAGAGGGGATATGATAGAAACTTTTAAATACATAAAGGGAATCAACAAGCTAAAAGAGGAGAGCATATTTAAAAGAAGAAAAACTACCACAAGAGGACACAGTTTTAAATTAGAGGGGCAAAGGTTTAAAAGTAATATCAGTAAGTATTACTTTACTGAGAGAGTAGTGGATGCATGTAATAGCCTTCCTGCAGAAGTGGTAGCTGCAAATACAGTGGAGGAGTTTAAGCATGCATGGGATAGGCATTAGGCCATCCTTCATATAAGATAGGGCCAGGGGCTATCCATAGTATTCAGTATATTGGGCAGACTAGATGGGCCAAATGGTTCTTATCTGCCGACACATTCTATGTTTCTATGTAACATATTGACAGTTTTCCTTGGCTAGTATATTCAGCTGTTAAGAAGGGTTTGTTCTGCGAGTACTGTGCGTTGTTTAGACAACATCGCAAAGGTGGTCATAACAAAGGCATGGCACTTGGAAAATTGTTAACTGAGCCCCTTACAAATTTTAAAAAGCTTAAGCGTAAGGAAGGAGATTTGGAAGTACATGCAAGACTTGTTTATCACCAAGAGAGTGTAACTGAAGGAAAAGCATTTTTAAAAACCTACCATTCCCCTGACAATGAAATTGTCAATCAAATAAATTCACATCGTCTTCAGAAGGTTAAGGAGAACCAAGAGCGAATTCGTCCTATCATTGAGTCCATTATATTCTTGGGTAGACAAAATATACCTCTACGTGGCCACCGAGATGATGGTGCATTAATGGATGACTCCACTCCGGACGTGAATGAAGGGGACTTTCGGGAATTGCTGAGATACCGCGTTGCATCTGGAGACAAAATGTTAGAGAAGCACCTTATCTTCACGTGCTACGTACATTTCAAAATCCACACAAAACGATTTAATCAAGTGTTGTGGTGATGAAATCTGCAATATTATTGTTGGTAGAATTAAAGAGGTTTGCTATTTTAGTGTAATATTTGATAAAACTACAGATATTTCACATATAGAACAGCTTTCACTTAACTTTAGATATGTCTACAATGGATCTATTCATGAAGATTTTATAAAATTCGTAGATGCCTATGAATTTGCAACTCAGAGTGAGTCCGGATTGGATAGTTCAGATTCACAACTAAGGCTTACAGGACAGGTTTTAGGTCAGATGGTAATCCAACTTATCAAAGACCTCTCCCTGGATATCACTCATTGTGTTGGCATTGGAACAGACAGTTGCAGGGTTATGTCTTCAGAGGTGGCTGGTGCCGCTTCAGAAATTATTAAAGCAACGCCCAACAGTTGCAGATGTCCTTGTTACAACCATTCTCTGAACAATTCCATTTCAAAGTCCTCACAAGTTTCAGCAGTTTGCAATGCAGCAGCAGTGGTCAAATCAACCATTTCATTGTCAACCAGTCAGCAAAGCGTCATTTTGTTTCAAAGCAGGAGTTACGCTCTCAACTGACCAGTCTTTCTGAAACTAGATGGGTAGAGCGCCATGATTCTCTTATAAGATTTCGAGATGGACTAGTTAAAGTGGTGAGTACACTATCAGCAATATCTCAATGGAAATGCTCAAGCTCTAGCTTATCAGCCTCTACTCTCATCCATTCTTTGTGCAGTGCAGAATTTATCTTTTCCTTGATATCACTTATCAATGTTCTGAAAGTAACACTACCTCTGAGCCGTTTTCTTCAATCTCCAAACTTGATTTGACAAGCGCATCTGAATGTCTGAATGTCACAATGACAACCCTGCAGAATATGCGATGTAACGCTGATCAGACTTTTTCCACTTTGCATATGGAGGCTACAGAATTGGCCTCAGAACTTGGAGTGGAACTAAAATTGCCACGTCTTGTAGAAAGACAAGCGCACAGATCAAATTACAATGCAGGATCAACTGAAGAATTCTACAGGAAATCTTTGTATATTCCTTTGCTGGATAACATTATTAACGATTTAAAAGCTTGTTTGCAGAAAACTCGATGCAGTGTTTCCAGATTCAAATATTGATGCCATCCGTACTTGTAAAAAACAAAATTGAAGCCATGGATCCTGTTGCTGTCCACTCTTTATCAAACCGTTTCCACCCTCTTCTAGCTGATGGTAGCCTGAGGATAGTGGAGACATTACTTCAGGGAGAAATTTGTCTCTGGCTCACAAAGTGGAAAAGGGAGTTATCCCAAAACAATGAAATTCCACAAACAGTCCTTGAAGTTTTAGATGTGTGTGACCAGGACCTCTTTCCAACCATCAGAAGTTTACTTCTGATCTTAACAACTCTACCTGTAAGTGTGGCCTCTGCAGAGAGATCATTCTCAACCCTCCGTCGTGTTAAAACATGGCTTCGGTCACGAATGTCAGAGGAAAGATTAAATGGATTGAGTTTGCTTTACATTCACAGAGATGTTCCTGTGAATACTGAACGAATAATTGAGCTCTTTGCAAAGCAAGGAAAATGCAGAATTGAGCTAATTCTGTAAATTGTTCATGTTATTTAATGTACAAATGTAATGTGTCTTCTGCTTTTAGTGTTTGGAAAGTGACACCGTTATCAGTATATTTCTAGCTTTTTACACATAATTGTGGATGGTTTGTTACTATTTTGTCTGGGAATATTCTGTTCTAGAATCAGTATACAAACTCCTGATGAAAATGTCTCCAAAACTGTTAAATAATAAAGTTACACGTGGTTAAATGTCACCTATTTGTTAGTAATTTTTAAAATCTGTAATTTGGAAAGATAAATGTGACTTTTTAAATAAGGTTAGAGGTTAAATAAAGTTAGAGGGTCCGCCCCCACAAAACAATCTGGAAGTGCCCCTCCCGAGACCAGGCTCTGGATCAGCCACTGGGTGACACATACCTTCCATCCAAGATGATTTCAGATACCTTCTTACAGGGTACTTTGAATACTTAGCAACGGCTAGCAAACATCTTTTCTTGTCAATAGATCATGTTGTATAATCCCGAAATTCCAGATTATACAGCATGATCTACTGACAAGAAAAGACCAGCACTGGGACTAGCAATATAATTATTCATTGCTAGAGCACATAATGAGGAGGATCTCACTGCCTGTATTAGGAGTGTTCTCCTATGCTTGAGAGCAGAGGATTGGCAGGTTTATTCCTGACATTTGACAGCGGAATCACCAGGTATAATAGGACTTGGTGATTCTGCTGACAATTGACAGCATGTGTAATAGGACCGTTAGTCCACTGAAATTGTTAATACTTTTCCAGTATTAGCAGCAAGATAGTTCCTGTTGGTATTTGCAGTGTCAGAAGTTCATTTCTAGGTACCATGGAGTAGATAATGGCCAAGGAGAGAAAAAGGCGCTCATAGGGTAAATAAGTTAAGAGCCGAGCCTCCAGAGCAACAGGAAGAGTGGTACTGCTCACCTGTTGTTGATGCACCTATTGTTTGGTGCAACTGGACTGGAGGTGGATAGGACTGATTACGTCTCACTGGTTGATGCTGCCGATTCCGTCCGCGTTCCCCTTTGGCGGGGGCCAAGCCGCCGTCTGGGTCAATGAATAGGATATATTTCCACTGGACCGGGGGTCGAGTGGAGGGGTGGACCGTAGGCGCAAAAACGCAACCAGAGTATTTTTAGAAACCAATGTTTTTTTTATTATTGTTATAGTGACAACGCGTTTCGGGGTTCTGCGGACCCCTTTTTCAAGTCGGTGGGTGGAAACCGCTGGTGGAGAGAGCGCTGCTTCTAGCTCCTGGCAATAATAAAAAAACATTGGTTTCTAAAAATACTCTGGTTGCGTTTTTGCGCCTACGGTCCACCCCTCCACTCGACCCCCGGTCCAGTGGAAAAATATCCAGGTACCATGGAGAGCGCCATTTAACTTGTTTGCACACGCCATGCCACAAGATGGATAATTTCCTGTAATAATGGAAAAAACACAAACATTACACATATGTATGTTTTCTCATTTTGGCATTTGTAACTTAACAGTGTTTTTTGTAAAAAAAAAATATAATGAGGCATGCACATAAGCTAAAATTGATAAACATGACTTTGATTTTTGCCTACATTATACAGCAGCCTACAAGCCCACATCAAGGGTCCTCATTTGCTTGCGAGTCCCTAACCCTATCTACATGAAAATTAAATACAGCTCATTTACCTTGAAAATAAATAAAAAATTAAAGAACCCAAAGTCCAGAATACATTAATGTCTGCCACGAACTGCGTCCATCTGCCATGGCAATGCTCCCTCAGAGCTGGTGAAATACTCTGCATAGATCTCCCGAACAGCAAGCCCTTAAATTCCAGGTCATCCATGATGGGACTCGTCCAATCCTCCTGATGAAGATGTTCCACTTTGCTCAAGACCACCATGAATCCTGACAAAGTTATGCAGGATCACACATGCTTGAATAACCAGGGTGGCGTTGTCCAGTGCCATCTGTAAGGATGGCAATTCGGACCCAATCCTCCACCTTGGGCTCTGGCATCACCATGTCCCAGAATTGCTGCCAAATCACTTCACAGGTTTGACGAACAATCAGAGAAATAGTTGAGATGCCTAGAAGAAACTCATAATGCAGCGATGCAAATGAATTGCCGGTTGCCAAGAATCTAAAAAAACTAAAACAAAACAGTATTATTATAACAGTACTATCAATATACAATACTGCACATTAATTCTGAAAATATAAGATAATTAACTCTTAGTCCAACATTACACAACCAACACCAACAAAAACTAAAAACATTACAATGCACACTACAATGAATGCCTTTAAAAGGAACTCCATGAAACTTGTCCAAAAGGCAGACAAAATCCTAACAAAACATTGTATTGTCACAAATGTGTAGGTGCCTCAATGTCACAATGAGCCGTTCCTCTGGTGAAATGCAGCTCCTCATATTAGTATTCTGGTATGTGATGGAAGAACATAGATACGCTAACAAAATGTCAAAACTGGCCACGGACACACAACAATATCCATGAAATTTCTCAGGATGCTGTTGCAGATCCATGTACAGTGTGTGGAAATGGTCCTTACTGCGCTGCTGAGAGACAATTGGATAAACTCAATGTCTCCTCCTCCTAGGTTCAGCATTCAGCATAGTTGACTGCTGCCCGTATTGCCGAGAAACCACCCAGCACAAGAGAGCGTCCTCCACAGAGCTGTCAGCCATGATACAACAGTTAGAAGTAATCAGAAACAAATGCCAGTCAAGCACAGGATTCTTACTGAGCTCTCAATAGTGCAGCAGTCACATGATCAGCTTATATTGGGGGTGTGAAAAAGGGAAAATGCCTGAATTGTGTCCATTTCCGTTTTCCTTTTTTTTCTCTTATCCGCAAAAAACAGAGTAATTACGGAACACATATAGGCATCATTGTATAAGAAAACGTTAAGGATGCGGAACAAAAACGGAAACAATATGGAATGGAAAACAGAACAACGGATCCGTTGAAACGGACCGTAAAACACAAACGGTCGTCTGAATGAGCCCTTACTAAGATCTTACAACATTAAGCAGGACATTTATAAAGACAGGTGTTTTCATCACCAGTCTTGATTCCCCCTGTGCAGCTGGCAGATGCAGAAAATGTATGCGCAGGCATCTCATAAATTTGGCACATCCTCCTGCCGACCATGTGTCAGACTACAATCTATGTCAGTCGCCGAGCTGCCATAGACTTATGTTTTAATTCAGGCCAGAAAACTGATGTGAATGCAAGTAAGGTAGAGTTCACATCACCGTTATTTTTTCGTTCTTTTTGATCCTGTGCATCAGTTGCATCCTGCATGCAATACTTTTTTCCCTTCTAAAATAACAGATCTCAGATGGAAATGGCTCAAAGGGATGCCAAATTCTTTTTTGTTTTCCTTTTTTGTTTCCCTTTACATGTATTTTTCTGTTCTTCTGACAGATCAGAAGAACATAAAAATAATGGTGATGTGAGCTCCCCCTAAGGAAGGCTCCTTTCAGACGAGTGAATTCTACACATTGGACTCACACTGACGGGGTCGCATAGCATTATATTGATTTATGATGCTATGCAAACCTTAGAGGTCTGGAATGTATTGTATAACACTTATATTATACTGTTACTGTTATCTAATACATTCCAGAACTGTTGCATGACATCATAAATCAATCTAATGTTATTCGACCCTGTCAATGCTGAGAGGTCAGGACGGGAGCTGCAAGTCCAATGTGTGGAATTTTCATGAACGAGGCCTAACCCAGCACCTCCTGCTCTCACCACACCCCCTTATCTCAACTCTTCTGAAATGTGATGAGGAGGGGGAAAAGTTAGAAACTTTGCCATAAATATGGTGTGTGTCAGAATTTGCACATTTTTCATGCCATAGTAATGGCGTAAACACCATAATAAACACCCCCCTAAATATTTTACATTTGTGATAAATCTAACCTGGTAAAGGTGCTTTTCAACCAAAGGTCAAGGCAAACATAAGCACTGATTGCCCTTGGGTTTATCCCTTTGGGGACATACGAGAACAAGCAGTAAATGAAATCTATTGTCATCATATCCATTGACTATGTTTTACAAAGCATGTAGTTGGCCACTGATTACAACAGTTTTACACCTCATATACTTTAATTTTCGGTTGCGCTCTGCACTGCTGAAAATTATAAATAAATAAAGAGTAGAGTATGCAACTTGCATATTAACTTTCAAGTTTGAAGTCATATAAAACCCATTATCACTGTGCTGGTTGAATGGAAAGGAAAGATGCTACCTGCAACATACAAATTAGTGTTTTATTTGTCAAAACACCCTCACTATGTAACGCATGGCATTAAAAAATCCCAGAAAAGAGATGTTCCATATTCTTCCTAAAATACATAAGTTTGGACAACTAAAAAAAACAAACAAACAAATAAAAATGTTAACTCATTTTCATATGCTGTTGGATATAGAGCAGGACTATAAAAGGAAATGTGCTGGCATTCAATATCCATCCAAAAAATATGAATATGATTTTTTTTTTAAATATCTTACTATGCTTGCCTGCTATGCTTATGAATACTGAAATGTAAAGATCTGAAATATGATGCTGCTGTGCTATTGCCTTTTCTCAATACCAGTGCCAAAAATCATGATTAAGATCATAGTGGGGCAGATGTGCTATTGAAAATGTTTTTTTTTTTAAGGGACATGGCTTCACAGGAAAAGGGGCATGGCTTAAATACACCTCAGTGCGCCAGAAATTTTAATCTATTGTTGGAGTAAAACTAAGCCAACTTATAAACTTAGACTAGACCGCATAAAGATGCGACAGATTTATCATCCAGGATCAGTCACATTAGTCTAAATTTACACTTACTTTTAGACATTATTAGTAAATCTGCCCCAGTGTGTCCAAATATACCCCTGTTGTCATGAAATGTTCATTGCAGAACCTCAGTTGTTGGGCCTGTGACCACCAATAACCTTTGAAAGAGGTGACATATTAAAATAGCTTCATATTTTTAATGCACAATGGGGGTGTTCAATGTCACCCTGCACTCCCTCAGTGGGCCCAGCCAGCGGTGTCCTGTGTATCTATTGGGAAAAATACATTATGTTTTGAACCTCACATCATTACTATTTAAATTACATTCTGCGCTACCAAACATACAGGAGAATACAACTCATATCATCCAGTGAGGTCTCCTCTGATATAAATGTTTTCTTTTGTCATCTTCTCTATTTGGACCAGACTGCCATTATGACTTCTTTCAGCCGCATCTCATCTGCAGAGTTTGACACACAGACATCTTAATTTCCAACTTTTCTATCATCCTCCTCTCCTTCCTGCAACTCCCTATACTGTGCCCACTGTGTTCCCCAATACTATACTGCAGAAACAGATAGTCCCCTTGAAAATACGACTGCCACGCAGACAGTGCCTCCTTCAGTAATTATAGAGTGCCCTCAAAAATAATCATGCCCATCAAATAGTGACCCTGACAGCAATAGTGCCTTAAACATAGTGTCCTCCCAAAATAATTGTGTTAAACTGATACTGTGCCAGGGTGCCCACAGCAATAGTGCTCCCAAAAGTACTACTAATAGTAATAATACTCTTCCAGAGTGGTAATAATGCCCCTACAGTGCCCCCGATGGTAATAATGTTCCCCATGGTTCACCAGTAGTATTAAAGGCCACCATAATGCCCCCAGTAGTTATATTGCACTCTTATAATGTGTGCCAGACCAAAAAAATGCCCCTTATAATGTAAGTACAAAAAATGCCCCCTTATGTGTGCCAGTGGAAAATAAATGCCCGTTTAAAATGTGTGCCAGTACAAAAATCCCTGCTTATAAAATTCCAGAACAAGTACCCACTGATAGAGTCCCTAGACTCTAAAACCAGTGTCCCCATGGCACCACCCCCCCCTTTCCCCAATTGTGGTCCAATGGCATGCTGCTGATACTTGCAAATGAGACTCTAGGAGAAAGGGAGGTGTTGCCATTACTCCTAGAGGTTGTGTTCCCTCTGCAATTGCTATGTCCTCTGCACTTTGATTCACAAGACCAGACAGTGAAAATGTCACCACACCTGGGCCTGCCAATCAGTGCAGAGGGTGCAGAAGATGCAGAGAAAGTGGAGTCTTTAAGAGTACCAGCTATGTCCCCATGGCTCCTAAAGGGTCATTTGCATACATTGCAACATTTTTCTCAGCAATGGGTGCACAAATATACGGTAGATGAGACCAACACATATGCCTTCAGCTGGCAAGTGTACATACAACTGGTCACCCAGCTTTATAGGTACAAATCTCCTGACAGATGCCCTTTAAATGCAGTGTTTATTTTACATATTCAATAAACAATTGTTTGTAAATTATTTATTCTTAGGGCCCATTCATGCGACTGTATGACCGGATCCGCACCCGTTCCGCAATTTTGCAGAAGGTCTGGGAATCCATTCATTTCTATGGGCCCTAAAAAGATGCGGACAGCACACCGTGTGCTGTCCGCATAGTTATTCCGTACCTCGGCTCCGCAAAAATAAACTTCAATGTCCTATACTTGTCAGCATAAAACGTTCCGTGGACCCATAAAAGTCTAAATGTTTCCGTATGTAATCTGCATTTTTGCGGATCAAGGTCCACAATTTTATTGACCCAGCCCCAAATAAAAATTTATACATTATCCGACAGGTCTGTCTGGGCAAATTCAGACAGAGAAAAACTATTTTGTGAGTTGGCTGTGAGTTGTGAGTTGCTTGACATGGCTTTCTCTGTGAAGAAGATGATAGTTATTATCCAGGAAAAAAAAGAGTTGTGGGAAACTTGTTCAGAATTGTACCACGACCATGTTGGACAAGTGGGCCAAGGGAGATGGTAAAGTCCATAAAAGGATTAGTAAGTAAACTTTAGTGATGAGCGGGAGGTGCCATATTCAATTTTGCGAATATTCAAATGCTATTAAATTATTCGCGTATTGCAATTTTAACTATATAAGGCAACTTTCCTATTAGTTGGCTATGGCTAATATGTGTATTTTACGAATATTCGCTATATTGCTATATATTCTTGTTTTAGAATATTACGAATATTCTAAAAAATGAAGTTATAGCATATAGCGAATATTTGTAAAATACACATATAGACTGCAATTTAGCTAATATAGTGCTATAATCTTTTTTTTTGTGTCCACTTTTTTTTTTCTTCTGATCTTCAGATTTGGAAACAATGTACACTATAAAAAAAATACTATAGCACTATATTAGCTAAATTGTAGTCTATATGTGTATTTTACGAATATTCGCTATTTTGCTATAACTTTTTGTTTTAGAATATGACGAATATTCTAAAAAACGAAGTTATAGCAATATAGCAAATATATTCGTTATTTAGAATATTCATCTTTTTTTTTTTTTAGTCTGTACTGTTATTCCACTTTGGCATACTCCTCCCCGACAGTCACCATGGGAACGCCTGTGGGTTAGACTATACCATCGGATCTGAGTTTTCACAATCTCACAGGCGTTCCCATGGTGACGGGGAAGCTTGTCGGGGAGGAGTATGCGAACAACTGTACAGATTGGAAAAAAATGCAAATATTCTAAATAGCTAATATATTCCCTATATTGCTATATATTTGTTTTTTAGAATATTCATCATTTTTTTTCCATATGAAAATATAATTCTTTCCTGCTTAAGTTGCTTGTGGGCCAATGACTCATTGACCCACAAGAAATAAGCAGGGAGGAATCATGTTTTCAGATGTTAAAAAATGACGACTATTCGATATAGCGAATATATAGCACTATATTCGAAATATTCGCGAATTAGCAAAGTTATTCGAATATTCACTCTCAACACTAGTAAACTTATATTTTAATATTTCTAGATAAATTTTTATTTGAAATTAAATTGGGTTTAGGTTTTCTAGCATGTGCAGCATGCTCAGAGAAGTTTGCAAACTTCTCTGAGCATCCATCACTTATTTTCTAAGTGCACGAGCATGATGTAAGTTTTATGTACTCTACATGCATGGAGTATATAGCATGTGCAGCATGGTCAGAGAAGTTTGCAAACTTCTCTGAACAGCCAGCACTTATTTTCTAAGTGCACAAGCATGATGTAAGTTTTATCTAGTCTACATACGTGTAGTATATAGCATGTGCAGCATCCTCAGAGAAGTTTGAAAACTTCTTTGAGCATGCTGCACGTGCTAGACTCTACATGCATGTACACTAGATAAAACAGACATCATTTTTTTTTTTCTCCAAAAATAACCCCACAACATTTTTAAATAATTTTTTATTTCAGTCACAGTAAAAAATCTTAAGACTTGATGGCATTCCTGCCGGGATCAATTCCAGCATGAAGAAACAGCATGTAAAGGAAAAAGTGTAGCGGTGGAAAGAAAAAGAAGCCCTCTCTACACACAGAATCTCTACACACAGCAAGTACAATTTTTGAAGCCGATCTTTGAGATGAGACTGTAAGTTGGAATATTGTCGATTTTTTGGGATTATAAATTTACTAATTACCAATCCACATAAATATATTTCTATTATTTTTATTCTCTTATAAAGGATCATCGACAGCCTCGAAGATGAGCCCGCAGCAAGCCAACAGTCTGCAGAAAGCACTCTAGTGATGTCACCACAGGAGCCCTCCTCTCCAGCTCACACTCCACCAATGGCTGTGACACCACCGCCAGAGATCATAATAACACCCGAGGTCCCGTATCCACAGGCAGACATTACCACAAGGGGTTCAAAACGCAAAAGGAATCCTCCTCAGCCTGTTTCAGGAACAAGTACTAGAGACCTGATTGATAGTCAGGTTCTTGAGTATTTATCCTGAAACAAGCCAGAAACTCAAGAGGACAGCATTGTGCTGGGCCTGGGGCCTTTCTTACAAAGGGTACCAAGATCCAGACAACATATGTGCGTGGCTTCCTTGATAGAGTTGAGCGAACACCTGGATGTTCGGGTTCGAGAAGTTCGGCCGAACATCCCGGAAATGTTCGGGTTCGGGATCCGAACCCGATCCGAACTTCGTCCCGAACCCGAACCCCATTGAAGTCAATGGGGACCCGAACTTTTCGGCACTAAAAAGGCTGTAAAACAGCCCAGGAAAGAGCTAGAGGGCTGCAAAAGGCAGCAACATGTAGGTAAATCCCCTGCAAACAAATGTGGATAGGGAAATGAATTAAATTAAAAATTAAATAAATAAAAATTAACCAAAATCAATTGGAGAGAGGTTCCATAGCAGAGAATCTGGCTTCCCGTCACCCACCACTGGAACAGTCCATTCTCAGATATTTAGGCCCCGGCACCCAGGCAGAGGAGAGAGGTCCCGTAACAGAGAATCTGTCTTCATGTCAGCAGAGAATTAGTCTGCATGTCATAGCAGAGAATGAGGCTTCACGTCAGCCACCACTGCAACAGTCCATTGGCATATATTTAGGCCCAGCACCCAGGCAGAGGAGGGAGGTCCCGTAACAGAGAATCTGTCTTCATGTCAGCAGAGAATTAGTCTGCATGTCATAGCAGAGAATGAGGCTTCACGTCAGCCACCACTGCAACAGTCCATTGGCATATATTTAGGCCCAGCACACACACAGGCAGAGGAGAGAGGTCCCGTAACAGAGAATCTGGCTTCATGTCAGCAGAGAATCAGTCTGCATGTCATAGCAGAGAATGAGGCTTCACGTCAGCCACCACTGCAACAGTCCATTGGCATATATTTAGGCCCAGCACACACACAGGCAGAGGAGAGAGGTCCCGTAACAGAGGATCTGGCTTCATGTCAGCAGAGAATCAGTCTGCATGTCATAGCAGAGAATCAGGCTTCACGTCAGCCACCACTGCAACAGTCCATTGTCATAAATTTAGGCCCAGCACCCAGGCAGAGGAGAGAGGTCCCGTAACAGACAATCTGGCTTCATGTCAGCAGAGAATTAGTCTGCATGTCATAGCAGAGAATGAGGCTTCACGTCAGCCACCACTGCAACAGTCCATTGGCATATATTTAGGCCTAGCACACAGGCAGAGGAGAGAGGTCCCGTAACAGACAATCTGGCTTCATGTCAGCAGAGAATCAGTCTGCATGTCATAGCAGAGAATGAGGCTTCACGTCACCCACCACTGCAACAGTCCATTGGCATATATTTAGGCCTAGCACACAGGCAGAGCAGAGAGGTCCCGTAACAGACAATCTGGCTTCATGACAGCAGAGAATCAGTCTGCATGTCATAGCAGAGAATGAGGCTTCACGTCACCCACCACTGCAACAGTCCATTGGCATATATTTAGGCCTAGCACACAGGCAGAGCAGAGAGGTCCCGTAACAGACAATCTGGCTTCATGACAGCAGAGAATCAGTCTGCATGTCATAGCAGAGAATGAGGCTTCACGTCACCCACCACTGCAACAGTCCATTGGCATATATTTAGGCCTAGCACACAGGCAGAGCAGAGAGGTCCCGTAACAGACGATCTGGCTTCATGTCAGCAGAGAATCAGTCTGCATGTCATAGCAGAGAATGAGGCTTCACGTCAGCCACCACTGCAACAGTCCATTGGCATATATTTAGGCCCAGCACCCAGGCAGAGGAGGGAGGTCCCGTAACAGAGAATCTGTCTTCATGTCAGCAGAGAATTAGTCTGCATGTCATAGCAGAGAATGAGGCTTCACGTCAGCCACCACTGCAACAGTCCATTGGCATATATTTAGGCCCAGCACACACACAGGCAGAGGAGAGAGGTCCCGTAACAGAGAATCTGTCTTCATGTCAGCAGAGAATTAGTCTGCATGTCATAGCAGAGAATCAGGCTTCACGTCACCCACCACTGCAACAGTCCATTGGCATATATTTAGGCCCAGCACACAGGCAGAGGAGGGAGGTCCCGTAACAGAGAATCTGTCTTCATGTCAGCAGAGAATTAGTCTGCATGTCATAGCAGAGAATGAGGCTTCACGTCAGCCACCACTGCAACAGTCCATTGGCATATATTTAGGCCCAGCACACACACAGGCAGAGGAGAGAGGTCCCGTAACAGAGAATCTGTCTTCATGTCAGCAGAGAATTAGTCTGCATGTCATAGCAGAGAATGAGGCTTCACGTCAGCCACCACTGCAACAGTCCATTGGCATATATTTAGGCCCAGCACACACACAGGCAGAGGAGAGAGGTCCCGTAACAGACAATCTGGCTTCATGTCAGCAGAGAATTAGTCTGCATGTCATAGCAGAGAATCAGGCTTCACGTCACCCACCACTGCAACAGTCCATTGGCATATATTTAGGCCCAGCACCCAGGCAGAGGAGGGAGGTCCCGTAACAGAGAATCTGTCTTCATGTCAGCAGAGAATTAGTCTGCATGTCATAGCAGAGAATGAGGCTTCACGTCAGCCACCACTGCAACAGTCCATTGGCATATATTTAGGCCCAGCACACACACAGGCAGAGGAGAGAGGTCCCGTAACAGACAATCTGGCTTCATGTCAGCAGAGAATTCGTCTGCATGTCATAGCAGAGAATGAGGCTTCACGTCACCCACCACTGCAACAGTCCATTGGCATATATTTAGGCCCAGCACCCAGGCAGAGGAGGGAGGTCCCGTAACAGAGAATCTGTCTTCATGTCAGCAGAGAATTAGTCTGCATGTCATAGCAGAGAATGAGGCTTCACGTCACCCACCACTGCAACAGTCCATTGGCATATATTTAGGCCTAGCACACAGGCAGAGCAGAGAGGTCCCGTAACAGACAATCTGGCTTCATGACAGCAGAGAATCAGTCTGCATGTCATAGCAGAGAATGAGGCTTCACGTCACCCACCACTGCAACAGTCCATTGGCATATATTTAGGCCTAGCACACAGGCAGAGCAGAGAGGTCCCGTAACAGACGATCTGGCTTCATGTCAGCAGAGAATCAGTCTGCATGTCATAGCAGAGAATGAGGCTTCACGTCAGCCACCACTGCAACAGTCCATTGGCATATATTTAGGCCCAGCACCCAGGCAGAGGAGGGAGGTCCCGTAACAGAGAATCTGTCTTCATGTCAGCAGAGAATTAGTCTGCATGTCATAGCAGAGAATGAGGCTTCACGTCAGCCACCACTGCAACAGTCCATTGGCATATATTTAGGCCCAGCACACACACAGGCAGAGGAGAGAGGTCCCGTAACAGAGAATCTGTCTTCATGTCAGCAGAGAATTAGTCTGCATGTCATAGCAGAGAATGAGGCTTCACGTCAGCCACCACTGCAACAGTCCATTGGCATATATTTAGGCCCAGCACACACACAGGCAGAGGAGAGAGGTCCCGTAACAGACAATCTGGCTTCATGTCAGCAGAGAATTAGTCTGCATGTCATAGCAGAGAATCAGGCTTCACGTCACCCACCACTGCAACAGTCCATTGGCATATATTTAGGCCCAGCACCCAGGCAGAGGAGGGAGGTCCCGTAACAGAGAATCTGTCTTCATGTCAGCAGAGAATTAGTCTGCATGTCATAGCAGAGAATGAGGCTTCACGTCAGCCACCACTGCAACAGTCCATTGGCATATATTTAGGCCCAGCACACACACAGGCAGAGGAGAGAGGTCCCGTAACAGACAATCTGGCTTCATGTCAGCAGAGAATTAGTCTGCATGTCATAGCAGAGAATGAGGCTTCACGTCACCCACCACTGCAACAGTCCATTGGCATATATTTAGGCCCAGCACCCAGGCAGAGGAGGGAGGTCCCGTAACAGAGAATCTGTCTTCATGTCAGCAGAGAATTAGTCTGCATGTCATAGCAGAGAATGAGGCTTCACGTCACCCACCACTGCAACAGTCCATTGGCATATATTTAGGCCTAGCACACAGGCAGAGCAGAGAGGTCCCGTAACAGACAATCTGGCTTCATGACAGCAGAGAATCAGTCTGCATGTCATAGCAGAGAATGAGGCTTCACGTCACCCACCACTGCAACAGTCCATTGGCATATATTTAGGCCTAGCACACAGGCAGAGCAGAGAGGTCCCGTAACAGACGATCTGGCTTCATGTCAGCAGAGAATCAGTCTGCATGTCATAGCAGAGAATGAGGCTTCACGTCAGCCACCACTGCAACAGTCCATTGGCATATATTTAGGCCCAGCACCCAGGCAGAGGAGGGAGGTCCCGTAACAGAGAATCTGTCTTCATGTCAGCAGAGAATTAGTCTGCATGTCATAGCAGAGAATGAGGCTTCACGTCAGCCACCACTGCAACAGTCCATTGGCATATATTTAGGCCCAGCACACACACAGGCAGAGGAGAGAGGTCCCGTAACAGAGAATCTGTCTTCATGTCAGCAGAGAATTAGTCTGCATGTCATAGCAGAGAATGAGGCTTCACGTCAGCCACCACTGCAACAGTCCATTGGCATATATTTAGGCCCAGCACACACACAGGCAGAGGAGAGAGGTCCCGTAACAGAGAATCTGTCTTCATGTCAGCAGAGAATTAGTCTGCATGTCATAGCAGAGAATGAGGCTTCACGTCACCCACCACTGCAACAGTCCATTGGCATATATTTAGGCCCAGCACCCAGGCAGAGGAGGGAGGTCCCGTAACAGAGAATCTGTCTTCATGTCAGCAGAGAATTAGTCTGCATGTCATAGCAGAGAATGAGGCTTCACGTCAGCCACCACTGCAACAGTCCATTGGCATATATTTAGGCCCAGCACACACACAGGCAGAGGAGAGAGGTCCCGTAACAGAGGATCTGGCTTCATGTCAGCAGAGAATCAGTCTGCATGTCATAGCAGAGAATCAGGCTTCACGTCAGCCACCACTGCAACAGTCCATTGGCATATATTTAGGCCTAGCACACAGGCAGAGGAGAGAGGTCCCGTAACAGACAATCTGGCTTCATGTCAGCAGAGAATCAGTCTGCATGTCATAGCAGAGAATGAGGCTTCACGTCAGCCACCACTGCAACAGTCCATTGTCATAAATTTAGGCCCAGCACCCAGGCAGAGGAGGGAGGTCCCGTAACAGACAATCTGGCTTCATGTCAGCAGAGAATTAGTCTGCATGTCATAGCAGAGAATCAGGCTTCATGTCAGCCACCACTGCAACAGTCCATTGGCATATATTTAGGCCTAGCACACAGGCAGAGGAGAGGTTCATTCAACTTTGGGTAGCATCGCAATATAATGGTAAAATGAAAATAAAAATAGGATTGAATGAGGAAGTGCCCTGGAGTCCAATAATATATGGTTATGGGGAGGTAGTTAATGTCTAATCTGGACAAGGGACGGACAGGTCCTGTGGGATCCATGCCTGGTTCATTTTTATGAACGTCAGCTTGTCCACATTGGCTGTAGACAGGCGGCTGCGTTTGTCTGTAATGACGCCCCCTGCCGTGCTGAATACACGTTCAGACAAAACGCTGGCTGCCGGGCAGGCCAGCACCTCCAAGGCATAAAAGGCTAGCTCTGGCCACGTGGACAATTTAGAGACCCAGAAGTTGAATGGGGCCGAACCATCAGTCAGTACGTGGAGGGGTGTGCACACGTACTGTTCCACCATGTTAGTGAAATGTTGCCTCCTGCTAACACGTTGCGTATCAGGTGGTGGTGCAGTTAGCTGTGGCGTGTAGACAAAACTTTTCCACATCTCTGCCATGCTAACCCTGCCCTCAGAGGAGCTGGCCGTGACACAGCTGCCTTGGCGACCTCTTGCTCCTCCTCTGCCTTGGCCTTGGGCTTCCACTTGTTCCCCTGTGACATTTGGGAATGCTCTCAGTAGCGCGTCTACCAACGTGCGCTTGTACTCGCGCATCTTCCTATCACGCTCCAGTGCAGGAAGTAAGGTGGGCACATTGTCTTTGTAGCGTGGATCCAGCAGGGTGGCAACCCAGTAGTCCGCACAGGTTAAAATGTGGGCAACTCTGCTGTCGTTGCGCAGGCACTGCAGCATGTAGTCGCTCATGTGTGCCAGGCTGCCCAGGGATAAGGACAAGCTGTCCTCTGTGGGAGGCGTATCGTCATCGTCCTGCCTTTCCCCCCAGCCACGCACCAGTGATGGACCCGAGCTGCGTTGGGTGCCACCCCGCTGTGACCATGCTTCATCCTCATCCTCCTCCACCTCCTCCTCATCCTCGTCCTCCTCGTCCTCCAGTAGTGGGCCCTGGCTGGCCACATTTGTACCTGGCCTCTGCTGTTGCCAAAAACCTCCCTCTGAGTCACTTCGAAGAGACTGGCCTGAAAGTGCTAAAAATGACCCCTCTTCCTCCTCCTCCTCCTCCTCCTCCTGGGCCACCTCCTCTTCCATCATCGCCCTAAGTGTTTTCTCAAGGAGACATAGAAGTGGTATTGTAACGCTGATAACGGTGTCATCGCCACTGGCCATGTTGGTGGAGTACTCGAAACAGCGCAACAGGGCACACAGGTCTCGCATGGAGGCCCAGTCATTGGTGGTGAAGTGGTGCTGTTCTGTAGTGCGACTGACCCGTGCGTGCTGCAGCTGAAACTCCACTATGGCCTGCTGCTGCTCGCACAGTCTGTCCAGCATGTGCAAGGTGGAGTTCCACCTGGTGGGCACGTCGCATATGAGGCGGTGAGCGGGAAGGCCGAAGTTACGCTGTAGCGCAGACAGGCGAGCAGCAGCAGGATGTGAACGCCGGAAGCGCGAACAGACGGCCCGCACTTTATGCAGCAGCTCTGACATGTCGGGGTAGTTGTGAATGAACTTCTGCACCACCAAATTCAGCACATGCGCCAAGCAAGGGATGTGCGTCAAATTGGCTAGTCCCAGAGCTGCAACGAGATTTCGCCCATTATCACACACCACCAGGCCGGGCTTGAGGCTCACCGGCAGCAACCACTCGTCGGTCTGTTGTTCTATACCCCGCCACAACTCCTGTGCGGTGTGGGGCCTGTCCCCCAAACATATGAGTTTCAGAATGGCCTGCTGACGTTTACCCCGGGCTGTGCTGAAGTTGGTGGTGAAGGTGTGTGGCTGACTGGATGAGCAGGTGGAAGAAGAGGAGGAGGAAGCCGAGAAGGAGGAGGTGGCAACAGGAGGCAAAGAATGTTGCCCTGCGATCCTTGGCGGCGGAAGGACGTGCGCCAAACAGCTCTCCGCCTGGGGCCCAGCTGCCACTAAATTTACCCAGTGTGCAGTTAGGGAG
The DNA here is from genome assembly GCF_014858855.1 of Bufo gargarizans. Taxonomy (NCBI): domain Eukaryota; kingdom Metazoa; phylum Chordata; class Amphibia; order Anura; family Bufonidae; genus Bufo; species Bufo gargarizans. Next base: position 433,469,917 of record NC_058081.1, on the reverse strand, counting down.
ATATAGCGTCCCTGGCCGTGCTTACTGGTCCACGTATCTGTGGTTAGGTGGACCTTGCCACAGATGGCGTTGCGCAGTGCACACTTGATTTTATCGGATACTTGGTTGTGCAGGGAAGGCACGGCTCTCTTGGAGAAGTAGTGCCGGCTGGGAACAACATACTGTGGGACAGCAAGCGACATGAGCTGTTTGAAGCTGTCTGTGTCCACCAGCCTAAATGACAGCATTTCATAGGCCAGTAGTTTAGAAATGCTGGCATTCAGGGCCAGGGATCGAGGGTGGCTAGGTGGGAATTTACGCTTTCTATCAAATGTTTGTGAGATGGAGAGCTGAACGCTGGCGTGTGACATGGTTGAGACGCTTGGTGACGGAGGTGGTGGTGGTGGTGTTGGTGGTACATCCCCTGTTTGCTGGGCGGCAGGTGCCAACGTTCCTCCAGAGGCGGAGGAAGAGGCCGAGGCGGCAGCAGCAGAATAGGCCGAGGCGGCAGCAGCAGAAGAGGTAGCAGGGGGAGCCTGAGTGACTTCCTTGGTTTTAAGGTGTTTACTCCACTGCAGTTCATGCTTTGCATGCAGGTGCCTGGTCATGCAGGTTGTGCTCAGGTTCAGAACGTTAATGCCTCGCTTCAGGCTCTGATGGCACAGCGTGCAAACCACTCGGGTCTTGTCGTCAGCACATTGTTTGAAGAAGTGCCATGCCAGGGAACTCCTTGAAGCTGCCTTTGGGGTGCTCGGTCCCAGATGGCGGCGGTCAGTAGCAGGCGGAGTCTCTTGGCGGCGGGTGTTCTGCTTTTGCCCACTGCTCCCTCTTTTGCTACGCTGTTGGCTCGGTCTCACCACTGCCTCTTCCTCCGAACTGTGAAAGTCAGTGGCACGACCTTCATTCCATGTGGGGTCTAGGACCTCATCGTCCCCTGCATCGTCTTCCACCCAGTCTTGATCCCTGACCTCCTGTTCAGTCTGCACACTGCAGAAAGACGCAGCAGTTGGCACCTGTGTTTCGTCATCATCAGAGACATGCTGAGGTGGTATTCCCATGTCCTCATCATCAGGAAACATAAGTGGTTGTGCGTCAGTGCATTCTATGTCTTTCACCGCTGGGGAAGGGCTAGGTGGATGCCCTTGGGAAACCCTGCCAGCGGAGTCTTCAAACAGCATAAGAGACTGCTGCATAACTTGAGGCTGAGACAGTTTCCCTGGTATGCATGGGGGTGATGTGACAGACTGATGGGGTTGGTTTTCAGGCGCCATCTGTGCGCTTTCTGCAGAAGACTGGGTGGGAGATAATGTGAACGTGCTGGATCCACTGTCGGCCACCCAATTGACTAATGCCTGTACCTGCTCAGGCCTTACCATCCTTAGAACGGCATTGGGCCCCACCATATATCGCTGTAAATTCTGGCGGCTACTGGGACCTGAGGTAGTTGGTACACTAGGACGTGTGGATGTGGCAGAACGGCCACGTCCTCTCCCAGCACCAGAGGGTCCACTAACACCACCACGACCATGTCCACGTCCGCGTCCCTTACTAGATGTTTTTCTCATTGTTATGGTTCACCACAACAACAAATATATTATTTGGCCCAATGTATTGTATTCAAATTCAGCGGGATATAAATTTGAGGCCTAGTATTTAGGCGCTGGGTGACCGGTATGGATTTAGTGACAGAATTAGACTTGGAAATGCACAGAAGCGTGTGTGTGAAGTTATTCTGAATGACCCTATGTGCACCTTCAATATGATCTACCCTTTTAGGGATAGATTTCAAATAGCTCTGATATAGCAGAAACGACTAAATTATGAAATTGCTAAATTGGGAATTGTATTTCAACCCAGAACAAAAAATGTGCTTTGACGGACACTAAATAACTTTCCCAGCCACAACAGGACAGCGGTAACGAGAGATTTAGCGGGATATAAATTTGAGGCCTAGTATTTAGGCGCTGGGTGACAGGTATGGGTTTAGTGACAGAATTAGATTTGGAAATGCACAGTAGCGGGTGTGTGAAGTTATTCTGAATGACCCTATGTGCACCTTGAATATTATATACCCTTTTAGGGATAGATTTCAAATAGCTCTGATATAGCAGAAACCACTAAATTATGAAATTGCTAAATTGGGAATTGTATTTCAACCCAGAACAAGAAATGTGCTTGAACGGACACTAAATAACTCGCCCAGCTACAGCACTAGGGACAGATTTAGCTGGATATAAATTTGAGGCCTAGTATTTAGGCGCTGGGTGACCGGTATGGATTTAGTGACAGAATTAGACTTGGAAATGCACAGAAGCGTGTGTGTGAAGTTATTCTGAATGACCCAATGTGCACCTTGAATATTATATACCCTTTTAGGGATAGATTTCAAATAGCTCTGATATAGCAGAAACCACTAAATTATGAAATTGCTAAATTGGGAATTGTATTTCAACCCAGAACAAGAAATGTGCTTGAACGGACACTAAATAACTCGCCCAGCTACAGCACTAAGGACAGATTTAGCGGGATATAAATTTGAGGCCTAGTATTTAGGCGCTGGGTGACAGGTATGGGTTTAGTGCCAGAATTAGACTTGGAAATACACAGTAGCGGGTGTGTGTGAAGTTATTCTGAATGACCCAATGTGCACCTTGAATATTATATACCCTTTTAGGGATAGATTTCAAATAGCTCTGATATAGCAGAAACCACTAAATTATGAAATTGCTAAATTGGGAATTGTATTTCAACCCAGAACAAGAAATGTGCTTGAACGGACACTAAATAACTCGCCCAGCTACAGCACTAAGGACAGATTTAGCGGGATATAAATTTGAGACCTAGTATTTAGGCGCTGGGTGACAGGTATGGGTTTAGTGCCAGAATTAGACTTGGAAATACACAGTAGCGGGTGTGTGTGAAGTTATTCTGAATGACCCAATGTGCACCTTGAATATTATATACCCTTTTAGGGATAGATTTCAAATAGCTCTGATATAGCAGAAACCACTAAATTATGAAATTGCTAAATTGGGAATTGTATTTCAACCCAGAACAAGAAATGTGCTTGAACGGACACTAAATAACTCGCCCAGCTACAGCACTAAGGACAGATTTAGCGGGATATAAATTTGAGGCCTAGTATTTAGGCGCTGGGTGACAGGTATGGGTTTAGTGCCAGAATTAGACTTGGAAATACACAGTAGCGGGTGTGTGTGAAGTTATTCTGAATGACCCAATGTGCACCTTGAATATTATATACCCTTTTAGGGATAGATTTCAAATAGCTCTGATATAGCAGAAACCACTAAATTATGAAATTGCTAAATTGGGAATTGTATTTCAACCCAGAACAAGAAATGTGCTTGAACGGACACTAAATAACTCGCCCAGCTACAGCACTAAGGACAGATTTAGCGGGATATAAATTTGAGGCCTAGTATTTAGGCGCTGGGTGACAGGTATGGGTTTAGTGCCAGAATTAGACTTGGAAATACACAGTAGCGGGTGTGTGTGAAGTTATTCTGAATGACCCAATGTGCACCTTGAATATTATATACCCTTTTAGGGATAGATTTCAAATAGCTCTGATATAGCAGAAACCACTAAATTATGAAATTGCTAAATTGGGAATTGTATTTCAACCCAGAACAAGAAATGTGCTTGAACGGACACTAAATAACTCGCCCAGCTACAGCACTAAGGACAGATTTAGCGGGATATAAATTTGAGGCCTAGTATTTAGGCGCTGGGTGACAGGTATGGGTTTAGTGCCAGAATTAGACTTGGAAATACACAGTAGCGGGTGTGTGTGAAGTTATTCTGAATGACCCAATGTGCACCTTGAATATTATATACCCTTTTAGGGATAGATTTCAAATAGCTCTGATATAGCAGAAACCACTAAATTATGAAATTGCTAAATTGGGAATTGTATTTCAACCCAGAACAAGAAATGTGCTTGAACGGACACTAAATAACTCGCCCAGCTACAGCACTAGGGACAGATTTAGCTGGATATAAATTTGAGGCCTAGTATTTAGGCGCTGCGTGACAGGTATGGGTTTAGTGCCAGAATTAGACTTGGAAATACACAGTAGCGGGTGTGTGTGAAGTTATTCTGAATGACCCAATGTGCACCTTGAATATTATATACCCTTTTAGGGATAGATTTCAAATAGCTCTGATATAGCAGAAACCACTAAATTATGAAATTGCTAAATTGGGAATTGTATTTCAACCCAGAACAAGAAATGTGCTTGAACGGACACTAAATAACTCGCCCAGCTACAGCACTAGGGACAGATTTAGCTGGATATAAATTTGAGGCCTAGTATTTAGGCGCTGGGTGACCGGTATGGATTTAGTGACAGAATTAGACTGGGATATGGCCAAAAAATAAACAGACTATTGCTGGTTAAATGCACTTGGTGTGACAGCTTCACCCTGATGTAGGCTTTAGCCAAAAAACAACCACACCATTGAGGGTTAAATGCACTTGGTGACAGGCGCAGCTTGCCCCTGATTTAGTATATGGCCAAAAAATGAACAGACTATTGCTGGTTAAATGCACTTGGTGTGACAGCTTCACCCTGATGTAGGCTTTAGCCAAAAAACAACCACACCATTGAGGGTTAAATGCACTTGGTGACAGGCGCAGCTTGCCCCTGATTTTGTATATGGCCAAAAAATGAACAGACTATTGCTGGTTAAATGCACTTGGTGTGACAGCTTCACCCTGATGTAGGCTTTAGCCAAAAAACAACCACACCATTGAGGGTTAAATGCACTTGGTCGCAGCTTGTGCTGGCGCACCACAAGACACAAAATGGCCGCCGATCACCCCAGAAAAATGTGACTGACAAACGGTCTGTGCAGCCTAAAAACAGTGAGCAATTGAGGATCAGCAGCTCAATGATCCACAGCTGCAGATCGATCAGTTAATCAAGTCCTTTGGAGGAGTTAATCTGCCTAATCTCGCCCTACTGTCGCAGCCGCAACCTCTCCCTACGCTAATCAGAGCAGAGTGACGGGCGGCGCTATGTGACTCCAGCTTAAATAGAGGCTGGGTCACATGGTGCTCTGGCCAATCACAGCCATGCCAATAGTAGGCATGGCTGTGATGGCCTCTTGGGGCAAGTAGTATGACGCTTGTTGATTGGCTGCTTTGCAGCCTTTCAAAAAGCGCCAAGAAAGCGTCACAAAAGCGCGAAGAAAGCGACGAACACCGAACCCGAACCCGGACTTTTACGAAAATGTCCGGGTTCGGGTCCGTGTCACGGACACCCCAAAATTCGGTACGAACCCGAACTATACAGTTCGAGTTCGCTCATCCCTATTCCTTGACAGCTGTTCTGGAGATATTTGCAGGCACAACTATGCCAATGCGAGTGTACGACAATGATGCTAAGAAACAACTGAATCAGCCGTCAATGTCTCAATGTCTTAGATGCATCATTAATTTCCTCCTCCAGTCCAAGGTCCAAGTGCTGCACGGGTCTTCCCGCAGCCCACTACCTCCTATTCTGACTAGTATTCGTGCTCTCGGGACCTTTATGACTTATGAATTATTATTATTATTTTTTCTTATATAACATTTTTGGGGATTACCTAAAAAAATGTTTGTTTTGCTTTCAAAAAAGGTTTATTCAGAAAAGGTATAATCAAAAAAGGTATATTACCATGTGTTAGAATAGCACAGTGGTGGCAAACCTATGGCACCTAGCACATTTAATGTAGGCTGCCTATTAGGCTGGGTTCAGACCTGAGCGTACTGAACGTACGCTCTGTATGCGCGATTGTACAGAGACAAGCGAACGCCCATTGTTGCGCGTTCCCGCTGAAGTCTATGTACGGGAACGCGCGACAAGACGCCCCAAAGAAGCTCCTGTACTTCTTGGGGCGTCGGGCATTTTACAGTGCGATCGTACGCGCTGTAAAACGCTCAGGTGAGAACCATTCCCATAGGGAATCATTGGTTCTTGCCTGTTGAGCGTTTTACAGCGCGTGGGAACGCGCTGTAAAACGCTCAGGTCTGAACGGGCTGTTATAGCTAAATGATAAAATACATGGATGATCTACTGGCATTGGTATTCTGTTTAAATTGCTGAGTTTGCACCTTGTAATAAAAAAAAGTGGGTTTTGGTTTTGCAGTTTGTATATATATATATATATATATATATATATATATAAATATATATAAAGCGAAGAAGTAGGACTGCACTCCAAATGTGGTAAAATAGCAGTGATTTATTCACCCATAATATGGCAAGTCTTGCGACGTTTCGGCTCACAAGAGCCTTCCTCAAGCATAATAACAGTGAAAGTAAGAGCATATAAAGGCATTTACAAAGTGTCCAACCCATAAAGGTGTGGTTACAATCAATTGCAATTACATACATCTGGTTCAAATCAATAAAGTGCAAGTGCATAAAGTGACAAGTGCTATATAATGTGTAATTCTAGGGATACCTTCCCCTCAACGAAAGCAAAAATGTGTACAATACTTTGTTTAGGTAAATTCATAATTATATGAATGACTTATTGCATGTGGATCACAGAAACACGGCCTTCAGTGGCGATGGGGCCCACATATACCATTGCGTCCATTGCCTGTCTTCGACTCCTCATTGTGCATGTTCACACTGACCTCATAGTGTGAGTCATAGTGTGGAGTTCATGCGCATGCGTTCCATGCGATCGGCGCAAGAGCACCATTTTGCTTAAGGGAATTCCACCCTACAGTTCTATTCTTATTATATATGTGACTGTTGTAGAAATAAGATCGTTTTGTAAGTATGCGACCGCTGTAGGGATCTCCTACATACACCAGCCTCTGGACCGGGATCCCGACCCTGCGAGCGAGACACCTGACCAGAAGACCGTGAGTGTCAGAGGAGAGCATTTCCATGATCTCCGCCGGCAGTCTGAGCCCATTGCTGGTAATTTTGGCAGTCATAAAGTGATAATCACTCTCCAATAAACAGTCATATCATAAAAATGCAAATATGTGTCTAAAATAACGCATGGATATAAAGACGCTGATGTCCATATTGGGCCGAATCGTCCACCGAGGCAGAAATTCAAGGATCCACATCCAATAGTGTGAAAATATATAAAACCTAAAAACAAAGAGAGAGGAATAAATATTTTAATTTCCAAATATATGTTATAAATATATATTGATCTTTCACGGTTATCTTACACCAATATGCCGATATATGGAGGACAAGAACACATATACAGATGAACCAAGAACGATCCGCAGATCCACAACACTATCACCTGAACTCGATGTTGAGACCCTTAGGGTGCAAGCTGTCAAGATCATAAATCCAACGTAACTCTCTTTTTTTCAAGAGAGTTAAGCGGTCACCACCTCTTCTAGGAAGCCTGACCAGATCTACGATCCAACATCTTAGATCCCTCTCGGAATGTCCTAGGGATCCAAAATGTCTGGATACTGGTAGATCAGTACGTTTCTTCCTTATTGAGTTCCTATGATTATTCAACCTGACTTTTAATTCTGTAGAAGTTTCCCCAACATATAGTAGGTTGCAGGGACAGGCCAAGACATATATCACATATGACGAGGAACAGTTTAAATGGGACTTTATAGGGTACTCTTTATTTGAGAACGGATGTATAAAAGACTTGGCTTTGCAGATATATCGGCAATTGACACAGCCGAGGCACGGAAAACATCCGAGGCCCGGCTGCGCCAATGTCCGTTGCACACTGATCTTCTTCGGACCTGTGTCTGCCCTAACCAATTGATCTTTTAGGTTTTTATTTTTACGGTACGATAGAAGGGGAGGGAGTTTAAATTCTGGTACATCTATGATGGACCTGCTCAAAATACTCCAATTATCTTTAATGATACGACCTATCTCCAAGGAACATTCAGAGTAGGTGGACCTAAGGACCTAAATGGTATTCTTTGAGTTTTTTTGGGAGTAGTTGGTATTGTTTCGATATTCTTATCTAGAATTTTGTTTTTATGTGTATCTAGTAATTTACGGGGATAACCCCGATCCCTAAATTTGCAAGCCATCGTATCTAATGCATCCAACAACTCGGTATGGTCAGAGACAATACGTTTCGTGCGTAAAAATTGTGAATAAGGAAGGTGTTTCACTAGACTGCGTGGGTGATTACTTTCATATCGCAAGATAGTGTTCCTATCGGTCGGCTTTACATACAATCCTGTACCAATTGCACCATCAACCAATTTCACGTTGGTGTCTAGGAATGATAATTGTGTCTTGGAGTATGATACAGTGTATTGAAGGTCCGGATCTATATTGTTAAGGTATATATGGAACTCACTTAATTGTGATTCCGTACCAGACCACAGGAGGAAAACGTCATCTATGTATCTCCACCACCTAATCACATATTGAAAGTGGTGGGATACATAGATAAAGTCCTCCTCCATGTGTCGCATGTAAATATTTGCGTACGTTGGGGCCACATTGGACCCCATCGCCACGCCACGTTTCTGATTGTAGAAAGTATCTTGAAACAGAAAGTAATTATTTTCAAGAATCAGTCTCAGCAGAGTATTTATAAAGCATTTTGCATTCTGTGTTACGGGCGAATCATCCAAGTATTTGTTAACTGCACTGATGCCCTTCTCATGCCCTATTGATGTGTATAGAGACACAACATCAAAGGACACGAGAGTCACAGTCTGCATGTCACTGATGTCCACTGCCCTCAGTTGTTCTAAAAAATCGCCTGTATCTTTTATATAAGATTTAACAGCCAATGAGAATTCTCTAAGTATCTTGTCTAAGAAGATGGATATCCTGCTGAAAACAGAATCGGAGCCGGATACAATGGGGCGACCAGGGGGGTCCACCAAGCTCTGGTGGAGAGTTACATTGGATTTATGATCTTGACAGCTTGCACCCTAAGGGTCTCAACATCGAGTTCAGGTGATAGTGTTGTGGATCTGCGGATCGTTCTTGGTTCATCTGTATATGTGTTCTTGTCCTCCTTATATCGGCATATTGGTGTAAGATAACCGTGAAAGATCAATATATATTTATAACATATATTTGGAAATTAAAATATTTATTCCTCTCTCTTTGTTTTTAGGTTTTATATATTTTCACACTATTGGATGTGGATCCTTGAATTTCTGCCTCGGTGGATGATTCGGCCCAATATGGACATCAGCGTCTTTATATCCATGCGTTATTTTAGACACATATTTGCATTTTTATGATATGACTGTTTATTGGAGAGTGATTATCACTTTTTGACTGCCAAAATTACCAGCAATGGGCTCAGACTGCCGGCGGAGATCATGGAAATGCTCTCCTCTGACACTCACGGTCTTCTGGTCAGGTGTCTCGCTCGCAGGGTCGGGATCCCGGTCCAGAGGCTGGTGTATGTAGGAGATCCCTACAGCGGTTGCATACTTACAAAACGATCTTATTTCTACAACAGTCACATATATAATAAGAATAGTACTGTAGGGTGGAATTCCCTTAAGCAAAATGGTGCTCTTGCGCCGATCGCATGGAACGCATGCGCATGAACTCCACACTATGACTCACACTATGAGGTCAGTGTGAACATGCGCAATGAGGAGTCGAAGACAGGCAATGGACGCGATGGTATATGTGGGCCCCATCGCCACTGAAGGCCGTGTTTCTGTGATCCACATGCAATAAGTCATTCATATAATTATGAATTTACCTAAACAAAGTATTGTACACATTTTTGCTTTTGTTGAGGGGAAGGTATCCCTAGAATTACACATTATATAGCACTTGTCACTAGGGATGAGCGAACTCGAACTGTATAGTTCGGGTTCGTACCGAATTTTGGGGTGTCCGTGACACGGACCCGAACCCGGACATTTTCGTAAAAGTCCGGGTTCGGGTTCGGTGTTCGTCGCTTTCTTGGCGCTTTTGTGACGCTTTCTTGGCGCTTTTTGAAAGGCTGCAAAGCAGCCAATCAACAAGCGTCATACTACTAGCCCCAAGAGGCCGTCACAGCCATGCCTACTATTGGCATGGCTGTGATTGGCCAGAGCACCATGTGACCCAGCCTCTATTTAAGCTGGAGTCACATAGCGCCGCACGTCACTCTGCTCTGATTAGCGTAGGGAGAGGTTGCGGCTGCGACAGTAGGGCGAGATTAGGCAGATTAACTCCTCCAAAGGACTTGATTAATCGATCGATCTGCAGCTGTGCATCATTGAGCTGCTGAAATTCAATTGCTCACTGTTTTTAGGCTGCCCAGACCGTTTGTCAGTCACTTTTTTCTGGGGTGATCGGCGGCCATTTTGTGTCTTGTGCGGTGCTGCGACCAAGTGCATCCAAGCTGCGACCAAGTGCAATTAACCCTCAATGGTGTGGTTGTTCTTTGGCTAAAGCCTACATCAGGGTTAAGCTGTCACACCAAGTGCATTTAACCAGCAATAGTCTGTTTATTTTTTGGCCATATACTACATCAGGGGCAAGCTGCGCCTGTCACCAAGTGCATTTAACCCTCAATGGTGTGGTTTTTTTTTGGCTAAAGCCTACATCAGGGTGAAGCTGTCACACCAAGTGCATTTAACCAGCAATAGTCTGTTCATTTTTTGGCCATATACTACATCAGGGGCAAGCTGCGCCCGTCATCAAGTGCATTTAACCCTCAGTAGTGTGGTTGGTCAAGCTGTCACACCAAGTGCATTTAACCAGCAATAGTGTGGTTATTTTTTGGCCATATCCCAGTCTAATTCTGTCACTAAATCCATACCGGTCACCCAGCGCCTAAATACTAGGCCTCAAATTTATATCCCGCTAAATCTGTCGTTACCGCTGTACTGTTGTGGCTGGGCAAGTTATTTAGTGTCCGTCAAAGCACATTTTTTGTTCAGAGTTGAAATACAATTCCCAATTTAGCAATTTCATAATTTAGTGGTTTCTGCTATATCAGAGCTATTTGAAATCTATCCCTAAAAGGGTATATAATATTCAAGGTGCACATAGGGTCATTCAGAATAACTTCACACACACGCTACTGTGCATTTCCAAGTCTAATTCTGTCACTAAATCCATATCGGTCACCCAGCGCCTAAATACTAGGCCTCAAATTTATATTCAGCTGAATTTGAATACAATACATTGGGCCAAATAATATTTTTGTTGTTGTGGTGAACCATAACAATGAGGAAAACATCTAGTAAGGGACGCGGACGTGGACATGGTCGTGGTGGTGTTAGTGGACCCTCTGGTGCTGGGAGAGGACGTGGCCGTTCTGCCATATCCACACGTCCTAGTGTACCAACTACCTCAGTGTCAAGGAACCATGAACCAGACGTACAACAAGAGATAAGTGGAAAATAAGAAGGTTTTATTGAAGAGCAAGCCGTAAGCAAGGTCCGAACGGATGGCTAAACCGAAGCAGGGTCTTGCGGAGACAGAGGTCAGGAACCAGAAGGGTAGTCAGACGAAGCCAGGAACAGGAACCAACGGGGTAGTCAGACGAAGCCGGAATCAGGAACCAACGGGGTAGTCAGACGAAGCCGGAATCAGGAACCAACGGGGTAGTCAGACGAGGCCAGGATCAGGAACCAGAAGCAGCAGCAGTCTTGGAAGCATGTGAACACAGGAGGACCAAGCAAGGAACTGAAGCCACAGACCTCCTATATATATGAGCTAGGCATCCAGCTCCTCCCAGTGGGAAGGAGGAGCCGCAGGGTGGGAGGCTACAAGAAAACCCAGAAACCAAGATGGCCGCCAGCACATGTCAAACGAAGGGAACAGCAAGGAGGTAAGACCATGACACTCAGGTCCCAGTAGCCGCCAGAATTTACAGCGATATATGGTGGGGCCCAATGCCGTTCTAAGGATGGTAAGGCCTGAGCAGGTACAGGCATTAGTCAATTGGGTGGCCGACAGTGGATCCAGCACGTTCACATTATCTCCCACCCAGTCTTCTGCAGAAAGCGCACAGATGGCGCCTGAAAACCAACCCCATCAGTGTGTCACATCACCCCCATGCATATCAGGGAAACTGTCTGAGCCTCAAGTTATGCAGCAGTCTCTTATGCTGTTTGAAGACTCTGCTGGCAGGGTTTCCCAAGGGCATCCACCTAGCCCTTCCCCAGCGGTGGAAGACATAGACTGCACTGACGCACAACCACTTATGTTTCCTGATGATGAGGACATGGGAATACCACCTCAGCATGTCTCTGATGATGACGAAACACAGGTGCCAACTGCTGCGTCTTTCTGCAGTGTGCAGACTGAACAGGAGGTCAGGGATCAAGACTGGGTGGAAGACGATGCAGGGGACGATGAGGTCCTAGACCCCACATGGAATGAAGGTCGTGCCACTGACTTTCACAGTTCGGAGGAAGAGGCAGTGGTGAGACCGAGCCAACAGCGTAGCAAAAGAGGGAGCAGTGGGCAAAAGCAGAACACCCACCGCCAAGAGACTCCGCCTGCTACTGACCGCCGCCATCTGGGACCGAGCACCCCAAAGGCAGCTTCAAGGAGTTCCCTGGCATGGCACTTCTTCAAACAATGTGCTGACGACAAGACCCGAGTGGTTTGCACGCTGTGCCATCAGAGCCTGAAGCGAGGCATTAACGTTCTGAACCTGAGCACAAACTGCATGACCAGGCACCTGCATGCAAAGCATGAACTGCAGTGGAGTAAACACCTTAAAACCAAGGAAGTCACTCAGGCTCCCCCTGCTACCTCTTCTGCTGCTGCCGCCTCGGCCTCTTCTGCTGCTGCCGCCTCGGCCTCTTTCTCCGCCTCTGGAGGAACGTTGGCACCTGCCGCCCAGCAAACAGGGGATGTACCACCAACACCACCACCACCTCCGTCACCAAGCGTCTCAACCATGTCACACGCCAGCGTTCAGCTCTCCATCTCACAAACATTTGAGAGAAAGCGTAAATTCCTACCTAGCCACCCTCGATCCCTGGCCCTGAATGCCAGCATTTCTAAACTACTGGCCTATGAAATGCTGTCATTTAGGCTGGTGGACACAGACAGCTTCAAACAGCTCATGTCGCTTGCTGTCCCACAGTATGTTGTTCCCAGCCGCCACTACTTCTCCAAGAGAGCCGTGCCTTCCCTGCACAACCAAGTATCCGATAAAATCAAGTGTGCACTGCGCAACGCCATCTGTAGCAAGGTCCACCTAACCACAGATACGTGGACCAGTAAGCACGGCCAGGGACGCTATATCTCCCTAACTGCACACTGGGTAAATGTAGTGGCAGCTGGGCCCCAGGCGGAGAGCTGTTTGGCGCACGTCCTTCCGCCGCCAAGGATCGCAGGGCAACATTCTTTGCCTCCTGTTGCCACCTCCTCCTTCTCGGCTTCCTCCTCCTCTTCTTCCACCTGCTCATCCAGTCAGCCACACACCTTCACCACCAACTTCAGCACAGCCCGGGGTAAACGTCAGCAGGCCATTCTGAAACTCATATGTTTGGGGGACAGGCCCCACACCGCACAGGAGTTGTGGCGGGGTATAGAACAACAGACCGACGAGTGGTTGCTGCCGGTGAGTCTCAAGCCCGGCCTGGTGGTGTGTGATAATGGGCGAAATCTCGTTGCAGCTCTGGGACTAGCCAATTTGACGCACATCCCTTGCTTGGCGCATGTGCTGAATTTGGTGGTGCAGAAGTTCATTCACAACTACCCCGACATGTCAGAGCTGCTGCATAAAGTGCGGGCCGTCTGTTCGCGCTTCCGGCGTTCACATCCTGCTGCTGCTCGCCTGTCTGCGCTACAGCGTAACCTCGGACTTCCCGCTCACCGCCTCATATGCGACGTGCCCACCAGGTGGAACTCCACCTTGCACATGCTGGACAGACTGTGCGAGCAGCAGCAGGCCATAGTGGAGTTTCAGCTGCAGCACGCACGGGTCAGTCGCACTACAGAACAGCACCACTTCACCACCAATGACTGGGCCTCCATGCGAGACCTGTGTGCCCTGTTGCGCTGTTTCGAGTACTCCACCAACATGGCCAGTGGCGATGACGCCGTTATCAGCGTTACAATACCACTTCTATGTCTCCTTGAGAAAACACTTAGGGCGATGATGGAAGAGGGGGTGGCCCAGTAGGAGGAGGAGGAGGAAGAGGGGTCAGTTTTAGCACTTTCAGGCCAGTCTCTTCGAAGTGACTCAGAGGGAGGTTTTTTGCAACAGCAGAGGCCAGGTACAAATGTGGCCAGCCAGGGCCCACTACTGGAGGACGAGGAGGACGAGGATGAGGAGGAGGTGGAGGAGGATGAGGATGAAGCATGGTCACAGCGGGGTGGCACCCAACGCAGCTCGGGTCCATCACTGGTGCGTGGCTGGGGGGAAAGGCAGGACGATGACGATACGCCTCCCACAGAGGACAGCTTGTCCTTACCCCTGGGCAGCCTGGCACACATGAGCGACTACATGCTGCAGTGCCTGCGCAACGACAGCAGAGTTGCCCACATTTTAACCTGTGCGGACTACTGGGTTGCCACCCTGCTGGATCCACGCTACAAAGACAATGTGCCCACCTTACTTCCTGCACTGGAGCGTGATAGGAAGATGCGCGAGTACAAGCGCACGTTGGTAGACGCGCTACTGAGAGCATTCCCAAATGTCACAGGGGAACAAGTGGAAGCCCAAGGCCAAGGCAGAAGAGGAGCAAGAGGTCGACAAGGCAGCTGTGTCACGGCCAGCTCCTCTGAGGGCAGGGTTAGCATGGCAGAGATGTGGAAAAGTTTTGTCAACACGCCACAGCTAACTGCACCACCACCTGATACGCAACGTGTTAGCAGGAGGCAACATTTCACTAACATGGTGGAACAGTACGTGTGCACACCCCTCCACGTACTGACTGATGGTTCGGCCCCATTCAACTTCTGGGTCTCTAAATTGTCCACGTGGCCAGAGCTAGCCTTTTATGCCTTGGAGGTGCTGGCCTGCCTGGCGGCCAGCGTTTTGTCTGAACGTGTATTCAGCACGGCAGGGGGCGTCATTACAGACAAACGCAGCCGCCTGTCTACAGCCAATGTGGACAAGCTGACGTTCATAAAAATGAACCAGGCATGGATCCCACAGGACCTGTCCGTCCCTTGTCCAGATTAGACATTAACTACCTCCCCTTAACCATATATTATTGGACTCCAGGGCACTTCCTCATTCAATCCTATTTTTATTTTCATTTTACCATTATATTGCGAGGCTACCCAAAGTTGAATGAACCTCTCCTCTGTCTGGGTGCCAGGGCCTAAATATATGCCAATGGACTGTTCCAATGTTGGGTGACGTGAAGCCTGATTCTGTGCTATGACATGCAGACTAATTCTCTGCTGACATGAAGCCAGATCCTCTGTTACGGGACCTCTCTCCTCTGCCTGGGTGCTGGGCCTAAATATCTGACAATGGACTGTTGCAGTGGTGGCTGACGTGAAGCCTGATTTTCTGCTATGACATGCAGACTGATTCTCTGCTGACATGAAGCCAGATCCTCTGTTACGGGACCTCTCTCCTCTGCCTGGGTGCTGGGCCTAAATATATGCCAATGGACTGTTGCAGTGGTGGCTGACGTGAAGCCTCATTCTCTGCTATGACATGCAGACTAATTCTCTGCTGACATGAAGCCAGATTGTCTGTTACGGGACCTCTCTCCTCTGCCTGGGTGCTGGGCCTAAATATCTGACAATGGACTGTTGCAGTGGTGGCTGACGTGAAGCCTAATTTTCTGCTATGACATGCAGACTGATTCTCTGCTGACATGAAGCCAGATTGTCTGTTACGGGACCTCTCTCCTCTGCCTGGGTGCTGGGCCTAAATTTATGAAAATGGACTCTTACAGTGGTGGGTGACGTGAAGCCTGATTCTCTGCTATGACATGAAGACTGATTCTCTGCTTACATGAAGCCAGATTGTCTGTTACGGGACCTCTCTCCTCTGCCTGGGTGCTGGGCCTAAATTTATGAAAATGGACTCTTACAGTGGTGGGTGACGTGAAGCCTGATTCTCTGCTATGACATGAAGACTGATTCTCTGCTGACATGAAGCCAGATCCTCTGTTACGGGACCTCTCTCCTCTGCCTGGGTGCTGGGCCTAAATATCTGACAATGGACTGTTGCATTGGTGGCTGACGTGAAACCTGATTCTCTGCTATGACATGCAGACTAATTCTCTGCTGACATGAAGCCAGATTGTCTGTTACGGGACCTCTCTCCTCTGCCTGGGTGCTGGGCCTAAATTTATGAAAATGGACTCTTACAGTGGTGGGTGACGTGAAGCCTGATTCTCTGCTATGACATGAAGACTGATTCTCTGCTGACATGAAGCCAGATTGTCTGTTACGGGACCTCTCTCCTCTGCCTTGGTGCTGGGCCTAAATTTATGAAAATGGACTGTTTCAGTGGTGGGTGACGTGAAGCCTGATTCTCTGCTATGATATGAAGACTGATTCTCTGCTGACATGAAGCCAGATCCTCTGTTACGGGACCTCTCTCCTCTGCCTGGGTGCTGGGCCTAAATATCTGACAATAGACTGTTGCATTGGTGGCTGACGTGAAGCCTGATTCTCTGCTATGACATGCAGACTAATTCTCTGCTGACATGAAGCCAGATTGTCTGTTACGGGACCTCTCTCCTCTGCCTGGGTGCTGGGCCTAAATTTATGAAAATGGACTGTTGCAGTGGTGGGTGACGTGAATCCTGATTCTCTGCTATGATATGAAGACTGATTCTCTGCTGACATGAAGCCAGATTCTCTGTTACGGGACCTCTCTCCTCTGCCTGGGTGCCGGGGCCTAAATATCTGAGAATGGACTGTTCCAGTGGTGGGTGACGGGAAGCCAGATTCTCTGCTATGGGACCTCTCTCCAATTGATTTTGGTTAATTTTTATTTATTTAATTTTTATTTTAATTCATTTCCCTATCCACATTTGTTTGCAGGGGATTTACGTACATGTTGCTGCCTTTTGCAGCCCTCTAGCCTTTTCCTGGGCTGTTTTACAGCCGTTTTAGTGCCGAAAAGTTCGGGTCCCCATTGACTTCAATGGGGTTCGGGTTCGGGACGAAGTTCGGATCGGGTTCGGATCCCGAACCCGAGCATTTTCGGGAAGTTCGGCCGAACTTCTCGAACCCGAACATCCAGGTGTTTGCTCAACTCTACTTGTCACTTTATGCACTTGCACTTTATTGATTTGAACCAGATGTATGTAATTGCAATTGATTGTAACCACACCTTTGTGGGTTGGACACTTTGTAAATGCCTTTATATGCTCTTACTTTCACTGTTATTATGCTTGAGGAAGGCTCTTGTGAGCCGAAACGTCGCAAGACTTGCCATATTATGGGTGAATAAATCACTGCTATTTTACCACATTTGGAGTGCAGTCCTACTTCTTCGCTTTGTACTATTTTTGGGTTTGCCGCTGCCCTGCGTTGGACCTGCACCCACACTCTGGTTGGTGCTCCCATTGGACTTTTCCTTTTATATATATATATATATATATATATATATATAAATATATATTATATACAGTGCATATAAAAAGTCTACACACCCCTGTTAAAATGTCAGGTTTCTGTGATGTAAAAAAATGAGACAAAGATAAATCATTTCAGAACTTTTTCCACCTTTAGGGCTGTTTCACACGAGCGGATGCCGTGCGTGACATCCGCTCCGTGAAAGAGTGCCAAGACCCGATGCAGACTGCAGAGGCACGGAGCATTAACATGACTGATAATGCTCCGTGCCTCTCTGTGATCTCTTTACTACGAAATCACAATGAGATAAAGTTGTCACTGTGATTTCGTAGTAAAGAGATCACAGAGAGGCACGGAGCATTATCGGTCATGTTAATGCTCCGTGCCTCTGCAGTCTGAATCGGGTCTTGGCACTCTTTCACGGAGCGGATGCCACGCACGGCATCCACTCATGTGAAACAGCCCTTAATATAAGATTTAATTTAAGATATGTTTGGCGCAAAAGCAACACAGCACATCACCATAGAACACCATACCCACAGCGAAGCATGGTGGTGGCAGCATCATGCTTTGGGGCTGTTTTTCTTCAGCTGTAACTGGGGCCCTAGTTAAGCTAGAGGGAATTATGAGCAGTTCCAAATAGGCACAAAACCTTCAGGCTTCTGCTAAAAAGCTGAACATGAAGAGTAACTTCATCTTTCAGCATGACAACGACCCAAAGCATACATCCAAATCAACAAAGGAATGGCTTCACCAGAAGAAGATTGAAGTTTTGGAATGGCCCAGCCACAGCCCAGACCTGAATCCGATTGAAAATCTGTGGGGTAATCTGAAGAGGGCTGTGCACAGGAGATGCCCTCGCAATGTGACAGATTTGGAGTGTTTTTGCAAAGAAGAGTGGGCAAATCTTGCCAAGTCAAAATGTGCCATGCTGATAAACTAATAACCAAAAATACTGAGTGCTGTAATAAAATCAAAAGGTGCTTCAACAAAGTATTAGTTTATGGGTGTGCACACTTATGCAACAATATTATTTTATTTGTATATTTTTTCTTCCCTCTACCTAAAAGATTTCAGTTTGTTTTTCAACTGAATTGTTGTTAAAGGGGCTATTAATTATTGATATTTATGCTAATCTCAATAATTAATATTCATAAATAGGTGGAGATCGTCTAGTGATGACTCCGCCAATTTATGCCTAAATTAACAACAAATCGCTAATGATTGCCTTACGCTAATCTCTAAACTAGCTGCATGCGCCTTACTAGCTCCTGCCAGTAACCACACGTTACACAATAGGTATAAATAACACAGTATTTATTAATCCTTACAGAACATAACACACATAGTATACTAATAATACAGTACCAATAATACACTACAACTATTGCTGTGGCACCTTACTACTACAAAGGAATATACAGTGGGATGCAAAAGTTTGGACAACCTTGTTAATCGTCATGATTTTCCTGTATAAATCGTTGGTTGTTACGATAAAAAATGTCAGTTAAATATATCATATAGGAGACACACACAGTGATATTTGAGAAGTGAAATGAAGTTTATTGGATTTGCAGAAAGTGTGCTATAATTGTTTAAACAAAATTAAGCAGGTGTATAAATTTGGGCACTGTTGTCATTTTATTGATTCCAAAACCTTTAGAACTAATTATTGGAACTCAAATTGGCTTGGTAAGCTCAGTGACCCCTGACCTACATACACAGGTGAATCCAATTATGAGAAAGATTAATTAATTTTCTCTGAAGAGTAGCAACATAGGGGTCTCAAAACAACTCTCAAATGACCTGAAGACAAAGATTGGTCACCATCATGGTTTAGGGGAAGGATACAGAAAGCTGTCTCAGAGATTTCAGCTGTCCGTTTCCAAGGTTAGGAACATATTGAGGAAATGGAAGACCACAGGCTCAGTTCAAGTTAAGGCTCGAAGTGGCAGACCAAGAAAAATCTCGGATAGACAGAAGTGACGAATGGTGAGAACAGTCAGAGTCAACCCACAGACCAGCACCAAAGACCTACTACATCATCTTGCTGCAGATGGAGTCACTGTGCATCGTTCAACCATTCGGCGCACTTTACACAAGGAGATGCTGTATGCGAGAGTGATGCAGAGGAAACCTTTTCTCCGCCCACAGCACAAAAAGTGCCACTTGAGGTGGGCTAAAGGACATTTGGACAAGCCAGTTTCATTTTGGAATAAGGTGCTGTGGACTGATGAAACTAAAATTGAGTTATTTGGCCATAACAAGGGGCGTTATGCATGGAGGAAAAAGAACACAGCATTCCAAGAAAAACACCTGCTACCTACAGTAAAATATGGTGGTGGTGGTTCCATCATGCTGTGGGGCTGTGTGGCCAGTACAGGGACTGGGAATCTTGTCAAAGTTGAGGGACGCATGGATTCCACTCAGTATCAGCAGATTCTGGAGACCAATGTCTAGGATTCAGTGACAAAGCTGAAGCTGCGCCGGGGCTGGATCTTTCAACAAGACAACGACCCTAAACACTGCTCAAAATCCACTAAGGCATATATGCAGAGGAACAAGTACAACGTTCTGGAATGGCCATCTCAGTCCCCGACCTGAATATAATTGAAAATCTGTGGTGTGACTTAAAGAGAGCTGTCCATGCTTGGAAGCCATCAAACCTGAATGAACTAGAGATGTTTTGTAAAGAGGAATGATCCAAAATACCTTCAACCAGAATCCAGACTCTCATTGGAACCTACAGGAAGCGTTTAGAGGCTGTAATTTCTGCAAAAGGAGGATCTGTTAAATATTGATTTCATTTCTATTTTGTGGTGCCCAAATTTATGCACCTGCCTAATTTTGTTTAAATAATTATAGCACACTTTCTGTAAATCCAATAAACTTCATTTCACTTCTCAAATATCACTGTGTGTGTCTTCTATATGATATATTTAACTGACATTTTTTATCGTAGCAACCAACGATTTATACAGGAAAATCATGACGATTAACAAGGTTGCCCAAACTTTCGCATCCCACTGTATATGTTTATAACTATATATATCTATATCAAGGGAATATATATATATAGTTATAGCAGCACACAGCAATAAGTACATACACTATAACAATACACTAATACGGTTCTAACTACACTAACACAGTCCCAAGTCCACCCTAAAATCTACCTACAATTGCAATAATACACATACATACACTTTACCAGCAGCCCACCCAATCCTGACAATATACTATCCCTACGGGGAATAACCAGGGGTTATTACGGACACTGTTGCTGCTGGGGTAAGCAGGACAGTCGTGACGGGGGTAGAGACACAGGGGCAACACCAGTGTAACAGGGGATATGAGGGATCTACAATCCTGGGGGAACACAGGGGGTATTAGGAGTATATGGGGACTCAGGGCAGGAGAAGGTAAGGGTAACCAAGGGTTATACAGGGGAAGGTAAGGGTTATAGAGGGCGTTGAAGGGGAAGGTAACAGGGTTATAAGGGGGTTAGGGGTGTATTGGGGGAGTAAGGGTTAGGGAATAACAGGGGTTAATTGTATTGGGGGAGTATTGTTGGTGGTATAGGGAATTCTATTGGGGGAGTAAGGGTTAATAGTATCGTTGGTGGTATAGGGAATAACAGGGGTTAATGATACTTATGCTCGTTGTCCAGGGATGATCTTCTCAGGCTGGGGCTCGTTTTCCAAAGTGCCTCAGCGTAGCGCCGCCGGACTATTTAGATTCGGTGGCGCTCGATCCCGAGGCAGCCCGTCCTGTGGCGCCGCCGGCCCGAACAAGTGGGCCGGCGCGGTGATATGACGTCACCGCGCCGGTCCGCGCATCCCAGAGAGCGCTTCCAGGCGGAGGATTCCTTTGATCCGCCGCCTGTAGCGCATCTGCATACCCTGCGATGTGATAATTATCGCGCTGGAGGTATGCAGATAACAGAGGGAGGGATGTTTGTTTCCCTCTCTCTGTTATGTTAACTATCCCCAGCAGCTGGGGATAGTTAAATGCCAAAAGGCATCGGATCTCTATTGATAATAATTGTCCAGCCATCTGGTGACCTTCTCATCCCCTGCAGGAATACAGGAGGAGGGGGGCACATCTTGTCCTTATACTATATGTGTATGGATGCTTGGGGTACATCCATACATATATATATATATATATATATATATATATACACTCACCTAAAGAATCATTAGGAACACCTGTTTCTCATTAATGCGATTATCTAGTCAACCAATCACATGGAAGTTGCTTCAATGCATGTAGGGTTGTGGTCCTGGTCAAGACAATCTCGTGAACTCCAAACTGAATGTCAGAATGGGAAAGAAAGGTGGGCTACAACAGCAGAAGACCCCACCGGGTACCACTCATCTCCACTACAAATAAGAAAAAAGAGGCTACAATTTGCACAAGCTCACCAAAATTGGACTGTTGAAGACTGGAAAAATGTTGCCTGGTCTGATGAGTCTCGATTTCTATTGAGACATTCAATTGGTAGAGTCCGAATTTGGCGTAAACAGAATGAGAACATGTATCCATCATGCCTTGTTACCACTGTGCAGGCTGGGGGTGGGGGTGTAATGGTGTGGGGGATGTTTTCTGGGCACACTTTAGGCCCCTTAGTGCCAATTGGCCATCCTTTAAATGGCACGGGCTACCTGAGCATTGTTTCTGACATGTTCATCCCTTCATGACCACCATGTACCCATCCTCTGGTGGCTACTTCCAGCAGGATAATGCACCATGTCACAAAGCTCAAATCATTTCAAATTGGTTTCTTGAACATGACAATGAGTTCACTGTACTAAAATGGCCCCCACAGTCACCAGATCTCAACCCAATAGAGCATCCTTGGGATGTGGTGGAACGGGAGCTTCGTGCCCTGGATGTGCATCCCTCAAATCTCCATCAATTGCAAGATGCTATCCTATCAATATGGGCCAACATTTCTAAAGAATGCTATCAGCACCTTGTTGAATCAATGCCACGTACAATTAAGGCAGTTCTGAAGGGAAAAGGGGGGCCAACACCGTATTAGTATGGTGTTCCTAATAATTCTTTAGGTGAGTGTATATATATAAAAATATATATACACACATCAATCTAATGGGGGGGGGGGGAGATATATTTATATGTATATTCATGGATGTTTGGGGCACATCCATAAATATACACATGCACACACCCAGGTAAACAATAAGCCCATCAATACCCATGTATATATATATATATATATATATATATATATATATATATACAGTACAGACCAAAAGTTTGGACACACCTTCTCATTCAAAGAGTTTTCTTTATTTTCATGACTATGAAAATTGTAGATTCACACTGAAGGCATCAAAACTATGAATTAACACATGTGGAATTTACATAACAAAAAAGTCTGAAACAACTGAAAATATGTCATATTCTAGGTTCTTCAAAGTAGCCACCTTTTGCTTTGATTACTGCTTTGCACACTCTTGGCATTCTCTTGATGAGCTTCAAGAGGTAGTCACCTGAAATGGTTTTCACTTTACAGGTGTGCCCTGTCAGGTTTAATAAGTGGGATTTCTTGCCTTATAAATGGGGTTGGGACCATCAGTTCCGTTGTGGAGAAGTCAGGTGGATACACAGCTGATAGTCCTACTGAATAGACTGTTAGAATTTGTATTATGGCAAGAAAAAAGCAGCTAAGTAAAGAAAAACGAGTGGCCATCATTACTTTAAGAAATGAAGGTCAGTCCGAAAAATTGGGAAAACTTTGAAAGTGTCCCCAAGTGCAGTCACAAAAAACATCAAGCGCTACAAAGAAACTGGCTCACATGCGGACCGCCCCAGGAAAGGAAGACCAAGAGTCACCTCTGCTGCGGAGGATAAGTTCATCCGAGTCACCAGCCTCAGAAATCGCAGGTTAACAGCAGTTCAGATTAGAGACCAGGTCAATGCCACACAGAGTTCTAGCAGCAGACACATCTCTAGAACAACTGTTAAGAGGAGACTGTGTGAATCAGGCCTTCATGGTAGAATATCTGCTAGGAAACCACTGCTAAGGACAGGCAACAAGCAGAAGAGACTTGTTTGGGCTAAAGAACACAAGGAATGGACATTAGACCAGTGGAAATCTGTGCTTTGGTCTGATAAGTCCAAATTTGAGATATTTGGTTCCAAACACTGTGTCTTTGTGCGACGCAGAAAAGGTGAACGGATGGACTCTACATGCCTGGTTCCCACCGTGAAGCATGGAGGAGGAGGTGTGATAGTGTGGGGGTGCTTTGCTGGTGACACTGTTGGGGATTTATTTAAAATTGAAGGCATACTGAACCAGCATGGCTACCACAGCATCTTGCAGCGGCATGCTATTCCATCCAGTTTGCATATTTTTCAACAGGACAATGACCCCAAACACCTCCAGGCTGTGTAAGGGCTATTTGACCATGAAGGAGAGTGATGGGGTGCTGCGCCAGATAACCTGACCTCCACAGTCACCGGACCTGAACCCAATCGAGATGGTTTGGGGTGAGCTGGACCGCAGAGTGAAGGCAAAAGGGCCAACAAGTGCTAAGCATCTCTGGGAACTCCTTCAAGACTGTTGGAAGACCATTTCAGGTGACTACCTCTTGAAGCTCATCAAGAGAATAACAAGAGTGTGCAAAGCAGTAATCAAAGCAAAAGGTGGCTACTTTGAAGAACCTAGAATATGACATATTTTCAGTTGTTTCACACTTTTTTGTTATGTATATAATTCCACATGTGTTAATTCATAGTTTTGATGCCTTCAGTGTGAATCTACAATTTTCATAGTCATGAAAATAAAGAAAACTCTTTGAATGAGAAGGTGTGTCCAAACTTTTGGTCTGTACTGTATATATATATATATATATAGATATACACACATAGAGATGTATGCTGCCAAGGGACCTATATACATCTCCATGCATACCTACAGATCCCACCTGGACGGGACTATAGACAATGGCCAATATACATGTATATATGTCAGGGCATATAGACATGTATATTTAAATATAACACTTCCCTCAACAATTGTACAGTTTATAGGTCACATTAAAGGTAGAAAAATTTCCGAAATGATTTATCTTTGTCTCATTTTCTTACATCACAGAAACCTGACATTTTAACAGGGGTGTGTAGACTTTTTATATCCACTGTACATACAATGTATTTTTCTAATGAGGTATTAGTCAGTTTAAAAAAAAAAACATTAAATTAAAAAATGTATGTTTTTCTAAAAAACCTTAGCTCGCAAACCCACTTCAAGGGTCCTCATTCTCTTGCGAGTCCCTAATCTAATCTAACAATATGGGAACTAACTAACTAAAAATTAAAATTTAGATAAATGTATATATGTGTAACCATAACCCAAGTTCTATCTACGAGTACCACGAATGCTGTTCAGCTGCCATGATAATGCAGTTATTAAACTGCTCGTCCAGCAGATCCAGGTCTTCCATGCTGATTATGGTCTAATCCAACAGATGTGATTGTCAGAGAAGGGGCCACTTCAGGTTCGGAGGGTGCATCATGAATCCTGGTGAAATTGTGTAAAATCACACAAGCCTGTATCACCAAGGTGGCATTTTGCGGACTCTATTTGCAAGGATGACATGAACAATCTCCATTTATTGGACAGTTTAGCATTACTGTAAAATCCTCACCTGTCTCGCACTGCGGTGTGACCAGAAATGGTCCTCGTGGAGCTGCGGGACAGGTTGCGCATGTCTCCATTGATACACCAGCTCCAATCCCTTTGCGGACTGAAGAGGGGAAGACTGCATGGCTTTCTGGGACAGCTTGACCGGGCTAGTGGTAGTACGCTGCAACTGAGCTTGTCTGCGGAGTCTATGTCGACGCGCTCGCGCACTCTCGCAGAGCCTGTCGTGCATCCTCATTTACGTTCGAAAAACGAGTTTGCAAGGGGATGCACGGTCGCACGTACGTGCTTCTTATGCGCTTCGTCGACCAGTGAAGGGAATAGCACCTGGACGCAAGTTCAAAGCAGATTAGGGGATCGGCATTGGTCTAATCGACTAATGACCAACCAAAGCCTTGTACACAGGTGTATGGCAGGATCATGACCTATGGGGAGTGGACACTTGGCGCCCTGGGATTTGTTAGCAGGTACATAAAAGGTGGCCTCCCAGGTCGGTCAGTGCCCACTGTTATCCTTCCTTACAGTGGGACCCAGGACTTTCCGTGACGCATCCGTTTACCTGGCAAGTTGCACAGAGGCTTATGCATGGATCGGGACTACTCCTGGCTTTCCTTTGTTTTTTGTTTGCCTGATATTTGCCCGGTGAAGTTTACCTGGACTTTGTTTATTTTGTTAATAAACCCCTTTGACTTCATCCTCACTGGTCTGTTTCGTTGGTGCCTTGCATTACAATTACATGTGGAGATAATGAAAACCCATCGTCTGCCACGATTACAAATGGAGCGGCTGAAGCAGGAGATCTGGGTAGTCATTTGGGCTCTGGCAAGGCAAGTTGGTTGGCATGAAGCCGTTCACCCATTCTAGAAGAACAGAAGATGCAGGCGTCTGCTGTGCTTCCATAGGCCCCAATATCAACAATAATAAATCTATAAATACTGTCAACTAATAAATTAATTGATCACAAATCGCTATAAATCATGTATACCCAGGCCACTCTGCCTTAAGGTACGACCACACGCAGCAGACATGCTGTGGGCAGGTCGTGGCCATGCTGCGGTGAAGTACCGTGTGGCGAATTAGCCCGCAGCTGCCTTTTGTTTAATCATTTATAGTCCTTCATGATTGCAATGGCCAAGCAACACCTTTAAACAGGGGCTGTCATTTTGTTATAGGCTGGGAAGAACCAACATGTCTCCTGACGTCTTCACTGGTGGGACTAGACTATGTGAGACCTCTGGGTTAGCGATGCATGGAGGAGGGCGGTATCAGGTATGACTGATCAGGGGTTATGATTGACTAAGGGGGTGGTGACGTTTCGGCTGTCCGTGAATGAGGGCTTAGCCCCTAAGGTTTATTGAATAAGGCAATATGCTTCTGTAATAGGTGGATAGTAGCGATTAGGAGAAGGCTATACAAATAGGATATATCTAATCCAGACATGGGTATATGGGATTCTGTCCATTAACCCTGGGAGTGCCGCATACACAGAGATGTGTATGTGGTTACTTTGTCCATCAACCCTGGGAGTGCCATGTCTATTAACCCTGGGAGTGCCACATGCACAGAGATGTGTATATGGTTACTTTGTCCATTAACCCTGGGAGTGCCATGGCTGAGTTTGTTAACATCAAGTTACCCAGCTATTCTGTGTGAGTGTATGTATTTCTTTGCTATTCATAGGAATGTTGGTTTTAAACTGGTTTAGATTTATTTGTCTCTGTGTTAAACATGCGATCATGTATGGCGTTTTGATACTATTTTATATATATATATATTTTTGTTTTGACTGGTATTATGTTTAATGTGGTGTGTCCAAACTTTTGGTCTGTACTGTATATATATATATATATATATATATATATATATAGATATACACACATAGAGATGTATGCTGCCAAGGGACCTATATACATCTCCATGCATACCTACAGATCCCACCTGGACGGGCCTATAGACAATGGCCAATATACATGTATATATGTCAGGGCATATAGACATGTATATTTAAATATAACACTTCCCTCAACAATTGTACAGTTTATAGGTCACATTAAAGGTAGAAAAATTTCCGAAATGATTTATCTTTGTCTCATTTTCTTACATCACAGAAACCTGACATTTTAACAGGGGTGTGTAGACTTTTTATATCCACTGTACATACAATGTATTTTTCTAATGAGGTATTAGTCAGTTTAAAAAAAAAAACATTAAATTAAAAAATGTATGTTTTTCTAAAAAACCTTAGCTCGCAAACCCACTTCAAGGGTCCTCATTCTCTTGCGAGTCCCTAATCTAATCTAACAATATGGGAACTAACTAACTAAAAATTAAAATTTAGATAAATGTATATATGTGTAACCATAACCCAAGTTCTATCTACGAGTACCACGAATGCTGTTCAGCTGCCATGATAATGCAGTTATTAAACTGCTCGTCCAGCAGATCCAGGTCTTCCATGCTGATTATGGTCTAATCCAACAGATGTGATTGTCAGAGAAGGGGCCACTTCAGGTTCGGAGGGTGCATCATGAATCCTGGTGAAATTGTGTAAAATCACACAAGCCTGTATCACCAAGGTGGCATTTTGCGGACTCTATTTGCAAGGATGACATGAACAATCTCCATTTATTGGACAGTTTAGCATTACTGTAAAATCCTCACCTGTCTCGCACTGCGGTGTGACCAAAAATGGTCCTCGTGGAGCTGCGGGACAGGTTGCGCATGTCTCCATTGATACACCAGCTCCAATCCCTTTGCGGACTGAAGAGGGGAAGACTGCATGGCTTTCTGGGACAGCTTGACCGGGCTAGTGGTAGTACGCTGCAACTGAGCTTGTCTGCGGAGTCTATGTCGGATGCACGGTCGCACGTACGTGCTTCTTATGCGCTTCGTCGACCAGTGAAGGGAATAGCACCTGGACGCAAGTTCAAAGCAGATTAGGGGATCGGCATTGGTCTAATCGACTAATGACCAACCAAAGCCTTGTACACAGGTGTATGGCAGGATCATGACCTATGGGGAGTGGACACTTGGCGCCCTGGGATTTGTTAGCAGGTACATAAAAGGTGGCCTCCCAGGTCGGTCAGTGCCCACTGTTATCCTTCCTTA
Organism: Bufo gargarizans; assembly: GCF_014858855.1. Lineage (NCBI taxonomy): Eukaryota > Metazoa > Chordata > Amphibia > Anura > Bufonidae > Bufo > Bufo gargarizans. The sequence goes on along the minus strand of NC_058081.1, from coordinate 433,441,696 downwards.
CAGTGGGACCCAGGACTTTCCGTGACGCATCCGTTTACCTGGCAAGTTGCACAGAGGCTTATGCATGGATCGGGACTACTCCTGGCTTTCCTTTGTTTTTTGTTTGCCTGATATTTGCCCGGTGAAGTTTACCTGGACTTTGTTTATTTTGTTAATAAACCCCTTTGACTTCATCCTCACTGGTCTGTTTCGTTGGTGCCTTGCATTACAATTACATGTGGAGATAATGAAAACCCATCGTCTGCCACGATTACAAATGGAGCGGCTGAAGCAGGAGATCTGGGTAGTCATTTGGGCTCTGGCAAGGCAAGTTGGTTGGCATGAAGCCGTTCACCCATTCTAGAAGAACAGAAGATGCAGGCGTCTGCTGTGCTTCCATAGGCCCCAATATCAACAATAATAAATCTATAAATACTGTCAACTAAGGCCAACAGCACTATAGAAAAATATTGTTTGAAATTTAAATATTGGGACCCTGAGTGAAGCAGTTTCTTAACACGTATGTGTTTGCCATCCAATGCCCCTATGCAGTTTGGAAACTGCACAGATTGATGAAACCCATCAGCAATTCTAAGCCAATCTTTTGCCATGGGTTGGGGCATCACTGCATCTCGGAGTCGCTGCCAGATAAGTTGACATGTGTGACAGACGTTCCAAGATGTAGTTGAGATTCCCAGCAGATACTCATAATGCAAGGAGGCAAAAGAGTTCCCAGTTGCAAGGAACCTGTGAAGAGAAAAAAAATACATTTATAAGTTCCTATTTATTAAATCTAAATGTTTTACAGTTATAATTAACAATAGACTAATAAACTTGCCTCAACGTGACTGGAAGTCTTTCTTCAGGTGAAATGCTGCGTCTTGTGTTTGTGTCCAGGAAAGTAAGCCCAGAAGGGAAAGCAACATATCAAAAGCAACATATCAAAAGTAGCTACAGACATACGGCAATAACCCTGATATTTATCAGGGTGCTGCCACAAGTCGAAGTACAAGGTGCGAAAGTGACCCTTCTGTAGGCGCTGGGAGACAATGGGATTAACCCACCGCCTCCTCTTTCTCAGTTCTTCAGACAGCATAGCCGGCTGCCGTCCAAATCTCAGAGAAACTAGCCAGTACCGAAGAACCTCTCGTTTATTAGCCATGATACACAAGAAATATAGCTCAAAACAAATGCCGACCAAGCACAAGTTTCACACTAAGCTCTCTGTGCAATCAAAGCCAGACAAAATGGCGCTAAAGCAATCTGACAGGATTATTTTATACACATTTCCACCTTTATTTTTTATTCAACACTTAAATCTTTATGTAGAATGTAAAATACAACTTCCGTTTGTTTGCGGATCTGCAAAACATTGAACACTTTTCGTTCCGTTTTTTACGGAAGAACAGATACGCATTTTTGCAGATCCGCAAAGCCATATGGTCGTGTCAATGGGCCCTTATTCTGATTGTGTACTGTTTTTAGTTTAATTTTCTGAAGCCTGCAATATGTGAATTATGTCCTGATTGTTTGACCTGATGAAGGACTATTGACTCAGAAACACATTGTCTGTGATATCAATATTTTGCACTGTCTTGTCTGTTTTTTTTTTTCTTTCTGCTTGCTACTAATAGAGACACAACCTTTTAACTTATTTATCTTTCCTGACTCCATCTTGGTCTCCTTCCATTGGTAACATTCGGAGTTCCCCACTTCTGGATTTTTTTTATTGTTATCAATAACAGTGGTTATGCTTGCTAAAAACTTTATGGTGTGCCCAGCGGTTGCAGCACCCTCTAGTTCGGGCAGTATCGGCCTTACATGCAGTTTAGGTTTTTGTGTCTAACACAATGCTTCCAGGGGAGCACCTTGCATTTGGACTTAGGATAGAGTTGAGCGAACACCTGGATGTTCGGGTTCGAGAAGTTCGGCCGAACATCCCGGAAATGTTCGGGTTCGGGATCCGAACCCGATCCGAACTTCGTCCCGAACCCGAACCCCATTGAAGTCAATGGGGACCCGAACTTTTCGGCACTAAAAAGGCTGTAAAACAGCCCAGGAAAGAGCTAGAGGGCTGCAAAAGGCAGCAACATGTAGGTAAATCCCCTGCAAACAAATGTGGATAGGGAAATGAATTAAAATAAAAATTAAATAAATAAAAATTAACCAAAATCAATTGGAGAGAGGTTCCATAGCAGAGAATCTGGCTTCCCGTCACCCACCACTGGAACAGTCCATTCTCAGATATTTAGGCCCCGGCACCCAGGCAGAGGAGAGAGGTCCCGTAACAGAGAATCTGTCTTCATGTCAGCAGAGAATTAGTCTGCATGTCATAGCAGAGAATGAGGCTTCACGTCAGCCACCACTGCAACAGTCCATTGGCATATATTTAGGCCCAGCACCCAGGCAGAGGAGGGAGGTCCCGTAACAGAGAATCTGTCTTCATGTCAGCAGAGAATTAGTCTGCATGTCATAGCAGAGAATGAGGCTTCACGTCAGCCACCACTGCAACAGTCCATTGGCATATATTTAGGCCCAGCACACACACAGGCAGAGGAGAGAGGTCCCGTAACAGAGAATCTGGCTTCATGTCAGCAGAGAATCAGTCTGCATGTCATAGCAGAGAATGAGGCTTCACGTCAGCCACCACTGCAACAGTCCATTGGCATATATTTAGGCCCAGCACACACACAGGCAGAGGAGAGAGGTCCCGTAACAGAGAATCTGGCTTCATGTCAGCAGAGAATCAGTCTGCATGTCATAGCAGAGAATGAGGCTTCACGTCAGCCACCACTGCAACAGTCCATTGGCATATATTTAGGCCCAGCACCCAGGCAGAGGAGGGAGGTCCCGTAACAGAGAATCTGTCTTCATGTCAGCAGAGAATTAGTCTGCATGTCATAGCAGAGAATGAGGCTTCACGTCAGCCACCACTGCAACAGTCCATTGGCATATATTTAGGCCCAGCACACACACAGGCAGAGGAGAGAGGTCCCGTAACAGAGAATCTGGCTTCATGTCAGCAGAGAATCAGTCTGCATGTCATAGCAGAGAATGAGGCTTCACGTCACCCACCACTGCAACAGTCCATTGGCATATATTTAGGCCTAGCACACAGGCAGAGCAGAGAGGTCCCGTAACAGACAATCTGGCTTCATGTCAGCAGAGAATCAGTCTGCATGTCATAGCAGAGAATGAGGCTTCACGTCACCCACCACTGCAACAGTCCATTGGCATATATTTAGGCCTAGCACACAGGCAGAGCAGAGAGGTCCCGTAACAGACAATCTGGCTTCATGACAGCAGAGAATTAGTCTGCATGTCATAGCAGAGAATGAGGCTTCACGTCAGCCACCACTGCAACAGTCCATTGGCATATATTTAGGCCCAGCACCCAGGCAGAGGAGAGAGGTCCCGTAACAGACAATCTGGCTTCATGTCAGCAGAGAATTAGTCTGCATGTCATAGCAGAGAATCAGGCTTCACGTCAGCCACCACTGCAACAGTCCATTGTCATAAATTTAGGCCCAGCACCCAGGCAGAGGAGAGAGGTCCCGTAACAGACAATCTGGCTTCATGTCAGCAGAGAATTAGTCTGCATGTCATAGCAGAGAATGAGGCTTCACGTCAGCCACCACTGCAACAGTCCATTGGCATATATTTAGGCCTAGCACACAGGCAGAGCAGAGAGGTCCCGTAACAGACAATCTGGCTTCATGACAGCAGAGAATCAGTCTGCATGTCATAGCAGAGAATGAGGCTTCACGTCACCCACCACTGCAACAGTCCATTGGCATATATTTAGGCCTAGCACACAGGCAGAGCAGAGAGGTCCCGTAACAGACAATCTGGCTTCATGTCAGCAGAGAATCAGTCTGCATGTCATAGCAGAGAATGAGGCTTCACGTCACCCACCACTGCAACAGTCCATTGGCATATATTTAGGCCTAGCACACAGGCAGAGCAGAGAGGTCCCGTAACAGACGATCTGGCTTCATGTCAGCAGAGAATCAGTCTGCATGTCATAGCAGAGAATCAGGCTTCACGTCAGCCACCACTGCAACAGTCCATGGTCATAAATTTAGGCCCAGCACCCAGGCAGAGGAGAGAGGTCCCGTAACAGACAATCTGGCTTCATGTCAGCAGAGAATTAGTCTGCATGTCATAGCAGAGAATCAGGCTTCATGTCAGCCACCACTGCAACAGTCCATTGGCATATATTTAGGCCTAGCACACAGGCAGAGGAGAGGTTCATTCAACTTTGGGTAGCATCGCAATATAATGGTAAAATGAAAATAAAAATAGGATTGAATGAGGAAGTGCCCTGGAGTCCAATAATATATGGTTATGGGGAGGTAGTTAATGTCTAATCTGGACAAGGGACGGACAGGTCCTGTGGGATCCATGCCTGGTTCATTTTTATGAACGTCAGCTTGTCCACATTGGCTGTAGACAGGCGGCTGCGTTTGTCTGTAATGACGCCCCCTGCCGTGCTGAATACACGTTCAGACAAAACGCTGGCTGCCGGGCAGGCCAGCACCTCCAAGGCATAAAAGGCTAGCTCTGGCCACGTGGACAATTTAGAGACCCAGAAGTTGAATGGGGCCGAACCATCAGTCAGTACGTGGAGGGGTGTGCACACGTACTGTTCCACCATGTTAGTGAAATGTTGCCTCCTGCTAACACGTTGCGTATCAGGTGGTGGTGCAGTTAGCTGTGGCGTGTTGACAAAAGTTTTCCACATCTCTGCCATGCTAACCCTGCCCTCAGAGGAGCTGGCCGTGACACAGCTGCCTTGGCGACCTCTTGCTCCTCCTCTGCCTTGGCCTTGGGCTTCCACTTGTTCCCCTGTGACATTTGGGAATGCTCTCAGTAGCGCGTCTACCAACGTGCGCTTGTACTCGCGCATCTTCCTATCACGCTCCAGTGCAGGAAGTAAGGTGGGCACATTGTCTTTGTAGCGTGGATCCAGCAGGGTGGCAACCCAGTAGTCCGCACAGGTTAAAATGTGGGCAACTCTGCTGTCGTTGCGCAGGCACTGCAGCATGTAGTCGCTCATGTGTGCCAGGCTGCCCAGGGGTAAGGACAAGCTGTCCTCTGTGGGAGGCGTATCGTCATCGTCCTGCCTTTCCCCCCAGCCACGCACCAGTGATGGACCCGAGCTGCGTTGGGTGCCACCCCGCTGTGACCATGCTTCATCCTCATCCTCCTCCACCTCCTCCTCATCCTCGTCCTCCTCGTCCTCCAGTAGTGGGCCCTGGCTGGCCACATTTGTACCTGGCCTCTGCTGTTGCAAAAAACCTCCCTCTGAGTCACTTCGAAGAGACTGGCCTGAAAGTGCTAAAAATGACCCCTCTTCCTCATCCTCCTCCTCCTCCTCCTGGGCCACCTCCTGTTCCATCATCGCCCTAAGTGTTTTCTCAAGGAGACATAGAAGTGGTATTGTAACGCTGATAACGGTGTCATCGCCACTGGCCATGTTGGTGGAGTACTCGAAACAGCGCAACAGGGCACACAGGTCTCGCATGGAGGCCCAGTCATTGGTGGTGAAGTGGTGCTGTTCTGTAGTGCGACTGACCCGTGCGTGCTGCAGCTGAAACTCCACTATGGCCTGCTGCTGCTCGCACAGTCTGTCCAGCATGTGCAAGGTGGAGTTCCACCTGGTGGGCACGTCGCATATGAGGCGGTGAGCGGGAAGGCCGAAGTTACGCTGTAGCGCAGACAGGCGAGCAGCGGCAGGATGTGAACGCCGGAAGCGCGAACAGACGGCCCGCACTTTATGCAGCAGCTCTGACATGTCGGGGTAGTTGTGAATGAACTTCTGCACCACCAAATTCAGCACATGCGCCAAGCAAGGGATGTGCGTCAAATTGGCTAGTCCCAGAGCTGCAACGAGATTTCGCCCATTATCACACACCACCAGGCCGGGCTTGAGGCTCACCGGCAGCAACCACTCGTCGGTCTGTTGTTCAATACCCCGCCACAACTCCTGTGCGGTGTGGGGCCTGTCCCCCAAACATATGAGTTTCAGAATGGCCTGCTGACGTTTACCCCGGGCTGTGCTGAAGTTGGTGGTGAAGGTGTGTGGCTGACTGGATGAGCAGGTGGAAGAAGAGGAGGAGGAAGCCGAGAAGGAGGAGGTGGCAACAGGAGGCAAAGAATGTTGCCCTGCGATCCTTGGCGGCGGCAGGACGTGCGCCAAACAGCTCTCCGCCTGGGGCCCAGCTGCCACTACATTTACCCAGTGTGCAGTTAGGGAGATATAGCGTCCCTGGCCGTGCTTACTGGTCCACGTATCTGTGGTTAGGTGGACCTTGCTACAGATGGCGTTGCGCAGTGCACACTTGATTTTATCGGATACTTGGTTGTGCAGGGAAGGCACGGCTCTCTTGGAGAAGTAGTGCCGGCTGGGAACAACATACTGTGGGACAGCAAGCGACATGAGCTGTTTGAAGCTGTCTGTGTCCACCAGCCTAAATGACAGCATTTCATAGGCCAGTAGTTTAGAAATGCTGGCATTCAGGGCCAGGGATCGAGGGTGGCTAGGTGGGAATTTACGCTTTCTATCAAATGTTTGTGAGATGGAGAGCTGAACGCTGGCGTGTGACATGGTTGAGACGCTTGGTGACGGAGGTGGTGGTGGTGGTGTTGGTGGTACATCCCCTGTTTGCTGGGCGGCAGGTGCCAACGTTCCTCCAGAGGCGGAGGAAGAGGCCGAGGCGGCAGCAGCAGAATAGGCCGAGGCGGCAGCAGCAGAAGAGGTAGCAGGGGGAGCCTGAGTGACTTCCTTGGTTTTAAGGTGTTTACTCCACTGCAGTTCATGCTTTGCATGCAGGTGCCTGGTCATGCAGGTTGTGCTCAGGTTCAGAACGTTAATGCCTCGCTTCAGGCTCTGATGGCACAGCGTGCAAACCACTCGGGTCTTGTCGTCAGCACATTGTTTGAAGAAGTGCCATGCCAGGGAACTCCTTGAAGCTGCCTTTGGGGTGCTCGGTCCCAGATGGCGGCGGTCAGTAGCAGGCGGAGTCTCTTGGCGGCGGGTGTTCTGCTTTTGCCCACTGCTCCCTCTTTTGCTACGCTGTTGGCTCGGTCTCACCACTGCCTCTTCCTCTGAACTGTGAAAGTCAGTGGCACGACCTTCATTCCATGTGGGGTCTAGGACCTCATCGTCCCCTGCATCGTCTTCCACCCAGTCTTGATCCCTGACCTCCTGTTCAGTCTGCACACTGCAGAAAGACGCAGCAGTTGGCACCTGTGTTTCGTCATCATCAGAGACATGCTGAGGTGGTATTCCCATGTCCTCATCATCAGGAAACATAAGTGGTTGTGCGTCAGTGCATTCTATGTCTTTCACCGCTGGGGAAGGGCTAGGTGGATGCCCTTGGGAAACCCTGCCAGCGGAGTCTTCAAACAGCATAAGAGACTGCTGCATAACTTGAGGCTGAGACAGTTTCCCTGGTATGCATGGGGGTGATGTGACAGACTGATGGGGTTGGTTTTCAGGCGCCATCTGTGCGCTTTCTGCAGAAGACTGGGTGGGAGATAATGTGAACGTGCTGGATCCACTGTCGGCCACCCAATTGACTAATGCCTGTACCTGCTCAGGCCTTACCATCCTTAGAACGGCATTGGGCCCCACCATATATCGCTGTAAATTCTGGCGGCTACTGGGACCTGAGGTAGTTGGTACACTAGGACGTGTGGATGTGGCAGAACGGCCACGTCCTCTCCCAGCACCAGAGGGTCCACTAACACCACCACGACCATGTCCACGTCCGCGTCCCTTACTAGATGTTTTTCTCATTGTTATGGTTCACCACAACAACAAATATATTATTTGGCCCAATGTATTGTATTCAAATTCAGCGGGATATAAATTTGAGGCCTAGTATTTAGGCGCTGGGTGACCGGTATGGATTTAGTGACAGAATTAGACTTGGAAATGCACAGAAGCGTGTGTGTGAAGTTATTCTGAATGACCCTATGTGCACCTTCAATATTATATACCCTTTTAGGGATAGATTTCAAATAGCTCTGATATAGCAGAAACCACTAAATTATGAAATTGCTAAATTGGGAATTGTACTTCAACCCAGAACAAAAAATGTGCTTTGACGGACACTAAATATCTTGCCCAGCAACAACAGTACAGCGGTGGGTAACGAGAGATTTAGAGGGATTTAAATTTGAGGCCTAGTATTTAGGCGCTGGGTCACCGGTATGGATTTAGTGACAGAATTAGACTTGGAAATGCACAGAAGCGTGTGTGTGAAGTTATTCTGAATGACCCTATGTGCACCTTCAATATTATATACCCTTTTAGGGATAGATTTCAAATAGCTCTGATATAGCAGAAACCACTAAATTATGAAATTGCTAAATTGGGAATTGTACTTCAACCCAGAACAAAAAATGTGCTTTGACGGACACTAAATATCTTGCCCAGCAACAACAGTACAGCGGTGGGTAACGAGAGATTTAGAGGGATTTAAATTTGAGGCCTAGTATTTAGGCGCTGGGTGACAGGTATGGGTTTAGTGACAGAATTAGACTTGAAATACACAGTAGCGGGTGTGTGTGAAGTTATTCTGAATGACCCAATGTGCACCTTCAATATTATATACCCTTTTTGGGATAGATTTCAAATAGCTCTGATATAGCAGGAACCACTAAATTATGAAATTGCTAAATTGGGAATTGTACTTCAACCCAGAACAAAAAATGTGCTTTGACGGACACTAAATATCTTGCCCAGCAACAACAGTACAGCGGTGGGTAACGAGAGATTTAGAGGGATTTAAATTTGAGGCCTAGTATTTAGGCGCTGGGTCACCGGTATGGATTTAGTGACAGAATTAGACTTGGAAATGCACAGAAGCGTGTGTGTGAAGTTATTCTGAATGACCCTATGTGCACCTTCAATATTATATACCCTTTTAGGGATAGATTTCAAATAGCTCTGATATAGCAGAAACCACTAAATTATGAAATTGCTAAATTGGGAATTGTACTTCAACCCAGAACAAAAAATGTGCTTTGACGGACACTAAATATCTTGCCCAGCAACAACAGTACAGCGGTGGGTAACGAGAGATTTAGAGGGATTTAAATTTGAGGCCTAGTATTTAGGCGCTGGGTCACCGGTATGGATTTAGTGACAGAATTAGACTTGGAAATGCACAGAAGCGTGTGTGTGAAGTTATTCTGAATGACCCTATGTGCACCTTCAATATTATATACCCTTTTAGGGATAGATTTCAAATAGCTCTGATATAGCAGAAACCACTAAATTATGAAATTGCTAAATTGGGAATTGTACTTCAACCCAGAACAAAAAATGTGCTTTGACGGACACTAAATATCTTGCCCAGCAACAACAGTACACCGGTGGGTAACGAGAGATTTAGAGGGAATTAAATTTGAGGCCTAGTATTTAGGCGCTGGGTCACCGGTATGGATTTAGTGACAGAATTAGACTTGGAAATACACAGTAGCGGGTGTGTGTGAAGTTATTCTGAATGACCCTATGTGCACCTTCAATATTATATACCCTTTTAGGGATAGATTTCAAATAGCTCTGATATAGCAGAAACCACTAAATTATGAAATTGCTAAATTGGGAATTGTACTTCAACCCAGAACAAAAAATGTGCTTTGACGGACACTAAATATCTTGCCCAGCAACAACAGTACAGCGGTGGGTAACGAGAGATTTAGAGGGAATTAAATTTGAGGCCTAGTATTTAGGCGCTGGGTCACCGGTATGGATTTAGTGACAGAATTAGACTTGGAAATACACAGTAGCGGGTGTGTGTGAAGTTATTCTGAATGACCCTATGTGCACCTTCAATATTATATACCCTTTTTGGGATAGATTTCAAATAGCTCTGATATAGCAGGAACCACTAAATTATGAAATTGCTAAATTGGGAATTGTACTTCAACCCAGAACAAAAAATGTGCTTTGACGGGCACTAAATAACTTTCCCAGCTACAACAGGACAACGGTAACGAGAGATTTAGAGGGATTTAAATTTGAGGCCTAGTATTTAGGCGCTGGGTGACAGGTATGGGTTTAGTGACAGAATTAGACTTGGAAATACACAGTAGCGGGTGTGTGTGAAGTTATTCTGAATGACCCTATGTGCACCTTCAATATTATATACCCTTTTAGGGATAGATTTCAAATAGCTCTGATATAGCAGAAACCACTAAATTATGAAATTGCTAAATTGGGAATTGTACTTCAACCCAGAACAAAAAATGTGCTTTGACGGACACTAAATATCTTGCCCAGCAACAACAGTACAGCGGTGGGTAACGAGAGATTTAGAGGGAATTAAATTTGAGGCCTAGTATTTAGGCGCTGGGTCACCGGTATGGATTTAGTGACAGAATTAGACTTGGAAATACACAGTAGCGGGTGTGTGTGAAGTTATTCTGAATGACCCTATGTGCACCTTCAATATTATATACCCTTTTTGGGATAGATTTCAAATAGCTCTGATATAGCAGGAACCACTAAATTATGAAATTGCTAAATTGGGAATTGTACTTCAACCCAGAACAAAAAATGTGCTTTGACGGGCACTAAATAACTTTCCCAGCTACAACAGGACAACGGTAACGAGAGATTTAGAGGGATTTAAATTTGAGGCCTAGTATTTAGGCGCTGGGTGACAGGTATGGGTTTAGTGACAGAATTAGACTTGGAAATACACAGTAGCGGGTGTGTGTGAAGTTATTCTGAATGACCCTATGTGCACCTTCAATATTATATACCCTTTTTGGGATAGATTTCAAATAGCTCTGATATAGCAGAAACCACTAAATTATGAAATTGCTAAATTGGGAATTGTACTTCAACCCAGAACAAAAAATGTGCTTTGACGGACACTAAATATCTTGCCCAGCAACAACAGTACAGCGGTGGGTAACGAGAGATTTAGAGGGAATTAAATTTGAGGCCTAGTATTTAGGCGCTGGGTCACCGGTATGGATTTAGTGACAGAATTAGACTTGGAAATACACAGTAGCGGGTGTGTGTGAAGTTACTCTGAATGACCCTATGTGCACCTTCAATATTATATACCCTTTTTGGGATAGATTTCAAAGAGCTCTGATATAGCAGGAACCACTAAATTATGAAATTGCTAAATTGGGAATTGTATTTCAACCCAGAACAAGAAATGTGCTTGAACGGACACTAAATAACTCGCCCAGCTACAGCACTAGGGACAGATTTAGCTGGATATAAATTTGAGGCCTAGTATTTAGGCGCTGGGTGACCGGTATGGATTTAGTGACAGAATTAGACTGGGATATGGCCAAAAAATGAACAGACTATTGCTGGTTAAATGCACTTGGTGTGACAGCTTCACCCTGATGTAGGCTTTAGCCAAAAAACAACCACACCATTGAGGGTTAAATGCACTTGGTGACAGGCGCAGCTTGCCCCTGATTTTGTATATGGCCAAAAAATGAACAGACTATTGCTGGTTAAATGCACTTGGTGTGACAGCTTCACCCTGATGTAGGCTTTAGCCAAAAAACAACCACACCATTGAGGGTTAAATGCACTTGGTGACAGGCGCAGCTTGCCCCTGATTTTGTATATGGCCAAAAAATGAACAGACTATTGCTGGTTAAATGCACTTGGTGTGACAGCTTCACCCTGATGTAGGCTTTAGCCAAAAAACAACCACACCATTGAGGGTTAAATGCACTTGGTGACAGGCGCAGCTTGCCCCTGATTTTGTATATGGCCAAAAAATGAACAGACTATTGCTGGTTAAATGCACTTGGTGTGACAGCTTCACCCTGATGTAGGCTTTAGCCAAAAAACAACCACACCATTGAGGGTTAAATGCACTTGGTCGCAGCTTGTGCTGGCGCACCACAAGACACAAAATGGCCGCCGATCACCCCAGAAAAATGAGACTGACAAACGGTCTGTGCAGCCTAAAAACAGTGAGCAATTGAGGATCAGCAGCTCAATGATCCACAGCTGCAGATCGATCAGTTAATCAAGTCCTTTGGAGGAGTTAATCTGCCTAATCTCGCCCTACTGTCGCAGCCGCAACCTCTCCCTACGCTAATCAGAGCAGAGTGACGGGCGGCGCTATGTGACTCCAGCTTAAATAGAGGCTGGGTCACATGGTGCTCTGGCCAATCACAGCCATGCCAATAGTAGGCATGGCTGTGATGGCCTCTTGGGGCAAGTAGTATGACGCTTGTTGATTGGCTGCTTTGCAGCCTTTCAAAAAGCGCCAAGAAAGCGTCACAAAAGCGCGAAGAAAGCGACGAACACCGAACCCGAACCCGGACTTTTACGAAAATGTCCGGGTTCGGGTCCGTGTCACGGACACCCCAAAATTCGGTACGAACCCGAACTATACAGTTCGAGTTCGCTCATCCCTAACTTAGGATTATTACCCATTAGTTTGACGTTATTACCTTAGGGAGTGCTGTGTCTGTTCTTCCCACGTAGGATAACTAGAGATGAGTGAAGCTTTGAAAATTTGATTCGGCAACTTTGCTGAAGTTAGCCAAGAAATTTGATTTGTTATAAATTAATTGATCACAAATCGCTATAAATCATGTATACCCAGGCCACTCTGCCTTAAGGTACGACCACACGCAGCAGACATGCTGTGGGCAGGTCGTGGCCATGCTGCGGTGAAGTACCGTGTGGCGAATTAGCCCGCAGCTGCCTTTTGTTTAATCATTTATAGTCCTTCATGATTGCAATGGCCAAGCAACACCTTTAAACAGGGGCTGTCATTTTGTTATAGGCTGGGAAGAACCAACATGTCTCCTGACGTTTTCACTGGTGGGACTAGACTATGTGAGACCTCTGGGTTAGCGATGCATGGAGGAGGGCGGTATCAGGTATGACTGATCAGGGGTTATGATTGACTAAGGGGGTGGTGACGTTTCGGCTGTCCGTGAATGAGGGCTTAGCCCCTAAGGTTTATTGAATAAGGCAATATGCTTCTGTAATAGGTGGATAGTAGCGATTAGGAGAAGGCTATACAAATAGGATATATCTAATCCAGACATGGGTATATGGGATTCTGTCCATTAACCCTGGGAGTGCCGCATACACAGAGATGTGTATGTGGTTACTTTGTCCATCAACCCTGGGAGTGCCATGTCTATTAACCCTGGGAGTGCCACATGCACAGAGATGTGTATGTGGTTACTTTGTCCATTAACCCTGGGAGTGCCATGGCTGAGTTTGTTAACATCAAGTTACCCAGCTATTCTGTGTGAGTGTATGTATTTCTTTGCTATTCATAGGAATGTTGGTTTTAAACTGGTTTAGATTTATTTGTCTCTGTGTTAAACATGCGATCATGTATGGCGTTTTGATACTATTTTATATATATATATATATTTTTGTTTTGACTGGTATTATGTTTAATGTCATGTGATCAGTCTGAAGCAGTTCAGATATGTTGGTAATTTATAATTCACATTATAACCAATAATTTGGTGACCCAAAGGAGGTCTATATGTGATATTTGTATAATGAATGTATTTGATGTATTTTTTGGATGTTTTAATGTTTGTATTGAGCCCTTTGAGCTTTGATGATTTTAAAAAGGTGTAGCCTATCAGTGGCAGGTATATAAAGACCGCCTCTTGGTAGGCATAGTAGATACCCCTGACGAAGCTTCACAAAGCGAAACCCGGGTTGGGTGAATTGATTTGTATACACTGCATGTGATTTTATCCATCTTGTAAGTATAATAAAAACCTTGCAGTTGGAACCTCGTGTGAATGTACTTCACTATTGGTGGCACCTTGATTTCTCATAAGGTTACCTGGAGGAGAGGTGTACTTAAGTGAGCTGATCGCTTACCCATATTCAAGAAATTCCTGTGAGATCTGTAAAAGAGGATTTTTTATCTCTGTCCGGGTGCAGCGCGGTCCTTTAAAAGTAAACGTGTCTATAGATGTGAACATTGCCCACTTCACTACTGGAATTCGCGATGCACCGAATGAAAGGCAACATACCTAAGGCTATTTTATATATTTCATATATATTTTATTTACAATGCTGGTTCAAGCTGGAGTCTGTGTAAAAAGACTTCCAATAGACCCCAGATTCCTTCTTTATTAAGGCAATAGAACGACGCCCAGTGGGAGATGGCTTTACAACTTCAGCCAGTCAGCCCAGAAAGTACAGGTACATATCAAAAGGACAGGGGAGGGCACCAACATTGCTAAACAGTGCAATGCACACACCTCATCCCTGTATAAAGGAAGAGTCATGTCCATTGTCCGATCAGTCAGGTGGCCGCACATCCCCTATCACTGTCAGCATGGACCCCATTCAATACTGCTCAGAGTGACCAGTATTTAGTGAAGATCATTCTACTGGTACTTATAGATTTGAGACTATCTGCGGGACATTGCTACGGCTATTGTCAGTATACGGTACGAGTATACCGACAAGGCAGATATGCATGTCTTAAAAGCAGATATGTATCCAGAAAGGGATAGCGAAGCCGCAACAGAGGTATAATATGTATCTCTCGCTATGCAGACTTCACTTCTCTAATGTCTATAGACATTTGAGGGCAAGAAGCCCAGCTCATTGCACTTAGTGCTCACAAACCAGAAAACGCCCCCCTACACACTGAGAACACGTCTCCAAAACCATGAGAAGGTTTTCATACTGAAGGTTTTATCGCTGATCCCAATTCAACCCAAGTACCCTCTGCTAGAGCATTCCTTTGTTAAATCAGACACAGGGAGACAGATGACAATCTATAAAACACACACACATCCTAACATAAAATGTTCGCATAATTCCATATAATAAAATTTCCACAACAAGCAACACTGTCCTTAGCGTGTGAGCGCTTGCCATGACTCTCCCCAGCTCATAGGACAATGGCAGAGACCGCACGTGATGAAGCTTTTATAGGGCTGTTACATCAAAAGGAATGGCTATTTATGGATTGTCTGGCTGCACGGCCTTATGGGTGATGTCGCATTCCCAGGCTTCTTACTTACTCAAGCAAGTTTCATTTTGAATGTTTTGATTCCCTCAACACTAAAGAAACCATAACCTGTCTTTATGTTGTAGAACTAGAAACGTGTACAGATCGGTGCAATATATTTTCACTATTTTATTCCTTATTCAAATGATTACCAGAAACCGAATTATCAGTTTTGTGCATGAAGAAATGGGAAGAAATAAATGCAATCTGCTGAATGTTTCATTCATCAATATATAATAGACTTAAATAATACATATCAGTTTCTTTGGTTGGAATACCCACTGAAAGACAGAAGCACAAGGACTGATTTTTTTTTAAGTACAGTAAATTCTATAGAAGTCATAAAATGCCAGTGTTGCCTATTTGGTTTATTTAGATTGATTCTTAGAATTTAAACTATGATAGATATTATTATCGTACCCTATAAGTTCATAAACATAACAATGTAATGCCCACAGATCTGTACAGTGGTATAAAAAACTGTATATTGGGTCTGCCTGACATATTTTTTTCTTATGGAATATATGTGACAAAAGACTGGTTGCCTCTGTGTAGGATATGAGGCAGATGCAAAGTAGGGCATGGATGTAACACACAAACTCAATTGCAGCCAAAATGCACATGGCCAGCATTATTATTTTTGGAGAGCAGCAGCTTTCTCCTTGCAATCCTGTCTTGCCCACAATTGTTGTACAGTTCCTGTAATCCTGCCTTGCCCATGATGGGGGACTCATAGCTAATGTGAGAAAGTCCTTTAGTTGCTTATAGTAGTGTTTTCCAACCAGTGTGCCTCCAGCTGTTGCAAAACTACAACTCCCAGCATGCCCAGACAGCTTTTGGCTACGGGGAAGCTACGGCGAAAAGAAACATATTATTTAATAAAATTGTTTATTTGGTTCAATTTTTTAATTGCCTATCCCCAGGATAGGCAATCAATATCTGATCGGAGAGGGTCTACACTCCACTCCACCTCCAATCAACTGTTCTCCAAACAACACTCTGTGTTACCGGTTACTGCAGTGCTGTTTCCATTCACTTCAGACCCCCACTGATCAGATATTGACGACCTATCCTGTGTATGAGCTATCAATATAAAAGGACCGGAAAACCCCTCTGGTTTTTAAGTGGATAAGCATATGAGGTGCACAGGTTCCAGCTTCCTATTAGAAAACTAGTGTCTGAAATAGACAGTTTATCTGCCTTGTAAGAAAATACCAATGCTAAAAACTTCATGTAAAATTGTATCTCTAGAGTAAAAGTATCTCTAACATGTTGAGGAAAATGTGCCTGTCCTATAAAGTATATCAGCATGATAAAGCCAAATATTCCTTGTTTTCTTATTACTTATAATTCATCTGTAACTGTTATCATGCTTATCTCTGTAACAATTGCATTTAATTCTATATAGATGCATGTACCTATTTTTGCTTATATTCCTATTTTATTCACAGTGCATTTTGCATGACTCATTTTATAAAGCTTTAGTAATAAATCCTCCTTGAACATTGTTGGTCACCAGGGAGGTATCTTGTGGATCTCTGCACTGTATTCTACTTGAGATCTATGTCTAACAAAGTGAGAAACCGTAGGAATAAACACATTGAACTGTTCACCAGGGAATGAAGTGGCAGAGCCTTATTTTTTATAGTGCTACAGGCTACATAAGGCTTTGGCATTTTTACAATCATTAGATTACAGTCCAATACAGGAAATGTATAATATTAGGACAAAAGCGTTTTTATGAATAAGAGTACATCTTTTGCAAAGCACATAATTGCAAGATAAAAACTTAAAGTGTAATTGGTGTTTTAGGCAATTTTTCAGAATAAGTTGCCATGAGGAATAACACTATTTCTAGCCATTATTTGACTTGTATCTGGAATTTTTTAGCAGTTTTTCCCTGAGCAAACTGCCTGTAATTCTACAGTTTTTTCTGATCTAAAGGGTGGAGACTAGCTGGAATCATGTCTGCCCAGGCACAGGACATAAAAAACAGGGGATCCAGATGTGAGACCACCAGTGATGTTAGACAGTAAATCTATTAGAAACCAGCAGCAGTCTCTGTGTCAGTCTCTTCCTCTACTTGTCTCCAGCACCCCCTCCTTTTTCCTCCCATCCAAACTTCTTGTCACAGTGCGGTTTATTGTGACAATTGTGTCTGTGTAGGTTGGCTGCATGCCCTCTCATGTACTGGCTGCAGGCTGCCTCCTGTGCAGGCTGGTTGCTTGGTGCTGCTTGCTGGCTGCAGTGTCTTCTGTGAACTGCTGCCTATAAATGTTGCTCTCCCCTTGTCTGCATCTCTGTGAAGTTCTTATCACTGTTGCTTTGCAGGCTGGCTGCAGGTTCCCTCATGTACTAGCTGCAGGCTGACACCTGTGTATGCTGGTTGCGTGGGACTGCATGCTGGCTGCAGGGTATTGTGTGAACTGTGTCCTGTGTTTGTCTCTGTGACACGGGTTGTTTGTGCTCTGGCATACTTGCTGCAGTGGACTCTGTGTATGCTGGTTGCCGGGGGAAACTTCCTGTACTGCAGCCTGTGTGTTTTGTGGTTCTGTACCCCTGTTCTGATGGGGTTAACTTACCCTGGTCTGTGCCTGGGTGTGGATTTCAGGTTTCCTCATTATCCAGCTATATCCATCTCTGAGCTGTGGGGCTGGTGGCCAGTCTTTCCTGTGTCTTTCTGGATGTAGCACCTTGCTGCTCACCCAGAAGGTCAGTCTCTTGTGTATTGCTAGGTGTAGCACCTCGCTGCTCACCCAGGAGGTCAGTCTGTCTTGTGTCTTTCTGGGTGTAGCCCCTTGCTGCTGACCCAGGGGATTTTACCATCTACCCTTCAGTGTGGTGTCACCTGGTATTGCATTGGTGTTTGTTGTTGTTACTTGTTCTATGATGTTGTTATTGCCTTGTCTGTTCTCCTGCACCTGATCTGTGATGTTGATGTTATTTGCCATATCTGTTCTTCTGTACCTGTCCTGTATGATGTTTATGTTATACTTGTCAGTTCCTTGTTTCACCTAGCAGTCCACAAAAGCAGCTGATAGCCTGGCAGTGCTAAACTGTTTCTGATGTTGTCTGTTCCATGTCCAGTGTGTGTATGGGTTCCAGTTCAGTTGCTGTCTTTTCTGCTGGTCCTTGCACCTGTGTGGTTCTCTGCAGGTAGGGTTCAAGTGTACCAGAACCTTCCTAGAGGTGCGACCGGTGAGCCCTCGGTCCAGTTCATCCCCACCACCAGGGGCTCTGTGAAGAACAGGGCTCACTGGCCCTCCGCTCTCTGGGTTATGCCTCTGGTCTGCCGGTGCACTTGGTTCTGTGGTAGTGCTACCACTATTGCCTAACCTGCTTACTGTCATGTCCTTTTATTACACTTGTAATAAAGTTCTCTGTGGGTCCTTGGTCTGTATTGCCTGTGTCCTGTTTGCTTGACATCCCGGAGGTCTACCTTGGGCCTCTGGCACGTGACACTTATGTGTAATCTGATCTTTCAGTAAGCAGGCAGCCTTCACTGAAGATGGATCTGAGCAGTAATTTGAGAACTAGTGAAGGGGGGCAGAAAAGAAGCATTTTCTCTGATGAGATATATTACAAAGTTTCTTATATCCAATGGTACCATTCATCTATTTAAAAAAAAAAATTAACCAATGAAACAAGTTACTTTTTAAGTTACACCAGCCTTTTAATTCCTTTCTGCTGAAGTCAGATGTAGGAGTAGCTATAAAGATATTAGGATCCACATAGATAGATATAAGTTTAGCCTAAGATAGCTAAAATAAGTTGACTATCTTAGGCTAGGTTCAACCTGTGTCGCAAGCTGTATTAGGAGCCTCATTTACAGATTCTGGTATAAATGTTGAAATGGAAAAAAAAGAGCACAGCATGCAGTGCTATTGCTTCTGGTAAAGTGATGGACACCATGACAGAAATCAAACAGATCCCATTATAAGACAAAGAGGTCATCAATCACAGTTGGTGGTTGTCACTTGATGGAGCAGAAATGGGGATAAGGGGTATTCTGGCTGTTAAAAGTTATCCCCTATCCATAGGATGGCGGAAAACTATGAGATTGTAGGGGTTCTACTGCTCTGAGAGTAATTACAACTTTGTAAAAGAGTTAAATTCCTATGCCCTATCACTGTTATGGCTTTACTCTCTGTGACTTCCAGTGATATCTGTGATTTTCTAGTCCGTGTATTTCTTGAAAATATAATGAAAACATTTATTCCATACATCTAAATGTGGTTACTTTGGTGGCAATCACATGGATTTTTACCAGCCCTTTTCAGATGGGACCGTTGCATACATTTCTACAACAATGCTGTGTGCAGTCCATGAAATATTCTCTGTGTGGGAGCAGTAATTTCCAGACTGAACACTGCTCCTCTGAAGAGAACTTGCAGCATCATAATGACTTATGAAGCTGTGAAATCCCATCTCACCATGAGTCTATTGAACTGTAGTCATGGCATCACGTGACTACAGTTCAGGAGACTCACAGTCAGGAAATAATTCACAACATTATAAATCATTAAGGTGCTGCATGTTCACTTCAGAGGAAGCAGCGTTCTATCTGGAAAATACTGCTCCCACATGGAGCTTGTTAACCAGGCTGAATACACTCATCTGAAACTGGCCTAACATATATTAAAAGTGGCCTAAAACCCATTAGCAACAAACCATGAGTCCAGACCCAGTCATGTTAGTTCTCTAATTCAATAGCGGTCATAGGTCATGGTAGGTAATAGTCTGGCCTGGTTGCATTGTATAAATCCAACTTGTTCTAATGATTGTGTAGATGCTTAACCAGTAAAACATTAAGATTTATGCTCTGATCACTTAGCAACATGTTCCTCCACTATGTAGAGTAATAACATCGCCAAAAACACCTTGTCTATGCTAGATTATCTAAAAATCAAAGCATTTCACTTAATACCTAGCTACAGAGATACGTTCCTGGATTTATCACTTACATTTTCAACAATAAATAGTCTTAATAAACTTAGTGTTTTCATTCAAAAATATATATCTTTTTACTTATTCTACCCCGCAGTTTTCTTTGTTTGCAGAAGAAAAAAAAAATATTTCCTCTGCGAGCAGAAGTGTTTAGCTGTTCTTGCAGCCCGAGGGTTAGATATGATTCTATCTTGTAGCTAGCACATAGCAATAAGGTTATCCCAATATATGCTAGAACATGATAGCAATTTCAATGCACCTAGCAAGTTTCAATAGCCATTTCCCTTTGGCAGAACAATTTAGGTTGAGACAAGCAGCTGAGCCCCCAAACCAGATTATTTGAATTGTCCTTCTCTAGGGAATGTCATGTGTGAACAAGAATGACTTGAGTATTTCAAATAGAGGGCTTTTTCTTCCATGGACCTTCCCCAATTGTTTTGTGTATGTAGATCCCTAGTAGATAGGTAACAATATTATCATGCAGGATTTTATAGGAAAAAAACTAAAACTTTGTATGCCTCTGCATGAAACCAGCAGCATACAGAGTTACAGTAAGGGTCATATGTATCTCTATTGCAGCTGTTATGGCTTCATACAAAATGGAACTGTAGTAATGCATGAAGTCTTAGGTCTGCAATGGCTAACCTCCAGCACGCAAGCTGTGGTAAAACTACAACTCCCAAGATGCACACTTGCTTGGCTGTTCTCAGAACTCCATAGAAATTAATGGGAGTCATAGTTTCACCACAGCTGGAGTGCCAGAGGTTAGCCATCACTGTCTTAGACCATGTTC
The DNA here is from genome assembly GCF_014858855.1 of Bufo gargarizans. Lineage (NCBI taxonomy): Eukaryota > Metazoa > Chordata > Amphibia > Anura > Bufonidae > Bufo > Bufo gargarizans. Next base: position 433,420,963 of record NC_058081.1, on the reverse strand, counting down.
TCACAGCAGTATTCACATCTGTATTTCATATCTATAAAACCAGAAAGGGAACCTACAGAAAAAAACATAATGGAAAGATTTTCAACTCTTCTGATTCTGTGGCCCACTTCCACTTTTGACTTACAAATACTGATGTAAAATTCTGCCATATGAATGATGCCTCAAGCTTTGTCGACATCATCTTCAGAGCCATAGAGAGAACGGTTTCAGTCACATATAATGAACCTGCTGAACAGTATTTCAACTGCTGTTTGGCACTTGAGATTGTGCTCAGACATCCTGCTGTAAAAGAAAGAGCAGGAATTGTCCTATTGTTATTACAGACACCCATGCCTGTTGCCCCTCCACTCTACTTGGCAGGCATGGGCACAGCTCTGCTCCCCTGCTCTCAAGCTCTAACAGCTCTGACTTACTGTCCTTCTACTCCTCTTTCCTGATGAGCTTGACTACAGCCAGGTTGTTCCTTCTTGCAGGCTGTGTCCTGCTTCTTGATGGTAGTGCCTCTCACTGCCCAAAGGTGTGTGTGCTCCCTCAGGCTCTTAGGGCTAGTGCACTCACACCCTAATCTTTCTCAACCTAGGTTGGGCCACCCAGGGGTATTTAAGGCACCTTCCCTGTCAGAGGGCACCCGAGCAATCGCTTCTAATCCGCTAGTGTCCTACAAAGATGTTCTGTTGTATGTTTGCTAGCCCATGTACCAACTAATTTCCAGATTTGACCCTTTGCTGTCTGACCTGACTTCTAGTCTTTAAGAGTCTGCCATGACCTTAGAATTTTTATTCGATTGCACAAGTTTTGCTTGCTCTGACCTTGGCCTGTCCCTGGCCACTCTCTACGATGATGTCTCTTGACCCTCATGGATCAGTAGTCACTTGATTGGAGATTTTGCCAAGAGGTAGTGGCCTGGTGCAACACCCTGCAGCAACATCCAGATCCCTGTATTGTGGTTAATGGATGAATACTAGAGGGACAACGTAGAACCTTAGGTGTAGAACCAAACCAAATTTGTTCAAGTAGCACAGTGGATTCACATCCAATTTGTAACATTCATCTAATGTCTGTACTGATCAAAAGAGAAAATCATAATGGGTGATACGTACCTTTGTTCACCTATTTCTTATCTAATCTTGTGGGTTAGATAAGAAATAGTTAGCAGTCATGGTTAGCAGTCAGCCCAGGCACGAGGACAGGGAGTCTCCACCATTAGGGGACGTCCCTGGGCTGAGGGACTAGTTAGGGTGAGCATAGGGTTAAGTCAGAGATACCTCACTGCTCCCCATAGCTGCCCTGTGTTTACTCGCCACCTAAATACTGTATCAACGGTTGGCTTCCATGCAGGAGCATAGTTTATCTTTTTTTCATTTTTTGTCTGTTTCACAATTTTTCACTGGTGAACTACCACAGTGGTATTATTTAAGTAAAAGTTATGTTTTAAAGGGGTCAATACTGCTGGACACTTTTCGATTCTATGATCCTTTCTCATAAAAATTGATATTGATTTAGCTGGACATTTAAAGTCAGGAGTCCCTATTATACCATCGGATCGGAGTTTTCTCCAATTTTAATTTTAACTTGAAGCGTCCCCATCACCAAGGGAACGCCTCTATGTTAGAATATACCATCGGATTTGAGTTACATCGTGAAAACTCATATCCGACAGTATATTCTAACACAGAGGCATTCCCATGGTGATGGGGACTCTTCAAGTTAGAATATACTACTAAATGTGTACATGACTGCCCCCTGCTGCCTGGCAGCACCCGATCTCTTACAGGGGGCTGTGATCCGCACAATTAACCCCTCAGGTGCCGCACCTGAAGGGGTTAATTGTGCGTATCATAGCCCCCGTAAGAGATCAGGGGCTGCCAGGCAGCAGGGGGCAGACCCCCTCCCTCCCCAGTTTGAATATCATTGGTGACCAGTGCGGTAGCGTCCTGGTTGCCATGGTTACCGATCGGAGCCCCAGCGATTAAACTAGGACTCCGATCGGAGCTCTCCGCTGCCACCAATGATCGGGGAGGGGGGAGAGAGGGGAAGTCGCACACTGTGCGACCAATGATAATACAATAGAGGGAGGGAGGGGGGGCCGGGGGGCCGCACACTGCCACCAATGATAATACAATAGAGGGAGGGAGGGGGGGCCGGGGGGGCGCACACTGTGCGACCAATGATAATACAATAGAGGGAGGGGGGGCCGGGGGGCCGCACACTGCCACCAATGATAATACAATAGAGGGAGGGAGGGAGGGGGGGCCGGGGGAGGGGCACACTGTGCCACCAATGATAATACAATAGAGGGAGGGGGGCTGGGGGGCGCACACTGCCACCAATGATATTAAAACAATAGAGGGGGGGCCGCACTGGCCACCAATGAAATTAAAACTGGGGAGGGAGGAGGGTCTGCCCCCTGCTGCCTGGCAGCCCCTGATCTCTTACAGGGGGCTATGATACGCACAATTAACCCCTTCAGGTGCGGCACCTGAGGGGTTAATTGTGCGGATCACAGCCCCCTGTAAGAGATCGGGTGCTGTCAGGCAGCAGGGGGCAGTCATGTACACAGTTCGTAGTATATTCTAACTTGAAGCGTCCCCCTTACTATGGGAACGCCTCTGTGTTAGAAAATACTGTCGGATCTGAGTTTTCACTAAGTGAAAACTCAGCTCTGAAAAAGCTTTTATGCAGACGGATCTTCGGATCCGTCTGTATGAAAGTAACCTATGGCCACGGATCACGGACACGGATGCAAATCTTGTGTGCATCCGTATTTTTTCACAGACCCATTGACTTGAATGGGTCCGTGAACCATTGTCCGTCCAAAAAATAGGACAGGTCGTATTTTCTTGGTCCGCAGAAAATCACGGAAAATGGAACAACGGCCACGGGTGCACACAACGGTCGTGTGCATGAGGCCTTAAGAATATTAGATGTGTTTTTAAAATTCATAAAAGGAAACACATTTGTTCAAATAAATAATTATTTTAGTTATTCAATGTTTGCACTTAATTTAGTAGAAAATGATATTAAGCAAAGTACCTCTATAGATAGAAATATGCTATTTATTTATGATTAGTTACCTTTTATATATGTATTATATATATATTTTTGTCATAAAATGACCAGTTTGTGTCATACGACCAAGCACTAGTAAATCACTTTCAGTTCTTGTACATAGCATAGGATCAGGTCAGTTTTGTAATGAGGTCCTCTGAGGTTTCTACTTTTACACTCGGGTATTTGCTAGGATTTAGAGTCTGCAAATTTTGATTAGATTTCTGCTGACGACTTGAGTTTGATCTAAAATCTAGATCACTAATGTTCTGGAGGCCTAGAGAACTTTTTCCTATAGAAAAACTCATGTTATGGAATAAATTTGGCAGTTGGCACATATGGCTCACTAAATATATCTTTATTCACTAAAGAAATCACTGATATAAGATCCCAAAAGGAAAAAAAGGAACCCTATTTAGAGTTAAAAGGCTATCTTTCATCTGCAATAAAAAATGTACTGTATATAGTCAGCACCTCTGCACCAGTTAAATAGGATAATATAAAATAAAATAAAATATGATTTTGTACTGATCTCAAGGTATATAACCATTGTTTTCTCACTGTGGCCCTTTTTTAGTATGTGAAATATAATTTTTCTGTAGTAGATTGCCGAAATTAAAACTGACATCAGTTGCTCGTGACTGAGGTTTACATAAAATAAAAAATTATGGTGCGCTGAGCCATATACCAAGTTATAGAAGTATTCTTCCCTATAAGCCTTCCTTGTGGAACAGAGTGCTATATAGAATGCCTCTGGTTCTGTAATATAGCGCTACAGGGACTCCATGGTCCTCTGTACAGGCTTCTATTGGTGCATGCTACAAATATCTACACTGAAAATACTTTGTTTCCTTTGTAATTCATTCAAATAAAGACATAAAATCATTATTATGTTGGAGAATTCTGAAATGTACTAAATTTAAATGTAAACAGTCATTAATGATATATTCAGCATAAACACAACATGGTTCTGGAATTAACATGAAATGATAAAACCTGCTAGGGGAGAGCTCACTTGGCTTTAAATTGTACTGAAAAATGAAAAAAGAACAACTGGAAAACATTGTGGTGCTTGGTCAATGATCACACAACTAAAGTGGTTCAACCCATATTGTGGGTTTTGCAGCAGGGTATATTTTGAGGCAAGGGCACATTAAGACTAGAGGGCATCTCCCCTTGTGATATATGTTGCCACTTTGGCATGGTAACGGTCATACAGATGCTGGATATCCTCCTGTTCTGCCAAGGTGGTTTCTGGCTGCTGTGCATGGGAGATCAATCGCCATATCCAGTCCCAGACATTCTCAATAGGAGAGATATCTGGGAAACTGCTGGATACTGTGAAGAGCAGGTTGTCCAGTGCAAGCAGTGTGTCGGCGGATATTATCTTGTTGAAACACATGGTCTTGGAACCAGTTGTGCTACTTTTTTTTGACTAAGGAAATGTAGAGTTCCAAAAAGATAATGCGTACCCACACACTGAAAAAATAATATAACAATAACAAAGACAGGTGCACTCTGCGGTCTTACTAACCCTCAAACTGTTGTAAAATTGAGAGATTAGCCAACATATGCTACTTGGAGGACATGTCTGAGCCCGAGCACCATGCCATGGTTACTCAAGTAGCTCGGGACCTAACGCTAAACCTACCTGAGCCGTATGGGCAATACCAGGAGCCAGTGGGCGGATTACAGGAGCGCAAGGTCTGATATAGCCCAGGCCTCACATGTGCACCTGAATGCTGCCTGTGGATGGAAATAAAGGCACATTCAGACTAGGAGTTTTTACACCTCCAAAAAATTCAATATACAAACTACAGATTGGCGTGGTATAAAAAAGCAGGAAGTGCTCAACCCCATATGCAATGGTGCATCTATACAGGGGGGCAGATCCTGCACTTGCTGTCCGCTGCTAATGGCAAACCCCAGCAAAAATATATACAATAATTCCTTTTTTCTAAAATTGTACTTTAGTATATTGTTTCAATAAAGGCCTGTATTACTTATATTCAATTTTGGGGTTGGCTAGGCTTTTATAGCTTTTGTGCTTCTTTCGTCAAGACCCACTAGATTTGATCACGGGGTTATAAAGGATGTATAATGCTGAGAACAGCCCAAACGGTTCAGTATACGAAACACACCAAAAAATAGCACCAAACATATGCATGTATAAACATGAAAGAGTCTTTATTTAGATATACATTACTTATAACATGTATAAAAAAATTATAAAAACAGCAGCAAGGAAGGGGGAAACCTTCAATGAGGAACAAAAACAACCCTAGAGAAGGCTAAGGGGTCAACACACAAGGGTATATAGATTGCAGAAAAAGCCACACATAGGAAAGCCGATAGGGTAATAGAAGCCACCAAAAAACTCAATGAAAAAAGTGGCCTAAAGGGGTGAAAATGCTCCAAACCCAGACACTGTTATGTGTCTATAACCGGGGGAGCAATTCCTCTGCATGCGGTCTGCAGACAACGGCAATCCCCAGGAAAAAATGCATACAATGGAGGATGCCGGGGCGGACCGCATGCACCACAAGAACATCTTACACAAAATGATACATTGTGCAGATGAAAAAATATACATACAAAAATCACTGCAGAAAAGGCACCAAAATGATACCCAACTGACAATACTAGCTAATTCCTCAGGCCGATGTTGGAAGCTGAGAACTTTGCCAATTTCTTCCAGTCAGGAACATATCGGAGCCCCTCTTGCACCACGTCACGGTGTCTCAGCACGCAAGGGGTCCTACCACTCAACTGCCCGTGGTATGTCAACAGGGTCTGAATCATTGCTAGAATCAACTCACAGCCAGACTCTCACATGCCTCCATAGTGGTATCACCTATGCACTGTGAGGTAGAATAAAGCTGTGAGCCGCACCCACAACAGACCATGTGCCACAGAAGCTGCCAGGTGCGAAAGAATGTTACCAACAAAATAAAGGGCACATTCCATACACATTTTATTATTATTTTTTTATAGAAGCCACCAGACATAAGAATAAAAAAATGAAATGGAAATGAAAAAGCAATAACTACCCAAGAGCGCGTGTGGAACCCTTAGCCGCCTCCTCCCGACGTCGTTTTGCCAGTGACACCTGGCTTCTTCCGGGGATAAGAAACAATTGCAGAAACTCCTCTTTTTATAACGTCTCCCCAAATGAAAATAAAAAAAAATTGATACCAGATGTGTCCTACACGATCCCTTCCAATCAGGCATCGTATATCAGATCACATGGTTACGAGGAGGGCTGAGAAGATAAGGTAGTGTAGGACCTGACGTTAAACAGAGATGACGCAATGATCACGAGGAGTACACGTGACCAATATGTCAGTCCGATATCACCCAGGTCCTTAAACCATTGTAAGCACCAGAGCATCATAGCTATAGGGATTTGTTATGAAGGAAGAAACGCCACATTACCTGATCCTAAATAGAAAGGCCAAGAGGCCACTGATAAATAAATAATAATTATTATAGTGAAAAGGCAGTGAAAGATGTGACAATGGTGAACAGTGAAGAAGAAGAAGAAGAAGAAGAAGAAGGGAAAATGAAGAAGAGGTGGACTTATACCTTGTGCAAAAGAAGAAAATACATATATTGCATACCAGTATAATACTGTTTATAGCACACATATAGAGCATATGTAAATTACAATGTATAATATAACATATTTAAAGACGTCACCAATACAAAAATAGATAATCCTGTATACACACACTTTGCTAACAATACAAAAAAAAGTAAAAAAAAAGTCATATATTGTAAGTGTGCGATATGATAATAACATTTATGAATAAAGACTCTTTCATGTTTATACATGCATATGTTTGGTGCTATTTTTTGATGTGTTTCGTATACTGAACTGTTTGGGCTGTTCTCAGCATTATACTTCCTTTATAACCCGGTCATCAAATCTAGTGGGTATTGTATGTTCTTTGTTTTTACAGAGATCGATTTTTTCCTCAAATATTTTTTGAGATGGAATTCCGGGCTCTGACTGCTTTGTGGCAATCACAGGCAGATGATATATTCAGCGGCAATGGCAATGGGAGTGAGGATACGGATGGTCGGCAGATTAGGGACCTTAAGAATGACCTTAAAGGGATTCTGTCACCAGGTTTCACCCCTGTCAGCTAAACATATGCTGATGTTCAGGGCCTCATCAGGATTCCTAATGTGGGCTTCTAAATGTGATCCGTAGCCTTATTTTGCTAAAAAAAAAAAAACTGGTTTTACCAGCCTGTCACTCAAATAAATAAGGTGCCCAAGGGGATGTCAAGGGATGCAAGGTGCCGGCCGCACCCACCTCCGTTCGTGCCCAGCGCCGCCTTTCCAGACTTCTGCACCAGCTCCTAATCCTCTGTGCCTCCTCTCGCTCTCCCTCCCTCCCCCCTCCTCCTGCTGTAAGATCTCGTGCGTGCGCACAGCGGTGGGTGCGGCCGGTGGGTGCGGTCGGCACCTTGCATCCCTTGACATCCCCATTTCTTTGAGTGACAGGTTAGTAAAACCTGTTTTTTAGCTAAATAAGGCTACGGATCACATTTAGAAGCCCACATTAGGAATCCTGATGAGGCCCTGAACATCAGAATATGTTTAGCTGACAGGTGAAACCTGGTGACAGAATCCCTTTAAAGGGCTTCTGTCACCCCACAACAGTCTTTTTTTTTTTTTGGGCTAGTTACATTCATTATAGCGCGATATATGAGAATATAATGTTGTCACTTACTTTCATGCGGCCGTTTCTTGAGAAAACGAAGTTTTATAATATGCAAATCTGGTCTCTACAAGCAAGTAGGGCGTCTACTTGTTGGTAGCCACCGCAGAAAACCGATCCCTCGTCGTGTTGATTGACAGGGCCAGCCGTGATCTCCTCCTCCGGACAGCCCTGTCAGTATTTCAAAAATCGCGCGCCTCTGTTCATTCGGCGCAGGCGCTCTGAGATGAGGAGGCTCGTCTCCTCAGAACTCCCTCAGTGCGCCTGCGCCGATGACATCACCGAAAGAGAAGACGTCATCGGCGCAGGCGCACTGAGGGAGTTCTGAGGAGACGAGCCTCCTCATCTCAGAGCGCCTGCGCCGAATGAACAGAGGCATCCTCTTGGGCCTCCAACACCTTAGCCTTAACGTCAGGATATAGGGCATATATGACTACCCCTTCAGAAAATAGGACTAGGATCTTTTGAATCATCCCCCTCCCAGGAAATCTGCGTGACAAAGCATCCGCCTTGACGTTTTTAACCCCAGGGCGGTAGGTCACAATGAAGTTAAATCTGGTGAAAAACAGTGACCATCTGGGCTGCCTTGGATTCAGTTTTTTAGCCGATTCAAGGTAAACCAGATTTTTGTGATCGGTAATTACCGTAATAGGATGAATTTCTCCTTCAAGCCAATGGCTTCCAACTTAATGGCCAGCAATTCCCTATTACCCACGTCATAATTTCTTTCTGCAGTCAAGAGTTTTTTTTAGAAAAAGCACATGGGCGCCATTTACTAGGTGAAGGACCTTGCGACAAAACTGCTCCCACCCCTACCTCGGATGCGTCAACCTTTACAATAAATGGCTGAGACACGTCCGGTTGCACCAGAATAGGAGCAGAAGCAAAACATACCTTCACAGCAGAAAAGGCTTTTAATGCCGCCTCAGACCAAAGAGAGAAATCGATCCCCTTCCTAGTCATGTCGGTTAAAGGTTTAACCACAGTTAAATAGTTCAAGATACATTTACGGTAGTAGTTGGTGAACCCCAAAAAACGCGTAAGTGCTTTCAGATTTCAGATAGACTCTGACAGAACTGGCTACGGAGAGCAGGATCATTCCACTCCGTATCCGCAGCCCATCTTCTAAATTCAGAGCAATAGATTTCTGCGGAGAGCTCTCCCTGCCGTAAACCACGTAACTTGGCCTCAGCCTGAGAGATCCGATCGGGGTCAACATATTAAAAAATTAATCTACCGACTGAAGGGATGGTGTGCATCATCCTTAAGCAAAGAAATGATCATACCCACACATTTACACTCATCCTCAGAAGAGTATGGCTGCAGCTTAAAGTACAATTTACACGATTTCCGGAATCGGGCCTGGTACCCACCATCGGTCTGTGGTTTTTGAATCCGTAAGACTGTTGCACGGAGGTCAGCTACCTCCAATGGCAGTCCCTGCAGCTGTTCGACCAGTGCAGAAATAGGATTCATAGCTGCACTGACCTGAACAAAATGGTGTTTTTTAAGGACTGTGACAACACCTTTCAGAGAAATGATGGCTTGTGCCGAGCTGAGGTGGTGAGTCCTAAGCTGTCATTTATTTGCAAAAAGGGCAGAACCAGTCCTGCACAAATATGTAGAACAGAGGGTGGGCCAGTCCTTGAGCCTGTCGGTGTTTGCCAAAGTGCACAGCAGCGCCGACGTGTGAAACAATAACTAAGATCAGGGACAATACATGTCATTTACAGCCCACTGTGTGAATGTGGTTCCTGCCCAGCCACACCAGCAACTTGGCCAGATGACGCCGCTTCTGCCTCCACGTTCTGACGCCATTGGTCCTGCGACAATGTCCACCTCTGCCTCCTCATTCACTACCATGTCCTCAGCCTCCACTGCAAGGACAATTTACAGTGCTCCTCCAGCATACCACATGTGTAGAGCACGGCGGTGTCACCCTGTTTGCTTGGGCAAACTGAGTCACATAGGGGAGGAACTGCTCCTTGTCCTTCAGCAATTGAATCCTGACTTTCTCCGCAGAAACTCAAAACCGGAACCATGGCGACCGACAACGGGAAGAACATGGTGTCAGCGCTGCGTCAAGGACGGCTGAGCCATGTGTCCTGCATGGCGCATGTGTTCAATTTGGTTGTTAAGCGGTTCCAGAAATCTTCCGCCCATCTGCAAGACATCATAAAAAGGCCAGGAAACTTTGCATGCACTTCAGCCACTCATTCACCACTAAGCCCATCCTCCTTGAGCTGCAGCGGCAAAATGGCATCCCCCAACATAGGCTGATATGCGACGTTTCCACCCGTTGGAATTCCACCCTCCATAATTTGGACCGACTATACCAACAGATAAAGGCCATAAACAATTTTTTGATGATCCAAGTGAACAGGAGTACTCCCCTGTGTAACTTTGATGTCAGCCAGTGGCAGCTCATGCGTGACACCTGCCGTTTGCCCGGGCCCTTTGAGTATGCCACTTTATTTTTCAGTCACCAGGACTACGGGATGAACAACGTCATTCCACTGCTTTATATCCTGGAACAGATGCTGGTAAATCTTGCTGGTCAGAGGACTGTAGACGTGGCGCCAGTGGCGTGCCCAGGGGGGAAGGGGAAGGGGGGGGGGCGGTCCGCCCTGGGTGCTGGCTCTCACTAGGGTGCCAGACCCAGAAGCAATGAGCGCTTCCAGCAATACAGATGGAAGCGCTCATTGCTGAAGCGCTGACACCCATATACTGCAGCTGGGCACGGGAGCTGAGCGGATAGTTTCCTGCCCGCCGCCGATCACCGCCATAGGCTTCAGGCCTAATAGGCCTGATGCCTATGCGGTAGTGAAAACCCGGCGCAGGCGCGTGCGATGACGTCATCGTGAACGCCTGTGCCAGGACTCAGCAGCACAGTGCTGGGACTCTGCGAGCAAGTGCAGATGAGTATTTAGCTTTTAGTTTTTTTTTCTTTTTTTTTTTATGTGCCAACTTTGGGGGACGTAAGGGGGTGCACACAGGAGGTCATATCGGGTGGGGAATATGGTGGGATATTGTGTGGGGGCAAATTATTTTTTGTTTGTTTTACGTGCCAACTTTGGGGGACATGAGGGGGGTGCACACAGGAGGACATGTGGGGGGAAAATATGGTGGGATGCTGTGTGGGGGAAAATTATTATGGGAGGGATTACTATGTGTGGCAAATTACTATATGGGCAATGTGGGGCAAACTACTGTGTGGGGGCAGTGTGGGAGAAACTACTGTATGGGGCAGTGTGGGGGACATTACTGTATGGGGGCAGTGTGGGGGACACTACTGTATGGGGCAGTGTGGGGGAAATTACTGTGTGGGGTGTACTACTGTGTGGGGGGAACCAATGTGTGGGGTGTACTACTGTGTGGGGGGAACCAATGTGTGGGGGCAGTGTGGGGTAAATTACTGTATCGGGCAGTGTGGGGGAAATTATTGTGTGGGGGCCGTGTAGGGGAAACACTACTGTATGGGGCAGTGTGGGGTAAAAACTACTGTATGGGGCAGTGTGGGGGGAAATTACTGTATGGGGGCAGTGTGGAGGACACTACTGTATGGGGGCAGTGTGGGGAAAACTACTGTGTGGGGGACACTACTGTGTGGGGGCAGTGTGGGGGACACTACTGTGTGGGGGCAGTGTGGGGGACACTACTGTATGAAGGAAACTACTGTGTGGGGGAAGTGTGGGGGAAACTACTGTGGGGGCAATGTGAGGGACACTACTATATGAGGGCGGTGTGGGGGAAATTGCAGTGTGGGGACACTACTGTGTGGGGGCAGTGTGGGGAAAATTACTATATGGGGCAGTTTGGGGGAAATTACTATATGGGGGCAGTGTGAAGGAAATTACTATATGGGGGCAGTGTGGGGGAAATTACTGTATGGGGGCAGTGTGGGGGAAATTACTGTATGGGGGCAGTGTGGGGGAAATTACTGTGTGGGGGTAGTGTGGGGGAAATTGCTATATGGGGGCAGCATGGGGGCCTTGCTATTGGGGAGGCACTGTAGGGGCAATTCTATTATTTCTGGGGACACTATACAGGGATTATTACCTCAAGCACAATATATGGTGTTATTATTACTGGGGGCACTCTAGGGGACATTATAACTGCTGTAGACACTATAGGGACATTTGGGGTAATTTATCAAACTGATGTAAAGTAGAACTGGCTTAGTTGCCCATAGCAACAGATTCCACCTTTCATTTTTGACAGCTCTTTTGGAAATCCAGTTCTACTTTACACCAGTTTGATAAATTACCTCAATTATGTCACTATCTTTTCAGCAGTATAGTACCTGGGACATTGGGGAGCATAACGGGCACAGTATTGGGGGTGGCAGAAGGATGGGGAGGTTGATGGAAAAATTGAGAAATCTAACGTGTCTGTATTACAAACTCGTAGAGACAAGATGCAGCAAAAAGAATTAGTCATGGCCGGTATAACGGAGGAGGAGAAGAGGTAAGAGAAGGTCTACATGACAGGAGATGTCCCTGGATGTAAGAGGTATATGGTCAAGTATTGGGACAGGGGGTGCCAGAGAAAAGACCCACCCCGGGTGCCAAACACCCTAGGCACGCCACTACGTAGCGCCTACATCTCATGGCCACATAAGCCCTGTGGGGGCTGAACTGGAGGAGAAGGAGGAGGACATTGGAGCACAAGCAATGTGTAGCGAAATGGGTGGTTTTTCTACACATGTGACAGGAGAGGAGTAGCTGGAGCAGCCGGAGGAGCAAGAGGGAGGTAAGGAAGATGAGGTAGAAGACCCAGGCACACCGTGGCAGTATGCAGTGGAAATGGAGGTAAGGAGTCTCTCCGAGTCACTTGCGCAAATGGCCCACTGTCACTATTTGACAGAGGGATGACTTATGGCTCTCCACCTTGTTGGACCCTGGCTACCCGTCCCAAAATGGGGCCCTTTTTAACACCCACTGAGAGGGAGGATCAACTGAACTACTATAGAGACATCCTATGTAGTCAGTTGGCCACTGCCCTTCTGCGCCATCATCCATTCTCTCGCAGGTCCGACCGGGCAGCCCTCTGCGCTCTCGTTTCACTGCCATTGCTTCTGTGGTGGGGTGGGTGTAGGAGCAGTACCAGCTCCATCAGCAGCAGCTTGAGTCTAGAATCGATGATGAGCAGCTTTTTTCACCCGCCTAGTGAAGAAACTACTAACCAGCAGCTAGACCTGGACCACAATCTAAACCAGCAGGTGGTGGCATACTTGGACAGCACCCTGCTACCCCACATTGAAGATCCGCTGTACTACTGGGCAGTCAAACTTTGTGGCCACAACTGGCCGAGTTTGCCCTGGAAAAGCTGTCCTGCCTGGCCAGTGGCGGTGTGGCCATAGTTACCCCAATGAGAACTCGCCTGTCCACCCAAAATGTGCAGAGACTGACCTTTGTGAAGATGAATCAGGCATGGATCAGCCAGGATTTCCACCCACCAATGCCTGATGCATCAAATTAGATCATCAATGTTGCCTCACCCAAACCTTGACAAAAGACACTGGTTTCTTCTGGGTACCTGTCTAAGCTGCTATTCCAATGCTGCCACCTGCTTGATGTCACACATCTGATGCTAAGTGTTCCTTCTTACACCCACCATCATCAGCGGGTACTGTGTCACGGACGTTCTCACGAAAGGTGGCAGGAGATCGGTAAGACTGGAAACACGTGGTTTGATCTGACATGTTTTACATTTGGATCAAATGACGTCTGTGTTGTTTCTGGTCCTTGCCACATCCTCTTTCCCCAGGTGTGGCTATTAGGCTAATTTACCCTTCTCTATTTATAGTTGCTTCTCCCACAATGCTGTGTGGTTTATAGCTTCTATTTGGACCTTTGGATAGATTGTGGTTGGATCTCGACTGAGTTTCTGGTGCTTCCATTGCTCCTTTGAAGTAAAGTCTTTCCTTTCCCTCTTTTATTTTGTTTGGGTTCTGTGTGTTGCATTTCCCTATTTTTTGTATTAGACCTGAAGGAGAATCCTGTTCGTCCTTCCTTTTGGAGGAACTGGTAGTCTCATCCCTGCCATTAGTACCAGGGTCCTATAGGGCTTGATAGACTCTAGGTATTCCTGTGTATAAACTCACCTACCTTTGGGGTCTGTTCATACTGGTAATCAGTCAGGATTTTGGTTAGGGTTTTCACTAGGAGGTGTCCATTTTCCTTCCCTAGTTCTCAGGCCTGATTCCCTGTTACCCCCTCCCCTCCTATGCTTGGTGTGGTGTTTCCCTCCCACACGGAAGCATGACACACTGTTATTGCTGCCCACCTCCCCACTCTGTCACCAGGACACTCTGTGGTCTTCTGATGCTTCTGCCACCTCACCACTCAGGTCTCTTCATGCTGCTGTTGCCACCTCCACACTAGGTCATTGTGCCACTCTGTGGTCCTCTCCTGCTGCTGCTTCTGCCACCTCCACACTAAGTCTCCTTGCCACTCTGTGGTCTTCTCCTGCTGCTGCTTCTGCCACCTCCACACTAAGTCTCCTTGCCACTCTGTGGTCTCCTCATACTACTGCCAACTCACAACTCTGTCTCTGGGCCACTCTGTGGTCTCCTCATGTTTCTGCTGCCACATCCACACTATGTTTCCTTGCCACTCTGTGGTCTCATCATGCTGCTGCCAACTCACAACTGTGTCTCTGGGACATTCTCTGGTCTCCTCATGCTGCTGCAACCTCCACGCTATGTCACCTCGCCACTCTGTGGTCTCCTCATGCTGCTGCCAACTCACAACTCTGTCTCTGGGCCACTCTGTGGTCTCCTCATGATGCTGCTACCTCCACACTATGTCACCTTGCCAGTCTGTGGCTTCCTCATGCTGCTGCCAACTCACTACTATGTCACTGGCCCACTCTGTGGTCTCCTCATGCTGCTGCCAACTCACAACTCAGTCTCTGGGCCACTCTGTGGTCTGCTCATGCTGCTTCTGCCACCTCCACACTCTGTCCTTGTGTCACTCTGTGGCCTCCTGGTGCTGCTACTGCCACCTCCACACTATGTCACCTTGCCAATCTGTGATCTCCTCATGCTGCTGCTGCCACCTTCACACTCTGTGATTGTGCCACTCTGTAGTCTCCTTATTCTGCTGCCACTTCAACACTCTGTGGTCTCCTCACGCTGCTGCCAAGTCATCACTCTGTGGCCTCCTCATGCTGCTGCCAAATCACCACTCTGTGGTCTCCTTATGCTGATGTTACCTCAAAACAATGTCACTGGGCCACTCTGTGGTCTCCTCATGCTGATGTCACCTTACCACTATGTCACTGGGCCACTCTGTGGTCTCTTCATGCTGCTGCTACCTCTACACTATGTCTCTGGGCCCCTCTGTGGTCTCCTCATGCTGCTGCTACCTCACCACTATGTCACTGGGCCAGTCTGTGGTTTCCTCATGCTGCTGCTACCTCACCACTATGTTATTTTGCCACTCTGTGGACTTCTCATGCTGTTCACACCAACCCCACTCTGTGATTGGGCCACTAGTGTCCCTGTTTGGCCTTGTTGACATCATCATTTATTTGACGCTTCTTCTGATCTGTCAAAAGGAAGGAAAATGAGATGCAAAATGGACCCTGTCTATGTAGCAGTTGTAAGGCCCCATTCAAATTGGCTTAGGATTTGGTAGCCAAAAGTAGGAGTGGATACAAAACACAGAAGACATGCAAATATTCTATTCACGTGTCATCTCTGTTTTGGATACACTACTGTTTTTTGGGGGGGCTTTAGCAATACCTATGGATTACTGACCAAATGCTGACCGAGTAAAGGCAGATGCTCAACAGACAGGATCCACTCTGTCAGGGGCTCTACTTATAAAGGAGTTTAATAGAACAGGTTCTGTAGACATTTATGTGGAATCAGCTGATGACCGTGTAAAAGGAGTGCGCTCTTTCTCACTATAGTAGGATCTTGTGCCTGTGCAGGGTTCTTTATACCTGGCACTAACATTGACCTGTAAGTAGAGTTGAGCGAACCCGAACTTTAGGTTTTTCGGCATCTGGACCCAAACCCGAACATTTACGTAAAAGTTCGGGTTTGGGTTCGGTGTTTGGCGATTTTTATGGTGCTTTTTGAAAGGCTGCAAAGCAGCCAATCATCAAGCGTCATGCTACTTGCCCCAAAAGGCTATCACAGCCATGCCTACTATTGGCATGGCTGTGATTGGCCAACTGCAGCATGTGACCCAGCCTCTATTTAAGCTGGAGTCACGTAGGGCCGCCCGTCACTCTGCTCGGATTAGTGTAGGGATAGGCTGCAGCAGCTGTGAGGGAGAGATCAGGGAGGAATCTTATAAAGAACTGCTTTTTTACTAAGCAATATACAGCAAATGTGTTTCGTGGGTGCAGTGCACAATTGTTTAAAGCCTGCCCTGAGCCAACTACTACTGAAAACAAACTTTTTTTCCTTCAGTTAGTCAATATCAATACATAATTGGCAGCCATTTTATGCAACGATAGTGCACCAGCACAGGATATCTGCATGTCTGCAAGTCCAGAAATACTGCTTTAAGACACTGTGGTTAAAAACAAACTTTTTTTCATATAGTGCACATCTAGGATTATCGCTGCATAAGTGGCTGTGAAATTTAGGCCAGAAATACGGCTTTCTCATACTGGGGCATACTGGGGTGAAAAAAACACACCTGCTTCATATAGTGCACATCTAGGATTATAGGTGCATAAGTGAGTGTCACATTTAGTCCAGAAATACAGCTTTGGCATACTGGGGCATACTGCGTGAAATAAACCCCTCTGTTTCATATAGTGCACATCTAGGATTATAGGTGCATACGGGGCTGTTCATTTTAGACCACAAATACAGCTTTTTGCTTATTGGGGTAAAAAAAACCTCTGATATACTGCACATCTGGGATTAGACATGCATAAGTGACTGTGAAATTTAGGCCACAAATACGGCTTTCTCATACTGGGGCATACTGGGGTGAACCCCCCCCCCCATCTGTTTCATATAGTGCACATTTAGGATTATAGGTGCATAAGTGAGTGTCACATTTAGGCCAGAAATACGGCTTTGGCATACTGGGGCATACTGGGTGAAACAAACCCCTCTGTTTCATATAGTGCTCATCTAGGATTATAGGTGCATAAGGGACTGTTCATTTTAGGCCACAAATACAGCTTTTGCTTACTGGGGTTAAAAAAAAACTCTGATATACTGCACATGTGGGATTAGACATGCATAAGTGACTGTGAAATTTAGGCCACAAATACGGCTTTCTCATACTGGGGTTAAAAAACCCTCTGATATACTGCACATCTGGGATTAGAGGTGCATAAACTACTGTGAAATTTAGGCCACAAATACGGCTTTTTGCTTACTAGGGTTAAAAAACCCTCTTATATACTGCACATCTGGGATTAGACATGCATAAGTGACTGTGAAATTTAGGCCACAAATACGGCTTTTTGCTTACTGGGGTTAAAAAAAACCTCTGATATACTGCACATCTGGGATTAGACATGCATAAGTGACTGTGAAATTTAGGCCACAAATACGGCTTTTTCATGATGGGGTTAAAAAACCCTCTGATATACTGCACATCTGGGATTAGACATGCATAAGTGACTGTGAAATTTAGGCGACAAATAGGGCTTTTTGCTTACTGGGGTTAAAAAACCCTCTGATATAATGCACATCTGGGATTAGACGTGCATAAGTGACTGTGAAAGTTAGGCCACAAATACCGCTGTCATATAGAGTTCAAAAAAAATCTGGGTTTTTATTGGCGGTTAATTATTTTTAACAGACTTAACCACTATTTACTTTGCTTGGTGAACGCTAACTATGAGGCAAACATCTAATAAGGGACGCAGTCATGGTCATGGTGGTGGTGTTGGTGGAGCCTCTGGTGCAGGTAGAGGACGTGGCCGTTCTGCTACAGCTACACATCCTACTGAACCTACTACCTCAGGTCCCAGTAGCCGCCAGAATCTAGAGAGCGATATTTGGTCGGGCCTAATGCCGTTCTATAGATAGTAAGGCCTGAGAAAGTACAGGTGCTAGTCGATTGGGTGGAGTGGATCCAGTACGTTCACATTATCTCCCACCCAGTCTTCTGCAGAAAGCGCACAGGTGGCTCCTGAAACCTATGCCCATCAGTCTGTCACATCACCCCCGTGCATATCGGTGAACCTGTCTGAGCCTCAAGTCATGCAGCAGTCTCTTATGCTGTTTGAAGACTCTACTGGCAGGGTGTCCCAAGGGCATCCACCTAGCCCTTCCCCAGGGGTGGAAGACATAAAATGCACTGACGCACAACCACTTATGTTTCCTGATGAGGACATGGGAGTACCACCTCAGCACGTCTCTGATGATGGCGAAACACAGGTGCCATCTGCTGCGTCTTTCGGCAGTGTGCAGACCGAAATGGAGGTCAGGGAGGAAGACTGGGTGGAAGACGATGCAGGGGACGATGAGGTCCTAGACCCCACATGGAATGAAGGTCGTGCCACTGACTTTCAGAGTTCGGAAGAAGAGGCAGTGGTGAGACCGAGCCAACAGCATAGCAAAAGAGGGAGCAGGATGCAAAAGCAGAGCAGCCGTCGCCAAAACAGTTGGCCTGCTACTGGCCACCGTCACCAGGGACCGAGTACACCAAAGGCAGCTTCAAGGAGTTCCCTGGCATGGCACTTCTTCACACAATGTGCTGACGACAAGACCCAAGTGGTTTGCACGCTGTGCCATCAGAGCCTGAAGCGAGGCATTAACATTCTGAACCTTAGCACAACCTGCATGACCAGGCATCCACATGCGAGACATGGGCTGCAGTGGAGTAAGCACCTTCAAAACCAAGAAAGGGCTCAGGCCCCTCCTGCTCCCTCTTCTGCTGCTGCCTCAGCCTCTTCCTCCGCCTCTGGAGGAACATTGGCACCTGCCGCCCAGCAAACAGAGGATGTGCCACCAACAACACCACCTCCATTACCAAGCATCACCACCATGTCACACGGAAGCGTTCAGCTCTCCATCTCACAAACCTTTGAGAGAAAGCATAAATTCCCACCTAGCCACCCTCGATCCCTGGCCCTGAATGCCAGCATTTCTAAACTAATGGCCTTTGAAATGCTGTCATTCAGGCTGGTGGAGATGGACAGCTTCAAACAGCTCATGTCGCTTGCTGTCCCACAGTACGTCGTTCCCAGTCGCCACTAATTCTCCATGAGAGCCGTGCCCTCCCTGCACAACCAAGTATTGGATAAAATCACTTCGGATACGTGGACCAGTAAGCACGGCCAGAGACGTTATATCTCCCTAACAGCACACAGGGTAAATGCAGTGGCGGCTAGGCCTGAGGCGAATAGCAGTTTGACGCATGTCCTTCCACCACCGAGGATTGCAGGGCGCTTCAGTTTGCCTCCTGTTGCTTCCTCCTCCTACTCTGCTTCCTCATCCTCTACCGGCTCCTCATCCAGTCAGCGTAACACCTTCACCACCAACTTCAGCACAGCCAGGGGTAAATGACAGCAGGGTTTTAAAATGTATCTGTTTGGGGGACAAACCCCACACCGCGCAGGAGCTGTGGACGGGCCTTGATCAACAGACCGATGAGTGGTTGGTGCCAGTGAGCCTCAAGCCCGTCCTGGTGGTGTGTGATAATGGGCGAAATCTAGTAGCAGCTCTGGGACTAGCCGGCTTGGTGGTGCAGAGATTCCTTAAAAATTACCAAGATATGTCAGAGCTGCTGCATAAATTGCGGGCCATCTGTGCGCGCTTTCGGCGTTCTCACCCTGCTGCTGCTCGCCTGTCAGTGCTGCAGCGTAACTTTGGCTTTCCCTCTCATCGCCTCATATGCAATGTGCCCACAAGGTGGAATTCCACCTTGCACTTGCTGGCCAGACTGTGCGAGCAGCAGCAGGCGATAGTGGAGTTTCAGCTGCAGCACGCACAGATGAGTCGCTTTGCGGAACAGCACCACTTTACCACCAATGACTGGGCCTCCATGCAAGACCTGTGTTCCTTGTTGGGCTGTTTTGATTACTCCACCAACATGGCCTGTGCCAATAACGCTGTTCTCAGCGTTACTATCCCACTTCTATGCCTCCTTTAAAAAACTCTGCTGGCGATGATGTAAGAGGATGTGGCACAGGACGAGGAGGAGGAAGAGGGATTATTTAATAGGGGTTCCGGCTAGTCATTCACAAGTGGCTCTGAGGGTGGGTTCCTACACCCACAAACACCAGGTACACAATTGTCCAGCCAGGGCACAGTTCTGGAGGAAGACGAGGTGGAGGATGAGGAGGAGGAGATGGAGGAGGATGGACCATGTTCAAAGCAGGGTGGCACCCAGACCAGCTCATGGCCATCACTGGTGCGTGGCTGGGGGAATACAGAGGACACAGACGATATACCTCCCACAGAGGACAGATTTTTGTTGCCTCTGGGCAGCCTGGCACACATGAGCTATAACATGCTGCAGTGTCTCCGCAATGACCGCAGAGTTGCTCACATTTCAACTTGTGCTGATTACTGGGTGGACATGCTGCTGGATCCCCATTGCAAGGAGAACGTACTGTCCTTAATTTCGTCACTGTAGCGCGATCGTAAGATGCGCGAGTACAAGCGCACATTGGTAGACGTGCTGCTGGTGGCATTCCCACCTGACAGCGCGGGCACAGTGAAAGCACAAGGTGAAGGCAGAGGAGGAGGAAAGGGTGCCCACTCAGCTGGGGCACTGCCAGCACCTCAGAAGGCAGGGTTAGCATGGCCAAAATGTGGAAAGCTTTGTCAGCACGCCACAACAACCAGCACCACCAGCTGATATGGAACGTCTTAGCAGGAGACAGCATTTCACCAACATGGTTGAGCAGTATGTGTGCACATGCCTACACGTACTGAATGAGGGGTCTGCCCCCTTCAACTTTTGGGTCTCCAAATGGGGCACATGGCCTGAGCTTGCCCTTTATGCCTTGGAGGTGCTGGCCTGCCCTGCAGCCAGTGTATTATCTGAACATGTGTTTAGCACGGTAGGGGGAGTTATCACAGACAAGCGCAGCCGCCTGTCCACAGCCAATGTAAACAAGCTCACGTTCATTAAAAAGCACCAGGCATGGATCCCACAAGACTTGTCTGTACCTTGTGCAGAATAGACATGTATATACCGGCCTTAACCAGCCATTGTTATACTACAACTCCTACTCCATATGGACTTCCACCTCATAAATCAAGTTATTTTTTATTTTTATTTGTACGTATTTTATTTTATGTTATTTCGCTAATTTGTTTGTTAATATTTTCGGATGAAATTCACCAATTTTTGGGTGTCATGTACCACTGCTATACCTAGTAAACATGTAAAAAAAAATCACTAATTTGTCTGTTACATTTTTGGGTGATATTCACCAATTTTTGGGTGTGACATACCACTGCTCTACCTATTAGACAGATTTAAAAAATTCACTAATTTGTCTGTTTCATTTTTGGGTGAAATTCTGCAATTTTTGGGTGTGATATACCACTGCTATACCTAGTAGACAGGTAAAAAAAATAAAAAAAAATTGTCTGTTACATTTTCGGGTCAAATTCACCAATTTCAGGGTGTGATATTTCACTGCTCTACCTAGTAGACAGGTAAAATAAATTCACTAATTTGTCTGTTACATATTATATATACCTAGTAGACAGGTAAAAAAATGTCACAAATTTTCTGTTACATATTCGGGTGAAATTCACCAATTTTTGGGTGTGATATACCACTGCTCTGCCTAGTAGACAGATAAAAAAACACTAATTTGTTACATTTTTGGGTGAAATTCACCAATGTTTGGGTGTGATATACCTCTGCTTTAGGCCTCTTTCACACTACCGTTTTTTTTTCCGTTTTGCGGTCCGTTTTTTGCGTTCCGTATACGGTCCGTATACGGAACCATTCATTTCAATGGTTCCGCAAAAAAAGGAATGTGTTCCGCATGCATTCCGTTTCCGTATTTCCGTTTTTCCGTTCCGTTGAAAAGATAGAACATGTCCTATATTTGGCCGCAAATCACGGTCCGTGGCTCCATTCAAGTCAATGGGTCCGCAAAAAAAACGGAACACATACGGAAATGCATCCGTATGTCTTCCGTATCCGTTCCTGTTTTTTGCGGAACCATCTATTGAAAATGTTATGCCCAGCCCAATTTTTTCTATGTAATTACTGTATACTGTATATGCCATACGGAAAAAACGGAACGGAACAACGGAACGGAAACGGAACCACAACGGAAGCAAAAAACGGAACAACGGATCCTTGAAAAATGGACCGCAAAACACTGAAATGGACATACTGTAGTGTGAAAGAGGCCTTACCTAGTAGACAGGTAAAAAAAAAAAAAAAAAAAAATTTGTCTGTTAATTTTTCAGGTGAAATACACAAATGTTTAGGTTTGATATACCCATGCTCTACCTAGTAGATAGGTTAAAAAAAATCACTAATTTGTCTGTTACATTTTCGGGTGAAATTCACCAATTTTTGGGTGTGATATTCCACTGCTCTACCTAGTAGACCGGTTAAAAAAAAATCACTAATTTGTCTGTTTCATTTTCGGGTGAAATTCAGCAATTTTTGGGTGTGATATACCACTGCACTGCTATACCTAGTAGACAGGTAAAGTAAATTTACAAATTTGTCTGTTACATTTTCACGTGAAATTCACCAATTTTTGGTGTGATATACCCATGCTCTACCTAGTAGACAGGTAAAAAAAGTCACTAATTTTCTGTTACATATTCGGGTGAAATTCACCAATTTTTGGGTGTGATATACTCATGCTCTACCTAGTAGACAGGTAAAAAAAAAATCACTAATTTGTTTGTTACATTTTTGGGTGAAATTCACCAATTTTTGGGTGTGATAGACCCCTGCTCTACCTAGTAGACAGGTTAATAAATTTCACTATTTTTTCTGTTACATTCTTGGGTGACATTTTACAATTTTTGCTGTGAATAAACCTCTGCTCTGCATAGGTAACAGGGACTGAAATTTTAAAAAATTATCTGTTCCCTTTTTTTTTTGTTCCATTTTTTTGGTAACCCATTTCTGACGATGAAAAACCCCTGCTCTGCATAGGTGACAGTGACTTAAATTTCTAAAATTCGTCTTTAATTGGCCCTTTCATTCGATCCTTCTGCTTTAATAACTTGTCCCACATTTCCACTTCATGCCATTGCAGCCATTGACCTCCCTTGGATGAGGTCTCCCTTTCTCACGCTCCCTCTCTAGCGTGGAACCCTGATTCGCCGATAACCGTGATCAACATGGTAGGCTCTGAAAAGAACGTTGAAAGTTGATAGAGAAGATATCCAAATGGATGGTGGATGTAACAGGGACGTGCGATCAGGTAGAAGTTATCTAGAGTCAACAAAGCGGCAGCAGGGCCTCTCCTGGCTAACGTTTCCAAATCCAAAATACTGCAGTGACATTCCCTATATTTTTTTATTAATCATTTCAATAACAGGGCATCTTAAGAGTCCTGTACTGTTATTTATCATCGCTACCTCCCTGAGTCGGGAGTGGGTAATTTCTGCGTGCCCCCTCCTTTCCTTCAATTCTTCCGGTTTAATAGCTTCTCCCACATTTCCGCTCGATCACAATTAAGGCTACTTTCACACTTGCGTTCAGGGTTCCGCTTGTGAGTTCCGTTTGAAGGCTCTCACAAGCGGCCCCGAACGGATACGTGCAGCCCCAATGCATTCTGAGTGGATGCAGATCCGCTCAGAATGCATCAGTCTGGCTCCGTTTGGCCTCCGTTCCGCTCAGGAGGTGGACACCCGAACGCTGCTTGCAGCTTTTTCGTGTCTGCCTGGCCGTGCGGAGCTAAACGGATCTGTCCAGACTTACTATGTAAGTCAATGGGGACGGGTCTGTTTGAATTCGACACAATATGGTGCAATTTCAAACTGATCCGCCCCCCATTGACTTTCAATGCAAAGTCAGGACGGAGCCGTCTGACTAACAATTAGACTTAGATTTTTTTCTGAAATATAATGCAGACGGATCAGTTCTGAACGGATCCCATCGTTTGCATTATAGGAGCGGATCCGTCTGTGCAGATACCAGACGGATCCGCTCCGAACGCAAGTGTGAAAGTAGCCTAAATTTAATCCAATGATCTCCTTGGATGTGGTCTCTCTTTCTCACGCTCCCTATCCGGCGTGGAACCCTGATTTGCCACTAACCGTGATCAACATAGTAGGCGCCAAAAAGAACATCGAAAGTTGATAGAGCAGATATGCAATTGGATCGTTAACATCACAGGAAAGTGCAACATGGTGGAGCAGTATGTGTGCACACGCCTACACGAACTGACTGATGGTTCTGCCCCCTGCAACTTCTGGGTCTCCAAATTGGGCACATGGCCTGAGCTACGCCTTGGAGGTGCTGGCCTGCCCTGCAGCCAGTGTATTGTCTGAATGTGTGTTTAGCACGACTGGAGGGGGTTATCAAAGGTTTATTTCCCAATGTTTTGGGGTGTACCCTAATTAAAAAATAAATAAAATAAATGTAAAACCAAAAAGCAGTGTAGGCTACCTCCTCCTCCTCCACCGCCGCTTCCACCTACACTGCCACATCCACCGCCTCCTCAACCTCCTACTCCATATGGACCTCGTCCTCCTAGATCAAGATTATTATTTTTTATTTTCACATATTTTATGTTATTTAAAGTAATTTCCCTATCCACATTTGTTTGCAGAGCACTTGTCATGCTCTTAACCACATTTTGATGCCATTTGCAGCCCTCTAGCCCTTTCCATGACATTTTTACAGGGGTCCCGAACTCAAACTTTTTTGTGAAGTTCGGCCGAACCCGAACATCCAGGTGTCTGCTCAACTCTACCTGTAAGGCTAAGTTCACACTTGAGTTATTTGGTCAGTTTTAGCCCCATAACTGCCCAAATAAGTGAAGTGTGCAGTGATCCTAAGAACGACACCTGTCATGCTTTTTTTATACTGACTCACAGTATTGTTTCACTACCTCGGCTCCCTATGCATGTTACTGCAAGGCACAGTGTTCTACACCACTATACAGGCTCTCTGCAGCCAGCAAATAGCAGTTTTTTTTTATAAGATTCGCCACAAATAAATTCAGATCGATTCAAATCTTTTCAATGAAATTCAGCGAACCGGCCAAATCGAATTTTTTTAGAAATTTGCTTATCGCTGGTATCTGATATGACCTGCTCTTCAACACTTCCATCTGTTATAGCTATTACACAGGTTCTTATATACATTCTCAACTAATCAATCGATAAAATTATCTTGACATTATACCCTTTTAAATGTTTGTTTAAAAAAAAAAACTCTGTGTCTCGTAGGGTAATTTATGTAGTTTAAATATTGAAAAGAAAAGCTTATTCTTAAAGGGATTCTGTCACCTCCCCTCAGCCAAAAAACGATTTAAAAGCAGCCATGCAGCACAGCTTACCTGGATTAAGCTGTGCAATTTAATCTTGAAATCCGTCCAGCAGTTACTTTAAAAAACGACTTTGATCAATAAGGAAATGCGTCCTGAAGGTGCCCAGAGGGGCGTTTTTTTCTTCCTAGTGAGCCCAGTACCGCCCCTCTTTCAGTGCCCAGCCCGCCTTCCTTGTATTTTCTAACTGCCGCCCCCAGCCTGCCACAGCCTCTCCTGCCTCTCCTCCCCCTCCCTCACGCCGAACGAAGTCTCGCACAGGCGCAGTACCCACTGAGGGCTGCGCCTGTGCGATCATCAGGAGACTGAGGGCGGCAGCTTCATCTTCGTCACTGGGCATGCGCCGAGCCCAGTGACGTCCGATGCTCGCTCTTCCCTCAGTCAGCAGGGAAGAGCAAGCATCGGACGTCACTGGGCTCTGCGCATGCCCAGTGACGAAGATGAAGCTGCCGCCCTCAGTCTCCTGATGATCGCACAGGCGCAGCCCTCAGTGGGTACTGCGCCTGTGCGAGACTTCGTTCGGCGTGAGGGAGGGGGAGGAGAGGCAGGAGAGGCTGTGGCAGGCTGGGGGCGGCAGTTAGAAAATACAAGGAAGGCGGGCTGGGCACTGAAAGAGGGGCGGTACTGGGCTCACTAGGAAGAAAAAAACGCCCCTCTGGGCACCTTCAGGACGCATTTCCTTATTGATCAAAGTCGTTTTTTAAAGTAACTGCTGGACGGATTTCAAGATTAAACAGCACAGCTTAATCCAGGTAAGCTGTGCTGCATGGCTGCTTTTAAATCGTTTTTTGGCTGAGGGGAGGTGACAGAATCCCTTTAAGTGCAAACTTTTCACTCATCTGTGTAGAATGTTAAATTCCATGATGCTTCTAAGTTGAAAATAAATAAATAAATAAAAACCCAGAAAAACGCAACTTTTGCTTTGTGAAATGCCAAATTATTTGCATCAAATGTGGTTAGTGCCTTGTTGTGCACTCCAGCTGATTAAAAGAATCGGTCAGTACTTATTTAATTTGCTTACTTATATATCGTTGATATATTCTACAGCGCTTTACAGACATTATTATTGATTGCTGTTTTCATTGGAGCTCACTATTTCAGTTTCCTATCAGTATGTCTTTGGAGTGTGGGAGGAAACTGGAGTACCTGGAGGAAACTCATACAAATACGGGGGGTGCATACAAACTTCATGCAGATGTTATAGATTAACAACTATCACTGAGAGCAAGTATCCTAAAACATAACTTTTATTGATTATATATTAATTTTAAAAAAAACAATAACACCCATGGATCCAAAGGATCCTTTTGACAAATATTACGAGCTATGAACTACAAAAGGGCTGAAAAAGTAAGGTGCCAAGGCAGCAACCAGTCGAGATGCGGGAGATTTGGACTATCCCTTCACTGATCCCTTACACTTCTCAACCCAGGGACACACCTTGGTGGTAGGTGTTCCCTGTTCTCGTACCTACGACTATACTGTCTTAAACTGTCCTTAACCTAACTTAGAAAAAGCTAGCTTTGGCATATCCCGACGCGTTCCCCCCCCCCCCCCCCTTTATTATTGGAGGATCATTTGGTTCCGCTTGCAATTGTCTTGTACGGTGCATATTGTTGCACGTACACTAATACTGTTTATAGTATATTGGTCCCCTGAGGAACCCCCACCATTATCCTCCAATAAAAAGGGGGGGACGACTCGTCGGGATATACCATAACTAGCTTTTTCTAAGTTAGGTTAAGGACAGTTTAAGGACAGTATAGTCCTAGGTACGAGAACAGGGAACACCTACCACCAAGGTGTGTCCCTGGGTTGAGAAGTGTAAGGGATCAGTGAAGGGATAGTCCAAATCTCCCGCATCTTGACTGGTTGCTGCCTTGGCACCTTACTTTTTCTGCCCTTTTGTAGTTAATAGCTCGTAATATTTGTCA
Source organism: Bufo gargarizans (assembly GCF_014858855.1). Taxonomy (NCBI): domain Eukaryota; kingdom Metazoa; phylum Chordata; class Amphibia; order Anura; family Bufonidae; genus Bufo; species Bufo gargarizans. The sequence continues at coordinate 433,393,828 of NC_058081.1, read as the reverse complement.
AAAGGATCCTTTGGATCCATGGGTGTTATTGTTTTTTTTATTAATATATAATAAATAAAAGTTATGTTTTAGGATACTTTCTCTCAGTGATAGTTGTTTTGACCTCTTGCAAGTTTTCTCAATAATATTAATCAGTGACCCAGATGTTATAGATTATCTCAGTAGGATCAACCCCTTGAAACCATCCACAATACCTAGGTGGGCTAACCCCTCTAAATAAAACTATTTCTATTTGGTGTATGCCCTCATTTGCATAGACAGAAGTAGTCTGTGATATATGCATCCCACCACTGGGACCTGCCCCTACTTCCAAGATGGAGGTTCTCCAAGCACCGTTTAGGTGTCAGCTGACCTCCACATCCAGCCGGTAATTATATGCAGAGGTGATGGGATTATGGAAATAGCCAAGATTCTTCTGTTTGTAACTTCCAGAGAAGTGCATGGAAGTTACAGAAACAGTATAGGATAGTGAACTACTGTACACTGTTTATGGAGACAATTAACCATGCTGCAGGGAAGGATTAAGAACTTTGAGAAGGATATGAAATAGTATCTAACCATATTGTTACAAAAGCTTTGATCAAATCCGATTAACTGGTTAGAAAACTACACTCTGACCAATATTACCATCCGTATGAATTACAGGTGAAACTCGAAAAAACTAGAATATCTTGCAAAGTTCTTTTATTTCAGTAATGCAACTTAAAAGGTGAAACTAATATATGAGATAGACTCATTACATGCAAAGCGAGATGTTACAAGGCTTCATTTGTTATAATTGGGATGATTATGGTTGATAGTTTATGAAAACCCCAAATTCACAATCTCAGGTACCCTTTGCTTAGGGGGTATGGATTAATTAGCTGACTAGAGTGTGACACTTTGAGCCTAGAATATTGAACCTTTTCACAATATTCTAATTTTAAGTTGCATTAATGTAACTGCTTTTAAGTTGCATTACTGAAATGAACTTTTGCTCGATATTCTAATTTTTTGTGTTTCACCTGTATGTGTCACCAAAGTTTTTCGCTATGTAAGATCATTGCTTCTATTTTTGTTGGCATTTAAAAAGTATCATATGTGCCTGCAAGACTCACTTATTTTGTTTCTCTTAATGAGAGCACTTGCTAAACCCTCTGTGATTTCTTGTATCTTTTGAAAGGTCCCCAATACATATCTGTTCATATTCTTGTGCTTTTGAAGTCAAATCATCAAGAAGAAATCTAGATACTTTTTACCTTTCTTAAATGTCCTCTCAAAAACTTCCCTTGCAAATGCGTTCAAAGTATTCCGCACAACTGTAATTGGATCCGCTTTATCTCCAAAAAAAAATGAAATTTCAGCACAGAGATCCAGGGATTCTTTTTTTTTTTTTTTTTTTTTTTTTACGTTTACAATATAAAAGTTTTTACAATCTCTCAATTCTTAGTGACCCAAGTAATTATATATAAATATATTCCACTCGTCTTTTCATAACATTTAGAAAACCCTCCCCTCCCTCCCCCCCAATTTGTGGTGCGTCAAAGTAGGACCCCTATATATGAAACAGCTTAATCTCAGCTAACCAGACCTCCAACCACCCCATATCCTACTCCATTGGTATTCATTTTCCCTCCGTCTATATAAAATTTTCTCGTAGTTCTTTACCTTATCAATTAAATTTATCCATGTGTTTATGTCTGGAGTGGATCGGGCAAACCAGGTCCGGCTGATCAAAACTCTAGCCAACATCAATATTCTGCTCAGAAAAATCTTTTGATGCTTATGATTTTTTAGTTTGGAAAGATCATTAAGAACAAATACTTGTGGTTCAAAAGGAATTCGAATTTTTAGTTTACACATAATACAGTTATTGATACCATTCCAGTAATTTATAAGTTCTGGACAGGTCCATATCATATGGAGAAAGTCTGCTCCTACAGTGTCACATTTGGGACAGTTGGACGTGTCTCTTAACCCGCATTTATTCATCCACAATGGAGTAATATATAATCTGTGGCAGATATAAAATTGTATTAGAACATGGTTAAAGTTCTGGGATAATAAAGATAAATTCCCAAAAATATTCTCCCACCCTTCTATTTGTAAATTCGGACAATCCACCTCCCACGATTTTTGTCCTGGTGAGTGTATATCACTAAACCGTACCTTAAGTAATAACTTATATATATTTGAAATTTTTATTCTAGAAAGTGTACCCCCTACCCAATCATTCAGAAAGGATAAATTATCTATATCCAACAGCCGCTTATCATCCAAACTAGATAATACAGAACGCAATTGGAAATACCTAAACCATGAAAGATTTTTTATATTATGTGTCATTTCTATATAGGGTTTAATTTCTCTATCTTTAACTACCTGTGAAATATATAAAATTTTATTCTTCTGCCAAAATGTGTCAGCTGCAATTTCATCCAGCCTTTGTAAATACAAATTATGCCAAAGAGGCGTAAATGTGAGTGAACCCTTAACCTTCAACCATGTCCTAGTTGTAGCCCACACCTTAAGGAGTAGTTTTATAGTCTCTCTATAGCCTTGCTCATAACTCTTCAATAGGCCAGATTCCAACAAGGTAAAAATATTATTGTGAGCGTGACTAGTTACCAACTTCCCCAGTAGTGCACTATTCTCTGATTCATAGCATCTCAATAGCTGGGCTGCAATAAAGTACCCCTTAAAGTAGGGGAGATTTAAACCCCCGCACTCCACTGATTTATACAAATACTCCAACTTAATTCGAACTCGCTTTCTTCCCCATATTAAATCATTAATTAGTCTTTCCATAAGTTTAAAATGTTTGTCTTGTATCCAAATAGGTGTATTCCTGAGCACATAAAGAAATTGTGGTAGTATCACCATTTTAACTAGTGAAACTCGATCAGCTCTAGATAGGGGAAGTTTCAGCCAGATTCCTATTTTAGCTCTAATCTTTACCATTATGGGAATCAAATTAAGTTCTACAAAATTTTCGACCCGAGGCGATATAGTCAAACCCAAATATTGAAAAGTATCAACAATATCCAACTGTGTAACAGGAACCTCTTTCTGTGGCAGGGGGTCTATTGGGAGCAGACTGGTCTTGGCCCAGTTTATAAGAAGACCAGACACCTCACCAAATACTTTAACCATTTGAATAATCCTAGGGAGAGTAGTTTCCGTATGATCTATAAAAAACAGAACATCATCTGCATATAATGAGATGCGGTCTTGTGTTCCTAGCGTACCAAATCCTTTGACCTGATCGTCCTGCCTGATGGCCATCGCAAGGGGTTCGATATATATCAAATAATAAGGGAGATAATGGGCAACCCTGACGGGTGCCTCTGTTTAACTCGATACTACTACTCAAAATTCCATTAAGACTCAATTTAGCCCTTGGAGATCCATACAATAACCTAAGAGTGCGTATAAACCTCTCTCCAAAGCCCATCCTAACAAGAACCTTCCAGAGGAAACGCCACTCCACCCTGTCAAAGGCCTTAGAGGCATCCAATGACAGGATGGAGCGGGCGGTCCCCCCAGGGGCCTGGATATTAGAAAAGAGCCGATGTAAATTATGATGTGTACCCTTATTTTTAATAAAACCGCTCTGATCTGGATGCACTATGGAGGAGATGACCCCAGAAAGCCTTGTAGCAAGGACCCTCGCCAAAAGCTTTACATCTGCATTAAGCAGTGAAATTGGTCTATAAGATTCTAAATCTAGAGGGTCCTTGCCTTTTTTTGGAATTAGTATCACTGTAGCCTCCATCATTGAATCTGGCAACATCCCATCCTCCATTGATTCAGCAAAGACCTCCAATAATCTAGGAAGAATACAGTCCCCGTATTTACTATAAAATTCATATGGAAGCCCATCTGAACCAGGAGTAGAATTAGCTGAACATAATTTAATAGCTCCCTCAAGTTCCTGAATTGAGACCTCCAATTCTAATGCTTTCTTTTGCATCTCAGTGATAGTTGAAAAGTTGATCCTATCTAGATAGAAATCTATCTTATCATCTGTAATATTAGAATCAGCCTTATACAGATCAAGAAAATAATCAAAAAAGGCCTTCTCCACCGGACCCTGTCCAGTAACTATCCTACCATCCCTCACTCGAACCTTGTCTATATGTTTTTTGGGTTGTTGATTGGAGATTACTCTAGAGAGGAGTTTACCGGGTCGCCCAGACTCTGTAAAATATTTTTGCCCTTTAAAGAAGAGAGTCTGTTGAGCTTTGTCCAGTAAAAAATTAGCATATATTTGTGTGGCTTTTTGCATATTTTCCCTATTATTCTCCGTCTTATTTATATGGAAGGATTCTGTCGCTAACATTACATGTTTTTCTAGATTTTTCTGTTTTTTTCCATATTCCCTTCTAAGATTCGTGATATTACTAACCATCAATCCCCTCATGTACGCCTTAAAGGTATCCCATACCACTTGAATTTTTGCTGAGCCGTAGTTAATATCCCAGAATCGGCCTATTTCATTTCGAATTATTTCATGTGTCTTTATAACTGATAGCCAGTAAGGGTTTAGTCTAAAAGGAGGTTTTGGTGTAAATCTTTCCTGAGACAAGCATAATTCAAGTACTAACGGGGAATGATCAGATATTGACCTTGTTTCATATTTCATTCGTTTTATCAGTTTCACATATTTGCTATTTATCAATACAAGGTTTATTCTGGACAACGATTTACCTGCTTTACTAAAGCATGAAAAAACCCTTTTCCCCTGTCCCAGATATTCCCAAGCGTCCTCAAATCCAGCCTCCAGGCAAAACCGTGCGAGGGGAGACCCCTGGACCGGACTGTCACCCCTAGCACTCATAGAGACCCTGTCACGTAGAGGATCGATGACACAGTTAAAATCGCCAATAATCAATGTTGGACATTCTGGCCATTTATTCATAAATAATAAAAGAGAATTAAGAACCAGAAGAGAAAATGGCGGAGGGATATAGACAAAGGCCAAAATACATAACTCTCCCCCTAACCTGCAATATAAAAAAATAAATCTCCCCTGTTGGTCGACAGGGGATGCCTCACAAACGAAGTCAATAAGTCTATGTATCAACACCGTAACACCTCTCGAGTAGTTGGAGAGAGTAGAATGATACGTATGCACAGCCCATCCCCTGTCGACCACTCTAGTGGTCTCCTCAGTAAGATGGGTCTCTAACAGGCATACTATTGCTGGTAAATGGGCCTGAGTCAGGTCAAAAACCGCTTGTCTCTTACCTCTTTCCCCCAAACCACGTACATTCCAAGAAAAAATTCTAATCATCGTCATCAATAATGATTAAATGGAGGATCAGGAGAGAGGGAAAAAGGAAAAAACAAGAAAAAAAAAAAAAATTGTAAACTGAAAAAAGGGGAACCACACCCACTTTGACGCACCACAACCCAACCCCCCCCCCTCACCCCCCTCCCACAGGCAATCCACCACATATTGTAGTAGATTTCTTTCCTATGACCAACCCTCGACCCTCCCCCCACTCAGCCACCCCCACACCGCCATTAAGAAGCAAAGAAAACTACATTTAGGGGTATAAGCCCCTTATAATACTAATTATTCCCGCCAGATCATAACCCAATTGAGTCATCGATTGTTTCGATCAAGCCAATCCGCGGCTTCTTCTGAGGTGTCAAAAAAAAGGGTTTTATCTTCAAAAATAGGGATGAGCGAACTCGAACTGTATAGTTCGGGTTCGTACCGAATTTTGGGGTGTCCGTGACACGGACCCGAACCCGGACATTTTCGTAAAAGTCCGGGTTCGGGTTCGGTGTTCGTCGCTTTCTTCGCGCTTTTGTGACGCTTTCTTGGCGCTTTTGAAAGGCTGCAAAGCAGCCAATCAACAAGCGTCATACTACTTGCCCCAAGAGGCCATCACAGCCATGCCTACTATTGGCATGGCTGTGATTGGCCAGAGCACCATGTGACCCAGCCTCTATTTAAGCTGGAGTCACATAGCGCCGCCCGTCACTCTGCTCTGATTAGCGTAGGGAGAGGTTGCGGCTGCGACAGTAGGGCGAGATTAGGCAGATTAACTCCTCCAAAGGACTTGATTAACTGATCGATCTGCAGCTGTGGATCATTGAGCTGCTGATCCTCAATTGCTCACTGTTTTTAGGCTGCCCAGACCGTTTGTCAGTCACATTTTTCTGGGGTGATCGGCGGCCATTTTGTGTCTTGTGGTGCGCCAGCACAAGCTGCGACCAAGTGCATTTAACCCTCAATGGTGTGGTTGTTTTTTGGCTAAAGCCTACATCAGGGTGAAGCTGTCACACCAAGTGCATTTAACCCTCAGTAGTGTGGTTGGTCAAGCTATCACACCAAGTGCATTTAACCAGCAATAGTCTGTTCATTTTTTGGCCATATACTAAATCAGGGGCAAGCTGCGCCCGTCACCAAGTGCATTTAACCCTCAGTAGTGTGGTTGGTCAAGCTGTGACACCAAGTGCATTTAACCAGCAATAGTCTGTTCATTTTTTGGCCATATACTACATCAGGGGCAAGCTGCGCCCATCACCAAGTGCATTTAACCAGCAATAGTGTGGTTATTTTTTGGCCATATCCCAGTCTAATTCTGTCACTAAATCCATACCGGTCACCCAGCGCCTAAATACTAGGCCTCAAATTTATATCCCGCTAAATCTCTCGTTACCGCTGTCCTGTTGTGGCTGGGAAAGTTATTTAGTGTCCGTCAAAGCACATTTTTTGTTCTGGGTTGAAATACAATTCCCAATTTAGCAATTTAAAAATTTAGTGGTTTCTGCTGTATCAGAGCTATTTGAAATCTATCCCTAAAAGGGTATATAATATTCAAGGTGCACATAGGGTCATTCAGAATAACTTCACACACCCGCTACTGTGCATTTCCAAGTCTAATTCTGTCACTAAACCCATACCTGTCACCCAGCGCCTAAATACTAGGCCTCAAATTTATATCCAGCTAAATCTGTCCTTAGTGCTGTAGCTGGGCGAGTTATTTAGTGTCCGTTCAAGCACATTTCTTGTTCTGGGTTGAAATACAATTCCCAATTTAGCAATTTCATAATTTAGTGGTTTCTGCTATATCAGAGCTATTTGAAATCTATCCCTAAAAGGGTAGATCATATTGAAGGTGCACATAGGGACATTCAGAATAACTTCACACACACCCGCTACTGTGCATTTCCAAGTCTAATTCTGTCACTAAACCCATACCTGTCACCCAGCGCCTAAATACTAGGCCTCAAATTTATATCCAGCTAAATCTGTCCTTAGTGCTGTAGCTGGGCGAGTTATTTAGTGTCCGTTCAAGCACATTTCTTGTTCTGGGTTGAAATACAATTCCCAATTTAGCAATTTCATAATTTAGTGGTTTCTGCTATATCAGAGCTATTTGAAATCTATCCCTAAAAGGGTATATAATATTCAAGGTGCACATTGGGTCATTCAGAATAACTTCACACACACCCGCTACTGTGTATTTCCAAGTCTAATTCTGTCACTAAACCCATACCTGTCACCCAGCGCCTAAATACTAGGCCTCAAATTTATATCCAGCTAAATCTGTCCTTAGTGCTGTAGCTGGGCGAGTTATTTAGTGTCCGTTCAAGCACATTTCTTGTTCTGGGTTGAAATACAATTCCCAATTTAGCAATTTCATAATTTAGTGGTTTCTGCTATATCAGAGCTATTTGAAATCTATCCCTAAAAGGGTAGATCATATTGAAGGTGCACATAGGGACATTCAGAATAACTTCACACACCCGCTACTGTGCATTTCCAAGTCTAATTCTGTCACTAAACCCATACCTGTCACCCAGCGCCTAAATACTAGGCCTCAAATTTATATCCAGCTAAATCTGTCCTTAGTGCTGTAGCTGGGCGAGTTATTTAGTGTCCGTTCAAGCACATTTCTTGTTCTGGGTTGAAATACAATTCCCAATTTAGCAATTTCATAATTTAGTGGTTTCTGCTATATCAGAGCTATTTGAAATCTATCCCTAAAAGGGTATATAATATTCAAGGTGCACATTGGGTCATTCAGAATAACTTCACACACACCCGCTACTGTGTATTTCCAAGTCTAATTCTGTCACTAAACCCATACCTGTCACCCAGCGCCTAAATACTAGGCCTCAAATTTATATCCTGCTAAATCTCTCGTTAGTGCTGTAGCTGGGCGAGTTATTTAGTGTCCGTTCAAGCACATTTCTTGTTCTGGGTTGAAATACAATTCCCAATTTAGCAATTTCATAATTTAGTGGTTTCTGCTATATCAGAGCTATTTGAAATCTATCCCTAAAAGGGTATATAATATTCAAGGTGCACATTGGGTCATTCAGAATAACTTCACACACACCCGCTACTGTGTATTTCCAAGTCTAATTCTGTCACTAAACCCATACCTGTCACCCAGCGCCTAAATACTAGGCCTCAAATTTATATCCTGCTAAATCTCTCGTTAGTGCTGTAGCTGGGCGAGTTATTTAGTGTCCGTTCAAGCACATTTCTTGTTCTGGGTTGAAATACAATTCCCAATTTAGCAATTTCATAATTTAGTGGTTTCTGCTATATCAGAGCTATTTGAAATCTATCCCTAAAAGGGTAGATCATATTGAAGGTGCACATAGGGACATTCAGAATAACTTCACACACACCCGCTACTGTGTATTTCCAAGTCTAATTCTGTCACTAAACCCATACCTGTCACCCAGCGCCTAAATACTAGGCCTCAAATTTATATCCAGCTAAATCTGTCCTTAGTGCTGTAGCTGGGCGAGTTATTTAGTGTCCGTTCAAGCACATTTCTTGTTCTGGGTTGAAATACAATTCCCAATTTAGCAATTTCATAATTTAGTGGTTTCTGCTATATCAGAGCTATTTGAAATCTATCCCTAAAAGGGTATATAATATTCAAGGTGCACATTGGGTCATTCAGAATAACTTCACACACACCCGCTACTGTGTATTTCCAAGTCTAATTCTGTCACTAAACCCATACCTGTCACCCAGCGCCTAAATACTAGGCCTCAAATTTATATCCTGCTAAATCTCTCGTTAGTGCTGTAGCTGGGCGAGTTATTTAGTGTCCGTTCAAGCACATTTCTTGTTCTGGGTTGAAATACAATTCCCAATTTAGCAATTTCATAATTTAGTGGTTTCTGCTATATCAGAGCTATTTGAAATCTATCCCTAAAAGGGTATATAATATTCAAGGTGCACATTGGGTCATTCAGAATAACTTCACACACACCCGCTACTGTGTATTTCCAAGTCTAATTCTGTCACTAAACCCATACCTGTCACCCAGCGCCTAAATACTAGGCCTCAAATTTATATCCTGCTAAATCTCTCGTTAGTGCTGTAGCTGGGCGAGTTATTTAGTGTCCGTTCAAGCACATTTCTTGTTCTGGGTTGAAATACAATTCCCAATTTAGCAATTTCATAATTTAGTGGTTTCTGCTATATCAGAGCTATTTGAAATCTATCCCTAAAAGGGTAGATCATATTGAAGGTGCACATAGGGACATTCAGAATAACTTCACACACCCGCTACTGTGCATTTCCAAGTCTAATTCTGTCACTAAACCCATACCTGTCACCCAGCGCCTAAATACTAGGCCTCAAATTTATATCCAGCTAAATCTGTCCTTAGTGCTGTAGCTGGGCGAGTTATTTAGTGTCCGTTCAAGCACATTTCTTGTTCTGGGTTGAAATACAATTCCCAATTTAGCAATTTCATAATTTAGTGGTTTCTGCTATATCAGAGCTATTTGAAATCTATCCCTAAAAGGGTATATAATATTCAAGGTGCACATTGGGTCATTCAGAATAACTTCACACACACCCGCTACTGTGTATTTCCAAGTCTAATTCTGTCACTAAACCCATACCTGTCACCCAGCGCCTAAATACTAGGCCTCAAATTTATATCCAGCTAAATCTGTCCTTAGTGCTGTAGCTGGGCGAGTTATTTAGTGTCCGTTCAAGCACATTTCTTGTTCTGGGTTGAAATACAATTCCCAATTTAGCAATTTCATAATTTAGTGGTTTCTGCTATATCAGAGCTATTTGAAATCTATCCCTAAAAGGGTAGATCATATTGAAGGTGCACATAGGGACATTCAGAATAACTTCACACACACCCGCTACTGTGCATTTCCAAGTCTAATTCTGTCACTAAACCCATACCTGTCACCCAGCGCCTAAATACTAGGCCTCAAATTTATATCCAGCTAAATCTGTCCTTAGTGCTGTAGCTGGGCGAGTTATTTAGTGTCCGTTCAAGCACATTTCTTGTTCTGGGTTGAAATACAATTCCCAATTTAGCAATTTCATAATTTAGTGGTTTCTGCTATATCAGAGCTATTTGAAATCTATCCCTAAAAGGGTATATAATATTCAAGGTGCACATTGGGTCATTCAGAATAACTTCACACACACCCGCTACTGTGTATTTCCAAGTCTAATTCTGTCACTAAACCCATACCTGTCACCCAGCGCCTAAATACTAGGCCTCAAATTTATATCCTGCTAAATCTCTCGTTAGTGCTGTAGCTGGGCGAGTTATTTAGTGTCCGTTCAAGCACATTTCTTGTTCTGGGTTGAAATACAATTCCCAATTTAGCAATTTCATAATTTAGTGGTTTCTGCTATATCAGAGCTATTTGAAATCTATCCCTAAAAGGGTATATAATATTCAAGGTGCACATTGGGTCATTCAGAATAACTTCACACACACCCGCTACTGTGTATTTCCAAGTCTAATTCTGTCACTAAACCCATACCTGTCACCCAGCGCCTAAATACTAGGCCTCAAATTTATATCCTGCTAAATCTCTCGTTAGTGCTGTAGCTGGGCGAGTTATTTAGTGTCCGTTCAAGCACATTTCTTGTTCTGGGTTGAAATACAATTCCCAATTTAGCAATTTCATAATTTAGTGGTTTCTGCTATATCAGAGCTATTTGAAATCTATCCCTAAAAGGGTAGATCATATTGAAGGTGCACATAGGGACATTCAGAATAACTTCACAAACACCCGCTACTGTGTATTTCCAAGTCTAATTCTGTCACTAAACCCATACCTGTCACCCAGCGCCTAAATACTAGGCCTCAAATTTATATCCAGCTAAATCTGTCCTTAGTGCTGTAGCTGGGCGAGTTATTTAGTGTCCGTTCAAGCACATTTCTTGTTCTGGGTTGAAATACAATTCCCAATTTAGCAATTTCATAATTTAGTGGTTTCTGCTATATCAGAGCTATTTGAAATCTATCCCTAAAAGGGTATATAATATTCAAGGTGCACATTGGGTCATTCAGAATAACTTCACACACACCCGCTACTGTGTATTTCCAAGTCTAATTCTGTCACTAAACCCATACCTGTCACCCAGCGCCTAAATACTAGGCCTCAAATTTATATCCTGCTAAATCTCTCGTTAGTGCTGTAGCTGGGCGAGTTATTTAGTGTCCGTTCAAGCACATTTCTTGTTCTGGGTTGAAATACAATTCCCAATTTAGCAATTTCATAATTTAGTGGTTTCTGCTATATCAGAGCTATTTGAAATCTATCCCTAAAAGGGTATATAATATTCAAGGTGCACATTGGGTCATTCAGAATAACTTCACACACACCCGCTACTGTGTATTTCCAAGTCTAATTCTGTCACTAAACCCATACCTGTCACCCAGCGCCTAAATACTAGGCCTCAAATTTATATCCTGCTAAATCTCTCGTTAGTGCTGTAGCTGGGCGAGTTATTTAGTGTCCGTTCAAGCACATTTCTTGTTCTGGGTTGAAATACAATTCCCAATTTAGCAATTTCATAATTTAGTGGTTTCTGCTATATCAGAGCTATTTGAAATCTATCCCTAAAAGGGTATATAATATTCAAGGTGCACATTGGGTCATTCAGAATAACTTCACACACACCCGCTACTGTGTATTTCCAAGTCTAATTCTGTCACTAAACCCATACCTGTCACCCAGCGCCTAAATACTAGGCCTCAAATTTATATCCTGCTAAATCTCTCGTTAGTGCTGTAGCTGGGCGAGTTATTTAGTGTCCGTTCAAGCACATTTCTTGTTCTGGGTTGAAATACAATTCCCAATTTAGCAATTTCATAATTTAGTGGTTTCTGCTATATCAGAGCTATTTGAAATCTATCCCTAAAAGGGTAGATCATATTGAAGGTGCACATAGGGACATTCAGAATAACTTCACACACCCGCTACTGTGCATTTCCAAGTCTAATTCTGTCACTAAACCCATACCTGTCACCCAGCGCCTAAATACTAGGCCTCAAATTTATATCCAGCTAAATCTGTCCTTAGTGCTGTAGCTGGGCGAGTTATTTAGTGTCCGTTCAAGCACATTTCTTGTTCTGGGTTGAAATACAATTCCCAATTTAGCAATTTCATAATTTAGTGGTTTCTGCTATATCAGAGCTATTTGAAATCTATCCCTAAAAGGGTATATAATATTCAAGGTGCACATTGGGTCATTCAGAATAACTTCACACACACCCGCTACTGTGTATTTCCAAGTCTAATTCTGTCACTAAACCCATACCTGTCACCCAGCGCCTAAATACTAGGCCTCAAATTTATATCCAGCTAAATCTGTCCTTAGTGCTGTAGCTGGGCGAGTTATTTAGTGTCCGTTCAAGCACATTTCTTTTTTTTTTTTTTTTTTTTTTTTTTTTTTAAATTTTTTATTGGGAAAACTACATAACGTTTACAACAAAAAATTTATTACAATCTCTCAATTCTTAGTAACCCAAGTAATTATATGTGCGTATATTCCACTCATCTTTTCAAAATATTTAGAAAAACCCTCCCCTCCCTCCCTCCCAGTTTGTGGTGCGTCAAAGTAGGACCCCTTATAAATAAAACAACTTGATCTCAGCTAACCAGACCTCCAACCACCCCATATCCTGGTCCATTGGTATTCATTTTCCCTCCGTCTATATAAAATTTTTTCGTAGTTCTTTACCTTATCGATTAAATTTATCCATGTGTTTTTATTTGGAGTGGATCGGGCAAACCAGGTGCGGCTGATCAAAACTCTAGCCAACATGAATACTCTACTCAAGAAAATCTTTTGATAACTATGAATTTTTAATTTGGAGAGATCATTGAGAATAAATACTTGTGGTTCAAAAGGGATTAGAATTTTTAATTTACACATAATATAGTTATTGATACCGTTCCAGTAGTTTATAAGTTCTGGACAGGTCCATATTATATGGAGAAAGTCTGCTCCTACAGTGTCACATTTGGGACAATTGGACGTGTCTCTTAACCCACATTTGTTCATCCACAGTGGAGTAATATATAATCTGTGGCAGATATAAAATTGTATCAGGACATGGTTAAAGTTCTGGGATAGTGAAGATAGATTCCCAAAAATATTATCCCACCCTTCTATTTGTACATTCGGACAGTCCGCCTCCCACGCTTTTTGTCCTGGAGAGTGTATATCACTAAACCGTGCTTTAATTAATAACTTATATATATTTGAGATTTTTATTCTAGAATGTGTACCTCCTACCCAATCATTCAGAAAGGAAACATTATCTATATCCAACAGCCGCTTATCATCCAAGCTGGATAACACAGAACGCAATTGGAAATACCTAAACCATGAAAGATTTTTTAAATTTTGTGTCATTTCCATATAGGATTTAATTTCTCTATCTTTAGCTACCTGTGAAATATATAAAATTTTATTCTTCTGCCAAAATGTGTCAGCTGCAATTTCATCCAGCCTTTTTAAATACAAATTGTGCCAAAGAGGCGTAAATGTAAGTGAACCCTTAACTTTCAACCATGTCCTAGTTGTAGCCCACACCTTAAGGAGTAGTTTTATAGTCTCTCTATAGCCTTGCTCATAACTCTTCAATAGGCCAGATTCCAACAAGGAAAAAATATTATTGTGGGCATGACTAGTTACCAACTTCCCCAGAAGTGCGCTATGCTCTGATTCATAGCACCTCAATAGCTGGGCTGCAATAAAGTATCCCTTAAAGTAGGGGAGATTTAAACCCCCACACTCCACTGATCTATACAAATACTCCAACTTAAGTCGAACTCGCTTTCTTCCCCATATTAAATCATTAATTAGACTCTCTATAAGTTTAAAATGTTTGTCTTGTATCCAAATAGGTGTATTCCTGAGCACATAGAGCAATTGTGGTAATATCACCATTTTAACTAGTGAAACTCGATCAGCTCTAGATAGGGGAAGTTTCAGCCAAATTCCTATTTTAGCTCTAATCTTTACCATGATGGGAATCAAATTAAGTTCTACAAAATTTTCGACCCGAGGCGATATCGTCAAACCCAAATATTGGAAGGTATCAACAATATCCAACTGTGTAACAGGAATCTCTTTCTGTGGTAGGGGGTCTATTGGAAGCAGACTAGTCTTGGTCCAGTTTATAAGAAGACCAGACACCTCACCAAATAATTTAACCATTTGAATAATCCTAGGGAGAGTGGTTTCCGTATGGTCTATAAAAAACAGAACATCGTCTGCATATAGTGAGATACGATCTTGTGTTCCCAGCGTACCAAATCCTTTGATCTGATCGTCCTGCCTAATGGCCATCGCAAGGGGTTCGATATATATATCAAATAGTAGGGGAGATAGTGGGCAACCCTGACGGGTGCCTCTATTTAACTCGATACTGCTACTCAAAATTCCATTAAGACTCAATTTAGCCCTTGGAGATCCATACAACAACCTAAGAGTGCGTATAAACCTCTCTCCAAAGCCCATCCTAGCAAGAACCTTCCAGAGGAAGCGCCACTCCACCCTGTCAAAGGCCTTAGAGGCATCTAATGACAGGATGGAGCGGGCGGTCCCCCCAGGGGCCTGGATATTAGAAAAGAGCCGGTGTAGATTATAATGTGTACCCTTATTTTTCATAAAACCGCTCTGATCCGGATGGACTATGGAGGAGATGACCCCAGAGAGCCTTGTAGCGAGGACCCTCGCCAAAAGTTTTACATCTGCATTAAGCAGTGAAATTGGTCTGTAAGATTCTAAATCTAGAGGGTCCTTGCCTTTTTTTGGAATTAATATCACTGTAGCCTCCATCATTGAATCCGGCAACCTCCCATCCTCCACTGATTCAGCAAAGACCTCCAGTAATCTAGGAAAAATACAGTCCCCATATTTGCTATAAAATTCATATGGAAGCCCGTCTGAACCAGGAGTAGAATTGGGTGAACATAATTTAATAGCTCCCTCAAGTTCCTTAATTGAGACCTCCAGTTCTAATGCTTTCTTTTGGTTCTCACTAATAGTTGAAAAGTTGATCCTATCTAGGTAAAGATCTATCTTATCGTCTGTAATATTAGAATCAGCCTTATACATATCAAGAAAATAATCAAAAAAGGCCTTCTCCACCGGACCCTGACCAATAGCTATTCTACCATCCCTCACTCGAACCCTCTCTATATGTTTTTTAGGTTGTTGATTGGAGATTACTCTGGAGAGTAGCCTACCGGGTCGCCCAGACTCTGTAAAATATTTTTGCCCTTTAAAGAAAAGATTCTGTTGAGCTTTATCCAGTAAAAAATTAGCATATATTTGTGTAGCTTTTTGCATATTTTCCCTATTTTTCTCCGTCTTATTTATATGAAAGGATTCTGTCGCTGTGATCACATGTTTCTCTAGATTCTTCTGTTTTTTCCCATATTCTCTTCTAAGATTCGTGATATTACTAACCATCAATCCCCTCATGTAGGCCTTAAAGGTATCCCATACCACTTGAATTTTTGCCGAGCCGTCGTTGATATCCCAGAATCGGCCTATTTCATTTCGAATTATTTCATGTGTCTTTATGACTGATAGCCAGTAGGGGTTTAATCTAAAGGGAGGTTTTGATATATATCTAACCTGAGAGAAACATAGTTCAAGTACTAACGGGGAGTGATCGGATATTGACCTTGTTTCATATTTCATTCGTTTTATCAATTTCATATATTTGCTATTTATCAGTACTAGGTCAATTCTAGACAATGATTTACCTGCTTTACTAGAACATGAAAAAACCCTTTTCCCCTGTCCCAGATATTCCCAAGCGTCCTCAAATCCAGCCTCCAGGCAGAATCGTGCGAGGGGGGACCCCTGAACCGTACTGTCCCCCTTAGCACTCATAGAGACCCTATCACGTAAAGGATCGATGACACAATTAAAATCCCCAATAATCAATGTTGGACATTCTGGCCATTTATCCATGAATACTAGAAGAGAATTAAGAACCAGCAGAGAAAATGGCGGAGGAATATAGACAAAGGCCAAAATACATAACTCTCCCCCTAACCTGCAGTATAGAAAAATAAATCTTCCCTGTTGGTCGACAGAGGATGCCTCGCAAACGAAGTCAATAAGTCTATGTATCAGCACCGTAACCCCTCTCGAGTAATTGGAGAGGGTAGAATGATACGTATGCACAGCCCATCCCCTGTCGACCACTCTAGTGGTCTCCTCAGTAAGATGGGTCTCGAGCAAACATATTATTGCTGGTAGATGGACCTGAGTCAAGTCAAAAACCGCTTGTCTCTTACCTCTTTCCCCCAAACCACGTACATTCCAGGAAAAAATTCTAATCATCGTCATCACCAGTGGTTAAATGGAAGATTAGGAGAGAGGGAAAAAGGAGAAGACAAGATGAAAAGGGAAAATAATAAACTGAAAAAAAGGGAACCACACCTACTTTGACGCACCACAACCCAACCCCCCCCCCCACCCCTCTCCCACAGGCAACCCACCACATATTGTAGTAGATTTCTTTCCTAAGACCAACCCTCGACCCTCCCCCCAGTCAACCACCCCCCCGCCGCCATTTTGAAGCAAAGAAGACTCATTTAGGGGTGTGAGCCCCCTATATTACTAGTTATTCCCGTCATTTCATAACCCAATTGAGTCATTGATTGTTTCGGTCAATCCAGTCCGCGGCTTCTTCTGAGGTATCAAAAAAAAAAGTTTTATCCTCAAAAATAATCCGCAGTTTGGCCGGGAATATAAGAGAATATTTAATATCCCTCTCTCTTAACTTCTTTTTAACAATCATGAATGTGCGTCTCTTTTCTTGTATTTCTTTCGAAAAGTCAGGAAAAAAGGCCAGTCTAATCCCATTATAAACAACCGGTGAGGATTCCCTCGCCCTTCTCAAGAGGACATCTCTGTCCCCTGAAGTCAGTGACTTAGCAAGAATTGTCCGAGGTTGTCTCCCTGGAATTGGTTTTCCTCCTGGGACCCGATGAGCTCTTTCAATCATGAAAAGAGGAGAAAATGATTCTTTACCAAAGTTCTCAAGAATTAATTTCTGTACGAATTCAGTTGGATTTTTTCCTTCCTCACCCTCTGGAATGCCTATTATTCTCACGTTATATCTTCGTGACCTATCTTCAAGGTCCACTACCTTTTTCTTCAGGAGATTATTTTCCACTTTAAGTATAGAAACTTCCGTATTTATTTTTTTGGATTCCTTCTGTATAAAAGTAACAGAGCTTTCAAGGGTGTTGAGTCTGACTCGCATTTTGGTCAATTCCTCTTTTATTAGTCCCACATCAACTTGAATAGATCCAAGTTGGGTTGTAACCACCTGTATCAAATCTCCGTTCTGTTTAACCGCTAGGAGTATTTCTTCCAGCGGGGACGAATTGTCATCAGGGATAACTTCCCCCATTATTCCATCCTCCTCCTCAGGGTAACTAGCGCCTTTTTGTATTTCTCGCTCAGTTACCTCCAATTCATAATTCTTTTTTTCAGAGAATTCCTTTTGTCCGCCCCTCGTATTGACCCTTGGGGATTTCAGAAACTGGTCAAGTTTTGTTGGTTCAGCCGTTCTAGACCCCTGTTTCTGACCTGATAGATCGGTCGAACGCCTTGGGGCTTTTGGGCCCATATCTTATTCCTCCTTTTTTTTTTTTTTTTGTAAATTTTTTTCTTTAAATATTCTTTTCTTGGATATTTATTTGATTTTTGATTTATTTATTTTTTTTCCCTTATTCCGCCTCCTTACTCTCCTGTACTCTCCTATACTCTCCTTACTCTCCTTCTTTCTCTTTTTCTTTTTTTTTTTTTTCTGTTCCTTTTCTTTTGCTTTTTTTTCCTTTTTTTCTTTTTTTCCTTATCCCCCCTTTTTTTTTTTTCAGTGCCTTCTTCTTAGTTCTTGTTTTTTTTTTTTTTTTAAACCCTTTTTTTTTTCGCTCCTCCCTATTTTTTTTTTTTTTTTATTTTTCTTTTTATGTCCACTCTTCTTTATACTCTTTCTCCTCTTATTTCCTTTTTTTTTTTTTCCCCTTCTCCAGCTTATATTTTAGACTTTAAAGTTAGCTTTCTTGTGATCTTATGATCAAGTGCAGCTTATAATCATATGTAACCATACATACACAACTTACTCAAAGTCCATTCAAGGTTAGTTGGAGTCAGCGGTCATGGGGAGGTTAATCACTAGAGGAGAGAAACTTATAGCTTCCTCAAAATATGAGGGAACAGCAGGTTACTCACTGACATCAGAACCAGGGGGGGTAACGGATCAGGCAGGAACCGGAGGCACACTCAATGGAGGTAGAGGAGAGAAAACCTCCAGACAGCAAACTGTTTGCAATGAAATGGAGAGCAGGAGAGGAGGCAGGAGCGGCAGCATCAGACACGGCACAGTCAAGAAGGAACCGGAGGCAGCCTGAACCCAACAGCCGATATCGGCACCGTAGCAGGCTTTGGGCAAAGAGCAGCAGCGCAGATCACGCGGTCCCGGTCACAGAGAAGGTAGATGTAGAATTCGGCACACAGACGCCGGCATACTCAAAGCGGCAGCGAGGTAGCAGAACAGCGGGGAGAGCCGGGAGCGTGACGTCCACTACGTCATCACGTCTTCCGCGACAGAGCCCTCATCTCAGTTCATCGTTCAGCCCTCATCGTTCAAGCACATTTCTTGTTCTGGGTTGAAATACAATTCCCAATTTAGCAATTTCATAATTTAGTGGTTTCTGCTATATCAGAGCTATTTGAAATCTATCCCTAAAAGGGTAGATCATATTGAAGGTGCACATAGGGACATTCAGAATAACTTCACACACCCGCTACTGTGCATTTCCAAGTCTAATTCTGTCACTAAACCCATACCTGTCACCCAGCGCCTAAATACTAGGCCTCAAATTTATATCCAGCTAAATCTGTCCTTAGTGCTGTAGCTGGGCGAGTTATTTAGTGTCCGTTCAAGCACATTTCTTGTTCTGGGTTGAAATACAATTCCCAATTTAGCAATTTCATAATTTAGTGGTTTCTGCTATATCAGAGCTATTTGAAATCTATCCCTAAAAGGGTATATAATATTCAAGGTGCACATTGGGTCATTCAGAATAACTTCACACACACCCGCTACTGTGTATTTCCAAGTCTAATTCTGTCACTAAACCCATACCTGTCACCCAGCGCCTAAATACTAGGCCTCAAATTTATATCCTGCTAAATCTCTCGTTAGTGCTGTAGCTGGGCGAGTTATTTAGTGTCCGTTCAAGCACATTTCTTGTTCTGGGTTGAAATACAATTCCCAATTTAGCAATTTCATAATTTAGTGGTTTCTGCTATATCAGAGCTATTTGAAATCTATCCCTAAAAGGGTATATAATATTCAAGGTGCACATTGGGTCATTCAGAATAACTTCACACACACCCGCTACTGTGTATTTCCAAGTCTAATTCTGTCACTAAACCCATACCTGTCACCCAGCGCCTAAATACTAGGCCTCAAATTTATATCCTGCTAAATCTCTCGTTAGTGCTGTAGCTGGGCGAGTTATTTAGTGTCCGTTCAAGCACATTTCTTGTTCTGGGTTGAAATACAATTCCCAATTTAGCAATTTCATAATTTAGTGGTTTCTGCTATATCAGAGCTATTTGAAATCTATCCCTAAAAGGGTAGATCATATTGAAGGTGCACATAGGGAGATTCAGAATAACTTCACACACACCCGCTACTGTGTATTTCCAAGTCTAATTCTGTCACTAAACCCATACCTGTCACCCAGCGCCTAAATACTAGGCCTCAAATTTATATCCAGCTAAATCTGTCCTTAGTGCTGTAGCTGGGCGAGTTATTTAGTGTCCGTTCAAGCACATTTCTTGTTCTGGGTTGAAATACAATTCCCAATTTAGCAATTTCATAATTTAGTGGTTTCTGCTATATCAGAGCTATTTGAAATCTATCCCTAAAAGGGTATATAATATTCAAGGTGCACATTGGGTCATTCAGAATAACTTCACACACACCCGCTACTGTGTATTTCCAAGTCTAATTCTGTCACTAAACCCATACCTGTCACCCAGCGCCTAAATACTAGGCCTCAAATTTATATCCTGCTAAATCTCTCGTTAGTGCTGTAGCTGGGCGAGTTATTTAGTGTCCGTTCAAGCACATTTCTTGTTCTGGGTTGAAATACAATTCCCAATTTAGCAATTTCATAATTTAGTGGTTTCTGCTATATCAGAGCTATTTGAAATCTATCCCTAAAAGGGTATATAATATTCAAGGTGCACATTGGGTCATTCAGAATAACTTCACACACACCCGCTACTGTGTATTTCCAAGTCTAATTCTGTCACTAAACCCATACCTGTCACCCAGCGCCTAAATACTAGGCCTCAAATTTATATCCTGCTAAATCTCTCGTTAGTGCTGTAGCTGGGCGAGTTATTTAGTGTCCGTTCAAGCACATTTCTTGTTCTGGGTTGAAATACAATTCCCAATTTAGCAATTTCATAATTTAGTGGTTTCTGCTATATCAGAGCTATTTGAAATCTATCCCTAAAAGGGTAGATCATATTGAAGGTGCACATAGGGACATTCAGAATAACTTCACACACACCCGCTACTGTGTATTTCCAAGTCTAATTCTGTCACTAAACCCATACCTGTCACCCAGCGCCTAAATACTAGGCCTCAAATTTATATCCAGCTAAATCTGTCCTTAGTGCTGTAGCTGGGCGAGTTATTTAGTGTCCGTTCAAGCACATTTCTTGTTCTGGGTTGAAATACAATTCCCAATTTAGCAATTTCATAATTTAGTGGTTTCTGCTATATCAGAGCTATTTGAAATCTATCCCTAAAAGGGTATATAATATTCAAGGTGCACATTGGGTCATTCAGAATAACTTCACACACACACGCTTCTGTGCATTTCCAAGTCTAATTCTGTCACTAAATCCATACCGGTCACCCAGCGCCTAAATACTAGGCCTCAAATTTATATCCCGCTGAATTTGAATACAATACATTGGGCCAAATAATATATTTGTTGTTGTGGTGAACCATAACAATGAGAAAAACATCTAGTAAGGGACGCGGACGTGGACATGGTCGTGGTGGTGTTAGTGGACCCTCTGGTGCTGGGAGAGGACGTGGCCGTTCTGCCACATCCACACGTCCTAGTGTACCAACTACCTCAGGTCCCAGTAGCCGCCAGAATTTACAGCGATATATGGTGGGGCCCAATGCCGTTCTAAGGATGGTAAGGCCTGAGCAGGTACAGGCATTAGTCAATTGGGTGGCCGACAGTGGATCCAGCACGTTCACATTATCTCCCACCCAGTCTTCTGCAGAAAGCGCACAGATGGCGCCTGAAAACCAACCCCATCAGTCTGTCACATCACCCCCATGCATACCAGGGAAACTGTCTCAGCCTCAAGTTATGCAGCAGTCTCTTATGCTGTTTGAAGACTCCGCTGGCAGGGTTTCCCAAGGGCATCCACCTAGCCCTTCCCCAGCGGTGAAAGACATAGAATGCACTGACGCACAACCACTTATGTTTCCTGATGATGAGGACATGGGAATACCACCTCAGCATGTCTCTGATGATGACGAAACACAGGTGCCAACTGCTGCGTCTTTCTGCAGTGTGCAGACTGAACAGGAGGTCAGGGATCAAGACTGGGTGGAAGACGATGCAGGGGACGATGAGGTCCTAGACCCCACATGGAATGAAGGTCGTGCCACTGACTTTCACAGTTCGGAGGAAGAGGCAGTGGTGAGACCGAGCCAACAGCGTAGCAAAAGAGGGAGCAGTGGGCAAAAGCAGAACACCCGCCGCCAAGAGACTCCGCCTGCTACTGACAGCCGCCATCTGGGACCGAGCACCCCAAAGGCAGCTTCAAGGAGTTCCCTGGCATGGCACTTCTTCAAACAATGTGCTGACGACAAGACCCGAGTGGTTTGCACGCTGTGCCATCAGAGCCTGAAGCGAGGCATTAACGTTCTGAACCTGAGCACAACCTGCATGACCAGGCACCTGCATGCAAAGCATGAACTGCAGTGGAGTAAACACCTTAAAACCAAGGAAGTCACTCAGGCTCCCCCTGCTACCTCTTCTGCTGCTGCCGCCTCGGCCTATTCTGCTGCTGCCGCCTCGGCCTCTTCCTCCGCCTCTGGAGGAACGTTGGCACCTGCCGCCCAGCAAACAGGGGATGTACCACCAACACCACCACCACCACCTCCGTCACCAAGCGTCTCAACCATGTCACACGCCAGCGTTCAGCTCTCCATCTCACAAACATTTGATAGAAAGCGTAAATTCCCACCTAGCCACCCTCGATCCCTGGCCCTGAATGCCAGCATTTCTAAACTACTGGCCTATGAAATGCTGTCATTTAGGCTGGTGGACACAGACAGCTTCAAACAGCTCATGTCGCTTGCTGTCCCACAGTATGTTGTTCCCAGCCGGCACTACTTCTCCAAGAGAGCCGTGCCTTCCCTGCACAACCAAGTATCCGATAAAATCAAGTGTGCACTGCGCAACGCCATCTGTAGCAAGGTCCACCTAACCACAGATACGTGGACCAGTAAGCACGGCCAGGGACGCTATATCTCCCTAACTGCACACTGGGTAAATGTAGTGGCAGCTGGGCCCCAGGCGGAGAGCTGTTTGGCGCACGTCCTTCCGCCGCCAAGGATCGCAGGGCAACATTCTTTGCCTCCTGTTGCCACCTCCTCCTTCTCGGCTTCCTCCTCCTCCTCTTCTTCCACCTGCTCATCCAGTCAGCCACACACCTTCACCACCAACTTCAGCACAGCCCGGGGTAAACGTCAGCAGGCCATTCTGAAACTCATATGTTTGGGGGACAGGCCCCACACCGCACAGGAGTTGTGGCGGGGTATTGAACAACAGACCGACGAGTGGTTGCTGCCGGTGAGCCTCAAGCCCGGCCTGGTGGTGTGTGATAATGGGCGAAATCTCGTTGCAGCTCTGGGACTAGCCAATTTGACGCACATCCCTTGCTTGGCGCATGTGCTGAATTTGGTGGTGCAGAAGTTCATTCACAACTACCCCGACATGTCAGAGCTGCTGCATAAAGTGCGGGCCGTCTGTTCGCGCTTCCGGCGTTCACATCCTGCTGCTGCTCGCCTGTCTGCGCTACAGCGTAACTTCGGCCTTCCCGCTCACCGCCTCATATGCGACGTGCCCACCAGGTGGAACTCCACCTTGCACATGCTGGACAGACTGTGCGAGCAGCAGCAGGCCATAGTGGAGTTTCAGCTGCAGCACGCACGGGTCAGTCGCACTACAGAACAGCACCACTTCACCACCAATGACTGGGCCTCCATGCGAGACCTGTGTGCCCTGTTGCGCTGTTTCGAGTACTCCACCAACATGGCCAGTGGCGATGACACCGTTATCAGCGTTACAATACCACTTCTATGTCTCCTTGAGAAAACACTTAGGGCGATGATGGAAGAGGAGGTGGCCCAGGAGGAGGAGGAGGAGGAGGAAGAGGGGTCATTTTTAGCACTTTCAGGCCAGTCTCTTCGAAGTGACTCAGAGGGAGGTTTTTGGCAACAGCAGAGGCCAGGTACAAATGTGGCCAGCCAGGGCCCACTACTGGAAGACGAGGAGGACGAGGATGAGGAGGAGGTGGAGGAGGATGAGGATGAAGCATGGTCACAGCGGGGTGGCACCCAACGCAGCTCGGGTCCATCACTGGTGCGTGGCTGGGGGGAAAGGCAGGACGATGACGATACGCCTCCCACAGAGGACAGCTTGTCCTTACCCCTGGGCAGCCTGGCACACATGAGCGACTACATGCTGCAGTGCCTGCGCAACGACAGCAGAGTTGCCCACATTTTAACCTGTGCGGACTACTGGGTTGCCACCCTGCTGGATCCACGCTACAAAGACAATGTGGCCACCTTACTTCCTGCACTGGAGCGTGATAGGAAGATGCGCGAGTACAAGCGCACGTTGGTAGACGCGCTACTGAGAGCATTCCCAAATGTCACAGGGGAACAAGTGGAAGCCCAAGGCCAAGGCAGAGGAGGAGCAAGAGGTCGCCAAGGCAGCTGTGTCACGGCCAGCTCCTCTGAGGGCAGGGTTAGCATGGCAGAGATGTGGAAAACTTTTGTCAACACGCCACAGCTAACTGCACCACCACCTGATACGCAACGTGTTTACAGGAGGCAACATTTCACTAACATGGTGGAACAGTACGTGTGCACACCCCTCCACGTACTGACTGATGGTTCGGCCCCATTCAACTTCTGGGTCTCTAAATTGTCCACGTGGCCAGAGCTAGCCTTTTATGCCTTGGAGGTGCTGGCCTGCCCGGCAGCCAGCGTTTTGTCTGAACGTGTATTCAGCACGGCAGGGGGCGTCATTACAGACAAACGCAGCCGCCTGTCTACAGCCAATGTGGACAAGCTGACGTTCATAAAAATGAACCAGGCATGGATCCCACAGGACCTGTCCGTCCCTTGTCCAGATTAGACATTAACTACCTCCCCATAACCATATATTATTGGACTCCAGGGCACTTCCTCATTCAATCCTATTTTTATTTTCATTTTACCATTATATTGCGAGGCTACCCAAAGTTGAATGAACCTCTCCTCTGCCTGTGTGCTAGGCCTAAATATATGCCAATGGACTGTTGCAGTGGTGGGTGACGTGAAGCCTCATTCTCTGCTATGACATGCAGACTGATTCTCTGCTGACATGAAGCCAGATTCTCTGTTACGGGACCTCTCTCCTCTGCCTGTGTGCTAGGCCTAAATATATGCCAATGGACTGTTGCAGTGGTGGCTGACGTGAAGCCTCATTCTCTGCTATGACATGCAGACTAATTCTCTGCTGACATGAAGACAGATTCTCTGTTACGGGACCTCCCTCCTCTGCCTGGGTGCTGGGCCTAAATATATGCCAATGGACTGTTGCAGTGGTGGGTGACGTGAAGCCTCATTCTCTGCTATGACATGCAGACTGATTCTCTGCTGACATGAAGCCAGATTGTCTGTTACGGGACCTCCCTCCTCTGCCTGGGTGCTGGGCCTAAATATATGCCAATGGACTGTTGCAGTGGTGGCTGACGTGAAGCCTCATTCTCTGCTATGACATGCAGACTAATTCTCTGCTGACATGAAGACAGATTCTCTGTTACGGGACCTCCCTCCTCTGCCTGGGTGCTGGGCCTAAATATATGCCAATGGACTGTTGCAGTGGTGGCTGACGTGAAGCCTCATTCTCTGCTATGACATGCAGACTAATTCTCTGCTGACATGAAGACAGATTCTCTGTTACGGGACCTCCCTCCTCTGCCTGGGTGCTGGGCCTAAATATATGCCAATGGACTGTTGCAGTGGTGGGTGACGTGAAGCCTCATTCTCTGCTATGACATGCAGACTGATTCTCTGCTGACATGAAGCCAGATTGTCTGTTACGGGACCTCTCTCCTCTGCCTGTGTGCTAGGCCTAAATATATGCCAATGGACTGTTGCAGTGGTGGCTGACGTGAAGCCTCATTCTCTGCTATGACATGCAGACTGATTCTCTGCTGACATGAAGCCAGATAGTCTGTTACGGGACCTCTCTGCTCTGCCTGTGTGCTAGGCCTAAATATATGCCAATGGACTGTTGCAGTGGTGGGTGACGTGAAGCCTCATTCTCTGCTATGACATGCAGACTGATTCTCTGCTGACATGAAGCCAGATTGTCTGTTACGGGACCTCTCTCCTCTGCCTGTGTGCTAGGCCTAAATATATGCCAATGGACTGTTGCAGTGGTGGCTGACGTGAAGCCTCATTCTCTGCTATGACATGCAGACTGATTCTCTGCTGTCATGAAGCCAGATTGTCTGTTACGGGACCTCTCTGCTCTGCCTGTGTGCTAGGCCTAAATATATGCCAATGGACTGTTGCAGTGGTGGCTGACGTGAAGCCTCATTCTCTGCTATGACATGCAGACTGATTCTCTGCTGTCATGAAGCCAGATTGTCTGTTACGGGACCTCTCTGCTCTGCCTGTGTGCTAGGCCTAAATATATGCCAATGGACTGTTGCAGTGGTGGGTGACGTGAAGCCTCATTCTCTGCTATGACATGCAGACTGATTCTCTGCTGACATGAAGCCAGATTGTCTGTTACGGGACCTCTCTCCTCTGCCTGTGTGCTAGGCCTAAATATATGCCAATGGACTGTTGCAGTGGTGGCTGACGTGAAGCCTCATTCTCTGCTATGACATGCAGACTAATTCTCTGCTGACATGAAGCCAGATTGTCTGTTACGGGACCTCTCTCCTCTGCCTGGGTGCTGGGCCTAAATTTATGACAATGGACTGTTGCAGTGGTGGCTGACGTGAAGCCTGATTCTCTGCTATGACATGCAGACTGATTCTCTGCTGACATGAAGCCAGATCCTCTGTTACGGGACCTCTCTCCTCTGCCTGTGTGTGTGCTGGGCCTAAATATATGCCAATGGACTGTTGCAGTGGTGGCTGACGTGAAGCCTCATTCTCTGCTATGACATGCAGACTGATTCTCTGCTGACATGAAGCCAGATTCTCTGTTACGGGACCTCTCTCCTCTGCCTGTGTGTGTGCTGGGCCTAAATATATGCCAATGGACTGTTGCAGTGGTGGCTGACGTGAAGCCTCATTCTCTGCTATGACATGCAGACTAATTCTCTGCTGACATGAAGACAGATTCTCTGTTACGGGACCTCCCTCCTCTGCCTGGGTGCTGGGCCTAAATATATGCCAATGGACTGTTGCAGTGGTGGCTGACGTGAAGCCTCATTCTCTGCTATGACATGCAGACTAATTCTCTGCTGACATGAAGACAGATTCTCTGTTACGGGACCTCCCTCCTCTGCCTGGGTGCTGGGCCTAAATATATGCCAATGGACTGTTGCAGTGGTGGCTGACGTGAAGCCTCATTCTCTGCTATGACATGCAGACTGATTCTCTGCTGACATGAAGCCAGATTCTCTGTTACGGGACCTCTCTCCTCTGCCTGTGTGTGTGCTGGGCCTAAATATATGCCAATGGACTGTTGCAGTGGTGGCTGACGTGAAGCCTCATTCTCTGCTATGACATGCAGACTAATTCTCTGCTGACATGAAGACAGATTCTCTGTTACGGGACCTCCCTCCTCTGCCTGGGTGCTGGGCCTAAATATATGCCAATGGACTGTTGCAGTGGTGGCTGACGTGAAGCCTCATTCTCTGCTATGACATGCAGACTAATTCTCTGCTGACATGAAGACAGATTCTCTGTTACGGGACCTCCCTCCTCTGCCTGGGTGCTGGGCCTAAATATATGCCAATGGACTGTTGCAGTGGTGGCTGACGTGAAGCCTCATTCTCTGCTATGACATGCAGACTGATTCTCTGCTGACATGAAGCCAGATTCTCTGTTACGGGACCTCTCTCCTCTGCCTGTGTGTGTGCTGGGCCTAAATATATGCCAATGGACTGTTGCAGTGGTGGCTGACGTGAAGCCTCATTCTCTGCTATGACATGCAGACTAATTCTCTGCTGACATGAAGACAGATTCTCTGTTACGGGACCTCCCTCCTCTGCCTGGGTGCTGGGCCTAAATATATGCCAATGGACTGTTGCAGTGGTGGCTGACGTGAAGCCTCATTCTCTGCTATGACATGCAGACTAATTCTCTGCTGACATGAAGACAGATTCTCTGTTACGGGACCTCTCTCCTCTGCCTGGGTGCCGGGGCCTAAATATCTGAGAATGGACTGTTCCAGTGGTGGGTGACGGGAAGCCAGATTCTCTGCTATGGAACCTCTCTCCAATTGATTTTGGTTAATTTTTATTTATTTAATTTTTATTTTAATTCATTTCCCTATCCACATTTGTTTGCAGGGGATTTACCTACATGTTGCTGCCTTTTGCAGCCCTCTAGCTCTTTCCTGGGCTGTTTTACAGCCTTTTTAGTGCCGAAAAGTTCGGGTCCCCATTGACTTCAATGGGGTTCGGGTTCGGGACGAAGTTCGGATCGGGTTCGGATCCCGAACCCGAACATTTCCGGGATGTTCGGCCGAACTTCTCGAACCCGAACATCCAGGTGTTCGCTCAACTCTATTCAAAAACAATCCGCAATTTGGCCGGGAATATAAGAGAATATTTAATATCCCTTTCTCTTAGCTTCTTTTTAACAATCATAAATGTGCGTCTCGTTTCTTGTATTTCTTTCGAAAAATCATGAAAAAAGGCCAGTCTAATCCCATTATACACAACCGGTGAGGATTCCCTCGCCCTTCTCAGGAGGACATCTCTGTCCCCTGTAGTCAGTAACTTAGCAAGGATTGTCCGATGTTGTCTCCCTGGAATTGGTTTTCCTCCTGGGACCCGATGAGCTCTTTCAATCATAAAAAGAGGAGAAAATGACTCTTTACCAAAGTTCTCAAGAATTAATTTCTGTACAAATTGGGTTGGATTTTTCTCTTCCTCACCCTCTGGAATCCCTATTATTCTCACGTTATATCTTCGTGACCTATCCTCCAGGTCCACTACCTTTTTCTTCAAGATATTATATTCCGCTTTAAGTGTAGAAACTTCCGTATTTATTTTTTTGGATTCATTCTGTATAAGGGTGACGGAACTTTCAAGGGTGTTGACTCTGTCTCGCATTTTGGACAAATCATCTTTTATTAGTCCCACATCAACTTGAATAAATCCAAGTTGGGTTGTAACCGCCTGTATTAAATCCCCGTTCTGTTTAACCGCTAGGAGTATTTCTTCCAGCGGGGAAGAGTTGTCATTAGGGATAGCTTCCCCCATTATGCCGTCTTCCTCTTCAGGGTATCTAGCGCCTTTTTGTGTTTCTAGCTCAGTTACCTCTGATTCATAATTTTTTTTTTCAAAAAATTCCTTTTGTCCGCCCCTCGTATTGACCCTTGGAGACTTCAGAAACTGGTCCAGTTTTGTTGGTTCAGCAGTTTTGGACCCGTGTTTCTGACCTGATAGATCAGTCGAACGCCTAAAGGCTTTTGGGCCCATATCTTATTCCTCTTTATTCCTCTTTATTTTTTTTTATTTTTTTTTATTATTATTATTTTTTTTTTTGTATATTTATTTGATTGTTTTTTTCCCCTTATTCCGCCTCCTTCTCTCTTTTAAGTATATATTTTTTCTTCTTTGCTCTCCTTCTTTCTCTTTCTCTTTTTTTTTTTTTTTTTTTTGTTCCTTTTCTTTTTATTTTTTCCTTTTTTTCCTTAACCCCCTTCCCTTTTTTTTTTTTTTTTATAGTGCCTTCTTCTTAGTTCTGTTTTTCTTCTCCTTTTTTTTTTCCTCTTTTTTTTTTTTTTTCACTCCTCCCCTTTTTTTTTTTTTTGTGTCCACTCTTCTTTATACTCTTTCTCCTCTTATTTTTTATTTTTTTTTTCCTTTTTTTTTTTTTTCCCTTCTCCACCTTATACTTTAAACTCTATAGTTCACTTTTTTATAATCATATACAACTTGGTCAATCTCCAGTCAAGGTTAGTTGGAATCAGCAGTCATGGGGAGGTTAGTCACTACGACATCAAAAAGGAGACATAACAAATCGAGGAGAGAAGCTTATCATCTTCACCAACAAACCATCAGGTAGGGGGAACACAGAGGTTACTCACTGATACCAAAAGGGGGGTAGCAGATCAGCAGGAACCGGAGGCACACTCCACGGGGGTAGGGGAAAGAAAAAAAACTCCAGACAGCAAACTGTTCACAGCGACATGGAGGGCAGGAAAGGAGGCAGGAGCGGCAGGAGCGGCAGAATCAGGAATGGCAGGATCGACAAAGAGCCGGAGGCAGCCCCCACATCCGAACCCAGCAGTCGATAGCAGCAGCGTGACAGGCTTGGGCGAAAGGCAACAACGCCACGGCTCAACAACGCTGATCACACGGTCACAGAGAGGGTGCGTGGAGGATTCGGCACGAGGACGCCAGCATAATCGAAGCGGCGGCGGGGTAGCTGAGCAGCGGGGAAAGCCGGGAGCGCTACGTCCACTACGTCATCAGTAATTGTAGATCCAGGGATTCTACAATTAATAAAACCACTAGGAACAAGTTTTATAAATCTCTGCTCAACTTTTTGCAACTTATTACACATTTAATTGATTATCTGAGGGTAGCATGTATAGCTGTGGACAGCTAAATTTTGCCAGTTTTGTCTCAGCAGAGCTCCTGGCTCTATTCTGGATGATAGCCCCTTTATCTATAAAGTTTTTATCCATACATGTATGCTTAACTGTATTGAAATTCCAAAGAAGAATGAGAGGGCAAGTAATGGATGAAGGCTAGAGGTAAAAGAGCAGAAGCCATTTTGCATAAACAAAATTACATGTTTTCCGTGTTAAGGGTTGTCACATCATTACATTTAATATTCATTTAATAGAAAATACAAAATGAAACATATTTGTGATTTGCATGCTGTTAAAAACAATGAAGATTTATGACATTTACTTACATAGTATAGTGCTACCTGATGTGCAAAGTTTATAGCGATGTACTAGTCAGGCATGCTCAGTCACTCTCTCCATGGCCAAGTCTCTTCATAGTGATCCTTTGTGCACTGCAGAGCAGCTAATAGAAATAGTTCCCTCATATGTTCCCTACAGAGACATGAAAATTTCTATTTCTGCTATGTAATGAACAGAGGATCACTATGGGTTGGACTATGAGCATGGTTTGTATTTCCTAGGGTGGTATGGATGTTTTATGTTTTTGATTTCCATTTTTTTTTACTTACATTCCCCAACAGAGTAAGTTCAGACACGACACACTTTTGTAGTTGAATATTTTAGTTTGTAATGAATTGATGATGCTTCATTCAGTTTAATGACTATTGCTCATCTGTGATAAGGAGCTTCTTGTATAGTAAATGATTCACTTGTGAGCTTTTTGCACGAGACTGATTGTCCTATAGGTTAAATAATAGAAGTGTCCATAAAAACAGGCTTTAGATACATCGAGTTCATCATGAAGATTATGTTATCATAGAAAAGCCCTTATAATTTTATATAGAATTTTTACTTACTGTGCAGAAAAATGCAGTTTTACCAAATAATACAAAGCTAATGCATCTAAGAGAATGTACATATGAGTGATAGTAGATGTCAAAAGACATAAAACATTACAAAATGTATAACTCATCCATTTATATGACAATTAATGTTTATTTCAGTTTCAGTCGCTTGAATGTCTATCTTGCAATATTAATTCAAAGCCGGAATAGTTTTTGGCACTATATAATTGGCATATGCAAAATCAACGTAAACAAGTCCCACTGCTACTTTTTCATTATTTAATCTTGCCAAATTAAATGATACTGTCAAGCCTGGGGGTAAACCACAGTGGATTTGTTAAAGCATTAGCTTGAAGATAAGCAAAGCACATTGCAAGAGGTTACTTATAAAAATCTTGCATTGCCTTTGATGTAAATTCTAGATTTAATTGATCGACATAATGTACTTCAAATAGAGAAAAATAGCATATTTTTCTAACCAATTAGTGAATCCCTGGAAGATACTTGCCGGAGACTAAACTTCAATAAGGTCTATTGTTGAGCATACTGCAAGTGAAGCAATTATACGTAAGATGCCCCAATGTGTATTGTCAAAACTTTAGCAAAATCTTTAATGAGCCGATCGGGATGGGTTGGAGAAGGATTGAAATATAACAAGGTTGCCTTGTAACTCCTGATGATATTTCTTTCAGTTTGGATTTTTCTGAGCAAATCATTAAAACTCAAATGTGACTGAAAGTGAATTCATATATCAGGGTATTCTTCATAAACTTGCTCTTTTACATTTATGTCTTGTTTGAGTTGATTAAAATCATATAGAAAAATAATAATTTGTGTAATAAAAATAATATAATAACTATAATAACAGGGACAATAAAAAATTGTATAATAATGCTAGAAAGACAAAGGCCTCTTTAACACGAGCGTGACGGATTAGGTCCGGATGCGTTCAGGGTGCGTTCAGGGTGCGTTCAGGGTGCGTTCAGTGAAACTCGCACTATTTTGCAAGAAAGTTCAGTCAGTTTTGTCTGCGATTGCGTTCAGTTGTTCATTTTTTTCCGCGCGGGTGCAATGTGTTTTCATGCGTTTTTCACGCGCGTGATAAAAAACTGAAGGTTTACAAACAACATCTCAGTGAAAAACGCATCGCATCCACACTTGCCTGCGGATGCAATGCGTTTTTTACTCTGCCCCATTCACTTCTATGGGGCCAGGGCTGTGTGAAAAACGCAGAATATAGAACATGCTGCGATTTTTACACAACGCAGAACTGATGCGTGAAAAACAACGCTCATGTACACAGCCCCATTGAAATGAATGGGTCAGGATTCAGTGCTGGTGCTATGCGTTCACATCACGCATTGCACCCGCACGGAAAACTCGCTCGTGTGAAAGGGGCCAAAGGGTTGACTTTTCAAAACTTCTGTAAAAGAAAATTGGCTTAGTTGCCCATTGCAGGTTCAAGCTTTCATTTTCCAAATAAAGCTCTGAAAAAAAGAAAGGCGGGATCTCATTGTTTGCTATGGCCAACTAAGACGGTTTTCTTTTACACTGTTTTTATGTGTACTCTGTTTTCAGTTTTCTTTTACACCATTTTTGATATATGACCCCCATGTAACTTGCTCTGCATAATAATAAGTAAATGCAATAAAGGGCAGCTTACTAACTAATACATACAAACTGGGTTAGGAGTGCACAGTAATGCTGGGTATCCAGACCTGGCCAAAATACAAAAAAAAACAACTACAATTTTACTGGCTAAGAAACAACCATGGAAAATGCAGTGTATTTAATAATAGCATATTCCTCATAATGGTAAATAAACAGATTTTTTTATATATTCAATAACAAAAAAACTAATAAAATAGTAATAAAAGAAAAAAAAATTGATGATAACACAATCCTGGTCAAAGCTGAATATGCAGCGAAGCCCTCACAGTAAATGCTTACACTTGATGCAGCGCTGCTGTAAAGATTGCTAGATCCATTATTGACCAGTATCAAAACACTAACATTCTTACTGCCACTAAATGCTTATGATGATTCTATAATGGTTGAGGGAGTTCTCAATGATAACTTGTTCTGATGTTCTTTTAAACCAGATCTTGGCTTTATAGCACATAAGGACTTCTCACTCCAGCTCCAGCTTATCCAGACGTATATTGAATCGTATTTCCAATTCTTTTGTGACATTGGAGCCCATAGTTTGTTTGTAGCAGTGATATCATTGTCTGTTGTCACCTGTCAGTGTTTTTTGAACATGTGGAATGGAAAACAAGTTATTAGGCAGAGAGCCGATGTTGGGTATGGGATAAGGTTGGTAATAAGGAAAAGTCTGTTTGTTAGAAAGTATAGATTGAACTGGTCAAATGCTCTTAAAGGGGTTATGACTAATGTAAAAATTTAATATCAAAGATGATTTAATAGATGCAAATCTCTATCTAACAAAGCTAGAACCAGCCCTGTACCCAGGAAACTTAAAGTGGCCCTGGAAAATAAAACTTAAAGTGGCTCCATTTTGTAGGCAGGTCTAAATTAACAGAAGGCGGGATGACAGAAGTAGGCGGGGTCAACAATACCATTGTGCAAAATACCATTCCAGCAGAACCAAATAACGCAGTACAATATACTTCCCCGAAAGTTGTCTCTCTGTGGTGGCCATTAATAGCTGCCAGCTTCTGTCCTCCTCCTCCAGTTGAGTATGGAGCAAGGGGCTTAGGAGGTGAGGTGTGGGCCACAGCAGTTGAATTCAGAAGGGCATGTGTGGTCACTGGCTGGGTACATGAGTACCTGAATCTCACAGCTTAAATTACTGTTGAGAGCTCATTATGTACCCGGTCAGTGGCAGAGAGGAGGAATTGGGTGGCCCCTAGGGCATCAGCCCACCAGTAAATTTCCCTGTAGGGTCTATGGCCAATCCACCCCTGCCTGTACCTCACATGGATCCAGAGATCTCCCCATTCATTGCTCTGTTAGATTTATATTAAACTGACAGCTCATGGAGAATGAGCCAGACAAAAAAAATAAGAAAAAGAACAAAAAGCAAGTGACTCTATACAGATACATTTTATCAAATAACTCAGTGGCTATACAAAAGCTAATAGTTACATGCAATTACAAAAGTATTCAGATGCAGGTGCTGGTTTGAAAATTATTTTCGTGGGGCAATCCTTTTAAATATACCTGATGTGCGCAGTAATTACCTGAAACCAAAGTGTATGCACCTCAGCTCACTGCACATGTTCCAGCAGCAGAACGAGGTCTTAGGTGCCTGCTTTAGCCATCAGCATCTGGCCATGCAAAATTTAAGGACCGATGGGTGGTGTATAACAGTGATATGGGTAGGATACCGAGCATGACTTGGTGATTTTCCGCATGCAGCAATACGCCCCATTGACTTCACTAGCCACATTTTCATGCTGTCGGGTACATTGTCAAACTTTATTTTTCACAGAAAAAGCTAATTGTGTACTTCGAGAAAACCAGTTTCTGAATATTGGCAACAAGACCAGTGCGAACATGAAAATAGCTCAATAGGCCTATTCTGCTGACAGGTTCCCTTTAAATCTGAGTTATTTACTTCTCTCATAGGTTGAATAAATCTTGGGGCTCCCTTACCTGTGAATAGAATGTAAATGCATAGATCAGAAAATGTGATCTGTATGACATGCTAGCATGTTGATATGCTAGCTAAGAGAAGGGAATACCATACCTGATTGGGGGTTTAAGTCAAGTGATTATAGTGACATAATTAAAGTGCCAAATTTGAAATGTGGCAATTTTGGCGGGATAAACGAGAGACAAGGCGCTCATAGGGTAGTAATGTTTGGTAAATCGTTTTAGAGAGAGTACTGTATCAGTAGTTACACTCACCTTCTGGTGTTATGCTTGTATAAGCACAGCACTTGCAAAGGCGGGGGGAATAGGGGTTCAATCCGGATGAGGTGTGCTGCCGGTATCTTTCTCAATCCTAGGAGTTGCCAGAACTCCAAAGGAGTGATGTAGAATACTGTGAAAGGGCTGTGTACTGACTTGTACACACTATGATACCTTTTGGCACAAAACCACAATAGCAAATGTCGTCTTTTAAGAGATATTTATTTGTTCAGATGACTTCTGAACAAATAAATATCTCTTAAAAGACGACATTTGCTATTGTGGTTTTGCGCCAAAAGGTATCATAGTGTGTACAAGTCAGTACATCCGAGGTGTGTTGCGGCGCATGCACAGTGTTCGTCCCGTCCCGGAGCGCCATCTTGGAATCTGGAGAAATGTGCACATGAACTTTGGGCATTTCTCCAGATTCCAAGATGGCGCTCCGGGACGGGACGAACACTGCGAATGCGCCGCAACACACCTTGGATGTACTGAGCGACACAGTGATGACGCAAGAGCATAGATCGACCCCGCCGAGGTCTGGCGTCCTCCAGCTGCCACCAGTCCTGGACTGATGTAACGCCTTGCCAGTACAGTGGTATGTCTATATTTTCCAGGATCGCATGGAATGTGCCCCTCTCCGTTTTGATGTGCACACTTGACCGTCCTGCTGCTCCGCCCTCGATTTATTTTAGATACACTGGACGCAATTATCGATGGTTTAATTTTGTTTGATTGATCGATATGTCCCTTCACTCACTGTATGTATGCAAATGCCATATATATTTGACAATACCATTTGCCTGATCATGCAATTTTCTGATTGTATTTCAATTATGTATCTGTTTTCACTTGTTGTAACACGCCCACTGGGTGGGACTTGGTCACATGATTTTGCCACATGTTCTTGATTTTTTCACTAATTGACTTGCCTATATATTGGTTTTCATTTACTATGCATCTCTGCTTGAAAAAGGCTCATTTTGTGGAGCCGAAACGTTGCACCGTATGGGTGATTAAAGGAACCCTTCACTATCATCTTGTTGGAGTGCCGTCCGTTTTCTGGTTTTATATATATATATATATATATATATATATATATATATACAGGGAGTGCAGAATTATTAGGCAAGTTGTATTTTTGAGGATTAATTTTATTATTGAACAACAACCATGTTCTCAATGAACCCAAAAAACTCATTAATATCAAAGCTGAATATTTTTGGAAGTAGTTTTTAGTTTGTTTTTAGTTTTAGCTATTTTAGGGGGATATCTGTGTGTGCAGGTGACTATTACTGTGCATAATTATTAGGCAACTTAACAAAAAACAAATATATACCCATTTCAATTATTTATTTTTTACCAGTGAAACCAATATAACATCTCAACATTCACAAATATACATTTCTGACATTCAAAAACAAAACAAAAACAAATCAGTGACCAATATAGCCACCTTTCTTTGCAAGGACACTCAAAAGCCTGCCATCCATGGATTCTGTCAGTGTTTTGATCTGTTCACCATCAACATTGCGTGCAGCAGCAACCACAGCCTCCCAGACACTGTTCAGAGAGGTGTACTGTTTTCCCTCCTTGTAAATCTCACATTTGATGATGGACCACAGGTTCTCAATGGGGTTCAGATCAGGTGAACAAGGAGGCCATGTCATTAGATTTTCTTCTTTTATACCCTTTCTTGCCAGCCACGTTGTGGAGTACTTGGACGCGTGTGATGGAGCATTGTCCTGCATGAAAATCATGTTTTTCTTACCTTGCAGACTTCTTCCTGTACCACTGCTTGAAGAAGGTTGTCACGAACCGGCAGGACAGGTAGTGGATCCTCTGGACCAGAGAGGCGATGGCGCGGGTTGTACTAAAGGACCGGTTCTAAGCAGTTACTGGTCTTCACCAGAGCCCGCCGCAAGGCGGGATGGATTTGCTGCGGCGGTAACTACCAGGTCGTGTCCCCTAGTAACAACTCGACCTCTCTAGCAGCTGATAAGGCGTGGTACACAGGGAGAAGGCAAGAGCGTAGTCGGACGTAGCAGAGGTCAGGGCAGGCGGCAAAGGTTCAAAGGCGAGTAGACGGTAGCAACGGGTACGGCAACAGGCAAGGCAAACAAACACAGGAGAACGCTTTCTCTGAGGCACAAGGCACAAAGATCCGGCAGGAACCTGTGGGAGGAGAAGGTATAAATGGGCAGTGCACAGGTGCAGCCTAATTAAGTCAGCACTGCCTCTCACAAACCTTAACCCTTAATATCCCTTTTGTACCAGGCACCAATCACTGGTGCACTGGCCCTTTGAATCTAAGAGTCCCGGCGCACGCGCGCCCTAGAGAGCGAGGACGCACACGCCGAGACACTGGAGTGCTGCCTGGGGGCATACGCTGTGAGCGCTCCGCGGCCCGCAGGGGACCCGGAGCGCTCAGCGTAACAGTACCCCCCCCCCTTTGGTCTCCCTCTCTTTTTGGTACCGAAGAACTTGCGGATGAGACTGCGGTCCAGAATGTTCTCCTCCGGCTCCCATGACCTCTCCTCAGGACCGCAGCCCTCCCAGTCGACCAAAAAAAATCTTTTTCCCCGGGAGATCTTGGTCGCCAAGATCTCCTTGACAGAGAATATATCGGAGGTACCGGTGACAGGGGTGGGAGAAACAAGCTTGGGAGAAAAACGGTTAAAGACAGCAGGTTTAAGAAGGGAGACATGGAAGGAGTTATGGATTCGGAGGGAGGGAGGAAGATGGAGCTGATAAGAAACTTGATTGATACGACTCTTGATTTTATAGGGTCCCAAGAAACGAGGGCCCAACTTGTAACTTGGGACCCTAAATCGGATGTACCTAGAGGAGAGCCACACCTTGTCACCCGGGCGAAATTCCGGAGGAGATCTGCGTCTCTTGTCAGCTTGAACTTTCATACGGGCGGAAGCCTTGAGGAGAGCAGCGTGAGTTTCTCGCCAGATGGAGGAAAAATCCTGTACAAGACTGTCCACGGCAGGTACAGAAGAAGGAGTGGGAGACTGCGGCAGAGGTGGAAGAGGATGACGGCCAAAAACTACAAAGAAAGGAGACTTGTTAGAGGCAGAGGATTGTTTGTAGTTGTAGGAGAACTCCGCCCAGGGAAGTAGATCAGCCCAGTCGTCATGGCGTGAGGATACAAAGTGACGCAGATAGTCACCCAAAATTTGGTTCACCCGTTCTACTTGGCCGTTAGACTGAGGATGGTACGAAGAAGAAAAGTCCAATTTGATCCCGAGCTGAGCACATAGAGCCCTCCAGAATTTGGAGACGAATTGTACCCCACGATCCGAGACAATATGTTTGGGAAGGCCATGGAGACGGAAGATGTGTTGGAAAAATTGTTTGGCCAACATGGGTGCAGAGGGTAGACCGGGCAGGGGTACAAAGTGAGCCATCTTGGAAAAGCGATTCACCACGACCCAAATAACGGACTTGCCATGGGAGGAGGGAAGATCTGTAATAAAGTCCATGGCGATGTGAGACCAGGGAACTTCAGGAACGGGTAGAGGCAAGAGGGACCGCTGGTTTCTGGCGAGGCGATTTATCCCGGGCGCAAATCATACAGGCCTGGACGAAGTCCGAGACATCTTTCTCTAGAGAAGACCACCAGTACCTTTGGGAGATTAGTTGGAGAGACTTCTGCACCCCAGGATGACCGGCAAAAGGGGAGGCGTGGCCCCACTTGAGAATTCGCAGCCGCTGACGTGGAGGTACGTAGGATTTGCCAGGAGGAAGAAGGCGCAGGTCCACGGGAGCGACTGTTATAAGGCGTTCTGGAGGGATAATATATCGAGGTGTTAACTCGTCGCCCACCACATCAGAGGAGCGAGACAGAGCATCTGCCCTAATGTTCTTACAAGCCGGACGGAAATGGATCTCAAAATTAAAGCGGGCGAAGAACAGAGACCAACGAGCCTGACGGGGATTTAATCTCTGAGCAGACTGGAGATAAGCCAGGTTCTTGTGGTCCGTGAAGATGTACACAGGATGTGTGGCGCCCTCGAGTAAATGTCTCCATTCCTCCAGTGCCAATTTAATAGCCAGCAGTTCCCTGTCCCCAATGGAGTAATTTCTCTCTGCGGAAGAGAATGTTTTAGAAAAGAAGCCACAAGTAGAAGTCTTGCCCCGGGAAGACTTCTGGGTGAGGACAGCTCCGGCTCCCACCGAGGAGGCATCCACTTCAAGAGAGAAAGGCTTGGTGGAATCTGGTCTAGAGAGAACAGGTGCAGAGGCAAAGGCGCATTTCAGGGACTGGAAGGCTTCCTCGGCTTGGGAAGGCCAGGATTTGGGGTTAGCTCCTTTTCTTGTGAGGGCCACGATAGGAGCTACCAGAGTGGAATAGTGAGGGATGAATTGCCTGTAGTAATTCGCAAAGCCCAGAAATCTTTGTATGGCTCGGAGACCAGAGGGGCGTGGCCAATCCAGAACCGCCGAGAGCTTGGCTGGGTCCATCTGAAGTCCTTGGGCTGAGATAATGTATCCCAGGAAAGGCAGGGAGGTCCGTTCAAAAAGACATTTTTCAAGTTTAGCGTACAGGCGATTTCTCCTAAGACGAGTAAGAACTTGTTGCACATGGACCCTGTGTTGATCCAAATTGGAGGAAAAGATCAGGATATCATCCAGGTATACGACCACGCAGGTGTAAAGTAAGTCCCTGAAAATATCATTAACGAATTCCTGAAAGACAGCAGGTGCGTTGCAGAGGCCGAAGGGCATCACCAAATACTCAAAATGTCCGTCCCTTGTGTTAAAAGCGGTCTTCCATTCGTCTCCCTCACGGATACGGATCAGATTATAGGCCCCTCGAAGGTCCAATTTAGTGAAAATCTTAGCCCCTCGGAGACGATCAAATAGCTCAGAGATTAGAGGCAGAGGGTAATGGTTCTTGATGGTAATTTTATTAAGACCTCTGTAGTCAATGCAGGGGCGGAGGGAGCCGTCTTTTTTTGTCACGAAGAAAAAACCGGCCCCAGCAGGAGAAGAAGATTTTCTTATGAATCCTCTCTGTAGGTTCTCACCTATATAGTCGGACATGGCAAGAGTCTCAGGAGGTGAGAGAGGATAAATTCTGCCCCGAGGTGGAGTAGAACCGGGTATCAGGTCGATCGGGCAATCATAGGATCGGTGAGGAGGAAGGACCTCAGCTTGTTTCTTGCAGAAGACATCCGCGAAGGAATGGTATGGCTTGGGCAGCCCAGAAGGCGGAGAAACTTGCGGGTTCTGTTTGACCAGAGCAGGCTTGAGACAGCGGTCCGAACAGGAGGAACCCCAACGCAGGATCTCACCGGTGGACCAATTCAGGATAGGACTATGACGTTGAAGCCACGGCAGACCCAGGAGGAGTTCGGAGGAACAGAAGGGAAGGACAAAGAACTCTATAGTCTCGGTATGAAATATTCCGATGTCCATCTGCAGAGGCTGGGTACGGAACTGCACGGTGGCAGAGAGTCTCTCACCGTTAACAGTAGAGATGAAAAATGGCTTGGGTAGACGGATTACTGGAATACGGTACTTGTCAACCAAGGAGGCGTGAATGAAGTTGCCAGCTGAACCGGAATCCAAGAAGGCGGCTGCGGAGAAAGAGGACTTGGAAGAGATGATCAACTGCACGGGTATGATGAGACGTGGAGAGGAAGAATCCACACCTAGCAACGCCTCTCCCACGTTTACTAGGTGCGAGCGTTTCCCGAACGCGGTGGACGGAGAGGACAATCTCTAAGGAAGTGCTCGGTACTGGCACAGTACAGACACAGGTTCTCGTTTCTGCGGCGGCTTCGTTCTTGCGGCGTCAGGCGTGACCGATCCACCTGCATGGCTTCCACGGCGGAAAGCCCAGTAGCGGGTTGAGGTGGACGCAGAAAAACGGGAGCCAGACGAGGAAAGCGTCTAGGACGAGCTTTTTCCTTTTCAAGGAGGAGTTCCTCTTGTCTTTCGGCGAAACGTTTGTCTATCCTAGTGGCCAGCAAGATGAGGTCACTAAGAGTGGAAGGAAGCTCACGTGCAGCCAGAACGTCCTTTACTTCACTATTAAGTCCCTTCTTGAAGGTGGCGCAAAGGGCTTCATTGTTCCAGTTCAGCTCAGAGGCCAGGGTGCGGAACTGAATGGCATAGTCACCCACGGAAGAACCTCCTTGGGTCAAATTTAGTAAGGCAGTCTCTGCGGAGGTAACCCGGGCAGGCTCCTCAAAAACATTCCGGAACTCTAGGCAGAAGCTCTGGACGGAAGCGGTGGCAGGATCTGCGCGGTCCCATAGTGGTGTAGCCCAGGCCAGGGCCTTCCCGGACAGCAAACTGAGAATAAAGGCTACCTTGGCTCGCTCAGAAGGAAACTGGTCGGACAGAAGCTCGAGGTGGAGAGAGCACTGTGACAAGAACCCACGGCACTGCTTAGGATCTCCGTCATATTTGTCTGGTAGGGACAAACGGATTCTGGAACCGGTGGCAACTGCAGGCGGAGGTGACGCAGCAGGAGCAGACGGAGGAGCTGGCTGTTGCTGAGAAGGCAGGAGCTGCTGCAACATAGCGGTCAGCTGGGCCAGCTGTTGACCCTGCTGGGCCACAATAGTGGTGAGGTCCGCTAGGCTTGGCAGGGGAACATCAGCGGGATCCATGGCCGGATCTTACTGTCACGAACCGGCAGGACAGGTAGTGGATCCTCTGGACCAGAGAGGCGATGGCGCGGGTTGTACTAAAGGACCGGTTCTAAGCAGTTACTGGTCTTCACCAGAGCCCGCCGCAAGGCGGGATGGATTTGCTGCGGCGGTAACTACCAGGTCGTGTCCCCTAGTAACAACTCGACCTCTCTGGCAGCTGATAAGGCGTGGTACACAGGGAGAAGGCAAGAGCGTAGTCGGACGTAGCAGAGGTCAGGGCAGGCGGCAAAGGTTCAAAGGCGAGTAGACGGTAGCAACGGGTACGGCAACAGGCAAGGCAAACAAACACAGGAGAACGCTTTCTCTGAGGCACAAGGCACAAAGATCCGGCAGGAAGCTGTGGGAGGAGAAGGTATAAATGGGCAGTGCACAGGTGCAGCCTAATTAAGTCAGCACTGCGTCTCACAAACCTTAACCCTTAATATCCCTTTTGGACCAGGCACCAATCACTGGTGCACTGGCCCTTTGAATCTAAGAGTCCCGGCGCACGCGCGCCCTAGAGAGCGAGGACGCACACGCCGAGACACTGGAGTGCTGCCTGGGGGCATACGCTGTGAGCGCTCCGCGGCCCGCAGGGGACCCGGAGCGCTCAGCGTAACAAAGGTGTCTTCCAGAAACTGGCAGTAGGACTAGGAGTTGAGCTTGACTCCATCCTCAACCCAAAAAGGCCCCACAAGCTCATCTTTGATGATACCAGCCCAAACCAGTACTCCACCTCCACCTTGCTGGCGTCTGAGTCGGACTGGAGCTCTCTGCCCTTTACCAATCCAGCCATCTGGCCCATCAAGACTCACTCTCATTTCATCAGTCCATAAAACCTTAGAAAAATCAGTCTTGAGATATTTCTTGGCCCAGTCTTGACGTTTCAGCTTGTGTGTCTTGTTCAGTGGTGGTCGTCTTTCAGCCTTTCTTACCTTGGCCATGTCTCTGAGTATTGCACACCTTGTGCTTTTGGGCACTCCAGTGATGTTGCAGCTCTGAAATATGGCCAAACTGGTGGCAAGTGGCATCTTGGCAGCTGCACGTTTGACTTTTCTCAGTTCATGGGCAGTTATTTTGCGCCTTGGTTTTTCCACACGCTTCTTGCGACCCTGTTGACTATTTTGAATGAAACGCTTGATTGTTCGATGATCACGCTTCAGAAGCTTTGCAATTTTAAGAGTGCTGCATCCCTCTGCAAGATATCTCACTATTTTTGACTTTTCTGAGCCTGTCAAGTCCTTCTTTTGACCCATTTTGCCAAAGGAAAGGATTATGCACACCTGATATAGGGTGTTGATGTCATTAGACCACACCCCTTCTCATTACAGAGATGCACATCACCTAATATGCTTAATTGGTAGTAGGCTTTCGAGCCTATACAGCTTGGAGTAAGACAACATGCATAAAGAGGATGATGTGGTCAAAATACTAATTTGCCTAATAATTCTGCACGTAGTGTATACACAGTACAGACCAAACGTTTGGACACACTTTCTCATTCAAAGAGTTTTCTTTATTTTCATGACTATGAAAATTGTAGATTCACACTGAAGGCATCAAAACTATGAATTAACACATGTGGAATTATATACTTATAAAAAAAAATATGAAACAACTGAAATATGTCATATTCTAGGTTCTTCAAAGTGGCCACCTTTTGCTTTGATTACTGCTTTGCACACTCTTGGCATTCTCTTGATGAGCTTCAAGAGGTAGTCACTTGAAATGGTCTTCCAACAGTCTTGAAGGAGTTCCCAGAGATGCTTAGCACTTGTT
Source organism: Bufo gargarizans (assembly GCF_014858855.1). NCBI lineage: Eukaryota > Metazoa > Chordata > Amphibia > Anura > Bufonidae > Bufo > Bufo gargarizans. Next base: position 433,350,235 of record NC_058081.1, on the reverse strand, counting down.
GGTCCTTTTGCCTTCACTCTGCGGTCCAGCTCACCCCAAACCATCTTGATTGGGTTCAGGTCCGGTGACCGTGGAGGCCAGGTCATCTGGCGCAGCACCCCATCACTCTGCTTCATGGTCAAATAGCCCTTACACAGCCTGGAGGTGTGTTTGGGGTCATTGTCCTGTTGAAAAATAAATGATGGCCCAACTAAACGCAAACCGGATGGAATAGCATGCCGCTGCAAGATGCTGTGGTAGCCATGCTGGTTCAGTATGCCTTCAATTTTGAATAAATCCCCAACAGTGTCACCAGCAAAGCACCCCCACACTATCACACCTCCTCCTCTATGCTTCACGATGGGAACCAGACATGTAGAATCCATCCGTTCACCTTTTCTGCGTCGCACAAAGACACGGTGGTTGGAAACAAAGATCTCAAATTTGGACTCATCAGACCAAAGCACAGATTTCCACTGGTCTAATGTCCATTCCTTGTGTTCTTTAGCCCAAACAAGTCTCTTCTGCTTGTTGCCTGTCGTTAGCAGTGGTTTCCTAGCAGATATTCTACCATTAAGGCCTGATTCACACAGTCTCCTCTTAACAGTTGTTCTAGAGATGTGTCTGCTGCTAGAACTCTGTGTGGCATTGACCTGGTCTCTAATCTGAGCTGCTGTTAACCTTTGATTTCTGAGGCTGGTGACTCAGATGAACTTATCCTCCGCAGCAGAGGTGACCCTTGGTCTTCTTTTCCTGGGGCGGTCCGCATGTGAGCCAGTTTCTTTTTAGCGCTTTATGGTTTTTGTGACTGCACTTGGGGACACTTTCAAAGTTTTCCCAATTTTTCGGACTGACTGACCTTCATTTCTTAAAGTAATGATGGCCACTCGTTTTTTTCTTTACTTAGCTGCTTTTTTCTTGCCTTAATACAAATTCTAACAGTCTATTCGGTAGGACTATCAGCTGTGTATCCACCTGACTTCTCCACAACAAGCGACGTTTCGGCTCACACATGAGCCTTTCTCAAGCCTTGGCTTGAGAAAGGCTCATGTGTGAGCCGAAACGTCGCTTCTGCCACCATATGGGTGAATAAATCTTTTTTCCACTGAAGATACATCTGGAGTGCAGTCCGATTTTTTTATTCTGTATCAGTGGGTAAGCACCAGTTACCATACTCGGGCAGTGCACCCTTTCTACTCTGTTTCATTGGTTTGGTTGGTGCGGCCGGTTACTTTTTCCAAATATATATATATATATATATATATATAGTAGAAAGGCACAAAAGACTATAATAGATGGAAGATATGTGTCACTGAGGATCCTGGCCTCGGTGCAGTAGGAGCCACTAGTGCATATGTCCACAGCAGTTGCTGACGGACACTTTGGTAGTTAGCATAGCTGTGAAAAGCTAATATGGGATGGCTCTTATTGGGAGTAGTCATAGAGTTGGGAGGGTGACTAATTCCCACAATCCAGGCCAGGTTTTGACTGGCTTACAAAAGTCAGCCAGCAGGGTCAGGTGGGGGTAATTACATGGCTGACGGTGGAGCTCTGGATGGCTGGGTGTTTGTGTTTGTCTCTGCTGGGATACAGAGGACAATGCAAGATACTCTGTGGGGTTTACAGTACTGTGCCTTACTTGTCTGATTGTTTTTTCTTTAAGTGTCGGCTGGACAATTTGTTATTTTAAGCTTTCACCGGAAAAAGGCTGCTGTGTATTTATCTGAAGGCTACCATTTGGGAATCCCTACAATATATATACTAGTCGATGACCGAGCGTTGCTCAGGTATTTATTCATAGCAATTTTATATTAAATAACAGTGACTTTAGCAATGGCCGGCCTTTTAACAGTGAGTTTCGCAGTGATCGCCCCTTTAACAGTGACTGACGGTGACAGACCCTTTAAATGTGAACTCCACAGAGCCCATCAGTTGGCAGTTAGGATTTAAGTGAAAGGCTGGGATTCTTGAATCCCATGCAAAGTACGTGGGGGAAGTATTTAATGGTCGGGGACTTTGACCTGAATACTAAATGCTGTTTTGCAGTTTATGTAGCTATAAACAAAAAGAGCTACGTATATTTGTGTGTGTGAAACGTATGAAATCATCCGGTGACTTCATATATCAGTACCGCGCTGTGTTTATAACAATATATATACAATCTCAGCGAGGTAGAGATGCATGATGTAACCAATAGATTTTATATATGTCACACCGGGTATTAAGTAATCATTTGAAAAGGGATGAAATACGGATGTAGTAGAGTTAACACACATGCTTTATGAGACGTGTTATGTAAACTTAATGCAATTAAATGCGTTAAGCTATTTTTCTTTTTATGGCTTTTGTTTCAAGATTACGTGATGAGTTAAGAAATTTGAGAGGTTGTGTGTTAACCATACTACAGCTGTATGGATTAGCAGCATTACTGAATATATACATTACAGAGTGTTGTAGAGAGAGATATAAAATTCATGTAAGCATTGTACCTGGGCATAATCGCTGACTATATTCGTTGACAAGATCAGGGTGTAGGCGCTTAATGTCGCTTCCTTGTGCCTTTTCCCATGTTTTAAATACAGTTCGGTCCGGACAGACATTATAATGCGTTCTATTTCTTTGTGTTTCCGGGTCAGATGATATCCCCACTCCAGAAAGCGCTGAAGGATAAAGATGAAAGCATATAATCCCCATTGTTTTATTATACAAATATAAAAATAAATATTCTCAACAAATATGCAAAAAGTAGTTACGCCTTTAAAGGGCAAATATTAGATTTAATGTTACCGTTATAAGATCGGATTGTATTTCGAATGTATGTGTGTGAGGTCTGAGCAATCGGATCTTAGCCAGCTAAGCTGCGATGTACCTGTCTAGTACTTGACGGTACAGTGTTGGGTGTACAGCTGGTTCGCCTCCCCGTGGTGCACCCTGGGTAACGCTAAATAAACCAGCAAATACTTTTGGTCTGACAAAAAAAGCTCATGGACACAAAATTAAATCTATCTATATATATATATATATATATATATAAATATATATTGTGTGTATGGTATATAGTGTGTAGTATAAATTGCATTGCAGGAAAATGGACGTGCTATGTGCATGTGATAGATATTTATCTGTTGTACATACATACGTGCTACTGACATAGTGCTGCGAAGTAACAAGAATACCAATCTGTAATATCGACTATTGGGGGGGGAGGGGAGGGAAAAAAAATAAAACTTATTAATGTAGTTCTTGTTGGCATACACAAATATTTTGCAACAGTTAATCTACATATAAATAATGTATACGTTGTTCGAGTGTTGCAAAATATTGTTCTGGCATGCAATATGTAATAAAATACAGTACTGTAATACAATATTACTTACAGTGAGAATAACTTCTTCTTCATCCTCGATAAAGTTTTTTTGCACCATTTTCTCTGTACGATTTTATTTTCGGAAGACTGCCCATACACTAGTAACCATAACCAAAGCGAAACCGAAACCAGGTCATGTGACACGATTACATCATACTATCGCGTACTCACGCAATCATTCATAATGTTCCAGATTTTCGGCTAAAAATCGGGAATTCGAATATAAAGATTGATTCCACCCTACTTCTTTCTATATAGCGAATATTCGGAAAAAATAAATAAATAATGTTATTTAGAATACACTTTTTTTTTTCAACCAGTACAGTTGTTCGGCATACTCCTCCCCGACAAGCGTCCCCGTCACCCTGGGAACGACTGTGGGTTAGAATATACCATCGGATCTGAGTTTTCACGATCGCAAGGAAAACTCAGATCCATTGGTATATTCTAACCCACAGCCGTTCCTATGGTGATTGGGACACTTGTCGGGGAGGAGTGTGCCGAAGTGAAATAACAGTACACATCGAAAAAAACGATTATTCAAAATAACAAATATATTTGATATATTGCTATAACTTCGTTTTTTAGAATATTCGTCATATTCTAAAACAAGAATATATAGCAATATAGCGAATATTCGTAAAATACACATATGGACTGCAATTTAGCTAATATAGTGCTATATATATTTTTTTTAATAGTGTCAATTTTTCCCAAATCTGAAGTTCAGAAGATAAAAAAATTGAGACTATAAAAAAAGATTATAGCACTATATTAGCTAAATTACAGTCTATATGTGTATTTTACGAACATTTGCTATATTGCTATGACTTTTTTTAGAATATTCGTAATATTCTAAAAAAAAAAGTTATACAATATAGCAAATATTCGTAAAATACACATATAGACTGTAATTTAGCTAATATAGCGCTATAATATTTTTTTTGTAGTCAGATTTTTTTTGTCTCTTGAGTTTTGGAAAAAATTTACGCTATAAAAAAAAATGCTATAGCACTGTATTAGCTATATTGCAGTCTAAATGTGTATTTTACGAATATTCGCTATATTGCTATAATTTAATTTTTTAGAATATTACAAATATTCTAAAATACAAAGTTATAGCAATATAGCGAATATTCGTATAATACACATATTAGACATATTGGTTCCTATCGTCAACCATGAGGAAAGTTGCCTTATACTGTTAAAAGAAAATCGCAATATGCAAATAATTAAATCGCATATTATTCGCGATAAATAGAATAATGACGAATATTCGAATAGAATTTTGACGAATATAAAACAAATATTCATTTGAATATTTGCAAAATATCGCAAAATCGAATATGGCATTCAATTTTAGGGGCACAGTTCCTGTGACCACACATCCCATGGATGCCACTGTAAGCCAATTTATTTTAAGGAACCGATAAAATAGAGCTATATCCATATGCAGAAAGGGGTTAATGGAACATTTAAACTTGTTGAAAGCAAAATGAGACCTATAGTTAATTGCTTGCCAGACTCTAGCATTTTCTGCATGTCCCTGAAACAGTCTTATATAAATCAAGTAAAGAACAGAGGAGTTAATCTTCTGTTTATCTGTTTGATTTTAGAATAGTGATAGGCGGAGGGTAGGGACTTATCCATTGAGAAGGTCTTAAAGTTATCCTCAGGTCCCAAGCTAAATTTAGACTATAAATTGAAAATATATAGTCATCATACCTTGTGTCCTCCAGTGGAATTACTTTGCAGAGATCGGGTTCTTTGACTTAGTGGCTGTGAGATTCTTAGACTTGCCAATGGAGCTGCTTTCAGCAAGTCCAAGACACATCAACTGCCATAGGATGTTATTGGCACTTGTTCATCCTCCAGGTAGAAAAGGTAGGTATTTTTTAGACTTGTCTGGAGCAGCTCAATTGGCAAATCCAAGACTCCAGCAGCCATTGTAAAGATAGAGTCGGCAATGTAAGATACCAGGTATGATTAGTCAAATTTTGTTTTAGAGGGTTGCTCCAATCATTTTGTTCTAATGCAGACAGTCCAAAAGAGGTTACTCCTGCTTCAGTCATTTGTTTTAAAGCCAGACACAGGAGAGGAATAAGAGGGATATGGATAAGCTACTGGGAAGAAATTTGTATATATTTCTGAATTTAAATTGCAATATAAGACGAAATAGGACCAAGGAATAGGGGATGATTAACTGAGAAAGTGTTGGAATTGTGGTTCCTACTACTAAGATAAATAACTGGAGACACACTTTCCAGAAACCAATCCTCTAGAAATGATATTCAGTTGTTGTCAGCTGTGTTATTGCTCTGCTGACAAAGTACCTCACAAACGTATTTTTGAATGTTTTCAAATTTGAAATAAGAAAAGCTTAAGGTTGGTGTGGTAAATCCCATTTATATGCATACAATGCAAGTCTGCCTACTGATATTATTTGAAAAGAATATTATGTGAAAATGGGAACTATTTGTCATTGGTTCCCATGTTAAAAATCAAACTAAAAAGTATATAGAAATGCAAAAACTTGCCAAGTTCCATTATTTTAAAAGATATCCTCCTCGGGTAGTAATTCTTATTCATACTGTGGAAATAGATGGCCCTGTATATTATTTGGGGGATTTTATGATTGTTCCATTGCACAGCTGAAAAAGTGTTTTTGAATCAGTAAATATATGTCTTATTTTAATTTCACTTTCTTGGTGGTTATCAGCCTGTTGCTATCTCCCATAAAATTGCAGAAAAGGCATTTACCGTGGAAATGTATAGACTGAGCGAAACTTTAAGTCATTCTTCTGATTAGCCTGTCTTCTCATGTACCACTGAGGAAGATAACCATCGTTTTATTTATCCTTTGTTCAAAGCCAGTTTCATGAAGTACACTTTATCTTCTCAGCAAGGGATGCTTCATAAATAAGTTCTATACCAAACCATGCATACCCATAATGATATGAAAGTCATGCCAGCATGTGCTGAGATACTTCTAGTGAGGTCTATCTGAGGAGGCTTATCAATTCATAGTACAGTATGTGCTTTTCAGCAGAAAATGTAGTGCTGTCTCCCCTGATCATATGCAATAATAAACACTGAATACATTTACAGTATTTCTTAATTATCAGCATGTTGGAGAGATTAAAGGCCCATTTACAAGGAGTGATAAGCAATAATCCAAACAACCGCTCATGCGAACAATCGTTCCCAATCATTGGCCACTGTAAACATGTCCACTAGTTTGTTGTTGTCGCAACCCGTTTCGCAGGACATCCTTTCCTGTAAACAGGCACATGCCTATTGCTTATAATGAAAACATAATGAAATCTGACATGGGGAAAACAAACGATCATATGATTGTATATAGACAAGGAAACCACCTGATTATTGTTACATATAACTGCAGCCAAATGAGGGCCAATTACCTTGCTATATCATTGATTTGGCTACAGGTAATTTATCTGCCCAAGTAAATGGACTTTACAGAGACAATAAACACTTTTTTAGCAACTAAAAGCATTAAAAGTTTTTTTTGTTTATGATGGGGTTTGAAGAACGGCACAGGTCCATCAAATTCAACCTTCATTACATACAAACCCTGGTTGATAAAGAAGAAGGAAAAAATACTCCTGAATGGCATATCCCAATTTGTTACAAAGTAAAATAAAAATCATTCCGGATCACTACTGGCAGTAGCACAGATTCGTGGGTCAACATTTTGCATAAGGGGTCTGCAACCTGCATCAGTAGTATATACAGTAGTATGACAACAGCTGGAGTGTCAGCTGTTACTGACTCCTGGACTACAGTAATACTGGAAAGCTTTTGTACTGCATATTTGTAATAGGTTGAGTAACTCTCCAAACATCTGTTTTAGTAAATACTTATATTACCAGTTTAATAACAATTCTATAGCATCAATTCTTACAGTCCTGCATTCCTCTATTCATCTGTTATTCCTCCTATAAATTTAGGTATAAATTGGGAACTTGGCATTAACATTTTCCTCGTCAGAGGTGTGTGCCACTACACCAATGATTTCAAACCTGGGACTCTCTATTTGTTGCAGCAATACATTTCCCATCATGCCCTGATAGCCAGAGGCTATAAGACAATGATATGAGTCGTAGTTTTGCAACATCTGGAGAGCCACAGGTTAGGGATTATTGCCGTATACAGCCTGGTTCTGTACGCAGAGATTTAAGAAAAGGCTCTAAAATATTTTCATCTTTAACACCCAGCCATTTTTCAGGCAGTTTTTGTGTCACATTATTGTCACGACCCCTGGTCATGGTCGTGACTCCTTGGGAGCCGCATGCGGTTATCCGCGGTCTGGTGTTGTCGCAACCGCAGCTGGGGGCACTTAGTGGTTTGCCTCAGGTGCGGTTGCCGCGAATAACAGGCATGCGTGCGGTTGCCCTTGGCATCGTGTTTTGGTGTGCACGTCCTTCGTCTGTGTTTGTGTGCACTTCCTGGTCTGTTTGTTGTGCACGAGGTTGTATGCACTTGGACACCTCCCTTCACCTGTGGTTGTCCGCGGCAACGTCTGGTGTTGTGCATGTGGTGGCAGGGTCTCTGCCTGCTGGTTGTTCTGCAGGACACGGTGGCCACGCATGCCGTTGCCAGCGGTGACAGGTGAGTGAGTGTGTGTGCTATTCCCCTTTTAGTTGGTGTTTTCCCTTCTGTGGTGTAGGAAGGGTTAACTCCCTTCCCAGTGTGTGTGTTGTCACTGGGTGTGGTTGACTGGTGGGTGTGGCCTTTTGGCCTATATAGCCTGAGTCTCTTGCAGGCTTCAGTAGGTTGCTCTCAGCCATGCTGGCTGGAGCAGCCTCCTGTCTCCTCCATCTGCCTGGTGAGGACCATCCTTCTGGTCATAAAACCTTGTTAGTAAAACCTTTGTTACCTTGTCTGATGTTATGTTTATGTGTATGTGGTTGCTGGTTTGTTGCACCTTATGGTTCCCTGGTTCCCCGTGTGATGTATGTTGTGTGCTGTTGTCTTTTCTGTGGTTGTTAGACAGACAGCACTTTTGCATGGGTTCCGGGCTGTGTGTTTATGGCAGGTAGGTGAGGTAGTAGTTCCACATACCTGCCACTGCCATAAGGTGTATTGGTTTCCCCTTATTTACCAGCTTGGCGTTTCTAGGCTCCTGTTCCTCCGTGTTCTGGAGGAACAGGTAGTCTATCCAGCTCCTAGCCTAGGGACCTGCGGAGGGATAGTAGGGACCCGAGGTTCCAGCGCATGGGTCCTCCTACCCTAAAGGTCGGCCCATGCAGGTTAGGAGTTAGGGTCAGATCAGGGAGACTTTAGGAGGTGACCTGCTCCCTGATCCTGTGGTCCTGGCCTTGCAGCGACCCAACATCTACGGGTACCGCACGGCTGGGGGTTTCCCCCACCGCCAGCCGTGACAGTATGACCAGAACTGGCACCTCACCTGGTCTTCCTTCGTAAGAGGGTGAAGCATGCATCCATTGACCGTTGGGGTGCATGCGCGTTCTCCGGAGGGAGAGCGTTACGGGGTTCACCGTTAACGGCGCGGTTGGTGGCTTTTCCCCGCCACCTTGCTAACCGTGTCCGTGTTGGTGACCCCTCGTCCCTCTCAGGGTTCCTATCTCTGGTCGTCTGCTGGCAGCATTCCTTCGGTGTTCCGGCAGGTGTGCTGGTTGGGGAGTGTCTGCTGGCAGCGACCTGGAGTAGGAACGTCCTCCTGAGTTGGACGCGGTGTCCTGTTTTCCTCCTCCAGACTGCTTTGTTGGCTGGCGACCTGGGGACTGTTGTGTACGGTCTGGTCTGTTGGCGGCAGTTCTGGGGGGAGATACGGGCATCGGTCTGGTGTCCTGTTTTCCTCCTCCGGACTGCTTTGTTGGCTGGCGACCTGGGGACTGTTGTGTACGGTCCAGGTCTGTTGGCGGCAGTTCCGGGGGGAGATACGGGCATCTATCTGGCAGTGCCTCCAGTGTTCTCTCTTCCAGTCTGCTCTGTTGGCTGGCGACCTGGGACTGTTGTGTACGGTCCAGGTCCGTTGGCGGCAGCTCTGGAGGGAGACACTGGTGGTTATCAGGCATTGCCCCTCCCCCCCTCCCTGTTGTTTGGTCCCACCAGCTTCCCTTTTCGGTTGGGGGGGGCTTTGAGGGGAGGGAGTGTCACGACCCCTGGTCATGGTCGTGACTCCTTGGGAGCCGCATGCGGTTATCCGCGGTCTGGTGTTGTCGCAACCGCAGCTGGGGGCACTTAGTGGTTTGCCTCAGGTGCGGTTGCCGCGAATAACAGGCATGCGTGCGGTTGCCCTTGGCATCGTGTTTTGGTGTGCACGTCCTTCGTCTGTGTTTGTGTGCACTTCCTGGTCTGTTTGTTGTGCACGAGGTTGTATGCACTTGGACACCTCCCTTCACCTGTGGTTGTCCGCGGCAACGTCTGGTGTTGTGCATGTGGTGGCAGGGTCTCTGCCTGCTGGTTGTTCTGCAGGACACGGTGGCCACGCATGCTGTTGCCAGCGGTGACAGGTGAGTGAGTGTGTGTGCTATTCCCCTTTTAGTTGGTGTTTTCCCTTCTGTGGTGTAGGAAGGGTTAACTCCCTTCCCAGTGTGTGTGTTGTCACTGGGTGTGGTTGACTGGTGGGTGTGGCCTTTTGGCCTATATAGCCTGAGTCTCTTGCAGGCTTCAGTAGGTTGCTCTCAGCCATGCTGGCTGGAGCAGCCTCCTGTCTCCTCCATCTGCCTGGTGAGGACCATCCTTCTGGTCATAAAACCTTGTTAGTAAAACCTTTGTTACCTTGTCTGATGTTATGTTTATGTGTATGTGGTTGCTGGTTTGTTGCACCTTATGGTTCCCTGGTTCCCCGTGTGATGTATGTTGTGTGCTGTTGTCTTTTCTGTGGTTGTTAGACAGACAGCACTTTTGCATGGGTTCCGGGCTGTGTGTTTATGGCAGGTAGGTGAGGTAGTAGTTCCACATACCTGCCACTGCCATAAGGTGTATTGGTTTCCCCTTATTTACCAGCTTGGCGTTTCTAGGCTCCTGTTCCTCCGTGTTCTGGAGGAACAGGTAGTCTATCCAGCTCCTAGCCTAGGGACCTGCGGAGGGATAGTAGGGACCCGAGGTTCCAGCGCATGGGTCCTCCTACCCTAAAGGTCGGCCCATGCAGGTTAGGAGTTAGGGTCAGATCAGGGAGACTTTAGGAGGTGACCTGCTCCCTGATCCTGTGGTCCTGGCCTTGCAGCGACCCAACATCTACGGGTACCGCACGGCTGGGGGTTTCCCCCACCGCCAGCCGTGACAATTATGTGGTAATAACTAGAGATAAGTAAATTTTTAAAAAATTTGATTCCCCAATTTTTTTGTGGAAAAATTTGGTTTGATCTGAATGAATTTGCAGCGAATTACATAAAAAATGGCTACTTCCTGCCGAAAGCCTTTCTAGTGGTGTAGAACACTGTGCCTTGCAGTAACACGCATAGGGAGTCTGCTTTGGTAGTAAAATAATACTGTGAGTCCATATGACATGCAGATGACAGGCCTCGCTCTTAGAATCACTGCAGACTTCACTTATTTGGGCAGTCACAGGGCCAAAACTGAACAAATAACAGAAGTATCAACTCAGCCTTACCGGTCAATGTTAGCGTTAAGAAGAAGCATATTCCTTTTACACACTCGTCAGCTGATTCCACTTAGATGTCTATAGAACCTGTTCTATTAAATGCTTATACAAGTAGAGCCCCCCTGACAGAGTGCAGAGGGTGTCAGCAGTAAGTTTGTGTTGACGTCACTGATTAATTTGCCTTTCCTTTGATCTGTCAGAACAATAACCCACAAAAAACGGATCCTGTCTGTGGAGCATCCGCCTTCACTCGGTCAGCATTTTCTCAATAATCCATTAGTATTGCTAATGCCCAATAAAACAGGAGTGGATCTAAAATAGAGATTACACTTGAATGGAATATTTGCATGTCTTCTCTGTTTTGTACCCACTCCTGCTTTTGGCTACCAAATCATAAGCCAATTCTGATGGGACCATACAGTCAATATAGCTGTTACAGGATCCATTGTGTATCTCATTTTTCCTTCCTTCTGACAGATCAGAAGAAAGGTCAAATAAATGATGATGTCAGCCAGGCCGAAAGGCAAAATAGTGGCCCAGTCATGAAGTTGGGAGGGAGGGAACAGCATGAGAAGTCCACAGAGTGGACCTTTGACATATTGATGAGGTGGAAGCAGCACGAGGAGACCACAGAGTGGCCCAATGACTCAATAAGTGTGGAGGTGGCGGCAACAGCAGCAGCATCACGAGGATACCCCAGAATGACAAGGTGACATAGTGAGGAGATGGCAGCAGCAGCAGGAGGATAACACAGAGTAGCAAGGTGACATAGTGTGGAGATGGCAGCAGCAGCATCATCAGACCACAGAGTGGCAAGGTGACATAATGTGGATATGGCAGCAGCAGGAGGATACCACAGAGTGGAAAAGTGACATAATGTTGATATGGCAGCAGCAGCATCAGGAGACCACAGAGTGGCAAGGTGACATAATGTGGAGATGGCAGCAGCAGCAGGAGGATACCACAGAGTGGCAAGGTGACATAGTGTGGATATGGCAGTAGCAGCAGCAGCAGGAGTTTTCCTCAGAGTGTCAAGGTGACATAGTGTGGAGATGGCGGCAGCAGCAGCAGCAGGATACCACAGAGTGGCAATGACATAGTGTGGAGATGGCAGTAGCAGCAGCAGCATCAGAAGCATCAGGAGACCACAGAGTGGCAAGGTGACATAGTGTGGAGATGGTAGCAGGAGCAGAATCATCAGATCACAGAGTGCCAAGGTAACATAATGTGGATATGGCAGCAGCAGTAGCAGCAGGAGGATAACACACAGTGGCAAGGTGACATAGTGTGGAGATGGCAGCAGCAGCAGCAGGACACCACAAAGTGACCCAGTGACAGAGTGGGGTGGTGGGTGGTAATACCAGTACCTGCTGATGAAGGTGGCTGAAAGAAGGAGCACTTGGCATCAGATGTGTGGCATCAGGCGGGTGGCAGCATCAGAGTAGTAGCTGAGGAAGGTAGTCAGAAGAAACTGGTCTAGTTTGATGCATCAGGAATTGACAATTCGGCTGTCACTACGCAATTTTGCCTCCTCTTCCTCATCGCCCTGTAGCTCCTCTGGCTGCTCCTCCTCTCCTGTCACCTGTGTATAAAAAACACCCATTTCACTACACATTGCTTGTGCTCCAATGTTCTCCTCCTCCTTCTCCTTCAGTTCATCCCCCACAGGGCTCATGTGGCCATGAGATCTAGGTGCCATATCTCCAGTCCCCTGACCAGCCAGCATCTGTTCAGGACATGAAGCAGTGGAATGAAATTGTTCATCCCGTAGTCTTGGCGATTGACAAATAACATGGCCTCCTCAAAGGGCCTGAGCAAATGGCAGGTGTCACGCATGAGCTGTCATTGGCTGACATCGAAGTTACACAGAGTAGTACTCCTGTCCGATTGGAACATCAAGAAATAGTTTATGGTCTTTTTCTGTTCGTATAGTCGGTCCAACATATGGAGGGTGAAATTCCAACGGGTGGAAACATCGCGTATCAGCCTATATTGCGGCATGCCATTCTGCTGCTGCAGCTCAAGGAGGGTGTGCTTTGCGGTGTACGAGTGGCTGAGGTGCATGCAAAGTTTACTGGCCATTTTTAGGATGTCTTTCAGATGGGAGGAAGACTTCAGGAACAGCTTGACAACCATATTGAACACGTGTGCTATGTGGTGTGCATGGCTCAGTCCTCCTTGACGCAGCGCCGACACCATGTTCTTCCCGTTGTCAGTCACCATGGTTCCGATTTTCAGTTGTTGAAAAGAAAGCCAGGAATCAATTTCTTGATGAAGGACACGGAGCAGTTCCTCCCCTGTGTGACTCAGTTCGCCCAGGCAAACGAGGTGCAGAACAGCATGACACCACTGTGCCCTGCACATGTGGTATGCCTGAGGGGCACTGTAAATTGTCTCTACAGTAAAGGCTGAAGACACAGTGGAGGATGAGGAGGAAGAGGTGGACATTGTTGCAGGACCAATGGATTGAGAACGTGGAGGCGTAAGCGGCGTCACCTGGCCAGGTTGCTGGTGTGGCTGGGCAGGAACAACATTCAGCCAGTGGGCCACAAAGAATATGCTTTATCCCTGACCGTAGTTACAGCTCCACACGTCAGTGCTGCTGTGCACTTTGGCAGACACCCACAGGCTCAAGGACTGGCCCACCTTCTGTTCTACATGTGTGTGCAGTGCTGGTACTGTCTTTTTGGCAAATAAATGACGGCTTGGTACTCTTCACCTCGGCTCGGCACAAGCCATCAGTTGTCTGAAAGGTGCAGAGTCCACAATTTAGAAAGGCAGGGATTGCAGCAGTAGCAACTTGGACAGGAGCATGTTCAGCTTCTGCACAGTTGTATGCACGCATACTATTGTCTCTTGGCAATCGCTTCGGTTATCGATTGCTGACGGAATGACTGATGAGGATTAGGAGTTGAGAAGAGCAGGAGCATCAGCTCCCTTCGGCTGAGGTGGTGAGCCCTGACTGCCTGAAATCGGCTGCATGCTACTGGGTGATGCAGCAGTTGCTGCTGCAGCCTGGACCACCACATCGGAGCCATGGTTCTCCCAGGCCACCTTATGGTAACGCTGCATATGTTGACGCAGGGCTGTGGTTCCAACATTGACACTCTGGCCATGCTTCACCTTCTGCCCATAGATTCTACATATGGTCATGTTCACCTCCTCCGGCAGCTTAACAAAAAACTGTCACACTGCCGAGTAGCTTATTTTACTGACTGCTGCCTCCATGAACCTGTGCACTGCCACTTCCCGGGCAGGTAGGCTCCTGCAAAGTGAGTGGTCTACCCCAGGAACATTTGGCTACTGACCTCCCACTGCTGCCATCATGCTGACTCCCGGCTACGCTAGTGACTTGCTTGCTCCACTGCTGCCTCACAGGCAAGCAGCCACCCTCTTCTTCCGATGATAATGAAGCCCCTTTATCACGCAACTCCCAAGTGCGATCAGCTACATTATCATCATCGAGTACTTTTTCTTTTTCTTTTGCCACTATTACATGCCACAAAAGGCTTTAGAACATATAACTGCACGGCTGAATGCAAATATAATTTTTATTTTGCCATTTTTACACACCACAAAAGGCTTTAGAACATATTGCGGAATTCGGATTCGATTCGCTCATCTCTAAATATGACGTAATAGTATGTCCACTTTGCGCAAAGTCACTTCCCGCTGTGATATACTATTACATCAGATGTCACCAAATAGTTAAATCTATCCACAGCTATAATAAAAGAGGTTGTCCGGTCTCAAATTCAAATTTCTTTTTATGTGCTCCTAACACTCCTCACCATCAATACATATGCCTCCAATACTTGTTTTTAACCCCTGCATGACTGCGATACGGCTATATATGTGCTATCTGCACATACCCCGTGCAGATAGCACATATATAAATGTCATGGCAGCTCTTAAAGCTAGGTCTACACGACGACATTTGTCGCGCAACATTTTGTTGCACCAATGTCGCGCGACAATTTTTATAATGTCAGTCTATGGTGTCGCACTGCAACATGCAACATGCTGCGACTGCGACGCGACAGTCGCAGAAAATCCATTCAAGATGGATTTTTCTGTGACTGTCGCGTCGCAGTCGCATGTTGCAGTGCGACACCATAAACTGCCATTATAAAAATTGTCGCGCGACATTAGTTCAACAAAATGACGCGCGACAACTGTTGCGCCCTATCTGTCGCGCGACTTTTTGTCGCGCAACAAATGTCGTTGTGTAGACCTAGCCTTTATCCAAGCACTGCGAAGTGCTTGGATTAAAGCTACTGCCCATGCACTGCCACTGTCAGGGACAGTGCAGAACCCAGTAATGCCAGCAAGGGACCAATTAGAGAGGTCCCCTGCCAAAGATCGCTCTGATTGGTTAGTCTGTGCAGACTAACTAATCCGAGCACGGAAATGTTAAAATGCTGGTTTCAGGCTCCGATCTGCACTTTGCAGATCATAGCCTGAAATCAGGCATTAGCTGATATGTGCTCCCTGATGTGATCTGTGCCCCTATCTGTGTGCCCTAGTATCTCCTGCCTCCCCCGTCTGTGCCCTGTGCGCAATCTACCTTTTGCCGGCCGTGCTCTACATGCATCGGCCCTGTATTCCACCGTGCCGCCTGTATCCCTAACTGTGCCGGTCTGTGTCCACTGCCCTCATATGAGCCCCCTGCCCCCATCTGTCCCCCCTGTTGCGGTCCTCCTAAATGTGATGGCGGCGGCTCAGACACTCTGCTATAACCCCTTAGATGCTGTGGCAGCAGCATCCATGGGGTTAACCATTGGGATTCCGGGCTGCGATGGTAGAGGCCCGATGGTTGCCATGGCAACCGGTGGTCCAGTGTTGCCATCTACCAGGAAACCTGACAGTACTATAATTTTCAATGCAAAAGCATTGCAAAGTATAGTACAGCCATAAGCCCCACTGGATCTTCAAGATCCAAGTGGGACTTAATAAAAAAAAGTGTGAAAATAAAAAATATAAAAAAATAATAATGTAAATTAAAAAGAAAATCAATAGCCTTTTTACATATCAGCTCATTTATAAGAGATTAAAAAATAAAAATAAAATAAACTACTTGTAGCGGAGTGCAATATTAGAATCCACGATCTCCGCTGGTATAACAGGTAAATCCACAGTCAGCGCTGAACAGTGCGGCAATATCCCCAATCCTCCCAATAACCGGACGAAACACAGTCTGGGAGTCAACTACCCGCTTTATTCACAAGCTTGTATATTTATACAGTTCCCCATGCCATTGTACACAAAATCCCCTTCCCTCTGTCTGTAACACAATAAACAAAACCAAATGAGCATTGTCTGAGACGTAATTAACCAACACAATAAGCATTGTCTGAGACGTAATCCACAAAATACAATTACCAAACGTAATGGACTAACTTGAACCCTGGCATACACATATACAATTTAACCAAACACATAATAACATACATAATCTTTAAGACAGCCTGAATGCAATCTGCTACCCAGTCTAAAAGGGGCAGTAGTAGCAATATAAAATACCACATGCCCAAATATTGCATTCAAATGTACGGACAACCTTTCCTACATTATAGTCCAGAAGTGGCTAGGTTTGCCACACTACTCATAATTGGTATTGACGCTTCCATTATGACCTGATCTATAAAATGATCATGGTGACTGCTGTAAAAATAAAAACTATGGCGGAATTCCCCCAAAAATGAATAAAAAGTGATCAAAAAGTCATATGCATACAAAAAATGATATCAATTAAAACTACAGGTCATCCCACAAAATAAAAGCCCTCATATAACTATCTTGATTGAAAAAAAAAAATTTGTATCTTTTTTGGTGATGCAAAAAAAAAAGTTTAATAAAAGTGATTTTATGATATAAAAGTGGTAGAACATAAAAAAAAATAATACAAGACATCACAATGGCCAGTAAACCTCTAAATAAATTATTTGAGGGGTGTAGTTTCCAAAATGGTGAAACTTTTGGGGGGGTTTCTTCTGTAGGGGTGCCTTAGTGTGCTTTTAAATATGACACGTCCAGCAAAATCTGCCATTCCAGCAAAATCTGCTCTGCAAAAACCATGTGGTGCTCCTTTCCTTCTGCTTTCCTGCCTATACAGCAGTTTACGAACATAAATGGGGTGTTTTTGTAAACTGCAAAATTAGGGTTATAGATATTGAGGTTCATTTTGCTGTTAATCCTTGCTGTGTTATAGGAAAAATTGGATTTAAATTAAAAATCTGCACAAAAACTGAAAATTTTACATTTTACCTCCATTTTCCTTTATTTCTTGTGGAACACCTAAAGAGTTACCATAGTTTGTGAAACCAGTTCTGAGTAATTTGAGGGGTGTAGTTTCTAAAATGGCGTCATCTTTGGCTGGTTTCTATTATGTAAAGACCTCAAAGTGACTTCAGACCTGAACCAGTCCTTGAAAATGTCATTTAGAATTTTTGTTTGAAAATTTAAAAAATTTCTTCTTAAATTCTAAGCCTTCTAACGTCCTAAAAAAATAAAATGTAAATTTTAAAATGATGCCAACATAAAGTAGACATATAGGGAATCTAAAGTAAAAAATATATATCTAATGTGTTATCACTATCTGCCTTTAATATGTAGAAATGCAAATTTAGAAAATTATATTTTTTCCTTTTTACATAGCTGCTGTGCACAGTGATGTTTCACGGGCTGTCTCCGTCCCCCACTGTTCAGTCTGCAGCGGCTGCCCCTATAACAACTCCTGTACCCATCTTACTACACCCACATATGAATCCTGCTAGCGTCTCCAAATCACATCACTGACAGTCCACAGGCTCTTCCCTCACTAATACTATCTCTAGAGTGCAAAAAACAGCAAGCACATCATATCACATCTGCAGGGTAGGTGTTGAGGGAAGTGTCATATTTAAGTATATATATATATATATATATATATATATATATATGCCCTGACATATATGCATATATATATATGGGCCCTTTTTCTGGGCCCGTCCAGGTGGGATGCGTTGCATACATGAGGATGTATGTGTGCCCCCTTGGCCGCATGCATCTCTATGTATGTAGGGCATGTTATAGAGGTGGGTTTTCAGTGGTATGGGCACATATGTATCTATAGATGTGGCCCAGACATCTGTGGATATATATGTGCCCCTATACAGTTATATAGGAGGGCTTATTCCTGCCCCTTTGTGAATAATGTCCGTTCATATATGCTTATAGATGTGCCCCAAGCATCTATGGGCATATATGGCCGGAATCCCACTCATATGCGCCTGCTGGGTGAGTGGAGGAGACCGACAGTTGGACAATTATGTCCAGCGTCGGCCTCTACAAAGGACAGCACCAGAGATGTGCGATATCTCCACAGGCGGGAGGATCAAAGGATCCCCCTGCCTGGGAGCGCGGGCTGGCGCAGGGCGGTAAAACGGGCGCGAGCGCTGCAGGGTTTAAATACCCAGCAGCACTGCGCTCGGACAGGTCGGCACCCCCCCCCCCCCCCGAAGGAGCAGAGCGCAGGCAGCGATGTGCTGCGCTCTGAAGACCCCCTTCCCCACAGAGAGGGAGCGCAGACACTGAAAAGGAAGGAGCTCACTCACCCGACGAGCTCAGATCCTCGGCAGCCCCAGAGAAGACAGAGAGAGAGGGAGCAGCCAGTGCTCATCGCTAACCGAGTCATGGATTGGCTAAGTATCCATGTCTCCTTCCCCTGCTGCGGTCCCCAGCATAAACCCCTCTACCATACCATCATTCCCTGTTCCCCTGCTACCCTGTGTTAACCCCTTCAATGCCCTGCTCTACCCTGACACCCCTGCAGTCTGCCCTGCAAGTCCGTTAACCCCTTTAGTGCCCTGTCCCCCTGCCCTGCCCAAACACCCCTGCAAGTAACTCCTTCACTGATCCCATGCTTGGCATCAACCCTGTCCTGTAACCCCTTCACTGCCTGAGAAAACCTGTCCTGTCCCTGCAGAGCATTAACCTCTGCATTCCATGTGTTAACCCCTTCAACCCTGTCCTGGCCCATGTGTTAACCCCTTCAATGCTCTGTTCCCCTGCTCTGCAAGTCTCTGCAGAGCATTAACCTTTAATAACCCCTGCCATACCAGGAGTTAACCCTTTCCCTGCAAAGCCCTGAACTGAGTGACCCCTTGCCCTGCCTTTCCCAGAACCCTGTGTTCCTTGGCCTGCTGGTATTAACCCCTGCAGAGCCACCATTGTGTTTAACCCCTTGTACCCCGTAGGGACAGTGAGTAGACAGACGGGTGGGTTATGGTTAACCGATAATTGTATGTATGGAAGTGTATTATTGCAATGTATAGATAGTATGTGGGGTGGAATTTGGGATTGTGCTGTGTAGTGTAGTTAGGCTTGTATTGTGTTTATTGTAGTACTGTTTCTGTTCTGCGGTGTGTACGTCTATATGTATGTATATTCATATCCATTGATCTATGAATATAATAGAAGAATGAGGGGCACTCCGTATGAGGGAACAGGAAACAGTGGTTCACAATAAAATTTATTATTTGATATACTACCACATATATTTAGTATATATAAAAACAATAAAATAAATGAATAATAAAACAAATTAGATCAGGATCCTAATCAATAAAAAAATGTCCAGAAAGTCCATAGGACAACACACATCCGGTGTTAAATCGCCACAGATGATATGGGCAAACTGTCGTATCAAGGAATCTTTTTCCAATGTATCACTTGAATATATATAGATATAGCGTATTGCTAGACTGGTATAATTGTATTGTGTAATAAATATTCCTTATTGTTCACAATACAGTGTATGTTGTTTTTACTAGTCGCTGCCCTAGTATAGTGAGTAAGGCGCATGCAGCTAGTTTAGTGATTAGTGTAAGGCAATCAGTAGCGATTTGTTGTTATGTAAGCCATAAATAGGCGGAGATATCATAAGACGACTCACGCCTATTTATGAATATTAATTATCAATATTTGCATAAATAGTGGTGATTAATATTCCCCTTAACAGTAGGCTCCAGGTTCATGTGGGCCCTTGGGCGATAAAGTTTCAGTGGGCCCCTTTGTGGCATTTTGCACGGCGCTTACAGCAATGAAATTGCATGTATTATAGATCAAATACCTTACACAGAGCATGCTACAGAGCGGATATATGTGAATCAGTCCTTATGTGCCTATTTTTAGTTTCTACCCAGTGTTTCAGTCCCTCAGGTCTACTAACAGATATGTGCCCCCTCACAGTAGATATGCCAAGATATGCCCCCTTCATAGTAGATATGCCATGATATGTGCCCCCTTTACAGTAGATATCCCAAAATATGTGCCCCCTCACAGTTGATATGCCAAGATATGTGCCCCCTCACAGTACATATGCAAAGATATGTGCTCCCTTCACAGTTGATATACCAAGATGTGTGCCCCCTTCACAGTAGATATGCCAAGATATGTGCCCTCTTACGGTGGATATACCAAGATATGTGCACAGTGCCCCCTTCACAGTGGTT
Organism: Bufo gargarizans; assembly: GCF_014858855.1. Taxonomy (NCBI): domain Eukaryota; kingdom Metazoa; phylum Chordata; class Amphibia; order Anura; family Bufonidae; genus Bufo; species Bufo gargarizans. The sequence goes on along the minus strand of NC_058081.1, from coordinate 433,329,801 downwards.
ATGCCCAGATGTGCCCCCTTCACAGGAATTGAAAAACAAACAAACAATAAGGCCCCTTTTACACGAGCGAGTTTTCCGTGCGGGTGCAATGAGTGACGTGAACACATAGCACCCACATTGAATCCTGACCCATTCATTTCAATGGGTCTGTGTATGAGCGTTTTTTTCACACATCAGTTCTGCGTTGTGTGAAAAACGCAGCATGTTCTATATTCTGCATTTTTCATGCAGCCCTGACCCGATAGAAGTGAATAGGCTTCAGTGAAAAATGCAAAAACTGAATGCAATCGCAGACAAAACTGTCTGAACTTGCTTGTAAAATGGTGTGAGTTTCACTAAACGCATCCTGAACCCATTCGGAGCCAGTCCATCATGCTTGTGTGAAAGAGGGCTAAATACTCCTCGCCTCAGTCACCTGGCTCCTCCCATGATCTGCGCTTCCCATCAGCAGCAGCAGGATACTTTGACACATCGTGCTGCTGTGTAGGAGGAGCAGAGGCTGATTCCCAGCTCCTCCTCCTACACAGATCAGCAGGACGATGTGTGAGGACATCGTGCTGCTGCTGCTGTGGAGCGCTGGCGGCTCAATGGTGGAGCAAATAGCTCCCTTCTTCAGTGGCATGCCTAAGGTGTTTGGCACCTTTCTCTGGCACCCCCCAATACTTTTAAAAAAATGGTACCCCCTCACAGTAGTATTGCTCTCATTTTACAACCTACACAGTAATTTTGTACAGATGTGCCCCCTCACAGTAGTTATGCCCTCTCTGTGCCCCTTTCACAGTTCTAATGCCCTATATGTGCCCCCTTTACAGTAATAATCCCCCTTAATAGGAATAATCCACATTGTGCCCCCTTCATAGTAATAATCCTCATTGTGTCCCTTCATAGTAATAATCCCCATTGTGCCCCCTTTATAGTAATAATGCCCACTGTGCCCCTTCACAGTAATAATGCCCATTGTGCCCCTTAATAGTAGTAATGCCCTCTTTGCCCCCCTTCACAGTAATAATACCCATTGTGCCCCCTTCATAGTAGTAGTGCCCATTGTGCCCCCTTAATATTAGTAATGCCCTCTGTGCCCCCTTAATAGTAGTAATGCCCTCTGTGCCCCCTTCACAGTAATAATGCCCACTGTGCCCCCTTCATTGTAGCAATGCTCTCTGGCTCTGTGCCTCTCCATAGTAGAAATGCCCATTGTTCCCCCTTCACATTAGTAATGCCATCTGTGTTCCTTCATAGTAATAATCCCCATTGTGCCCCCTTTATAGTAATAATGCCTATTGTGCCTCCTTCACAGTAATAATGGCCATTGTGCCCCTTAATAGTAGTAATGCCCTCTTTGCCCCCTTCACAGCAATAATGCCCAGTAGAAATGCCCATAGTTCCCCCTTCACATTAATAATGCCTTCTGTGCCCCCTCCATAGTAATAAAGCCCTCTGTGCTCCCTCCATAGTAATAAAGTCCTCTGTGCCCCCTCCATAGTAATGCAGCCCTCTGTGCCCCCTCCATAGTAATAAAGTCCTCTGTGACCCTTCTGTATTAAAAACAAAAAACACAGTAACTACTCACCTTGTCCCATTCCTGAAGCTCAAATACTGTTCTTCCCTGCAGGCACAGATCGGTCTGCAGCACTGTGTGGGCGGACCTTATGCAGATTTCCAGGCAGCAGGCTCCGCCCACACAAGCTAACAGCGTGAATGGCCTGCAGGCTGAATGGCGAGCACCTGAAGGCGGGGAGGAGCGCTGGCAGCTGAGCAGTGAGTAATAGTGATGAGCGGCAGGTGCCATATTCGATTTCGACGAAATTCGCGAATATTCGATAGAATATTCGTTTTATATTCGTCAAAATCGAATATTCGTCATTATTCTTGTTATCGCGATTAATATGTAATTTAAATAATCGCGTATTGCGATTTTAACTTAAAGGCTACTCTCCTATTGAAATAGCAATGCGATTATTTCAAGTTATAATAATCGAATTTCGATTTTAACTTAGCACTGCTATATTTCATATTCGTTAAATATAGCAGTGCTAAGTTAAAATCGAAATTCGATTATTATATTTGGATTCCTGGCTTCCTGGCTGCTCCAGTCAGTGCCCGTTGCCGCTTCTGCCGACTTGCGTGCTCATGGAGCGTCCCCATCACCATGGGAACGTCTCCATATACTAGAATGTACTGTCGGATTTGAGAATTACGTTGAAATCGTAATTCGATTATTTCAAGTTATAATAATCGAATTTCGATTTTAACTTAGCACTGCTATATTCCATATTAGGCTAAGTTAAAATCGAAATTCGATTATTATAACTTGAATTAATTGAATTGCGATTTCAACTTGGACCTGGTTTACTATGGTTGGCTTGGTAGAATTAGCGAATATGACGAATATGGCGAATGTATTCGTTATATTCCACAAAACGATGATAACGAAATATTCTCCATCTTCGTTTTAGCTACCTATTCATCAACTTCGCTAATTCTAGCAATCATATAGGAAAGTTTACTATAGAGACAGCTAAGTTTAATTCGCTATGCGATTATATGACTGCTTTTTAAAAAAAAAACAAATGGAATAATTATAATACCTGATAATTATTATAATTATTCTATTTATAAAAAAAAAAGCTAAGTAATATAATCGCAAACCGAATTAAACTTAGCTGTCTCTATAGTAAACTTTCCTATATGATTGCTAGAATTAGCGAAGTTGATGAATAGGTAGCTAAAACGAAGATGCAGAATACTTTGTTATCTTCGTTTTGTGGAATATGACGAATACATTCGTTATCTTCGTTTTGTGGAATATAACGAATATATTCGTCATATTCGCTAATTCTACCAAGCCATTGAAGCCAACCATAGTAAACCAGGTCCAAGTTGAAATCGCCATGCGATTAATATAACTCGAGGTAATCGCATGGCGATTTCAACTAGGTAATTACATTCCTCCGCTCTCACACTCCTTCATCCAGCATAGGGCTGCTTCCCCGGGCTGTCAATCCAAGTCACCTCCCCCTCCTAACCCTACTATCCACAGCAAAGACAAAGACTTATATACTACCGGCACATACTGCAGCGCAGTGTCCGGCTTCACGTCACTCTGCCGATTCGGCTGTGTGCAGAGCAGTAGTTATGATTGCGATATTATATCCCAGTTGTATATTCAGATTGTTACACCAGGGTGGAGGGGGGGGGGGGGGAGCTTGGACATAATATCGCTATCATAACTACTGCTCTGCACGCAGCCAAATCGGCAGAGTGAGACAAAAATTTGCATAGAAAGATAGCCTAATCCCTAATTACATAAATAAAAATACATACAGTACAAATATATATTACTGCATATGGTGTTACTTTACTTTATGAATAAAAATGAATAATTTATATACATGTATATGTGCGTGTATATAAATATATATTATAATTATTATTATTTATATTATAATATAACTTGCAATATATTTTTATATTTGTAAAAAATGCATTGCTAGTTATCAATAATATCAGTATTAACATTTCTATGCAGTCATGCATTGCGATTGGTAGTGGAACTATGTATATGCACAATATACTGCTGCACTGGATATAAATATAACATAAAAAACTTCTGGGGACTTAAGCTTATATTAGCAAATGTATATCAAATGAACTTTACTGAGGCTCTGAATAAGGTTGCACCCCATACCCCCTCCCCCTACAGGCTGTCTGTGAATGAGATCGCACGCTATCTTTCTACACACTGATGCCCTGCCCTCCCATTCACTGAAAGCCCGTAGACAAAAGGGACTCCCTGTTTGGGGGAAGGGGGGTATTGTCTGCAGGCTGAAAGTGCAGGTTATTTTCTGGCTGGAGACCCTTTCACTGCGCTTCTAGTGGGGTACGTGTTTATTAACTAAAATCAGGACAATAGCTAAAATAATGACCAGCAATAAAAAATAGCAATACATATAAATAAGTGATAGATCCAGGAGCATACACAAACAAATAAATTAATATCCCATAAATACTGTAGGTCCTTCACTAACTGCCTGCTGTCTCTGTTATATGGCAAATTCCATTAAAAGGTTGAAGCGCTGACATTGATAGTTACTTACCAACTACTGACACCTTGTCTATACTGCAACAAATTGCTGTGAACTTTGATACATATATATATATATATATATATATATATGTATATTCTCTATTCTCCTATTCTATGCTGCTACAATTATATTAGAATATGGAAGTGTCTTATTCCCCTCTGTGAATTGGAACACTATCTAACTCTGCTACATAAACTATGATATTTATGATTTATTAATTTATTTGTTTGTGTATGCTCCTGGATCTATCACAATTTTAAATGTATTGCTATTTTTTATTCATTGCTATATTTTATTGCTGGTCATTATTTTAGCTGCTATATTGATTTATTATATGTAAATATATTTTATATATTTATATTATATATACATTTACATATAGTATAATTAGTGTAATATTGTATAATTATTTTTTTTAATACAGAGGTTATCTATATATGTCCATTATACTGTACAATACATTATATCTAATACCTCATATTGATCATGGAATAAATAATTATACAATATTACACTAATTATACTATATGTAAATTTACATATAATATAAATACTGTATTAACATTCAGCCACTATAGGAACATAGCTAATAAATACACTGTATCCACTACTTCAGAGAAAAACAAATAAATAAAAATAAATATGGAAAACTCCATCAAGATACAAAACAATATACACTTGAAGGATAAAAAAAAACAGATGAATGCAATAATATTGATTGTGTATCTGACATACTTGAAGCAAACTATCTTATTACTTGAAATTGGGACATTCTCTAATAACTTTCTTATCCCCTAAACACTGAAGGTATTTACATGCAAATCGCGATTCATATGCTAATGCCGCCCTTCATTAAGGTTGCAAGTACATACAAAAGGATCGACTAATGGTGTACATTGCAGTATTATACCTCAGTATCGCTGACTACACTGCCTGCGCCTGACTGGAAGCAAACTATCTTATTACTTGGAATTGGGACATTCTCTAATAACTTTCCTACCCCCCACTCTCAGTATGGCTACAATAGGATCTAAGGCTCCTTTCACACGGGCGAGGAGGGGCTGGAAGGGTTAAAAATAGGGCTCATGGGGTTAAGAATAAATAAAAAATAATAAACTACTGTACAATGGACTAACTATACATTCATATATTTATGTACTGAATCACAATTATGATTCAGTACATCTAGAATATTAGACTATATATTTGCATATGCAGCTCTATAATATATCTGTATACACCGCTCCATTATGTCTTTAGATCTGTGATACAAGTGGATTAGATTTGGATAACACCTGGTGATACATTGTACAATTGCGCAATGGAAACCTAATATGAATTATGATGTTAACACTGACACCATTAAAACAAATAATATTGTTACATGAAAAACACAAATAAATAAATTAATACAGCTCCAGCGCTGGGTAAGTTTTAAAATACACCAAAAGTTTACAGGCAAAAATAGACCAATATATACAGCGTTGCTGCTATATTGATTTATTATATATAAATATATTTTATATATTTATATTATATATAAATTTACATATAGTATAATTAGTGTAATATTGTATAATTATTTTTTAATACAGAGGTTATCTATCTTACTATCTATCTATATCTATATATGTCCATTATACTGTACAATACACTATATCTAAATCACCATACCTCATATGGATCATGGAATAAATAATTATACAATATTACACTAATTATACTATATGTAAATTTATATATAATATAAATACTGTATTAACATTCAGCCACTATAGGAACATAGCTAATAAATACACTCTGTATCCACTACTTCAGAGAAAAAAAAAAAAAAAAAATATGGAAAACTCCATCAAGATACAAACCAATATACACTTAAATGATAAAAAAACAGATGAATGCAATAATATTGATTGTGTATCTGACATACTTGAAGCAAACTATCTCATTACTTGAAATTGGGACATTCTCTAATAACTTTCCTACCCCCCCCACTCTCAGTATGGCTACAATAGGATCTAAGGCCCCTTTCACATGGGTGAGCAGGGGCTGGAGGGGTTAAAAATAGGGCTGGAGGAATTAAAAATAGGGCTGGAGAGGTTAATAAGAGGTATAATACTCAAGTATGTCAGATACACAATAAATATTATTGCATTCATCTGTTTCCTACCCCCCCCCCACACTCAGTATGGCTACAATAGGGTCTAAGGCCCCTTTCACATGGGTGAGAAGGGGCTGGAGGGGTTAAAAATAGGCTGGAGGGGTTAATAAGGGGTATAATACTCAAGTATGTCTGATACACAATCAATATTATTGTATTCATCTGTTTCCTCCCCCCCCCCCCCTCCCCCCCACTCTCAGTATGGCTACAATAGAATCTAAAGCCCCTTTCACACGGGGGAGGAGGGGCTGGAGGGGTTAAAAATTAATTTAAAAAATAATTTAACTCACCTTAATCCACTTGTTCGCGCAGCCCGTCTTCTCTTCTGTCTTCAGGACCTGGGTGAAAGGCCTGATAATAATATTGATTGTGTATCTGACATACTTGAAGCAAACTATCTTATTATCTTACTATCTATTAAAAATAGGGCTGGAGGGTTAACAAAAAAAAGGGCTGGAGGGGTTAATAAGGGGTATAATACTCAAGTATGTCTGATACACAATCAATATTATTGTATTCATCTGTTTCCTACCCCCCACTCTCAGTATGGCTACAATAGGATCTAAGGCCCCTTTCACACGGGCGAGGAGGGGCTGGATGGGTTAAAAATTTATAAAAAATAATTTAACTCACCTTAATCCACTTGTTCGCGCAGCCCGTCTTCTCTTCGGTCTTCTTTCTTCAGGACCTGGGTAAAAGACCAGTGGTGACATCACTACGCTCATCACATGGTCACATGATCCATCACCATGGTGATAAGCGCAGTGACGTCACCACAGGTCTTTTACCCAGGTCCTGAAGAAAGAAGACAGAAGAGAAGACGGGCTGCGCAAACAAGTGGATTAAGGTGAGTTAAATTATTTTTTATAAATTTTTAACCCATCCAGCCCCTCCTCGCCCGTGTGAAAGGGGCCTTAGATCCTATTGTAGCCATACTGAGAGTGGGGGGTAGGAAACAGATGAATACAATAATATTGATTGTGTATCAGACATACTTGAGTATTATACCCCTTATTAACCCCTCCAGCCCTTTTTTTTGTTAACCCTCCAGCCCTATTTTTAATAGATAGTAAGATAATAAGATAGTTTGCTTCAAGTATGTCAGATACACAATCAATATTATTATCAGGCCTTTCACCCAGGTCCTGAAGACAGAAGAGAAGACGGGCTGCGCGAACAAGTGGATTAAGGTGAGTTAACTTATTTTTTATTAATTTTTAACCCATCCAGCCCCTCCTCGCCCGTGTGAAAGGGGCCTTAGATCCTATTGTAGCCATACTGAGAGTGGGGGTAGGAAAGTTATTAGAGAATGTCACAATTTCAAGTAATGAGAAGTATGTCAGATACACAATCAATATTATTGCATTCATCTGTTTTTTTTTATCCTTTAAGTGTATATTGTTTTGTATCTTGATGGAGTTTTCCATATTTATTTTTATTTATTTGTTTTTCTCTGAAGTAGTGGATACAGAGTATTTATTAGCTATGTTCCTATAGTGGCTGAATGTTAATACAGTATTTATATTATATATAAATTTACATATAGTATAATTAGTGTAATATTGTATAATTATTTATTCCATGATCCATATGAGGTATGGTGATTTAGATATAATGTATTGTACAGTATAATGGACATATATAGATAACCTCTGTATTAAAAAAATAATTATACAATATTACACTAATTATACTATATGTAAATGTATATATAATATAAATATATAAAATATATTTACATATAATAAATCAATATAGCAGCTAAAATAATGACCAGCAATAAAAAAATAGCAATACATTTAAAATAGTGATAGATCCAGGAGCATACACAAACAAATAAATTAATATCCCATAAATATCATAGTTTATGTAGCAGAGTTAGATAGTGTTCCAATTCACAGAGGGGAATAAGACACTTCCATATTCTAATATAATTGTAGCAGCATAGAATAGGAGAATAGAGAATATATATATATATATATATATATATATATAACACAGAAAAAACTGCGGCACTCCTTAAAGTAGAAAAATGTGCAATTTATTCACACATGTCAGCAGAGACAACGTTTCGGTTCTCTCTCAGAACCTTTTTCAAGTCAAGTGAAAAAGGTTCTGAGAGAGAACCGAAACGTTGTCTCTGCTGACATGTGTGAATAAATTGCACATTTTTCTACTTTAAGGAGTGCCGCAGTTTTTTCTGTGTTATATTGCTGGTCCTGGATCGAGGGATCACTGCGGGCACCGCTACAGCTTCAGCTGCATACTAAGGAGTGCTGCCTGACCTTTTGTTATGTATATATATATATAAATATATATATTTATATATATATATATATATATATATATATCAAAGTTCACAGCAATTTGTTGCATTATAGACAAGGTGGCAGTAGTTGGTAAGTAACTATCAATGTCAGCGCTTCAACCTTTTAATGGAATTTGCCATATAACAGAGACAGCAGGCAGTTAGTGAAGGACCTACAGTATTTATGGGATATTAATTTATTTGTTTGTGTATGCTCCTGGATCTATCACTTATTTATATGTATTGCTATTTTTTATTGCTGGTCATTATTTTAGCTATTGTCCTGATTTTAGTTAATAAACACGTACTCCACCAGAAGCGCAGTGAAAGGGTCTCCAGCCAGAAAATAACCTGCACTTTCAGCCTGCAGACAATACCCCCCTTCCCCCAAACAGGGAGTCCCTTTTGTCTACGGGCTTTCAGTGAATGGGAGGGCAGGGCATCAGTGTGTAGAAAGATAGCGTGCGATCTCATTCACAGACAGCCTGTAGGGGGAGGGGGTATGGGGTGCAACCTTATTCAGCGCCTCAGTAAAGTTCATTTGATATACATTTGCTAATATAAGCTTAAGTCCCCAGAAGTTTTTTATGTTATATTTATATCCAGTGCAGCAGTATATTGTGCATATACATAGTTCCACTACCAATCGCAATGCATGACTGCATAGAAATGTTAATACTGATATTATTGATAACTAGCAATGCATTTTTTTACAAATATAAAAATATATTACAAGTTATATTATAATATAAATAATAATAATTATAATATATATTTATATACACGCACATATACATGTATATAAATTATTCATTTTTATTCATAAAGTAAAGTAACACCATATGCAGTAATATATATTTGTACTGTATGTATTTTTATTTATTTAATTAGGGATTAGGCTATCTTTCTATGCAAATTTTTGTCTCACTCTGCCGATTTGGCTGCGTGCAGAGCAGTAGTTATGATAGCGATATTATGTCCAAGCTCTCCCCCCCCCTCCACCCTGGTGTAACAATCTGAATATACAACTGGGACATAATATCGCAATCATAACTACTGCTCTGCACACAGCCGAATCGGCAGAGTGACGTGAAGCCGGACACTGCGCTGCAGTATGTTTCAGTAGTATATAAGTCTTTGTCTTTGCTGTGGATAGTAGGGTTAGGAGGGGGAGGTGACTTGGATTGACAGCCTGGGGAAGCAGCCCTATGCTGGATGAAGGAGTGTGAGAGCGGAGGAATGTAATTACCTAGTTGAAAACGCCATGCGATTACCTCGAGTTATATTAATCGCATGGCGATTTCAACTTGGACCTGGTTTACTATGGTTGGCTTCAATGGCTTGGTAGAATTAGCGAATATGACGAATATATTAGTTATATTCCACAAAACGAAGATAACGAATGTATTCGTCATATTCCACAAAACGAAGATAAGAAGTATTCTGCATCTTCGTTTTAGCTACCTATTCATCAACTTCGCTAATTCTAGCAATCATATAGGAAAGTTTACTATAGAGACAGCTAAGTTTAATTCGCTATGCGATTATATTACTTTGCTTTTTTTTAATAAATAGAATAATTATAATAATTATCAGGTATTATAATTATTCCATTTTTTATTTTTTTTTAAAAAGCAGTCATATAATCGCATAGCGAATTAAACTTAGCTGTCTCTATAGTAAACTTTCCTATATGATTGCTAGAATTAGCGAAGTTGATGAATAGGTAGCTAAAACAAAGATGGAGAATATTTCGTTATCTTCGTTTTGTGGAATATAACGAATACATTCGCCATATTCGTTTTGTGGAATATAACGAATATATTCGTCATATTCGCTAATTCTACCAAGCCAACCATAGTAAACCAGGTCCAAGTTGAAATCGCAATTCGATTAATTCAAGTTATAATAATCGAATTTCGATTTTAACTTAGCACTGCTATATTCCATATTAGGCTAGAATTAACGAATATGGAATATAGCAGTGCTAAGTTAAAATCGAAATTCGATTATTATAACTTGAAATAATCGAATTACAATTTCAACGTAATTCTCAAATCCGACAGTACATTCTAGTATATGGAGACGTTCCCATGGTGATGGGGACGCTCCATGAGCACGCAAGTCGGCAGAAGCGGCAACGGGCACTGACTGGAGCAGCCAGGAAGCCAGGAATCCAAAGGACAGGTAAGAACAACTTTAGGGAAGTGGGAAAGAAAAAAAAAAAAAAAAAAAAAAACAATATTCGAAATATCGAATTTATATCACTATATTCGAAATATTCGCGAATTAGCGAAGTGCCGATATTCGCGGAAAAAATTCGATATTCGAATATTCGCGCTCAACACTAGTGAGTAACAGGACCACAGCTCCCAGCACTCCAGCAATGAGCGCTTCCATCTGTATTGATGGGAGTGCTCATTGCTTCTGGCCTCTGGCAGCTGTGCTGTGGGCCCCCACAGGAGCTGTGGGACCCGACACTTGCCCAGGTATGCCCGTGATGACGTCGGCCTTGCACATCTGTATCTAATCTTATCATGTATGATAAAGCCTGCTGAGCCTGATACATAGTCTGTTGTATGTGATATCTCCCCATCTTGTGTGATACTGTCTGGTGTGTATCTAAGCTTATCATGTCAGATACTGTCTGCAGTGTCACTATATCTAAATCTATCATTCGTGATACAGTCTACTGTTTCTGTATCAAAGATTCTCTTGTGTGATACTGCCTGTTGAGCTCTGTATCTAATCTCATATTGTATGCTACAGCCTGCTGAACTATGTATCTAATCATATCTTGTATGATACCGCCTGCTGAAGTGTGCATATGGAGCCTCATACACACAACTGTATCTGTTTTGTGGTCTACAAGTTGCGGATCCGCTAAATAAGGATACCATTCCTTTTGCAATCCGTATTTTTTTGCAGTCTCATTGACTTTCAAGGGGTTCGAGGTCTGCATTTTGAGGACCAGTATAGAACATGTTCTATGGAAGTGGCATACAGATGTGGAAAGCACATGGACGTCATCAGTGTGTTTTCCACATCTGTATGTCCAGTGTCGGACACAATACAGTATGCTAAATAGAACAGTATTGTGCACTGCACTATATCAAATTGTTTCTCATTAAACAACTCATTTAGTTGATAACTGTGTCTGTTATTTACAGTCAGTAGTTTGGACAGCAGTCACACGTGGACATTCCATGTCCTAGATGAACCACCCAGTCCCCCCAGCCAGCCTAAACAATATCCAAAGTGAAGAAAATGTTTCCTTGCATATTTAAAAGGATACGTTTATTGAAGTAATCGCAGTAGCACCACGGCCTCCACACATCTCGCCAAGCTCAGCGCCATACATTCTATAGCAGCTGTGTGTAAGATGGAGAAACAGCCACTGATTCTTGAATGCTGTTTCTGAAAACTGGCATTTGGCATTTTGGGCACTAGAGGCCACTGTTTTGCAGCTACAGCCAGCACACTCTGAGAATTGAATATGCAAAACAGATGATGTCTCATGCTGCTGTGTGTGCCAGAGAAAGTGGAAATGGTGACATGAGGAGACATGTTTGTGCAGAGGCTGAAGACAGGATCCAGTGCCATCCTCAGGTCTGTGGGACTTGGAGCGGTCAAAATCACTGTCAGAAGTGACTGATGCATGTCAGCAATGCAGATGTTGTCAAGGAACAAAGGATCAATTGGACCATGGAACGTGGATACAGACCCTGTGAGTCCTCATATTGGATGGAAGGACTTGCGAGTTGGTGTAAGTCGCCATTGGATAAAGACCAAGCCAGGGCCAGTGATCCAGAAGGCTTCCAAGAGAGAGAGAAAACCGGGTCCCGGAAGGCTGGAAGAGCCGTGGAACGGTTGGAGCTACCATTAGAGGGGGTGTTGCTCAGCTTGGAGAAGAAGAAGTCCGCCATTTGTGAGCTGCATGAGAGGACCATGTGGATTTGGATTCTGTTTGCAGGAATGAGTATCGGCGTCAGGAAGTTGATCGGAACAGAGGGTCAGAGTTACAGATTCTGCAGGGTCACATGTTGTGACAGGGACTTGCTGTCTGTTTGGAGCAACCATTAAATACAGGACATACCCAGGTCAGTGACTCAGCGGCACGGTTATTGACTTGTAGGCTCTGCCTTGTGTGTCATTGGTCAGGTCCGTTACCCTGCAGCACATTATCAACTTGCAGGCTCTGCTGTGTATGCCGCCTTGGGTGCGATTGTTCTGTTTCGCTGGTAACGTGACTCTGAGCCTGGGGTATCAGGTATTCTGGACATTCCGCTCAGCCTGGTCATCGGTATCTTTACGCTGCACAACCTATTTAACCCAGCACTGGTCAGGGGGGTAAATGTATACCAGTATCTCCTGGCACCGCACAGAGCACCCTGTTCCAATAAAACGTCCTGCCGCACACAGAAAACACTGGCCCGCGTTTACTAATTCGTCTGCGCCAAACATCTGATTTAAAAAAAAGGGCACAAACTGGTGCACATAGGGGTTGTACACTTTCTTCTGAAATGCTTGACAAGGGGCAGGGCCTGAGATGTGCCATTTGTGCCAACATTTGAGCACAATTCTGGAGCAATAATCTGTGTGACAGTAAGCCAATAGCTGGTACAGAGTCAGAGAGAAGTGACTACCCCTGCCCCAGATGTATCATCCAGCCTGAGCGCCTGTGATAGACAGCCTGGGCTTACACCGTTTATAGGATCAGTAAATCTGAGCCTCTGTGTTAAAGGGGTTGTATCACATCAGCAAGTTACATTTATCATGTAGAGAAAGTTAATATATTGTGATTCTCTATATTGCCTCCTTTACTGACTGGATTCATTTTTCCATCACATTATACACTACTCGTTTCCATGGTTATGACCACCCTGCAATCCAGCAGAGGTCGCCGTGCTTGCACACTATAGAAAAAGGAACTGCCAATCTGGTGGCCGGGCCTACAGTGCTGGTGCTTTTGCCTATAGCGTGCAAGCACGGCCACCGCTGCTTGATTGCAGGGTGGTCATAACCATGGAAACGAGCGGTGTATAATGTGATGGAAAAATGAATCCAGCCAGTAAAGGAAGCAATCAGGACAATAACAATACATTAGTAAGTGCCTTGTATTAACTTTCTCTACATGATAAATGCCATTTGCTAAAGTGAGAGGACCTCTTTAATGAGCCCAGCATCCATAAGATCTTATACAAACCGATCATTAGCCACGGCATTATCACCAGTTTGTTCAGTGATGCCATTTTAGGCTGGAGGCACTATTAAGTACTCTATGGGAAAAGCAAGTACTGTGTGAAGTGTCAGCTCCAATTCTGTATTTCTCTTCCTACAGCGCAGCAGAAAAACTGAAATCATAGCGCACATGTGAACACAGCCTTATCAAGGAAGACACTGGCAGTTATGTGCAATAAGACTATTTTGTAACCTCAATGTGTAGTACATCACAGAAATCCCCCTTTCACCATCTGGATTACAGGATGCCGAATAAGAGGTGCTGTACTGATACACCTGGTGGTGGAGCCAGCAGAGGAGGCCTGGAGCTTCACACAGGGAACTACACCCCTGCCGGCCCTAGCTATCGGCAGGCTGTACATGGCGGACCATGGCGCCCTCTAGAATATACCGTGTATGTGTACAGACGTCGGTCACCGGTGGTCAGTGATGCTGTAACGGCCCCGCTCTGCCTCCGTAACGGCATACCTCCCAACTTTAAAAAAGCCCAAGGAGGGAACATAATAAGCCACAAGCATAGCGCACTGCGTCATTTTTTTCTTTACAATTAGCCGCGCCCAAATCCTGCCCAGTGCTCTTTGTGTCACCATACAATATAATGCCGCCTTAGTGCCCACTTAACAGTAGTTATGCCAATTAATTCCCTCACACAGTAGTGATGCTCCCTTAGTGCCCCCACATAGTAGAATGCCCATTTTAGTGCCCCCACAGAGAAGTGCTGGCACCTGTATTTTTAATAAAATGAAGGCTACTTTCACACCTGCGTTTAGGTGCGGATCCGTCTGGTGTCTGCACAGACGGATCCGCACCTATAATGCAAACACTTGTATCCGTTCAGAACGGATCTGTTTGCATTACCATGAACAAAAAAAAATATATATATTATATTTTTTTTTTTGTTCATGATAATGCAAACGGATCCGTTTTGACTTACATTGAAAGTCAATGGGAGGCGGATCCATTTTCAATTGTACCATATTGTGTTAGTAAAAATGGATGCGTCCCTATTGACTTACATTGTAAGTCAGGACGGATCCGTTTGGCTCAGTTTCATCAGACGGACATCAAAGCGCTGCAAGCAGCGTTTTGGTGTCCACCTCCAGAGCGGAATGGAGGCTGAACGGAGCCAAACTGATGCATTCTGAACGGATCCTTATCTATTCAGAATGCATTGGGGCTGAACTGATCCGTTTGGGGCCGCTTGTGAGAGCCCTGAAACGGATCTCACAGGCGGACCCAGAAACGGCAGTGTGAAAGTAGCCTAAAAAATAACACCTTAGCCCTGTTCCTAGGTGTATACAGTACACAGGCTCTCCCCAGCAGCAGGAACTATAAAGTTACTTAATGGCGCCTACTAAGCACTAGAGTGCAGGGATCGGGAAATCCTCATCATCCTCCGGCCTCTGTGGTCTTATATTCATCTCTGAAGACGAAATTAGAGAACCAGCAGTTGAATGGTGGAGCAAGGAGCAGATGGCTCCTAAATCACCATTGCACTTAAAAGGGTATTCCCATCTTGCTACTTCATCCTCAATAGCTGCCAGCTCTGCTGTTCACTTCCTGGTTTTCTGCTTCTAAGGCTTGGCGGGGCTTAGGCAGCTAGAGTGAATACCGGCCACGCCTCCTTATGACATCACACTGAGAACTCAGTCCTTGCGTGCTAGTTCATGTGAAGAGTATGACTCATCAGTCTGGCAGTCTGCAGTGTCTGTGAGGCCCCTCCCCCTGCTGGGGAATCATCAGAGAGCCATGTGAAGTGAGCTCAGTGTACAGTAACACGTGGCTGTACGGCACAGTTTTACACACAAAATCTCAGTCTGATCTTTTACAAACCCATTCTGTGCATCAAAAACTTTAATTCCATATTATACATTAGCTCAAAAGCTTGACCAACCCCCACCCACCAGCACTGATGCAGATTCGTTTCCATTACAGCTGTACTCCAGTTGTGTATAAACCTTACACTATGTATCTTTATAGATGCTTATACAGCTCAGCTACATGTGTCTTCTCCAGTCCCCTAACATCACTTTGGCTGAATGGCTTCCTATGCAGCCCAGCTACATCTGTATTCTACTCCCCCACTAGCACTGTGTCTGAAAAGCTTCATATACAGCTCTGCAACATCTGTCTGTTTATCTCTTCAACCAGCACTGTGTCAGAACAGCCGCATATTCAGCTCTGCTACATCTGTTTCTCTATTTCCCCAGCATTGATGCTGACCCGCCACATATACAGCTTTACTACATCTGTCTATTCCCTTCCCCATTAGAACAGTGTCTGAACAGCAGCGTATTCAGCACTGCTACATCAGTTTCTCTCTGCCATCAGGATTGATGCTGACCCGCCACATATACAGCTCTGCTACATCTGTTTCTCTCTTACATCAGCATTGATGCTGACCCGCCACATATACAGCTCTGCTACATCTGTTTCTCTTCTACCAGCATTGATGCTGACCCGCCACATATACAGCTCTGCCACATCTGTCTATTCCCTTCCCCATTAGAACTATGGCTAAACAGCTGCATATTCAGCTCTGCTACATCCATCAGCCCCCCAAGTGCCTCCATCAGCCCTCATATGCCTCCAACAGCCCCCCATATGCCTCCATAAGCCATCCATATGCCTTCAACAGCCCCCCAAGTGCCTCCATCAGCCCCTAATCATTGGTGGAATTAGTGGTGCACGTAGAAATAATACTCACCCACCGCTTATGTCCTCCGACGCTGTCCGCACTGTTGTTTCCCTGCACAAACTGTTCGGGCAGCCGCGCATGCGCAGAACTATATTAGAGCGACTCAAAAGAATATGGCCAGACGCAGCATCGCAAGGGAAACCACTGCGCAAGCGCTGCCCATGGATGCGGCTGGCGAGCTGTGCCCGTATCCATGGGGAAGCGAAAATCAACAATAGATAGTGACAATTCGATTTGAAAGAGAACAGTTCGATTTTTTTTAATCATATATTTAGAAAAATGTTCAACGGGGGATTAATTATTTAATGAAATATCATTAAGAAGATGGGAATACCCCTTTAACTGTCCATGCATCCTAAGGACACAGACAGTTGAGAGCACAATCTTCATAAAATGTTTAAAGATATCCCTAAGAAATTGACAACTACACAGGGAGAGTCCCCACTCCACCCGGATCCAGGAGCATTTCAGATATCTACACAACTCAGTGACGAGGAAATACAATGCATTAACATACTTACTGGTTTGGACGTCACTGATCAGTCTCCGCCTACTATTACTGTAGACCCATTCAGAGGTGGAGTCCAGTCTACCTTTAACCCCCCCATGTCCGCCGGTAGCAGCATCGATACCTTCCAACACCAGGTGATGAAAGACATTAGGGCTATTATATATTCTACTGCCCAACCCAATATTACCCATGATGAACAGAAAGCCCTGTCCTGGCTTAGTTCTAAGGAAGATATCGTTGTTAAACCGGCTGACAAGGGGGGGGAATATAGTCCTCATGTCCAGAGAATATTATTTGAAGGAGGCCCTTAGACAGCTGGGAGATACCGGCGTCTATGAGAGGATACGGGGGGACCCCATGGGCAATATCCAACAGTTACTAAAATCCCTTATTTCTAAATATGTGAAGGCTGGTTTCCTCCCCAGCAACATGGTGGATAAACTTGTCCCTTCCTCCCCAGCTAAACCGTCCTGGTACTTTCTTCCGAAGGTCCATAAATCACTGAGCCAGCCCCTGGGACGTCCTATCGTCGCGGGGATTGGCTCAGTGACGGAGCCTTTGTCCAAGTATGTGGACTGGCTCTTGAGACCTGTGCTCGCCAGTGCTCCTGCATACCTCAAAGATACTAATGAGTTTTTGACAGCCATTAAAGAGTTACATTGGCAGGATGGGTACCAATTGGTATCCCTCGATGTGGAGAGCCTCTACACCCGCATCCCACATGATGCGGGTGTGGAGGCGATCCTTGACATCGTGGCCAATATAGGCAAGAGTCAGATGTATTGCAGTTTCATTGGCGAGGCATTAGAGTTTATATTAACCAACAATGTGTTTCAGTTTGGGGCGGATTGGTACAAGCAAAAGGTTGGTACGGCCATGGGGACCCCCGTCTCCTGTACATTCGCTAATATGTACCTCGCTAGATTTGAGGACAGGTACATTTATTCCATCACGAACCCGTATGTATCCAAACTGAAAACGTATCTGCGGTTCGTAGATGATGTATTCATAGTGTGGGAGGGTACCGAAAGCGAGTGTAGGGAGTTCGTGGGTTTCCTAAATGGTAATGACATGGGTATGACGTTTACCCTCAATTTCGGAGGTTCTAGATTGGAGTTTTTGGATGTGGCTGTCATGGTGGAAGGCGACGAGTTGGTCACGGAGGGCTTTCGGAAGCCCACGGCGACCAACTCCTTGCTCCGCCATGACAGCTTCCATCCTCCCTGCGTTAAGAGAGCTGTACCTTACGGGCAATTTGTCAGATTAAGGCGCATTAATAGTAAAAATAGCAGTTATTGCAGGCAGGCAGAAGAACTAAAAAAACGCCTTATGGAGAGAGGGTATCCTGAAGAACCATTGGAGGAGGACATGAGGAAGGTTGAGAAGGATTTCTCCCAAGACAGTTTACTTAGGAGGGCCAACTACGAAAATAAACAAAGGGACGCAGATTTCAGGAGGTTTGCATTTCCATTTAAATATAGTCCCATGGCAGAGCGCATTCGCTCCGTTATCTTTAAAAATTGGGACGTATTAAGGAGAGATGCAAGCCTGTATGAACTCACTGAACAGAAACCACTGATTTCTTTTAGAAGGGCACATACCGTAAAAGACAGATTAGTCAGAAGTAGGTTTAAGCCCAATAGGAACGAGAATTGGCTTAACAGCAATTTACCTAAAGGGAATTTCAAGTGTGGCAACTGCTCGTTTGGCAATTATAACTCCCTGAAGAAATCCATTGGATTTGCAGGTATCCAACATAAAGTGAACACCTTTATTAATTGCAGGAGCACATACATAGTGTATCTGCTATTGTGCCCCTGCGGTCGATTTTATATCGGCAATTTCGGCAAAACTATCAGGTGCCTGTTTGAAAGGTTTAGGGAACACCTGAATTCAATAAGAACAGGAAAGGGGTGCCCTAGATTCATCCAACATGTCAAAGAAGCCCATAATGGGGATGTTAGTTGTATTTCATTCTCCGGTTTAGAAATAGTGCTCACTCCTCCACAGGGAGGGGATAGACACCGCCTCCTCCTGCAGAGGGAAGCCCGGTGGATCCTGCGCACACAAGCTTTGGGAGAGCTTGGATTGAATGATAGAAACGACCTGAGCCCATTCCTGTAATCAAAAAGTCTTGATTTTACATCCATATGTGTCCTATTTACTTGTATGTTTGTGTCTGTTTTCTTGCTGATATGTTGCAAACATGTTGCACTTGTCTATGTTTTTAGTTGTTGAGCGCAACCCCTTTCACCTATGTGCGGCCTGATTCGTCCATTTGTATGACGTCGGCCTGCACTAGAGGTTAAAGGAAGTGCGGACACAGATGCGCATTGAAGCACAGCCTGATGAAGCGCAATTAGCGCGAAACGGCCGCCGCTGTCACTGCGTGTTTGACTTGTCCACCCCCTGCCTGATCGTGGCTGAATAAAGCTGTTTGAACGCCACCGGTGAGTGCCGCTGCATATTCTTTCTGCCTACCGACAATTTTTATATTCTACTCACTGTTCGCAGCAGTGCACCGCCGAGCGCTTCTTTCCTCGCTGGCCTTGGAACGTTTGTGATTGCCTTACACTGACTGTGTGCTTGTTTGACTGTGCCGCCCCCTGCTCTTCTTCGTGTGGACAGACAGTTGAGAGCACAAGATTCCGCAGCCACCCCGGACCGTGGAACAGCCACAGAAATCTGAAACTGTCCCATTGGGCAGAAAGGAGGGGACGGTTTGGGAGGTATGTAGAGCACATCATTATACACACACTTTTCTGGTCACACTTTTCATCTTACTGATGGTGAAGTCAATACAAAAAATGAATACATGAATAAGTCAGCGTTAGTGTTGGGCGAGCATGCTGGGCTGAACCCCATTTTGACTCGAGCATCACGATGATCGGCACATCGCGATGTTCGGCCGAAAACCGCGCGTGCTCGAGCATGATGCTCGTGTTTCCTCCCTGGACGTTTGTTGACTGCTACGCAGCCAATAAATGTGCGCGGAAGTACTAGCACTCACTGTAATGCCGTAGCCATGTTGGTTACTGGCATTACAGTGATTGGCTGGCCGGAACTCGTCATCGGGTGCTAAATAGCACCTGATGACAGGTGTTCGGCTCAGTCTTACTCAGGGCGAGCTGCAGCAGAAGGGACAGATAGTGTAGGGACAGGAATAGTATTTTTTTTTAGGCAGGGTTTAGTGTTGAAAGGTGTTAGAGACCCAAAAGTCCTTTTAAAGACTATTGTTTTATATGGCTGCAATATATATTAGCGCAATTGTGTGCAATTGTTTGGCCGCTGGTGACAGTGACACAACCTCTCCTACAGCTGTTGTTTTACATTTGCGCATCCTAAATATCTGTGTCATTCAGTGCAATTTTTTTCTTAGCCACTAGTGACAGCCACATTACCTGCGCTACATATCCTGTTTAACGTGTGTCCATCCTAAATACACCTGCACTTCTGAACGTGTGACATACTTGCAAGCATATATACCATGAAATATGCTCAAAGTGAACAGTAAGGGACAGGGAAGTGGCCGTTCTGCTGATGGTGCACGCAGAGGCCGTGGCCCTGGGCGCGGTGAAACTGTGCCTGCTGCCAGAGCACAAGAAACACACTCATCCACAATATCTAGCTTCATGTCCCAGTTTGCAGGGCGGCACAGGACACCACTCTCGAAGTCACACCAGTGCGACCAGGTGGTCGGTTGGATTGCAGCAGATAATGCTTCCGGTTGGTTAAGCACCACCCTGTCTTCCACACAGTCCAATCTCGGTAGCCAAGAGTCTGGTCAACAGAATCCTCACCCTGATCCTTCTTCCACCCACCATGGAGAGTCTTGGCAAACAAGTGATCCCACACTCGGATCTTCCGAGGCGCTCTTATTATTGCCGTTCCTTGATTTGTTCTTCTCGCCAAGCCCGCTTGAAGAGGGACATGAGGAGATCTTGTGCACTGATTCCCAAACTCTTGAGTATACACTGTCAGAAGAAGATGAAGGCGGGAAATGGCAATTAGTGTTTCACGAGGTGGATGATGATGATGAGACACAGTTGCCAATAAATCAACGGCAATTAGTGTCTCAAAAGGTTGAGGATGAAACACAGTTGTCAATAAGTGAGGTTTATGTTAGGTCAACAAGTCAGGAGGATGACCAGAGTGATGAAGTGGAAAGGAGGTGTTGGACGATAAAAACACTGTCCAAACCTGGGAAGGTAGCAAGCACCACAACAGGCTGGAAGAGGCAATGGGGTGGCAAAAGAGAGAAGGCGGGCCACACCAAACAGGCCTGCAACTGTTCCCCGGAGCACCCCCTAGCGTCAATCTCCCTTGCCAAGGGGTAGGTGTTCCGCAGTCTGGCGCTTTTTTTTAGGAAAGTGCGGACGAGAAAAGAATTGTCATTTGCAACTTGTGCTGTACCAAAATAGGCAGGGGCGTGAACACTAGCAACCTCACCACCACCAGCATGATTCGCCACATGTCATCAAAGCACCCTAATAGGTGGGCCGAACGCCTGGGTCCACAATCAGTGTCTGCGAGTCACACCATTGCCTCCTCTTGCCCTGTGCTACGTGCTGGCCAATCCCCTGTCCAAGACGCATGCCCGGATGCCTCCCGCCCTGCACCTGGAACTTTGTAAGCACCATCAGATAACACATCCACTTCTGTGTGCAGTGTACAGATGTCTATAACCCAGGCCTTTGAACGAAAGAGCAAATACCCACCCATAGGCCATAGAACTAAATGCGCACCTTTCCAAATTGCTGGCTTTGGAAATGTTGCCATTTAGGCTTGTGGACACTGAGGCTTTCCGCAGCCTGATGGTGGCAGCCGTCCCTCATTACTCATTCCCCAGCTGCCACTATTTTTCCCAGTGTGGTGGGCCATCCCCGCCTTACACCAGCATGTGTCACATAACATCACCCGTGCCCTGACCAATGCAGTTATTGGGAAGGTCCACTTAACGACTGACACATAGACAAGTACTTTTGGCCAGAGATGCTACATTTCCCTGACGGCACACTGTGTGAACGTTGTGGAGGCCGGGAGCAAGTCATACCCTGGCACGGCACAGGTGCTACCGATGCCAAAGATTGCGGACCCTACTTCCATCAGGATTTCCGCCACCACCTACATTAGTGGCTGCAACCCTCCTCCTCCTCCTCCACTTACACCTCTGAATTCTCATCTTGCAGCACCAGTCAGCCATCAGTCAGTAGCTAGAAGCAGTGTAGCACTGCATTGGGGAAGCGGCAACAGGCTGTGCTGAAACTAATTTGCTTAGGTGACAAACAGCACACCGTCACACAGCTGTGGCAGGGGGTAAGGGACCAGACTGAGCTGTGGCTCTCGCCACTCAACCTACAACCAGGCATGGTTGTGTCTGATAATGACCGTAACTTGGTGGCGGCTTTGGAGCTTGGCAAGCTCACACACATTTCATGTCTAGACCACATGTTCACATGACCTCTCCCTGTCAGTTTTGTTTCCCGCTCCTGTGGATTCTCTTCACTTTTGTCTTCCTGGTCCCTCTGCCTCGTCCTGGACAGACACCTGCCCACTGCCCGCCTCTAACACGTGTGCCCAGCTCCAGCCCTCCTCCAGGCTCAGCATGCGACAGTGGCAGAGGACAGGGATGGACTCGTACTGTAGATTTAATAGTATAAGCAGATAGGCAAGGGGCCCACCGGGGATTTCATCGGCTTCCGGTGGGCCAATCCAAGCCTGTGTATGTCAGTTCTGCAAATGATAGAGCATGCCCTATTCTGGCCCTTAAAATGGAAACCTTGAACCCATTAAAGTCAATGGCTCTGCAAAAAAATGAGAATCACAAACAGACAAAATCCATTTTTAGCAGATCTGCAACTTGCAGAAAGCAAAATGTACAAACGGCAAACAAAATATGGCAGCACATGCAAACAAATTCTATTTGCCGTGAACCCGAATTTGCTGCTCTCTGTTATTGCACACTTGTTTACAAAGAAACTCGCAAAATGTCACAAAGCAAATTTTTCTGTAAAATTCAGTGAAGCAGTCAAATTTTTCAATACTTAGCTCATCACTATTTGTAGGCTTAAAGGCTATGTACACCTTCGGGGAAAAATAAGGAAAGTATAAATAGAACTGGTTCCTACACCGCCCTGAATATTGTAGGCTTAGGTTAGGTCCAGGAGAGGCAGTTCTGTTGATTGCTGGGAAACAAGCTCTATGACTACTTTGGGGTGTAGGGATGTGGTTACTCTTTGAGTTGGTGGCAAGATCTGGATGTGATTGGTGCATGGGGGTGAACTCTTATTATTGTGGGGCTGACCATTATACAGTATGGGGCATCAGTGTATGGTGGACAGTGACATGCTTCATTATCCAAATATTTGCGTAAAGGCAATTTTTCTAAAAATGTTAATCATGCAAGTCAGGCAGTGTTGTTTAGACTTTTGGGATGTAGTTAGTAATTATCTGGTTTATGTCACATGCTTATGTTATATGACTGTCTTGTATGCAATGGCACACTGAGCGCTTCAGCTTAGATTTTTTTTAAATTGGCACTCTACAAAAAAGTTTGCCAACCTCTGCTATAGTGTATAGATAACTAGTGCATTGACTGTCATTACATTTTCCAAATAAAATCACAGTATATCTTTCAGTTCCTCTGATGTAAAATATGTTCCCAGAGTGCATCCTCCTCGTAATTTTTCTATGTATCTCTCCTATATCCTTTAACAAGCCTGCTTCTTGGAATAGATATACCAATGCACGTTTTCCAATATCTCATCCTCATACTTTGTTATATAGTTCCTGTACATTTTCCCCAAAAAGTGCATTTGAAATCCTGCCATCTTTTGAGAAAAGATTGTCAAATGATGAGTCTTGGAAGGCTGATTTAACACCCCTCATATTACAAGGTTAATATACATTTTTTTATGTGGATAACATTTTAAAAAGCGTCCCCTTGGTAATATAAATTTTGTGTTAACTGCTTTGAAATCTACTTGTTAGTACTTTTATTGCAAATGGCATATATAACCTTTTACTCTTTCTTTTCTATCTCTTCTAAATTATTTTTATCTTATGAATTGCATTCTATATGCGGTATGCTCTTCCATAGAAGTTAAAAACACCACCACCTCCATGTCATACTGTTTATCTTTAAGAAGAATCCTACATATTACACTGTAGATCTTTTGTCACCCTTACTTAGAATAAATTTAAGGATGTAACTGTATTATTGTCTGTATGCTTTAACTCCTTCCTAACCAATGATGTAATAGTATGTGACAGCGGGAAGTGACTTGTCGCAATTTGACATACTGTTATGTCATGGTGAACAGGCAGGCACTGGAGTGGTGCATGCCCGATCAGTGCGGGGGCTCGTCCATCACTGCTGTATCCGCTGGCAATGCTGTAAAAGCCGATTCTGGCCGATTAACCCTTTCTATCCCAAGGTCAGCACTGAGTGAATATCTATTTAAGTTTGCAATGATCATGTGTGCATATTAAATACCCCATATAATAAAAAATCTCCTCGTTGGCTCACTCGACATGAGAAACTGGCTGTGAGGAGAGGTAAATATTTGAAGTAATCTGATCTGGGCACCTGAATTTATTGGACTGAAGTTAAGAGGTCTGGTCTGGGGTATACAATACAATGACTGTAAAAACCATGCTCCTGCAGTATAACCATATGACCAACTGTGCTTGAATATGAGAACTAGTGAAGGCAGCAGAATCCTAGGCTCACAGGCCTCATAGCCTGCATGTATTACTGGAGGAACATGATCATTGGAGAAAAGTGTGAAACTAGGATCAGGTTGTAAACTAAATATTCAGGGGTCTGTATACAAATTAAAGAAAAGATATTGCAGCTTAGAGAAACTCAAGTTTCCTAATTGACCTTAGCAACATCAATATCAAAATTTTCCTTGTCAAGGGTGTTCATAGCCTTTAACCAGGTCTCCAAATTATACACTGATAAAAACCAACTTGTGGGCCTATATTAGGAGAAACATAATATTAAATATTACTTCCATTAAATTATAATTAGTCTTGCGCGAACCCGAACTGTAAAGTTCAGGTCCGTACCAAACTTTACGATTTTTGGAACCCGGACCCGAACTTTGCCGGAAAAGTTCAAGTTCGAGTTCGGTGTTCAGGCATTTAATAAAGTTTGTTGAAAGACTGCAGGGCAGCCAATCAACAAGCTTTTAAGCTGTGTGCCCTTAGAAGCCATCACAGCATGGCATGATAATAATGGCATGGCTGTGATTGGCCGGTTCATCAATTGACCCAGCTTCTATATAAGCTGGATCACGTGTAGCACCGCCCATCAGCTTTCAGTAGTGAAGGGACAGAAAGGCAGCTGAAGTAAGGGACAGTGTTAGTGCTTTTTTTGTGGGGGCAATACACCATCTTTGCACCCCTGACACAGAAAGCAAATCATAAATCTGATTAGATGCTCCGCTGGAACGTCTTCGCTGGAGGCACCATTTCAGAAACATGGTGGAACAGTACGTGTGAGAAGACCAGAAAGGCCGGATTTGGCGACCGGGCCTACTTAATCCCAAATTAAATGGCGTATGCACTGATCCCGTGGAACAGAGGGATAAAACTTAACATTTAATGTCAGTATATTCTAAAATAGATAGATAGACACCAGAGGATGAGCCTCTACAACAAACGATAATTAAAGACAGCCCTATGGGCATAAACTTGTACATATACATACATAGTGTGGCCAAGATGGTATAAGTAGTAAAAAAAACAAGAACGTTCTCACCCGATTAACGACCAGGGTTTCTCACAGAGATGGCTAATGATGGAGACGGTCCTGAAGTACTTGATGGCCACACTGGAGAAAAATAGGTATAGGTGCCCCTTTGACATAGGTGGGTAGCAGGGCGGTTAACCCTAGGCGGCCCTGAATAGGGGGCAGGGGCTAGTACGCCCTACCTACCTATACGGGGAACTTGCCCCGCAAGGAGCGTCCCCGTCTGGATACTTGACCCTGGGGGGACAGATTCCCTAGTAATCCCTAAAAAAAAATGCTCCCTACGTGTCACGTTTCAGTTCGTAAAAGAATATCATCAGGGGAGATCAAATGGTGGTCACAGGACTATGGATGGGGCCTGTGCAACCAGTGGAAGGGGGGAAAAATAGTACAAAAAAGGGAAGGTAAGGTCAAGTGTCAATCAGTGTGTATAGCCAGTCAGGCTGAGTCACACAGGACACGACCGCATCAAAGTTCTCTATCAAAAAAGTATAGATGCACCAGTGGGTGCCAACTATAAAAGATAGAATGGGCCACAGGATGGTCAATCCAAGGGCAGGCTGTCAGCAGAGTGTACTCACCACTCTGTGTCTTTTAAATGTGCTCCAATACCGCCGATTTAAACTGTGACTTCCTACTTCCGGACACGTGACTCTGTGGACAGGAAGTCACATGTCCGGTGGAACGCAGGGAATGACGCCGTACATCATGTGATAATAATCACATGACCAAAGACCAAGGGGCGCGCCGGGCCGGGAGGACCACGCCCACCGCCCAAGAGCCAATGTGGAAGCGATTATTATATATACAGGGGGCGGATTGGTGCACAAGGTGATAAAAATTGGACACAATGGTAAATGCAGTTCAATTAATCGCCAGGGGGACCCATGGTAAAAAGGATCCGTGGTAACAATTTAAATAAATTAACTTAGCCAGGCTATCAGAGGCGGGTTTACACACACATCGGCCGTAGGAGGGGTATAACCGGCCCAGTGAGGGAAGAGAGGAGTACAGAAGATGAGACAATTAGATGTAGCAGCTAAAATTGAGCTGCTCGTTTAGGCCCAGAGGGGTCATTGTTTTCAAATAATAGATCCAGCGCAATTCTCGCTGTAATATGGCACGATCCCAGTCACCTCCACGTTTGGGGGGTAGGACGCGGTCTATACCCATCACGGAAATGCGAGCTTTACCATTATGTTGGCTGTGAACATGGTTGGCGACAGGGGTATCTTTCGCTTTAGCTATGTCGCCAAGATGTTCGCCGATGCGTCTTCGTAACTCGCGGATAGTTTTTCCTACATATCCTTTGCCACATTCGCACGACAGGAGGTAAATAACGCTGCGAGTCCTACAGTTAATGAAGTGGTGTATGCGATATTCCTTTCCTGTGACCGTACTGCTAAAGTCTTTACCGGATTTTAAATAGGGACAGGCAATGCACCCACTACATCTATAGCATCCCTTGATGTCAGATTTAAGCCAAGTAGAGCCTGATACAATAGGTGGGGGTGTGAATTCACTCGACACGAGTGTGTCACGGAGGCTGCGTCCTCGACGATACGTAACGTGAGGCTAGTCCCCCACCACTTCTCTCAGATCTGGGTCTAGTTGTAGGATGCCCCAATTTTTTGGGAGGATACGTCTAATGTCACCTGCCGCCCTATCAAAGGTCATGATGGGGCGAATAATGTTTAGAGGTGGCGTTGTACAGGGTTTGGGAATAAGGAGGGATGTTCTATCTGCGTGTAAAGCAAACTGAAACGCTCTCCTTAAGACTGATGGGTCTGCCCCATTCAACGTCTAGGTCTAATTGGACACATGGCCTGAGCTTGCCCTTTACGCCTTGGAGGTGCTTGCCTGCCCTGCAGCCAGTGTATTGTCCAAACATGTATTCAGACCGGGAGGGTGGGTGATCACAGACAAGAGCAGCTGCCTGTCCACAGCCAATGTGGACAAGCTCACGTTCATTAAAAACAACCAGGCATGAATCCCACAGGACTTGTTCGTACCAGGGCAGGGCAGACAGGTGCTGGTAGTGGGAGACTCAATTATTAGGGATACAGATAGGACAATCTGTCACAAAGACCGGGATTGTCAAACAGTGTGTTGTCTTCCTGGTGCTCAAGTTCGACACATCGCAGATCGGGTTGACAGATTACTGGGAGCGGCTGGAGAAGATCCAGTGGTCATGGGCCATAACGGAACCAATGACAAAGTTCGAGGTAGGTGGAACATCCTTAAAAAATATTTTAGGGATTTAGGTCAAAAGCTTAGGGCAAGGACCTCAAAGGTAGCATTTTCCGAAATACTGCCAGTACCACGAGCCACACAAGAAAGGCAGCGGGAGATTTGGGAGTTAAACAAGTGGCTCAAGAACTGGTGTAGGAAGGAGGGGTTTGGGTTGCTAGAGAACTGGGCTGACTTCTCTCTTGGCTACAGGCTCTATCGTAGGGATTGGCTGCACCTCAATAGGGAAGAGGCAGCTGTGCTGGGGGAGAAGATGCCTAGAAGGTTGGAGGAGTGTTTAAGCTAGGGACTGGGGGGGGGGGGGGAGGGTAATTACGCTATAGGAGAGGAAGATAGTGCAGATAGAAACCGGGGGCAGAGGAATGGGACTGGGGAGGAATGGATGGAGGGACTAGAAAAGTTCAGAAAGAAAGGGTAGAGTAGGGTAAAAAAATATACATAAACCTCTTAAATGCATGTATACTAATGCCAGAAGCCTGACTAATGAAACCGGGGAACTGGAATTAGTGATGTGTGAGGAGGACTATGACATAGTGGGAATAACTGAGACATAGCTGGATGATAGCTATGACTAGGCAGTTAATGTACAGGGTTACAGTCTGTTTAGAAAGGATCACCAAAACTGGAGAGGGGGAGGGGTCTGCCTTTATGTAAAGTCCTGTCTAAGGCCCACAGTCCGAGAAGATATAAGTCAGGGTCAGGGACATAAACATGTGGAGTCACTGTGGGTAGAAATACATGGAGGCAAAAACAATAATAAATTATTAATAGAAGTTTATTATAAACCACCTAATATACCAGAGTCCACAGAAAATCTGCTACTAAACGAGATAGACGAGGCAGCAAATCATAATGAGGTCGTTATCATGTCTAGGATTCTATAATGACAGGGAGTGTTTCACAGGATTGGCCGGTAAGTTTAACATCTGTCGTGGGTAACTGTTTGAAGGTGCTATCTTGGAGCACCTCAATGACAACAAGCAAATAACATCATATCAGCATGGCTTCATGAGGGATCGGTCATGTCAAACTAATTTAATCAGTTTCTATGAGGAGGTAAGTTCTAGACTTGACAGCTGCGAATCAATGGATGTCGTATATATGGACTTCTCTAAAGCATTTGACACTGTACCAAATAAAAGGTTAATCTATAAAATGAGAATGCTCGGACTGGGAGAAAACGTCTGTAAGTGGGTAAGTAACTGGCTCAGTGATAGAAAACAGAGGGTGGTTATTAATAGTACACACTAAGACTGGGTCACTGTCACTAGTGGAGTACCTCAGGGGTCAGTATTGGGCCCTATTCTCTTCAATATATTTATTAATGATCTTGTAGAAGGCTTGCACAGTAAAATAAAAATGTTTGCAGATTACACTAAACTGTGTAAAGTAATTCACACGGAAGAGGAAAGTATACTGCTACAAATGGATCTGGATAGATTGGAGGCTTGGGCAGAGAAGTGGCAGATGAGGTTTAACACTGACAAATGTAAGGTTATGCACATGGGTAGGAATAATACAAGTCATCCGTACATACTAAATGGTAAAACACAAAGCTGTAAAAACCAGTGTCAGGAAGCTGCTGCCCAGGCCAATAAGATAATGGGTTGCATCAAAAGGAGCATAGATGCACGTGATGAGAACATAGTCCTACCACTTTACAAATCACTGGTCAGACCACACATGGAGTACTGTGTACAGTTCTGGGTTCCTGTGAACAAGGCAGACATAGCAGAGCTGGAGAGGGTCCAGAGGAGGGCAACTAAAGTAATTACAGGAATGAGGGAATTACAGTACCCTGAAAGATTATCAAAATTAGGGTTATTCACTTTAGAAAAAAGACAACTGAGGGGAGATTTAATTACTATGTACACTTTTAACATGGTTAGCACTTTTTTCTGAGATTTCTGAGTTTGGTTATCTAATCTAAGCAAACACCTTCAATTGCTTTTCAATGGCTTTTGTCTCAAGATAAGGAAATGAGTTAAGAAATGTTAGTTAACAGCGGGAGTGCTAACCATGGTACATCTGTATAAATATATAAGGGGTCAGTACAGAGATCTCTCCCATCATCTTTTTATCCCCAGGACTGTGACTGTGACGAGGGGACATCCTCTGCGCCTCGAGGAAAGAAGGTTTGTACACAAACATAGAAAATGATTTTTTACGGGAAAAGCATTGAGACTATGGAACTCTCTGCCTGAGGAGGTGGTGATGGTGAGTACAATAAAGGAATTCAAGAGGGGCCTGGATGTATTTCTGGAGCGTAATAATATTACAGGCTATAGCTAGGTGAGAGGGGTCGTTGATCCAGGAAGTTATCTGATTGCCTGAATGGAGTCTGGAAGTGTTTTTTTTCCCCTTAAGTGGGGAAAATTGGCTTCTTCCTCATAGTTTTTTTTTTTTGCCTTCCTCTGGATCAACTTGCAGGATAACAGGCTGCACTGGATGGACAAATGTCTTTTTTCGGCTTTGTATACTATGTTACCTTGTGCAGAATAGACAAGTATACCGGCTGCACCCAGCCATTGTTATACTCCAGCGCACTTTCTCTTTGTTTTCTTTTTTTATATTTACCAATGTTTTGGGATCTTCCCAAGTTTATAAAAAAATACCAAAAATAAATAAATAAAAAATAAATAAATAAAAATAGTGTTGGCTACCTCCTCCAACTCCACCACCAATCTTCATTTGTTTGCAGGGCAATTGTCCTCCTCTTACCCCTATTTTGCTTCCTTTTGCAGCCCTCTAGCCCTTTCTATGACTTTTTTAGAGCCATTTTAGTGTCCCAAAGTTCGGGTCCCTATTGACTTCAATGGGGTTCTGGTTCCGGGTCAAGTTCGGGTCCCGAATGTGAACTTTGCGGCAAAGTTTGGCCGATCCCGGTGAACCTGAACTTCCAGGTGTTTGCTCAACCCTAATTATAATGTGTGCTATGGAAGTGTGTAGCTAAAACCTATCTGTAAACTTTTATAACTTGTTACTTCTAGTAAATCATTAGAAAAGGAATCAGTTGGATTTCATGATTTTTTTTACTGACCTGTCAAACTCTAATTCATTTTAATTTCACTGTAATTTAATTAAATGTACTGCTGTACAGTACTAACAGTTGTGGGCAGTCATTCAAAATAATTGACTGGGCTATAGATTGTTTCTTACATAAGAGTATGAATTTCCAAAAAAAGAGACATGTTAATCAAGTGTACATACTTCAAATGCACTACCGATGAAGGGTTGTGCATAGGAATAACATTATGGGTTTATAATTTATTTTCATATTTCTTAATCATATTTCAGGAGCTAGATAGTTTATGACCTTTAAAGCCACCTTTATATTTTGACTGATGAACAGTTGGCAAATGGATTCAGCCAAGTAAGCAGTTTCTTTGTAAGGAAGGTCAATAGAGGGCTTTAAAATCATTACTCCTATTAATATGTTATAATTCAGTCAAAAGCTTTTAAATTCTGAAGGTTTTTAGAGGTAAGAGCCATAGGAGTGATTAATAGTTTTCTTCTAATGGTTAGATGAGAGCCTGAAATCTAGGCCAGAAAAAAGCACAATCCTTTGTAACATGAAGCTGAGAAAGCCGATTGTTATTCAAGCTGGGTGGTGAAAAAGCAGTAAAATCCAAAAGAAAAATGGATTTTTGGAGAAGTGAAGGTTATCTGGCAAATAAACAACAAAGCAACTAATTCTTTTTTAGAGACACATGTTTAGATATTAACAGCTTCACAATGAACGTTCGGAAATCTTGGTTTGACATCAATAAAGATCCACAGCGATTACCTTCGATGGTCTGTGCTTGAACTGAAACCAAAGCTTGCATCAAAAAAATAAAAGCATAATTGTGGCTAATAGAAATCTGTAATTTTAATACAAACAGGGATAATCATTATTATACTGCTGACCCTCGCACTAGATTCTGAACTATTTAAAATAAGGACATTGTAGAGTAACAGAATATACAAGCAATTCAAGATGGCAAGCAAACATTTCTAAATAACAATTGGAATAAAAAGAACTGTGATGTAAGAGCTTTGCTTGATACTTTACTATAGTAAAAAAAAATTCCACTGTCTACATTCGCACAGGGTTATGTGCTATCACTGAGAGAACATGTTTGTATTGTTAAAATTAGGCGCAGCCTTTCACTAGGATAAATGCTAATAGCGCCATCAAAGGCTGATCCATAGGGCTCCTGCACACAAACGTATTTTTGGTCCACATCTGAGCCACATTTTTTGCAAGGTCAGATGCGGACCCATTCACTTCAATGATGCTGCAAAAGATGCAGAAACAACACCTGTGAGCTGTCTGCATCTGCATCCAGTCCGCAGCCCCGCACCAAAAAAAATAGAACATGTCCTGTTCTTGTCCGCTTTACGGACAAGGATAGGACAGTTCTATACAGGACAGGATTTTCAGTTTTGCAAATTGCGGAATCCACAAGGCTGATATCTGTATTTAATCCGCCATTTGCTGACCACAAAAACTGCAACAGCCGTGTGCATGAGCCCTTACTCTCACAGAAGGATGTCACTATCCGAGTACTAACTAATGGCCAGATAATCCAGGGACAGCAAACAGATGCATTTCCGTATAGAATATACACAGAGCCCTCCATAGGTCATATGGTTTGCCACAGAACATACATGTATTAATATTTCATTTACGGGGCACGTCAGGAGAATTTTTTTTTTATAAGCATGAAAAAAACACTGTGCGATGAGGGCAACAGCTATTTAAAGGCTTCTGCACACCCCACTTCAAGTGATGCTACTGCTGTTGGATCAACCTGAGCTAATTGGATTTATCAGTTGCTGCGGTCTGATTGAATGTAACACAGGGGCCTGGCTGCTGTCTTGGAGGTAGGTCATTAACAAGACTAATGCCCAGGATCCACAAACAAATAGGCCAGCAATGCGAGCAATGCTGTTATTCGTTTTCTCACAACAGGGCACCCCACCTGCTATAATGATATCACGGCAAACCAGTGATTTACCTTAGCAAGGCACACCACTCAAAATTCAGTTATCATGACCAATGGTACTATCACATGCAAGTGGCATGGTGTTGAAAGTACACTCAGAGTGACTCTGATGCTACATTCATACTCACATACCTCAGATGCTACCATCCTGAGACACTTTGGGGGCACATCCTCAATATAGCACACCTTGTGTCAGGCTGATATACTGGGTCAATAATTCCTGTCTATTATATCCCCTAAACATTTGAGAGCTATTAAAACCCATATCACAGAGGCCATAAAAACTATACTGAATACTAATAGCAACACATTTCTCAGTTGAATAAGTCCTTACCTTGAGGAGGCGGTGGATGTGACAGTGTAGGTGGAAGCGGCGGTGGAGGAGGAGGAGGTAGCCTACACAGTTTTTTGGTATTAGATTTTTTGTATCAATACATAACAAAAATTTATGCATAGATATACAATAAGTATTGGCCACCCTCCTTGTCCCATTATGGAGACAGTTACCAGTCTATGGTAGTCATTGCACCCTAGAACACAATAAGTATCAAGGACCATTTGAGCATTGATATTGTTCATATTGTTAACCACATTATTGTACACAATGCCCCAACCACCATATTTTCTAAACCATGAAGGTGGTGCAGTGATCGGGCCGCTGGGGTGTAATGTGTGAGTGTAGTGGCCTGATGGGTGTAGTTGTTGGTACTCACGTTTCTGCAGCTCTCTGGGCTGGCATGCAGCGACGGCAAGGAAGGCACTGAGTTCCTTCGGGGCACACTCTGGTGTTGAGGGATCTCCTGACAGATGTTGATTGAGGTGCCCTTGATGGTACAGGGTTATAGGTGAAGGGAAGGCCCTGATGTTTGTGACGCCAGCACCCTTGGGTGCAAAGGAGGTGTGGAAATAAAGAGGAGTCCGTTTACATAAACCGGAACATTTACTGGCAATCAGTTGCCTTAAGGGGGTTGTACAGGTTTATTGACATGGAAAAGGTAGTTGTATTTGAATCCATACACAGCATGAAATAACAATCTGCAAATGCCCTTAAGCATACAGGGCAATAGGAGATTATGGGGCCCCCAACCTCAAGCCACACCCACCCACAGCCCCACCCACATATCCCGCCGCCCACATCACCTACACTTGGTACATAATTTCTCTTCACTATGTTCAAAATAAATGTTTACTAATTTAAAAAAATAATTTAAAATACTTACATTAAATAAAATGCAACAATTGTACATTTCCAAATTGGCTTGTAGTGAACTGGCAAGCGGATTTCAAAATCCATTCCATAGTAGCCAATTTTGAAAAAATGTCTAATTCCGCTCTTTTGGACTAGCCTTTTAAAATCCACTAATTGCCAATTCACAAGAAGGACAAAAAGCTGCTAGATTTGCAGACAAGAGTAAGTGGGGAGGTAAAAGAGAGTAAAGATGGCTGTGTCAGGCGCTGGCATTAGAAGAATTTTGATATCTCTGACTAACTAGACTGTCTATTACTCTGTAATTTCTCTAGCGCCGTTCTATGGAAGCAGTAGATTTAAAGAGCACACCAAATACTTGAAATAACTTCTCTATTAACTTAAACTTTTCTTCATATATAACACTGCCGCTTCTGCAGCAGATAGCCCATGTACAAAACACATGTTGAATAAAGTATCATAAAATGGTGGTATGCATAAGATGGTGGTTTAACTGTTCAATCTTGTCATTCAACGTAAAATGATGGATATATTTCTCTCTTGAGTGTCTGTACTCTCACTTTAAGTTATTTAAGCACTTTATGATCTCTCTGAGAGGTATATCTGAGGTCTAACTAAAAGAGTTGAGCGGACACATGGATGTTTGGGTTTGACAGGTTCGGCCGAACTTCACAAAAAAGTTTGAGTTCAGGCTGTGAACTTGACCCTGAATCCAAACCCCATTGAAGTCAATGGAAACCCAAACTTTTGAGCACTAAAATGGCTGTAAAAATGTCATGGAAAGGGCTAGAGGGCTGCAAATGCCAGCAAAATGTGGTTAAGAGCATGGCAAGTGCTTTGCAAAAGTGGATAGGGAAATGACTTTAAATAACATAAAATATGTAAAAATAAAAAATAATAATCTTGATCTAGGAGAACGAGGTCCATATGGAGTAGGAGGTTGAGGAGGCGGTGGATGTGGCAGTGTAGGTGGAAGCGGCGGTGGAGGAGGTAGCCTACACAGTTTCTTGGTTTTAAATGTATAAAAAAAAAAATTTGGGGTACACCCCAAAACATTGGTAAACATAACCTGTGATAACCTCCTCCAGTCGTGCTAAACACACGTTCAGACAATACAGTGGCTGCAGGGCAGGCCAGCACCTCCAAGGCGTAAAGGGCAAGCTCAGGCCATGTGCCTAATTTGGAGACCGAGAAGTTGAAGGGGGCAGACCCATCATTCAGTACGTGTAGGCGTGTGCATACATACTGCTCGACCATGTCGCACATCCCTGTGATGTCAACGATACAATTGGATATCTTCTCTATCAACTTTCAATGTTCTTTTATGCACCTACTATGGTGATCACGGGTGGCATGGATTCAGGGTTCCAGGCCGGAGAGGGAACCGGAATCAGGGTATCCCTGAATGCATTGAACCTCCATTGTCATCACTCAAACCTAGATCTCAGTTCAAACCTCCTTTCTCACAGTATGGCAGCCCTTTGTCAATTTGGTGACAAAGGATCTCAAGGCCATTAAGACATCTAGGACTGCGGCCAATAACAATCTTGACTCAGATGAACTATCAGCCCTTTCAGAATTAAGGGACAATCGGGAACTGATAATAAAACCATCTGATAAGGGAGGTAACATAGTTATCATGGAGAGACAGATGTATGAGGATATGGTCTTGACCCTTTTGGGGGATACACAGACATACAAAAAATTGGATATGAATCCCACATCAGCCTTCCTTGAGGAACTCAGAGTCATTTTGTTGGCATCAAAGGGGGACAATTTGATCTCGAAAGACAAATAAAATTTTTGTACAATCCCTGCCCCACTATATGCGATTCCTAAAATCCATAAACAGAGACGGCCTGTACCTTACAGACCAATTGTATCAGGTAATAATAGTCTGACTGAAAATATTAGTCAATATGTGGACACATTCATCTCTCCATTTGTCCCTTCTTTGCCTTCTTATATCAGAGATACCAAAGATGCGGTCACCTGGTTGCAGGAGATTCAGGTCGGATACCACACTCTCCTTGCTAGTTTGGATATCGAGGCACTGTACACTAATATAAAGCATGATTTGGGAATAAAGGCAGTTAGTTAATTACTGTACACAAAGGGGATTCAATTTCACGCTCATAACGAGCTAGTACTCACCTTATTACGGTTTCTTCTTACACATAATAATTTTTTATTCAATGGCAAATTTTATTTACAGTCTGTCGGTACAGCAATGGGCACCAAATTATGCAAATTTATTTTTAGGGTGGTGGGAAAACACTATTTTATTTACCGAGTACTTTCAAAAGTACATCAAGCACGTTTTGTTTTGGGGGCGGTTTATTGATAATGTTTTGATTTTAAGGGACGACACTATGGAATTATTTCACAAATTTGTTAGTCTCAACAATAATGATATAGGTATGAAATTTACCTCAGAGATATATCATAACACGTTAACGTTCCTGGACCTGAGAATATCCATCGATCCTGGTGGCCGCATCAATACGGAAGTTTACCATAAACCAACGTCCACAAATAACTTGCTACATTGGCAGAGCTATCATCCTCTGCTTCTGAGAAGAGGAATACCTGTTGGACAGTATATGAGGGCATGTCAAAATTGCTCAAGTGACTCTGCGTTCCTCAAGGAATGTGACACACTGTATGATAGATTCCATCAAAGAGGATAACCCAAAAAGACATTAGACAATGCCTTCTACAGAACAAAAAATACCCCCGTCCTGACCTATTGAGTGACACAAGAAAAACTGATACCACAGCCATCATTAGGTGCATTGGCAGTTTTGATGTTGAACATCGCAGGGTTTTTCAAATCCTGCAAAAGCACTGGCATGTTTTACAAACTGATAGTGACCTGAGCGAGGCCCTATTGCAAAAAACCGAGTGTCACGTATCGTAGAACCTCAAAGACCAGTTAGTACACAGCTTTCACAGTAAGGACCCCCCAAAATAATTAGATCCAATGTAGTGGGAAGTCACCCGTGTGGTAGATTCAGCTTTTGTCCCTACATTAAGAAAACTAAAGATTTTATAAATCCATTGGACAATAAAAAATATGAGATCAGGCAATATATTAATTATCAAACGACGGGCATAGTGTATGTGGCCCAATTTCCCTGTCGCAAACTGTATGTTGGTTAAAACATCACAAGAATTTAGTCGGCAGATCTGCCAGCATATAAGCAGCATTAACACCAAGTCTGACATCCCTATATCTAGGCATGTAAGGACCTTCCATAAGGGAGACCCCGGTTGTTTAAGCTTCTGGGGTGTATGCAAAAAGACGCTTGGAGCAAGCAGAGGGAATTTGGATAGAATTCTCCTCCAAGAGGAAACAAGATGGATTTACAGCCTTGACAGTCTCAGTCCAAAGGGCCTCAATGAAGGCTTTACTTTTTCTTCATTTTTAGAATAATTACCTGCACGGTTTTATTTAATATGATCAATATGTAGTTCGGTGAGCAGAAGTAAACGCTGTTATGGGGTAGTATACTTACCATCAGATGTGGTGAGACCTTAGTGCTTACCCACTGCGCCATGCATGTCACCATTCTTGGTGTGAGACCTTGGCAAAGTATCACCATTACTATGTAATGTAACTTGCGGTAGTTCTAGTCCACACACATGCGCAGCAGTGTCCAGTGATACCAAAAATCAAGTGCAAATGCAGGCGCAGTGATGCAGAGTGGCAAGTCTTGTATTTTAAGTGTAAGGGCAGGCGCAGTAAGGGATATGCATCCACCGTTAAAATAAGTGCAAGCACAGGCGCATTAATGGGTGGATATGTTTGTATAACTTTTTTTTTTTTTTTTAAAGAAGAGAAAGGAAAGAAAGAGGAGAAGAGAGAAAGAAGAAAGAAAGAAGGAGGAAAAAGGGAAAGAAGGGGAAAA
Organism: Bufo gargarizans; assembly: GCF_014858855.1. Taxonomy (NCBI): domain Eukaryota; kingdom Metazoa; phylum Chordata; class Amphibia; order Anura; family Bufonidae; genus Bufo; species Bufo gargarizans. Next base: position 433,291,677 of record NC_058081.1, on the reverse strand, counting down.
AGAAAGGAAAAGGAAGGGGGGAAGGGAAGAAGGGAGAAGAAAAAAGAAAGGAAAGGAAAGAAAAGGGGAAAGGAAAAAAGAAAAAGAAGAATTTTTTATTTTATTTTATTTATTTTTTACACATGCACAGGCGCACTATGAGAGAGGCACCCCAGCCACTTTCTAAGTCCCTGTCGCATAGCCCTGATATAATGGTCTGGTAAGGTAAGGCTTCGTGCAGTGAGCGTGTGAACATCTGACGTATCTGAACACTCCCACATGGATGATGCCAGTGGAGCATCAGAGGCAACTTACAGGCCGTTCATTGGCTACTTGCATCTATCTGATACTCATCTACCAGTACACTTTAATGTGATTGGTCTTGGTAACACGCCTCCAATCACATGACTGCCTTTTTAAGGTCCTCAAACAGCGTTTCATTCAATTCTGTCCGTTACCCCTGATAAAGCCAGATTAGCTGGCAAAACATGTTGGGGGACAGCCTCATGTTTTAGGTTCTGAGATCTTTGTCAGTGTCAGCTTCCAGTAAGATTACTATAGCAAGTCTTCAGCACATTTAGTGTCTGCATTCGGAATCTTCCATGGAGAAATAGATAGTACGATACTACATGTGTCTGTGAATACAGCAATATAGTGTGTGAATGAATGGGATGTGCACCTCAGGCTCACATGCTAGTTAGGACATTACTGCTGAAATACTGACAGGACATCAGAAAGTTTTAACTTAGTAGTGCTCACATTTATTTCACTCAGGAATCTTAGTAGACTTAATAAAAGTTAAGTTTTATTATCTGGGATAAGAGAGGTCATTAGCCTTAACAGGCTTGAATTGTTTGTTGAGAAAAGGATACCACATCCAAGGGAGGTCAATGGATGAAATTAAATGTAATCGAGCGGAAATCTGGGACAAAGTATTGAAGCATAAGCTTCCAAGTTAAGGAGGGGGCGCGTGGCAATTACCCACTCCCGACTCGGGGAGGTAGTGACGATAAATAACAATACAGGACTCTTAAGATGCCCTGTTATTGGAATGATTAATAAAAGATTATAGGGAATGTCACTGTGGTACTTTGGATTTTGAAACATTAGCCAGGAGAGGCCCTGCTGCCGCTTTGTTGACTCTAGATAACTTCTGCCTGAGCGCACGTCCGTGTGACGTCCACCATCCATTTGGATATCTTCTCTATCAACTTTCGATGTTCTTTTCTGAGCCTACCATGTTGATCACGGTTATCGGCGAATCAGGGTTCCACGTCGAAGAATTTCTGAAATGTTATTCTCTGTCACCTATGCAGAGCAGGGGTTTCTATCCGTCAAAATTGGTAAAATGTCACCTGACAATGTAACAGACGATTTTTTAAAATTTATGTTCCTGTCACCTATGCAGAGGTGCCCCTGTGACGTCCACCATCCATTTGGATATCTTCTCTATCAATTTTTCGATGTTCTTTTCTGAGCCTACCATGTTGATCACGGTTATCGGTGAATCAGGGTTACAAGCCGGTGAGGGAGCGTGAGAAAGAGAGACCACATCCAAGAGAGAAAAATGGATGACATTTTATTTTGATCAAGCGGAAATATGGGAAAAGTTATTGAGGTGCAAATGTGGGACAAATTATTGAAGCACAAATGTGGGACAAATTATTAAAGTGCAAATGTAGGACAAATTATTAAAGCGCAAATGTGGGACAAATTATTGAAGCGCAAATGTGGGACAACTTGTTAAAGTTTAAGCATTGAATGAAAGGAGGTGGCGCACAAGTAAAGAAGAATTTCTGAAATGTTATTCCCTGTCACCTATGCAGAGCAGGGGTTTATTCACATCCAAAATAGTAAAATGTTAACCCAAGAATGTAACAGAAAAATGTGTGAAATTTATTAACCTGTCTACTTAGTAGAGCAGGGGTCTATGACAGAAAAAAATTTGTGAAATTTATTAAGCTGTCAACTAGGTAGAGGAGGGGTATATTACACCCCAAAATTTGTGAATTTCACCTGAAAATGTAACAGCCAAATTAGTGATTTTTTTTAACCTGTCTACTAGGTATAGCAGTGGTACATCACACCCAAAAATTGTGAATTTCACCCGAAAATGTAAAAGACAAAATAGTGAAATGACATAAAATAAAATACGTACAAAAAAAATAAATAATTGGATTTATGAGGTGGAGGTCCATATGGAGTGGGAGTTTGAGGAGGTGTTGGACATAGAGTTGTAGGTGGAAGCAGCGTTGGAGGAGAACGAGGTAGCCAACACTGGTTTTAATTTATTTTTAAAATTAGGGTACACACCAAAAGAGTGTGAAATATCCTAAATGCAAGAATTAGCAATTGTACTGTAGTATAACAATGGCTGGTTAGGGCCAGTACACATGTCTATTCTGCACAAGGTACGGACAAGTCCTGTGGGATACAAGCCTGTTTCATTTTAATGAACGTGAGCTTGTCCACATTGGCTGTGGACAGGCGGCTGCGCTTGTCTGTGATGACGCCCCCGCCATGCTAAACACACAATCAGACAATAAACTGGCTGCAGGGCAGGCCAGCACCTCCAAGGCGTAAAGGGCAAGCTCAGGCCTTGTGCCCAATTTGGAGACCCAGAAGTTAAAGGGGGCAGACCCGTCATTCAGTACGTGTAGGCATGTGCATACATACTGCTCCACCATGTTGGTGAAATGCTGCCTTCTGCTAAGACGTTCCATATCAGATGGTGGTGCTAGTTGTTGTGGCATGCTGACAAAGCTTTTCCACATTTCGACCATGCTAACCCTACCTTCTGAGGTGCTGGCGGTGCCCCAGCTGCGTTGGCGACCTCTTCCTCTTCCTTCGCCGTGTGCTTCCACTGTGCACCCGCTGTCAGGTAGGAATACCACCAGCAGCATGTCTACCAGTGTGCGCTTTCACTCATGCATCTTATGATCATGCTCCAGTAAGGGAATTAAGGACGGTACGTTGTCCTTGTAATGGGGATCCAGCAGCGTGGCCACCCAGTAATCAGCACAAGTTAGAATGTGGGCAACTTAGTGGTCGTTGCGGAGACACTGCAGCATGTAATCGCTCATGTGTGCCAGGCTGCCCAGAGGCAACAAAAAGATGTCCTATGTGGGAGGTGTATCGCCTGAGTCCTCTGTATCCCCCCATCCACGCACCAGTGATGGCCATGAGCTGGTCTGGGTGCCACCCTGCTGTGAACAAGAATCCTCCTCCTCATCCTTCACCTTGTCATCCTCCAGAACTGTGCCCAGGCTGGACAATTGTGTACCTGGCGTTTGTGGGTGCAGGAACCCACCCTCGGAGCCACTTGTGAATGACTGGCCGGAAACCCTACAAAATTATAAATTTTCCTCCTCCATCTCCTACTGTGCCACATCCTCTTCCATCATCGCCAGCAGCGTTTTTTCAAGACGGCATAGAAGTAGGAAAGTAATGCTGAGAATGGCGTTATCGGCACTGCCCATGTTGGTGGAGTACTCGAAACAGCGCAACAAGAAACACAGGTCTCGCATGGAGGCCCAGTCATTGGTGGTGAAGTGGTGCTGTTCTGCAGAGTGACTCACCTGTGTGTGCTGCAACTGAAACTCCACTATCGCCTGCTGCTGCTAGCACAGTCTGGCCAGCATGTGCAAGGTGGAGTTCCACCTTGTGCGCACCTCGCATATGAGGCGGTGAACGGGGAGGCCGAAGTTACGCTGCATCGCTGACAGGTGAGCAGCAGCAGGGTGAGAACGCTGAACGCCCGCACTTTATGCAGCAGCTCTGACGTATCGGGGTAAATTTTAAGGAATCTCTTCACCACCAAATTCAGCACATGCGCCAGGCAAGGGATGTCCGTCAAACCGGCTAGTTCCAGAGCTGCAACGAGATTTTGCCCATTATTGCACAGTACCAGGCCGGGCTCGAGGCTCACTGGCACCAACCACTCATCGTTCTGTTGTTCAAGGCCTATCCACAGCTCCTGCGCGATGTGGGATTTGTCCCCAAACAAATAAGTTTTAAAACTGCCTGCTGTCGCTTACCCTCGGCTGTGCTGAAGTTGGTGGTGAAGGTGTTACGCTGACCGAATGAGGAGCCGGTAGAAGATGAGGAAGCGGAGTAGGCGGAGGAAGCAACAGGAGGCAAACTGAAGCGCCCTGCAATCCTTGGTGGTGGAAGGACATGCGCCAAACTGCTATCCGCCTCAGGCCCAGCCACCACTGCATTTACCCACTGTGCTGTTATGGAGATATAATGTCCCTGACTGTGCTTACTGTTCCATGTATCCGTAGTGAGGTGCACCTTGCCACAGATGGCGTTGCGCAGTGCACACCTGATTTTGTCCCCCACTTGGTTGTGCAGGGAAGGGATGGCTCGCCTGGAAACGTAGTGGCGGCTGGGCACGACTTACTCTGGGACAGCCACGCCATAAGGCCTTTAAAACTCTCAGTCTCCACCAGACGGAATTACAGCATTTCAAAGGCCAGTAATTTAGAAAAGCTGGCATTCAGGGCTAGGGATCGCGGGTGGGTAGGGGTGTACATCCTCTTCCGCTCCAATGTTTGGGAGATGGAGAGCTGAACGCTTCCGTGGGACATTGTGGAGATACTTGGTGACCCAGGTGGTGGTGTTGCTGGCAGATCCTCTGTTTGCAAGGTGGCAGATGCAGCAGAAGAGGAAGCAGGAGGTGCCAGAGACCTTTCTTGGTTTTTGAGGTGTCTAATCCACTGCAGCTTGTGCTTTGCACTTAAATGCCTGGTCATGCAGGTTGTGCTCAAGTTGAGAACGTTTATGCCTCGCTTCAGGTTCTGATTGCACAGCATGAGAACCACTCATGTCTTGTCGTCAGCACATTGTCTGTAGAACTGCCACGCCAGGGAACTCCGCTCAGCCCCTTGCTGCGGTGGGCAGTCTAGGGGACGGCCGCTCCGCTTTTGCACCCTGCTCGCTCCCTTTTCTGCTGTGCTGGTGGCTCTGTGCAACCACCGCCTCTTCCGCCGAACTACATAGGTCACTCGCATGACCTTGATTTCATGTAGGGTTGAGGAACTCATCGTCCTCCACATCATCTTCCACCCAGTCTTCACCCCTGCCCTCCTTGTCAGTCTGCACACTTTTGAAAGCCCCAGCAGTTGGCACCTGTGTTTCGTCATCATCCGAGACGTGCTGCGATGGTCCTCCCATGTACTCATCCTGAAACATAAGTGGTTGGCCATTGGCCATCTTCCACTTCTGGGGCAGGGATAGGTGGATGGCCCTGGGAAACCCTGCTAACAGAGTCATCAAAAAGCAGAAGAGACTGCTGCATGACTTGGGGTTTAGACTACTGGGCTGATTTGCAAGTGGGTGAGGTGAAACACTGATGGACATCGGCTACAGGTGCCAACTCTGATATTTCAGCAGGAGACTGGGTGGGAGACAATGTGAAGGAACTGGAGGCACTGTCAGCAACCCAATCTACTATTGCCTGTACTTGTTTTGGCCTCACCATTCGTAGAGCCGCATTAGGCCCGACCAAATACCGCTGCAGGTTCTGTTGCCTACTTGCACCTGAGGAAGGGATTTCACTTGTGCGTGTAGCTGGCACAGAACGACCACGTCCTCTCCCTGCAACAGCAGCTCCACCAGCAGCACCACGACCTGGGTCACGTCCCTTATTTGACACTCTCCTCATATTTCTCAAATTTAGGATCTTGCTCTAAATGGGTGTTTAATTAATAGCAGAATAGAACTACAGTATGTAACGGTTGTATCTCACATGTACAGAAGCAGACTAGGCCGCAATTAAAGTATTTTTTCCCAAAATTGTTGTTTTTCAAATAACTGAATAGAACCACAGTATCTAAAGTGTGTATCTCACAATGACATATGCAGCAAAGGCTGCAAAATTTAGTTTTTTGCCCAAAATGGGTGTTTGTTTAATAACTTGTACATGACAGCAGTATATAACCCTTGAATTTTACACGTGCTGATGCAGCAAGGGCTGTAAAATTGTTTATTTTGCCCAAAAAGGGTGTTTTATTAATAGAAGAATATAACCACAGTATCTAAAGTGTGTATCTTACACGGACTGATCCAGACTAGACCGCAATTAAAGTTTTTTGCACAAAATGGTTGTTTTGCAATTATCAGAATATAACCACAGTATGTAAATGTGTATCACACATGTACAGATGCAGACTAGGCCGCAATTAAAGTTTTTTGCCCAAAATGTTTTTTTTCCCAAATATCTGAATAGAACCACAGTATCTAAAGTGTGTAGCTCACAATGACATATGCAGCAAAGCCTGCAAAATTATTTTTTTGCCCAAAATGGGTGTTTGTTTAATAACTGAATATGACAGCAGTATACAACCCTTGAATTTCACACGTGCTGATGGTGCAAGTGCTGTAAAATTGTGTATTTTGCCAAAAAAGGGTGTTTTTAAAACCCCAAAAATTATGGCTGTATTTCTAGCTTAACTCGCACACTGACTAATTCTGCAAAGGTACCAGATGTTGGATATTACCCAAAATTTGTGTTTTTTCAAAGCTGGAAAATTATTTAATTTTTTTAAACTTGTTTTTTTTACAATCACAGGGGTGCAATATTAAGTATTTTGCAAAAAAAGGTAGTTTTTTTAATAACAGAATATGAAAGCTGTTTCTAACGATTGAATTTCACACGTGCATATGCAGTTAGGGCTGTAAAATAGTGTATTTTGCACAAAAAGGGTGTTTTTAAAATCCCCCAAAATTATGGCTGTATTTCTAGCTTAAATTGCACACTGACTAATCCTGCAAATGCACCAGATGTTGTATATTGCCAAAAATGTGTGTTTTTTTACTAACAGAATATGAAAGCTGTATATATAACGCTTGAATTTCACACGTGCAGATGCATCAAAGGCTGTAAAATAGTGTATTTTGCCAAAAAAGGGTGTTTGTAAAAACCCAGAAAATTATGGCAGTATTTCTAGCTTAAATTGCACACTGACTAATCCTGTAAATGCACTAGATGTTGTATACTGCTAAAAAAAAAGGGTGTTTTTTTTAAACCAGATTATTAGTGCAGTATTTAAAGCTTGAATTGAAATGTCACAAAAGCTTAGATGCAGTGCTGGTGCACTGAGCTTGCATAAAATGGCTGCCACTGCCACCCACCTAACTAACAGGCGAATAAAAGTTATTTTTTTCTGACACTGGGCTCAGGGCAGGGTAAAAAAGATTGTTCACTGCACCCACACAACTAAATCTAGGTAGATCGCTGAGTTATATTGGAGTTCTGATCACAGATTCTGTCCTATTCTCTCCCTGAGAGCACCAGCAGCATCCTCTCCATACACTAAGCACAGCAGAGTGATGTGCAGCGCTACGTGACTCCAGCTCATATAGAGGCATGGCTGTGATTGCTTCTATGGTCACACAGTTAAACGCTTGTTGATTGGCTGCAGCCTTTCAAAAAGCACCAGGAAAGCGCTGAACACTGAACCTGAACGTTTACTGAAATGTTAGGGTTCGGGTCCGGGGTCCAAAAATCCTAAAGTTTGGTACGAATTCGAACTTTACAGTTTGGGTTCGCTCAACCCTACTAACTAATAGTTCTTCTTGCTGAATTTGGTCGCAATTTGCAGTATGTAGTTAGCAGTAACTATTTGTTGATTGGTTGAGTATGATCTGGTATGGTCGTATGCAATTTGGATTGCAATATGGAATTTAAATTTGGATTGTGAACTTCGTAGTTTGCAATTTAATTTTTGGTTTGCAATTGGTGGAACTGTAAGTAAACACACATATAACTGGTTCAGTATACAGTTCTAATCACTATATTAACAATAGGAACATTATATAAATCTATAACTATTTTGGCCTCTCTGCTTCCATAAAACACAGCTCTTAGTGGAGTGAATGTCAGTTCAGCTTCTCTCTCTGGTGAATAATTATTCCAGTAGCTCCTGCTAGGGGAATTTCCCACACAAGCTGTGTCTGAGGCTGGCTGTAATTGGTCAAAACTCCTGCTATGTGTGAGCCTGGCTGTGATTGGTCTAAACTTCTGCCCAGCAACAACAGTTTAACTCTATGCTTTCTGTTGTTTCTGCTGTGCCATTGAGCTTTCATCACATCCATATAATGAATCTTAAAGGCATATTATCTTTTCTGCCTCTGTGAACACAATATATAACATTTATATGACATCCAAACATGAAGTCACTGTAAATAACTCAGCCCTTGTATTTAACACACAATCATAGGAACTGTATTAAAGTTATTGGCAGGTTTATCTGTATTAACATATAAGCTATATAAGCAACCTAGGACAGGACTTAGCTGGCCAGCTACACTCCCACCAAAATTACCTATAATTTTATGTTCTTGGTGGTAGGACTTGAACATGAATTTGAGGAATTTTCCATCAGGTTCATAGCTTCCAAGTTTCTTTTATCACTCTAAAGTAGAACACCTAACTTCTGTATAGGACGTTCCAACTTGAGTGGAGTAGTAAGACGCTTTCCTTTTTTGTCAAGTTTTGAGTCTCCAATCCAACTCTCCCACCTTGGCCTAAAATTTTTAGATATGGGCTTGTCCCATCATAACTTCTGTCGGCATAATTCTTGTAGTATTTATTTTGCTCTGAGGATTACTGGGGCCAAGAATCCCAAGGATCAAAGAAGCCACTGCGGAAAGAATGGTATGTCTAGTTGCAACTTTCTCTTCAATAGATACTTCAAAGAAGAACTTGTCGTTCTCTACATTCCATCCCAATCCAAGAACTCAAAGATGATTATAATTAAGATCTACAGTCTTCATTGTTGATGAATGTTCAGAGTCTCTGATGGATCCCAGTACCTCTCTGTTGTCTGAGATTAATTTGTGAAGGCGCAGGTTTCCTCTTGCGCATAAGTCTTGGCTTTCTTTCACTAGTTTGATTGCTGATTCTGTGGACTCTAGACTTATGAGACAATCATCTACATAAAAGTTTTTCTTCTGAAAATTTGCTGCTGATGGGCAATCCTTTTCATTCTGATTGGCCAGGCACTTCATACCATAATTGCCGCAACCTGGAGACGATGCTGCTCTAAACAGGTGTACTTTTATTCTGTATTCTGCTGGCTCTGTTTCTGTATATCCGTTCTCCCAACATAGGAACCTCAGGAAGTCCTTATCTTCATTCTTTACATGAAACTGGTGGAACATCTTTTCAATGTTACACATGACTATTACGGGATACTTTCTAAATCTACAAAGTACTCCAGGCAGAGTGTTTTTAAGGTCTGGTCCTTTTAGTAGATGATCATTCAATGCAACACCATCGTACTTTGCTGAGCAATCAAATACTACTCTAATTTTATTTGGTTTCTTTGAGTGGTAAACACCTTGATGTGGGATGTACCACACTAATCCTTCTTTAGGTTGGTTATTAACTTTTGCTGCATGTCCTTCTTCAAGGATACCTTCCCATTTCAATCGTGCTAGGGCAAGATTTCTGTTATTTGGCAGATGAGGTTGCTCTTTAAAAGGTAAGGGCATTTCAAGATGACCTTGTTGATTCTGCTGAATACTTTCTTCTTGTGTACAAACTTAATGTCTTCTTGGGATACATTCTTTTCTTTAGAACTTATGTCTGCAAAGTCGGATTCAAGGCTCTTGATTACTTTTGCTGGACTTACAGTTGGTAACTCTTGGACAGATATTCGAGGACACAATCTTGTCACCTGTCTTGAGTTTCCGATCTGCTGTTTTCCTCCAACAACACCCCATCCTAGATTAGTTTAAACAGCGTAGGGTTCACCTTTTCCTCCTGTGATTACCTTTCATGGTACCAAGGCTTCGGGACAATCGTAGCCTCTCAACAGTCCAACACCAAACTCCTTCAGTGGTGACATTTCAGGAGATATGACAGATAGATGTTCCCATTTATTGGTTGTTTCACAGGTAGGTATGCGATCTCGATCTAAAGGTATATCGTCTTTTGTATAAGCTGGAGGTAGATCTAATGTGAAGTTTGAATGAAAGCCTCTAACTTGACCCTTTGACTGTTCACTAATGTGTCTCTTCCCGTCATCGTGGTGAGTTTGAGCTTCACTGGTTCTGTAGCCACTTGTAATATCTTGCAGATTTTTTGATCAATAAAGGTGATGTCACTCTGGGCATCCAGTAGCGCATAGGCGTATACCTTCTTATTCCTCCTTTTAGGATTTGATATGCACACTAGTACAACCATTGATGTGCTGTTGCTTTCTCCTTTCCTTACTCTGCAAGAGAATATCGATACTTTATTTTCTTCCTCAATATCTTTAGGTATTGAGGATTTATCTTTCTTTGGACATTCTTCATGTAGTGGTGTAGGATGGCGTCCTTTGCAAACGTTGCATGTGGCCTTTTTCTTACACTCCTTAGTAACATGGCCTTTTCTCAGACATCCAAAACACAGTTGGTTATCAAGTACAAATTTCTTCTTTTATTCTAGGGACTTCTCCCTCAATTGTTGCCAATTGTGTATGGAGTGGTTCTCTCCACAGAACCAAGCTTGTACACCGCACACGACCACCACCAGTCCGCTCCCCAACGCACGTTTCACGTTAGCTTTTTCAAGGGGGTTGAAAAGCTAACGCGAAATGTGCGTTGGGGAGCGGACTGGTGGTGGTCGTGTGCGGTGTACAAGCTTGGTTGGTCAGTATTTGCTATGTGCCTACTATATCATGCTGCTTCTCTGCTCTAGTTAATTTCTGTGGTGTGTACCATCAACCACTTTGTCAAGTGTTTGTTTTATATATTTGCAGATGGATTTTGTTATTATATACTATTGAACCATAGTAGTTTGGTTTAACCAACTTCTCTACTAGTGACCAACCACGATTAATGCACTTGCATTTTTTTTCAATATACACAGACCGCCAACCATCGGTCCTCTTGGTTTTTAATATTTTTAAATGTGTTGTGGCTTGTGTTAATAGTTTTTTATGGCTTGTGTCAATCATATCTTTATGTGAATTTCAATAAAAATTATGCTATTTTGTGATTACTCTAGTTTTACATGTGTCTTTGTACTTTGAGTGACCCATCATCTTTTGTTGGTTCTCTATATTTGTTCAATCAATGCGAATATTAAAGGACCTTTCACTTTAAATACAATATTGACAACTTCAGAAATAAATGACTCACTTTAAATGCAATAGCAATAGATGCAAGCAATACATGATTTTCACTTTAAATACTTTAGAGTCCATATACTACAAACTGTTCTTTGTTTTATTTTAAAGTCTTTTATTCCTGAACATGAAAATGTCTCTTTATGCCAAAACCTATGTGCAATGATAAGTAATAAAAGGAAAGCTCTGACCATATTCTGAAGAGCAGGAACAAATACATAGTACAATGTCAGTCTTAAAGGAGACGTGTCTTTTCTTGATATGATGCGATGCTCTGCGCTGACTTTCGATGCTCTGTGCAGACTTGTGATGCTCTGTGCAGACTTGCGATGCTTGCGATGCGCTTGCTTGGATACCCTGCTTGCGATGTTCTGTGCTGACTTGTGATTCTTTTTGCTGACTTGCGATGCACTAGCTTGAATAGGCTGCTGCAGGCTTTGGGCCTAGTGGCGGGAAACTAGCTGGCTGCAGTACCTGGTCTCTCCGTGAATAGCAGTGCGGGCACTCTAGCTCTGGACTTTGGCCTCCCACCATGCATCTCTTTCTCTCTCTAGGGATCGCAGGAGGGTTGGCGCTCTTTCTCTAACTATTTTGCCTTTGTGGTTCTGCCACTTTAAGAGTCGGCTGCAGTTTGACTAATGCACACATTCTATTGCCTCTATGGTAGCTCCGCTGAGGTGTCTATGCTTGCTCACTCAGGGAACAGTTGCCGCACGGCGGTATATGCTGGTTCTCCACTGCTCTAATGCGATCTTTACTGTGCAAGTTCAGGAGCGCTATCACTTCGCCCTCTAAGGGCAATAGTTCTACTGTGGCAGGCGCAGCACTAAGAAGTGCCTTTTGCACTGTGACATTAGAAGAATTTTGATATCTCTGACTTTTAGTCTAACCAGACTGTCTATTACTCTGTAATTCCTCTAGCGCCGTTCTATGGAAGCAGTAGGTTTAAGGAGCACACCAAATGCTTGAAATAACTTCTTTATTAACTTTTCTTCATATATAACATGGCCGCCTCCGCAGCAGATAGTCCATGTACAAAACACGTGTTGAATAAAGTATCATAAAATTGCAGCATGCATAAGATGGTGGTTCAACTGGTCAATCCTGTCATTCTACATAAAATGGTGGATATATTTATCTCACTTTAAGTTATTTAAGCACTTTTTGATCTCTCTAAGAGGTCTATCCAACAGTACTACTTGCTAAATTTGGTCACAATTTGCAGTATGCAGTTAGCAGTAGCTATTTGCAGATTGATTGAGTATGATCTGGTATGGTTGTATGCAATTTGGATTGCAATATGGAATTTAAATTTGGATTGTGAACTTTGTAGTTTGCAATTGGTGGAACTGTAAGTAAACACACATATAACTGGTTCAGTATACAGTTCTAATCACTATATTAACAGAAGGAACATCATATAACAGTTTTAAATACCTATTTTGGGCTCTCTGCTTCCATAAAGCACAGCTCTTAGTGGAGTTAATGTCTGTTCAGCTTCTCTCCTCTGGTGTAATGATTGTAGCAGCTCCTGCTAGGGGAATTTCCCACACAGGCTGTGTGTGAGGCTGGCTGCGATTGGTCAAAACTCTTGCTGTGTATGAGGCTGGCTGTGATTGGTCAAGACTCCTGCCCAGCAACAACAGTTTAACTCTATGATTTACGTTGTTTCTGCTTCTGTGAACACAATATATAACAGTTTTATGACATCCAAACATGAAGTCACTGTAAAAAAACTCTGCTTTTGTTTTTAAAGGGCTTCTGTCACCCCACAACAGTCATATTTATTTTTTGGGCTAGTTACATTCATTTCAGCGTGATATATGAGAATATAATGTTGTCACTTACTTTCATGCGGCCGTTTCTTGAGAAAACGAAGTTTTATAATATGCAAATCCGGTCTCTACCAGCAAGTAGGGCGTCTACTTGCTGGTAGGCGCCGCAGAAAACCGCCCCCTCGTCGTGTTGATTGACAGGGCCAGCCGTGATTTCCTCCTCCGGCCGGCCCTGTCTGTATTTCAAAAATCGCGCGCCTCTGTTCATTCGGCGCAGGCGCTCTGAGATGAGGAGGCTCGTCTCCTCAGAACTCCCTCAGTGCGCCTGCGCCGATGACGTCTTCTGTCATCGGCGCAGGCACACTGAGGGAGTTCTGAGGAGACGAGCCTCCTCATCTCAGAGCGCCTGCGCCGAATGAACAGAGGCGCGCGATTTTTGAAATACTGACAGGGCCGGCCGGAGGAAGAGATCACGGCTGGCCCTGTCAATCAACACAACGAGGGGGCGGTTTTCTGCGGCGGCTACCAGCAAGTAGGCGCCCTACTTGCTGGTAGAGACCGGATTTGCATATTATAAAACTTTGTTTTCTCAAGAAACGGCCGCATGAAAGTAAGTGACAACATTATATTCTCATATATCGCGCTATAATGAATGTAACTAGCCCAACAAAAAAAAATAATGACTGTTGTGGGGTGACAGAAGCCCTTTAACACACAAACTTAGGAACTGTATTAAGATTATTGGCAGGTTCAGCTGTATAAACATATAAGCTATATTAGCAAACTAGGACAGGTCTTATCTGGCCAGCTACAGGTTCCTCCATCTACGCTAAACTGTGCGGATGAGAAATCTTCCACTGGGCCAAGCTCCAGTATCTTGCTAGATGGCTCTGCTGGCTCTTAAAATACCTGAACAATCTGATTGGATGCAGGCATTGCTCAGGTATTTTGACAGATAGTGGGTCAGACTAGCAGTATACTGAAGCTTGGCCCAGTGGGAGATTCCTCCTTCCCCACAGTTTAGTGTAGATGGAGGAATCTGTTGCACTTTTTCCATCTGACCAAAGAAAGTCTGCAGATAATCTATAGGTGTATGGCCAGTTTATGTATCCTGTGATTGAATGTGCCTGTCTTTGCAACGCACTGGACGCAGGATTTTGTAACGCACCGGACACAGTACTTTGTAACGCACTGGATGCAGGACTTTGTAATGCACTGGACGCAGGACTTTGTAATGCACTGGACACAGGACTTTGTAACGCACTGGACGCAGGACTTAATTTAAAAAAGAACACCTACAAGAGAGAGTATACAAGCCTTCCCCTGGCCCTGCTACCTGCTTGCCCATTTTGTCTCGTCAGTAGGTGCTGCCTGCTCATCCCGTGCACTTATGAAACAGTCTGCCTCCTGCAGGGTCCACACTGTACGAGAGCCAGGGAGATAGCAGTGGCTATGAAGGGAAAAGTTCCAGACCCTTTCTGCACCCTAGCCAACCATATGCTGCCAAAGTGCCAGCCCAGCCTGCAGTACATGAGAGAGGACTGGGGTCCACATTATAGCACCACTACATTTACATTTATTTATTATCAAAATGTTTCATAAATTTTTTACTGTCCCTTTAAGCAAAAGCCAGAATATAATAATAGACAAAAACAGACATTAAACTTAACTACATTTATAATAAAACAATTTACTTACAAAAGAAGCTATTCAGTCGTCTGCTGTGCCATCCTCTGCTTGCTTCCCCGGATTCTTTCCCCTTCTTTCTGTCTCTCCTCTGTTATGGGGGATCTGTGGATGGCACACTGTTATGGGGGTATCTGTGGATTACACTGTTATGGGCATCTGTGGATGACACTGTTATGGGCATCTGTGGATGACACTGTTATGGGAATCTGTGGATGACACTGTTATGGGCATCTGTGAATGACACTGTTATGGAGGACCTGTGGATGACACACTGTTATGGGGGATCTGGGGATGAAGTACTGTTATGAAGGATCTGTGGATGATGTACTGTTATGGAGGACCTGAGGATGACACACTGTTATGGGGGCATCTGTGGATGACACTGTTATAGGCATCTGTGGATTACACTGTTATGGGCATCTGGATGACACTGTTATAGGCATCTGTGGATGACACTGTTATGGAGGACATGTGGATGACACACTGTTATGAGGGCATCTGTGGATGACACACTATTATGGGGGATCTGTGGATGACACACTGTTATGGGGGATCTGTGGATAACGTACTCTTATGGGGGATCTGTGGATTATGTACTCTTATGGGGGATCTGTGGATGACGCACTCTTATGGGGGATCTGTGGATTATGTACTCTTATGGGGGATCTGTGGGTGACACACTGTGGAGCATCTGTGTATGGCGCACTGTTATGGGGGATCTGTGGATGACACTGATATGGAGGGGATCTGTGGATGAGGTATTGTTTGGAATTGCATATAAACTCAATTAACTTGAATGAGGCATGACTGCATTACTAGACACTGCCTGTGGATGACACATATATAGCAGTATAATGCACATATAATGCAGTAATGCCTCATTCAAGTTAATGGAGTTCATATGCAATTCCAAACAATACCTATGGACTGGCACAGATTGTTGTTTTTTTGTTGCAAAAAGCAGGCTTATTTTGTAAAAGAGCTGACAGGTTCACTTTAATGGAAAACAGAAACTGGCCATGGGTTCTCAGACACTTCCCCAGTGTCCCCCCCTGATCATAACTGTTCAGATTTCGGAAAGGGATTTTTTTATTTTTCATTCCTTTGCAGATTTTAATTCTCAGCCTCCAATAATAAATCACCCATAAATATGTTTGCTGGTAGGTAAGTGTTTAAATAAATCAGTGAGTACATAATCTTTTCCACTTGAGAGCTTGTGCCGGTGTTCCTCCTCGTGCAGAACCTCGACTCTCTCTTTGAGGCATTCTGAGCTATATGAGGATGGGTTGATTTAATAACGACATACTCACTCTCACAGTAACGTTGCGTAGCAGGCAGGCCCGGCTGGGTGGCAGCGTAACGTCATTCACAGCATCACACGCATGCTCCTCCCACTTTATTGATGAAGTGAGTGATGTTACGCTTACGCTGCAGTCCTGCCTGCTGCACTACTTTGATAGTGAGTAGTACGCGGGGCAGTTAAAGACGGCCCTGCAGGAGAAGCCTCTTATGGACGGGGCCCCCTAGTGGCTGCGGGCCCTTGGTCCATGCCCGAGTGCCCGAATTTGTCAGTCCGTCCCTGCCCACTACTGATACAGAGTGGGACACTGCAGTGGACAGCCTCTATTTGTTAGTTGTCCCATTTGACCAGCACTACCCTACAAACATACCCAAGAAGGACAATCAATACTACCTTGCATTTTGGGTTACAGTCATTATGTACCACTAAGTAAATGTGTTTGGCTACAGTGTGGCCTTCTCACAGTTTTCCTTAGGCCATGTGTTTACACATTAATTGGTCAAATGACCTAGGCGCAGCTCAGCCCCATTGTAGTGAATGAGGCTGGTCTGAGATACCAAGCACAGCCACTATGTACTGTGTATGTGTGCTTAGTAAACTGTGAGAACCCGCAGAACTCACAGGAGCACAGACAGCTGATTCGTGCGGGTCCTGGGTGTTGGACCACCACCAATGAGGTACTGGTGACTTCTCCAGAGGATAGGTCATCAGTACTAAAATCTCAGAAAACCTTTTTAAGGCTCAGTAATTTCGATTTTTGATCTCTGATTTTTTTTTTCTTCCATCAACATATCTGTAAGAGTTCTTTTCCTATGTGTGGCAAGTTGTATTTTCTAATGGCAGCATTTTGGGGTACCTCAGGTGAATAATATAACTTTAAAAATATTTTTGGGGTGACTGAAAAAAAAACTATGAAATTCCATCTCTATTTTTAGAGTTTTTCTTTTTGGGTGTTCATTGAGCTGTAAAAATGACATGGTGAATTTATTCTTTGGGTCTGTACAATTATGGAGATACCAAACATTTAACTTTTTCTTCTGACTGAGCTTTGTGAGCGCATATTTTTTGTGTGGTGAATTATATTTTATTAATAACATTTTGATATATGCCAGTGTGTCTCAACCGAAAACGTTATTTCAATAATTCAATTCAAAACGTGAAACCAATATTACAGTTATATAGATACATTACACACAAAGTGATCTATTTCAAGCATTTATTTATTTTAATGTTGATAATTAAATGTTACAGCTAATGAAACCCCAAAATCATTAAATTAAATATTGTGACTCACGAGGAGAGATATATAAAAAAAATTGCTGTAAAGGAAAACTGGTTTAGTTATCCATAGCAACCAGTCAGATTTTACCTTCTATTTTTCAGAGCTTCTTTGGAAAACTAAAGGCAGAATCCAATTGGTTGCTATAGGCAACTAAGCCAGTTTTCCTTTACACCAGTTTTGATAAATCTCCCCCATGGTGTCACTCTCTAAGCAGCAAATCAACACAAAAAACTGAGCCTTTAAATGGTCTCTCAGTCTACTTCAGTAGGCTATACAATAATGGGGAAGACTGTTGACTTGACAGCTGTCCAGAAGACAGTCACTGACACCCCCACAAGAACTGTAAGCCACACAAGGTCATTGCTAAGGAAGCTGACTGTTCAGAGTGCTGTATCCAATCATATCAATGGAAAGTTGAGTGAAAGGAAAAAGGGTGGTAGAAAAAGGTGCACAAACAATAGGGAGAACTACAGCATTGAAAGGAATGTTAAGAAAAGGCCATAAAAGAATTGGTGAAATTTGCAAGGAGTGGACTGTGGCTGGAGTCAATGCTTCAAAAGCCACACAGACATATGCAGGACATGGGCTACTAATGTTGCATTCCTTGTATCAAGCCACTCATGACCCAGAGCCAATATCAGAAGCGTCTTACCTGGGCTAAGGAGAAAAAAGACTGGACTGTTGCTCATTGGTCCAAAATCCTGTTTTCAGATGAAAGTCAATTTTTAATTTCACTTGGAAATCAGGATTCATGAGGAAGAGTGAAAAGGCACACAATTAAAGTTGCCAGAGGTCCATTGGGAAGTTTCCACAGTCAGTGATGGTTTGGGGATCTATTTTCTGGTGTTGGTCTAGTGCAGGCATGCTCAACCTACGGCCCTCCAGCTGTTGCAAAACTACAACTCCCAGCATGCCTGAACAGCCTACAGCAGGGCATTGTGGGAGTTGTAGTTTTACAACAGCTTGAGGGCCGCGGGTTGATCATGCCTGGTCTAGTGTGTTATATCAAGTCCAAAGTGAATGCAGCCATTTACCAGGAAAGTTTAGAGCACTTCATGCTTCCCTCTGCTGACAAGTGATAATATGGCCCCCATATCCTCCAGCTCTCAGCAATCGCTATATTCACTCAAGTTCCAATAGGACCCTCCTCCCTGATGTGTCATAGATGATGTATGCTGTACTGCTGTTAGTGTGAAGCCATTACAATATAGCACTTGCACTTAAATGTTTACATAGTTTGCATACCAGAATTAGTAAAACAATGCACAATGCGCAGATTTTATTTATTTTCTTGTTTTGGTATTCTAGCCAATGTAACAATGCCACAAGCCTCAGGGGGGATGCCCCCTCTGATGTACATATATACTGCTTAACTTCCTATAATAAATAAGAAACTGCTTTGACCCTTGCCTTGTGTCAGTGTGGGTTCTTGCATGCATGTAAAATCCTAGGATCAGAACAATTTGGAGCAGTAGAGCAAACGTAATTAGCAGCGATTGAGGGCATCTTCAACAGTTTGGCGCCCAACGTGGGACCTGGAGAGAAAGTAGCATCAGTAGCTGAAGGTCTGGGTTCCCAGAGCACGGTGAATGCCACTTAAGGACGGGGACTGCAGCCCCAGAGACAAGGTAAGAAAATTGATTATCTTACCTGCCTCTTGTACCCTGCCATGCTGTGGTGACCTGTTCTGTTGGTTGATGTTACATTACCCAGTGAGTAGCAGCTTTGCTGAAAGACTGAACGAGAAAAAAAGATTTGCTCTACTGTGGGTACTTATTTCCTGTCTGTGTTTCATATCAGGCACCTTCACGGTTATCGACTAAGCTTTTCCAGTTTTCAGGATTTTTTTTGTGAATTTTCCATGCAAAAGTCTACACTAATAAGCTTGTCATAAGACTCATAGTCTAATATTATTGTCAGAAGACTATGAAACCAATAGATGGCGCTATTGAGTTATGAACAGCGCCATCTATTTGTTTCATAGTCTTCTGACAAAACTATTAAACTACTCTTGTCATAGGACTGTGAAACCAATAGATGGCAATGTTCATAACTTAATAGCGCCTTTAATTGGTTTTCATAGTCTTATGACAGCTGAAGACAAGGCAGATTCTTCTCATTTGCATGTCTTTCCCATATGCCCACTTTTATGCAAATTTGTTTTTACATGACAAAACTGTATAGAAAGGTTATTGAATATTATGTTAGGACAATTGGAAAACTTTTTGTTTCCCTAATTATATTGATCTAGGTGTGCAGGTCCACCCAAGCCATCCAACAGATGCAAAATAACTTTTACTGGTTTGGAATATCTCATAGTGCACAAGGCTCCCATTGTAAGGTATGCTGGCTGTTATCTCATGGATAGATTGATGGCTTGCACATACCTGGCTTTTGGCATATAGCCTTTGTGTGGTTGTCTATTGTATGTCATACATAATAGGAATCTAATATGCATCCAGCTGTCCTCTTAATGCTGTTTTTAAACCATTTTGATGGGGTTTCCATCCATTTCTAACTTTTTTTGTGAACCAGACACACTCTTTTCTTTAGAGCAGGGGGTGCCTGGTTTGATGCTCGGGTCTTCTATTGACTTTCATTGTATTAAATTGTACTAGAGCACCCGAAATATTCGGCCGAGCACTCGGCTCTGCCGTGCATAGCGAAGCTCGATCCGAACAGCAGTTCAGCCGAGCATACTCGCTCAACACTACTATACTGATGTGATGATGAGGCCAAATTAAGAGTCAAAGGGGTTGGCCGCTATATAAGTACTTTTCACTATATAGTGGGAGGTAGGGTAAAAAAAAGTTTCCTAATATACTTTATTCAAAAAATCTGAATAGTAATGTTTTTATAATGAATCCCGCCCCCTCAGCCCGCTCTGCGTGCAGCCAGTTCGTCCATGGCTGCACGTGACATGGAGGAACTTTAGAGAAAGCTCGTCCATGGCTTTATTCTAACCGTACATGTGCTGTTTTTCCTAATAAGAGCAGTGCATGCCCAGTCTGCCCCTGCTTTCTCTAAAGCTCTTCCATGTCGTGTACAGCCATGGACGAACTGGCTGTATGAAGAGCGGGCTGAGGGGGCGTGGCTCATTATAAAAACATTAATATTCGGATTGTTTTAATAAAGTATATTAGGAAACTATTTTTTACTCTACCTCCCACTATATAGTGGAAAGTACTTATATAGTGGCCGACCCCTTTAAATCGAGAATTAAAAAAATAATCATCATAGAGATATAGGGAGGTGTGTGCTCTGGCTTTAGGCCAAAAAAGAGTGAAATTATCACAATGTTTCTCACAGTAGTGAACACAGGACATTCAGCCTTTAATTTAGAACATTCTATTCTAGATATTATATAAAACTGTGCAAGCAACAGCATTAAAATAATGAGGTATATGAAATTAGGCTGGACAGAAATGTATGATGAAGAGACAAGTAATTATTTTTACACGTCGCTGATACTACCCTCCAAGATGGTGCTGAGAAACCCTACCACACCCCCAGTGGCCATCTTAGCTAAGGTAACTTCTTCACCAGCAGCCATCTTAACTAATACAATTTCCGGCTAGGCTGCCATCTTAACTTCTACAACTGCCAGCTGGCCCAGCGGCCATCTTAACTGAGGGAACTTCCAGCCCGGGAGCCATCTTAGTTACTGGTATTTTTTCCTGATACTGCTACAAGCACGAAAAAATACACATAGATCTAAGTAACACTACATAGAGTACTGAACTCAATAAGTGCAGGATATACATATACCTGTAATTAGTTATCACTAGTAGTATTGTTTAATTGTTTAATTAGATGAAATGCCTTAACTTCTATGTTGATGTTTCCTTTACTAGGATTAATTCAGCACTTGGAAGTAACTTCATCTCGATCCATAACAGTTTGTTATGGTTGGCGCAGATGTTCAGGACTCCAGGTCAAGTGAAGTACTAAGCCCTGGGGGTCTTGCCCATCTGCTAAAATCACAGAAGGAGGTGACTGGGATGAAAATGGTCTCCAGACAGATTCTGTTCATTCTATCTTTCATATGATGTTGCTGAAGAATGCTAACCTTGATATAAGATGCTGCAGAAGTAACATAGTAACATAGTACATAAGGTAGTAGTAGTAAGTAGTAGTAGTAAGGAAGAAATGAAAAACAGGCAGTGAAGGACATCATCAAGCTAATGAAAGGTGTAGACATGCCCCCCCCCCCCCCCTTTGATTGTAAACTGAGAGTAGTAGTGAGAAAAAGCATGTAGGGAAATAAAGGGTGGCTGAAAGATAACAAGCTCACAGAACAGGCAGAAGTCTTCCTGCGAGAGGCAAATGTATAGAGGAGGAGGTATAGAGAGACACAGAAAGTCAGGTTATGAATGTTATCATGATAATGTTAAACCACCAGAGAACAGAGAAAGTAAGTCTGCCGTGGGGGGTGGACCTGCAGAGTCTGCGGGACCCAGAACCCAGATTGGAGAGAGTGTTGCGCTGTATGTGGTACTCCTCGTCCACACCACATGAGAGGATCGTATTCTTTGTTGACCGTGCCCGGATCACCGTCCCCACAGACACCCATGTTTTTAGGGATGGCTCGAGAGGCAGTGAGGATGACACAAAGAGGGGATGGGGAAAAGTTACACCAAAATTAGAAAACCATCCAGTATCGGCTGTGCTCTTAAATATTTTAGCAGATTCAAGTCCGGCCCAATGTCATCCCTCACTCTGGTTGATAAAGAAGTAGTCCCATTTTTGACTGATACTGGAGCAACCAAGACAGCTGTTCACAGCAAATATGTCCTCCCCTGACTTAATCTCCAAGAACAGCAGTCCTTGGGTAGAAATGGATGGGAAAGTAGTACACTCCCCTTTTAACAGAATCCATCTGTATTAGATTTGCCCTTACCCAAGAAGTGCTTGCCTGATTGCTGGTCAGTGGTAAAGCCCCCTGTTGCCTCCTGGGTGCAGACTTGCTTGTAAAAGTACGTGCCAGCATCTCATACCAGGAGGATGGTGCAGTGAAGCTCACAGGTGGCCTCAATGACCAGGAACTTTGTTTGTTGTCCGTTAGTGATAAAACTCCATGGTTCATGTTTGTGTTGGTACTCCCCGCACAAAGAGAAGGAAACCCTGCTTGCGGGACCCACGGATATTGGCAAGCTCCCAGTTCCTCCTGTGGAACTGGAGATAAAACCTGGCACCCCACTTCCCAGGAAGATACAGTATCTCGAGTATGGCACAGTCAGATTCCATATTTCAAACAGTCCGAGACTTTTTGTAAAAGGGGTTATCAACGAGATTGTATCCCCTTCTCACACTCTTTTGTAACATAGTAACATAGTAACATAGTACATAAGGCCGAAAAAAGACATTTGTCCATCCAGTTCGGCCTGTTATCCTGCAAGTTGATCCAGAGGAAGGCAAAAAAACAAAAACAAAAAAAACCCTGTGAGGTAGAAGCCAATTTTCTCCACTTTAGGGGACTATAAACTTCCTTCCCGACTCCAATCAGGCCATCAGAATAACTCCCTGGATCAACGACCCCTCTCTAGTAGCTATAGCCTGTAATATTATTAAGCTCCAGAAATACGTCCAGGGCCCTCTTGAATTCCTTTATTGTACTCACCATCACCACCTCCTCAGGCAGAGAGTTCCATATTCTCACTGCTCTTACCGTAAAGAATCCTTTTCTATGTTTGTGTACAAACCTTCTTTCCTCCAGACGCAGAGGATGTCCCCTCGTCACAGTCACAGTCCTGGGGATAAATAGATGATGGGATAGATCTCTGTACTGACCCCTGATATATTTATACATATTAATTAGATCTCCCCTCAGTCGTCTTTTTTCTAAAGTTAATAACCCTAATTTTGATAATCTTTCAGGGTACTGTAGTTGCCCCATTCCAGTTATTACTTTAGGTGCCCTCCTCTGGACCTTCTCCAGATCTGCTATGTCTGCCTTGTTTACAGGAGCCCAGAACTGTACACAGTACTCCATGTGTGGTCTGACCAGCGATTTGTAAAGTGGTAGGACTATGTTCTTATCACGGGAATCTATGCCCCTTCTGATGCAACCCATTATCTTGTTGGCCTTGGCAGCAGCTGCCTGACACTGGTTTTTGCAGCTTAGTTTGCTGTTTATTAAAATTCCTAGATCCTTTTCCATGTCAGTGTTACCGAGTGTTTTACCATTTAGTATGTACGGGTGACTTGCATTTTTCCTTCCCATGTGCATAACTTTACATTTATCAGTGTTAAACCCCATCTGCCACTTATCTGCCCAAGCCTCCAATCTATCCAGATCCCTCTGTAGTAGTATACTGTCCTCTTCAGTGTAAATTCCTTACACAGTTTAGTGTCATCTGCGAAAATTGATACTTTACTATGCAAGCCTTCTAAAAGATCATTAATAAATATATTGAAGAGAATAGGGCCCAATACTGACCCCTGAGGTACCCCACTAGTGACAGTGACTAGGGATGAGCGAACTCGAACTGTATAGTTCGGGTTCGTACCGAATTTTGGGGTGTCCGTGACACGGATCCGAACCCGGACATTTTCGTAAAAGTTCGGGTTCGGTGTTCGTCGCTTTCTTGGCGCTTTTGTGACGCTTTCTTGGGGCTTTTTGAAAGGCTGCAAAGCAGCCAATCAACAAGCGTCATACTACTTGCCCCAAGAGGCCGTCACAGCCATGCCTACTATTGGCATGGCTGTGATTGACCAGAGCACTATGTGACCCAGCCTCTATTTAAGCTGGAGTCACATAGCGCCGCCCGTCACTCTGCTCTGATTAGCGTAGGGAGAGGTTGCGGCTGCGACAGTAGGGCGAGATTAGGCAGATTAACTCCTCCAAAGGACTTGATTAATCGATCGATCTGCAGCTGTGCATCATTGAGCTGCTGAAATTCAAATGCTCACTGTTTTTAGGCTGCCCAGACCGTTTGTCAGTCACTTTTTTCTGGGGTGATCGGCGGCCATTTTGTGTCTTGTGCGGTGCTGCGACCAAGTGCATCCAAGCTGCGACCAAGTGCATTTAACCCTCAATAGTGTGGTTGTTTTTTGGCTAAAGCCTACATCAGGGTGAAGCTGTCACACCAAGTGCATTTAACCAGCAATAGTCTGTTTATTTTTTGGCCATATACTACATCAGGGGCAAGCTGCGCCTGTCACCAAGTGCATTTAACCCTCAATGGTGTGGTTGTTTTTTGGCTAAAGCCTACATCAGGGTGAATCTGTCACACCAAGTGCATTTAACCAGCAATAGTCTGTTCATTTTTTGGCCATATACTACATCAGGGGCAAGCTGCGCCCGTCACCAAGTGCATTTAACCCTCAGTAGTGTGGTTGGTCAAGCTGTCACACCAAGTGCATTTAACCAGCAATAGTCTGTTCATTTTTTGGCCATATACTACATCAGGGGCAAGCTGCACCCGTCACCAAGTGCATTTAACCCTCAGTAGTGTGGTTGGTCAAGCTGTCACACCAAGTGCATTTAACCAGCAATAGTCTGTTCATTTTTTGGCCATATACTACATCAGGGGCAAGCTGCCCCTGTCACAAAGTGCATTTAACCCTCAATGGTGTGGTTGTTTTTTGGCTAAAGCCTACATCAGGGTGAAGCTGTCACACCAAGTGCATTTAACCAGCAATAGTCTGTTCATTTTTTGGCCATATACTACATCAGGGGCAAGCTGCGCCTGTCACCAAGTGCATTTAACCCTCAGTAGTGTGGTTGGTCAAGCTGTCACACCAAGTGCATTTAACCAGCAATAGTGTGGTTATTTTTTGGCCACATCCCAGTCTAATTCTGTCACTAAATCCATACCGGTCACCCAGTGCCTAAATACTAGGCCTCAAATTTATATCCCGCCAAATCTGTCGTTACCGCTGTCCTGTTGTGGATGGGCAAGTTATTTAGTGTCCGTCAAAGCACATTTTTTGTTCTGGGTTGAAATACAATTCCCAATTTAGCAATTTCATAATTTAGTGGTTTCTGCTATATCAGAGCTATTTGAAATCTATCCCTAAAAGGGTATATAATATTCAAGGTGCACATAGGGTCATTCAGAATAACTTCACACACACGCTACTGTGCATTTCCAAGTCTAATTCTGTCACTAAATCCATACCGGTCACCCAGCGCCTAAATACTAGGCCTCAAATTTATATCCCGCCAAATCTGTCGTTACCGCTGTCCTGTTGTGGATGGGCAAGTTATTTAGTGTCCGTCAAAGCACATTTTTTGTTCTGGGTTGAAATACAATTCCCAATTTAGCAATTTCATAATTTAGTGGTTTCTGCTATATCAGAGCTATTTGAAATCTATCCCTAAAAGGGTATATAATATTCAAGGTGCACATAGGGTCATTCAGAATAACTTCACACACACGCTACTGTGCATTTCCAAGTCTAATTCTGTCACTAAATCCATACCGGTCACCCAGCGCCTAAATACTAGGCCTCAAATTTATATCCCGCCAAATCTGTCGTTACCGCTGTCCTGTTGTGGATGGGCAAGTTATTTAGTGTCCGTCAAAGCACATTTTTTGTTCTGGGTTGAAATACAATTCCCAATTTAGCAATTTCATAATTTAGTGGTTTCTGCTATATCAGAGCTATTTGAAATCTATCCCTAAAAGGGTATATAATATTCAAGGTGCACATAGGGCCATTCAGAATAACTTCACACACACGCTACTGTGCATTTCCAAGTCTAATTCTGTCACTAAATCCATACCGGTCACCCAGCGCCTAAATAGTAGGCCTCAAATTTATATCCCGCTAAATCTGTCGTTACCGCTGTCCTGTTGTGGATGGGCAAGTTATTTAGTGTCCGCCAAAGCACATTTTTTGTTCTGGGTTGAAATACAATTCCCAATTTAGCAATTTCATAATTTAGTGGTTTCTGCTATATCAGAGCTATTTGAAATCTATCCCTAAAAGGGTATATAATATTCAAGGTGCACATAGGGTCATTCAGAATAACTTCACACACACGCTACTGTGCATTTCCAAGTCTAATTCTGTCACTAAATCCATACTGGTCACCCAGCGCCTAAATACTAGGCCTCAAATTTATATCCCGCTAAATTTGAATACAATACATTGGGCCAAATAATATTTTTGTTGTTGTGGTGAACCATAACAATGAGGAAAACATCTAGTAAGGGACGCGGACGTGGACATGGTCGTGGTGGTGTTAGTGGACCCTCTGGTGCTGGGAGAGGACGTGGCCGTTCTGCCACATCCACACGTCCTAGTGTACCAACTACCTCAGGTCCCAGTAGCCGCCAGAATTTACAGCGATATATGGTGGGGCCCAATGCCGTTCTAAGGATGGTAAGGCCTGAGCAGGTACAGGCATTAGTCAATTGGGTGGCCGACAGTGGATCCAGCAGGTTCACATTATCTCCCACCCAGTCTTCTGCAGAAAGCGCACAGATGGCGCCTGAAAACCAACCCCATCAGTCTGTCACATCACCCCCATGCATACCAGGGAAACTGTCTCAGCCTCAAGTTATGCAGCAGTCTCTTATGCTGTTTGAAGACTCCGCTGGCAGGGTCTCCCAAGGGCATCCACCTAGCCCTTCCCCAGCGGTGAAAGACATAGAATGCACTGACGCACAACCACTTATGTTTCCTGATGATGAGGACATGGGAATACCACCTCAGCATGTCTCTGATGATGACGAAACACAGGTGCCAACTGCTGCGTCTTTCTGCAGTGTGCAGACTGAACAGGAGGTCAGGGATCAAGACTGGGTGGAAGACGATGCAGGGGACGATGAGGTCCTAGACCCCACATGGAATGAAGGTCGTGCCACTGACTTTCACAGTTCGGAGGAAGAGGCAGTGGTGAGACCGAGCCAACAGCGTAGCAAAAGAGGGAGCAGTGGGCAAAAGCAGAACACCCGCCGCCAAGAGACTCCGCCTGCTACTGACCGCCGCCATCTGGGACCGAGCACACCAAAGGCAGCTTCAAGGAGTTCCCTGGCATGGCACTTCTTCAAACAATGTGCTGACGACAAGACCCGAGTGGTTTGCACGCTGTGCCATCAGAGCCTGAAGCGAGGCATTAACGTTCTGAACCTGAGCACAACCTGCATGACCAGGCACCTGCATGCAAACCAGGAACTGCAGTGGAGTAAACACCTTAAAACCAAGGAAGTCACTCAGGCTCCCCCTGCTACCTCTTCTGCTGCTGCCGCCTCGGCCTCTTCCTCTGCCTCTGGAGGAACGTTGGCACCTGCCGCCCAGCAAACAGGGGATGTACCACCAACACCACCACCACCTCCGTCACCAAGCGTCTCAACCATGTCACACGGCAGCGTTCAGCTCTCCATCTCACAAACATTTGAGAGAAAGCGTAAATTCCCACCTAGCCACCCTCGATCCCTGGCCCTGAATGCCAGCATTTCTAAACTACTGGCCTATGAAATGCTGTCATTTAGGCTGGTGGACACAGACAGCTTCAAACAGCTCATGTCGCTTGCTGTCCCACAGTATGTTGTTCCCAGCCGCCACTACTTCTCCAAGAGAGCCGTGCCTTCCCTGCACAACCAAGTATCCGATAAAATCAAGTGTGCACTGCGCAACGCCATCTGTAGCAAGGTCCACCTAACCACAGATAGGTGGACCAGTAAGCACGGCCAGGGACGCTATATCTCCCTAACTGCACACTGGGTAAATGTAGTGGCAGCTGGGCCCCAGGCGGAGAGCTGTTTAGCGCACGTCCTTCCGCCGCCAAGGATCGCAGGGCAACATTCTTTGCCTCCTGTTGCCACCTCCTCCTTCTCAGCTTCCTCCTCCTCTTCTTCCACCTGCTCATCCAGTCAGCCACACACCTTCACCACCAACTTCAGCACAGCCCGGGGTAAACGTCAGCATGCCATTCTGAAACTCATATGTTTGGGGGACAGGCCCCACACCGCACAGGAGTTGTGGCGGGGTATAGAACAACAGACCGACGAGTGGTTGCTGCCGGTGAGCCTCAAGCCCGGCCTGGTGGTGTGTGATAATGGGCGAAATCTCGTTGCAGCTCTGGGACTAGCCAATTTGACGCACATCCCTTGCTTGGCGCATGTGCTGAATTTGGTGGTGCAGAAGTTCATTCACAACTACCCCGACATGTCAGAGCTGCTGCATAAAGTGCGGGCCATCTGTTCGCGCTTCCGGCGTTCACATCCTGCTGCTGCTCGCCTGTCTGCGCTACAGCGTAACTTCGGCCTTCCCGCTCACCGCCTCATATGCGACGTGCCCACCAGGTGGAACTCCACCTTGCACATGCTGGACAGACTGTGCGAGTAGCAGCAGGCCATAGTGGAGTTTCAGCTGCAGCACGGGTCAGTCGCACTACAGAACAGCACCACTTCACCACCAATGACTGGGCCTCCATGCTAGACCTGTGTGCCCTGTTGCGCTGTTTCGAGTACTCCACCAACATGGCCAGTGGCGATGACGCCGTTATCAGCGTTACAATACCACTTCTATGTCTCCTTGAGAAAACACTTAGGGCGATGATGGAAGAGGAGGTGGCCCAGGAGGAGGAGGAGGAGGAAGAGGGGTCATTTTTAGCACTTTCAGGCCAGTCTCTTCGAAGTGACTCAGAGGGAGGTTTTTGGCAACAGCAGAGGCCAGGTACAAATGTGGCCAGACAGGGCCCACTACTGGAGGACGAGGAGAACGAGGATGAGGAGGAGGTGGAGGAGGATGAGGATGAAGCATGGTCACAGCGGGGTGGCACCCAACGTAGCTCGGGTCCATCACTGGTGTGTGGCTGGGGGGAAAGGCAGGACAATGATGATACGCCTCCCACAGAGGACAGCTTGTCCTTACCCCTGGGCAGCCTGGCACACATGAGCGACTACATGCTGCAGTGCCTGCGCAACGACAGCAGAGTTGCCCACATTTTAACCTGTGCGGACTACTGGGTTGCCACCCTGCTGGATCCACGCTACAAAGACAATGTGCCCACCTTACTTCCTGCACTGGAGCGTGATAGGAAGATGCGCGAGTACAAGCGCACGTTGGTAGACGCGCTACTGAGAGCATTCCCAAATGTCACAGGGGAACAAGTGGAAGCCCAAGGCCAAGGCCGAGGAGGAGCAAGAGGTCGCCAAGGCAGCTGTGTCACGGCCAGCTCCTCTGAGGGCAGGGTTAGCATGGCAGAGACTTTTGTCAACACGCCACAGCTAACTGCACCACCACCTGATACGCAACGTGTTAGCAGGAGGCAACATTTCACTAACATGGTGGGACAGTACGTGTGCACACCCCTCCACGTACTGACTGATGGTTCGGCCCCATTCAACTTCTGGGTCTCTAAATTGTCCACGTGGCCAGAGCTAGCCTTTTATGCCTTGGAGGTGCTGGCCTGCCCGGCGGCCAGCGTTTTGTCTGAACGTGTATTCAGCATGGCAGGGGGCGTCATTACAGACAAACGCAGCCGCCTGTCTACAGCCAATGTGGACAAGCTGACGTTCATAAAAATGAACCAGGCATGGATCCCACAGGATCTGTCCGTCCCTTGTCCAGATTAGACATTAACTACCTCCCCTTAACCATATATTATTGGACTCCAGGGCACTTCCTCATTCAATCCTATTTTTATTTTCATTTTACCATTATATTGCGAGGCTACCCAAAGTTGAATGAACCTCTCCTCTGTCTGGGTGCCGGGGCCTAAATATATGCCAATGGACTGTTCCAATGTTGGGTGACGTGAAGCCTGATTCTCTGCTATGACATGCAGACTAATTCTCTGCTGACATGAAGACAGATTCTCTGTTACGGGACCTCTCTCCTCTGCCTGGGTGCTGGGCCTAAATATCTGACAATGGACTGTTGCAGTGGTGGCTGACGTGAAGCCTGATTTTCTGCTATGACATGCAGACTGATTCTCTGCTGACATGAAGCCAGATCCTCTGTTACGGGACCTCTCTCCTCTGCCTGTGTGCTGGGCCTAAATATATGCCAATGGACTGTTGCATTGGTGGCTGATGTGAAGCCTCATTCTCTGCTATGACATGCAGACTAATTCTCTGCTGACATGAAGCCAGATTGTCTGTTACGGGACCTCTCTCCTCTGCCTGGGTGCTGGGCCTAAATTTATGAAAATGGACTGTTGCAGTGGTGGGTGACGTGAAGCCTGATTCTCTGCTATGACATGAAGACTGATTCTCTGCTGACATGAAGCCAGATCCTCTGTTACGGGACCTCTCTCCTCTGCCTGTGTGCTGGGCCTAAATATATGCCAATGGACTGTTGCAGTGGTGGCTGATGTGAAGCCTCATTCTCTGCTATGACATGCAGACTAATTCTCTGCTGACATGAAGCCAGATTGTCTGTTACGGGACCTCTCTCCTCTGCCTGGGTGCTGGGCCTAAATTTATGAAAATGGACTGTTGCAGTGGTGGGTGACGTGAAGCCTGATTCTCTGCTATGATATGAAGACTGATTCTCTGCTGACATGAAGCCAGATCCTCTGTTACGGGACCTCTCTCCTCTGCCTGTGTGCTGGGCCTAAATATATGCCAAAGGACTGTTGCAGTGGTGGCTGATGTGAAGCCTCATTCTCTGCTATGACATGCAGACTAATTCTCTGCTGACATGAAGCCAGATTGTCTGTTACGGGACCTCTCTCCTCTGCCTGGGTGCTGGGCCTAAATTTATGAAAATGGACTGTTGCAGTGGTGGGTGACGTGAAGCCTGATTCTCTGCTATGACATGAAGACTGATTCTCTGCTGACATGAAGCCAGATTGTCTGTTACGGGACCTCTCTCCTCTGCCTGGGTGCCGGGGCCTAAATATCTGAGAATGGACTGTTCCAGTGGTGGGTGACGGGAAGCCAGATTCTCTGCTATGGGACCTCTCTCCAATTGATTTTGGTTAATTTTTATTTATTTAATTTTTATTTTAATTCATTCCTCTATCCACATTTGTTTGCAGGGGATTTACCTACATGTTGCTGCCTTTTGCAGCCCTCTAGCCCTTTCCTGGGCTGTTTTACAGCCGTTTTAGTGCCGAAAAGTTCGGGTCCCCATTGACTTCAATGGGGTTCGGGTTCGGGACGATAGTTCGGATCGTGTTCGGATCCTGAACCCGAACATTTCCGGGAAGTTCGGCCGAACTTCTCGAACCCGAACATCCAGGTGTTCGCTCAACTCTAACAGTGACCCAATCTGAGTGTGTACCGTTAATAACCACCCTCTGTTTTCTATCACTGAGCCAGTTACTTACCCACATACAGATGTTTTCTCCCAGTCCGAGCATTCTCATTTTATATACTAACCCTTTATGTGGTACAGTGTCAAATGCTTTGGAGAAGTCCAGATATACGACATCCATTGATTGTACTCTGTGAAAAAGAAAAGTGAGAAGGGCAAACCCACCCAATACCAGCTGGTACGTGACCTACATGCTGTCAATGAAGCCATAGTTTGTAACAGCCCCATTGTGCCCAGTACACACACCTTGTTGGCTCAGGTCCCCACTACCCCTACCCACTCCACTGTGATTGATCTGACAAATGTTTTCTTTTCAGTACCACTGCATTCAGACAGTTGGTAGTTGTTTGCCTTCACACATGAAAAAACAGGATATCTGGGTGGTACTGTTACAGGGATCCCAGAACTCGCCCAGTATATTTATACAGCATCCATGTCACTGCTGTCCTTTTTTAGCTGATCATGGCTGTGAGGTAAAAAATTGGAAAAAATAATAATAATACAAAGTTTAAATTTTGCTGCATTACTCTTACCTTTATTTCAGCCCTTAACCATACGAGGACACCCCTTTTCCCAGAAACATGAATGCACTGAGGACATTTTTGGGCCTTGTTCCTTATTGAAGACCTTGTATACGCAAGTGTGATGCAGCCTCTTTATGATTGTTTGCATTTTAGTCACTTCCACTTTACCTGGCAATTTTGTGCTAGGGCCTATCAAATTATTACATTTAGATTGTTTTAACCCAGGGTCAATGCCGAGGGGGGTCCTGTGACCCCCCCATATCGGCGATCACTTCAAACCGCAGGTCAATTTAGACCTACGGTTTTTTAGCGCT
Organism: Bufo gargarizans; assembly: GCF_014858855.1. Lineage (NCBI taxonomy): Eukaryota > Metazoa > Chordata > Amphibia > Anura > Bufonidae > Bufo > Bufo gargarizans. Next base: position 433,259,471 of record NC_058081.1, on the reverse strand, counting down.
TTATGTAGTTTCTGATCCCTGCGGTCCCTGACCGCGGGGATCAGAAACTTTAAAATTTCCAAAATAACGTTTTTTTACCCCCCCTGCACCCCTGAATGGTATTATGTGGGCGGGTGGTGCAGGGGGAGGGTTGCGGGCGGTGCGGGCGGTGCGGGAGGCGGGCGATGCGGCAGGCGGTCCCCCGTCCGCCTCCCCTTGAATAATCGTTGGTTTCTAGTGGGTATACCAGGGTGCCAGCACATTGCTGGCACCCTGGTATAAACGGCTGACATCGTTGATGCGTACGGACCGCTGTATGGAAAAGGTTAACAGCGCAGGGAGCTCCCTCCCTCTCCGATCGGGGGGCTGCTGTGCCTTTGCAGCCCCCCGATGGGAGAGGGAGAGAGCCCCCAGACAGCCCCCTGACACCCCAGTCCTCACCCTTCCCTGTCTGCGCAGTTGTGACAGACGGGGAAGGTTCCCATGGCAACAGGATGCCTTCTCAGGCATCCTGCTGTCCATGGTGCTGAACAGATCTATGCTGAAGGCATAGATCTGTTCCGGCAAACTGTAAGTAAAATACAGTACAGTACTGTATAGTATATTGTACTGTACTGTATTATACAGACATCAGACCCACTGGATCTTCAAGAACCAAGTGGGTCTGGGTCAAAAAAAAGTTAAAAAAAAGTGAAAAAAGTAAAAGATTAAATTTTTTTTATCACTGAATAAAAATTAAAAAAATAAAATACACTACACATATTAGGTATCGCCGCGTCCGTAACGACCTGATCTATAAAACAATCATGTTACTTTCCCGGCATGGTGAACACCATAAAAATAAAAAAATAAAAACTATGAGGAAATATAAATTTTGTCCACCTTACTTCCCCAAAAAGATAATAAAAGTGATCAAAAAAGTCGCATGTATGCCAAAATAGTGCCAATCAAACCGTCACCTCATCCTGCAAAAAATAAGCCCCAACATGAGACAATCGCCTAAAAACTGAAAAAACTATGGCTCTCAGACTATGGAGACACTAAAACATGATTTTTTTTGTTTCAAAAATGATATTATTGTGTAAAACCTAGATAAATTAAAAAAGGTAGACATATTAGGTATTGCCACGTTCGTAAGAACCTGCTCTATAAAAATACCACATGACCTAACCCCTCAGGTGAACACTGTAAAAAAAATAAAAAAAAAACGGTGTGAAAAAAGCAATTTTTTTGTTACCTTACATCACAAAAAGTGTAATAGCAAGCGATCAAAAAGTCATATGCACCCCAAAATCTAACCGTCATCTCATCCTGCAAAAATGATACCCAACCTGAGACAATCGCCTAAAAACTGAAAAAACTATGTCTCTCAGACTATAGAGACACTAAAACATTTTTTTTTGTTTAAAAATGATATTATTGTGTAAAACCTAGATAAATTTAAAAAAGGTAGACATATTAGGTATTGCCACGTCCGTAGGAACCTGCTCTAAATTGGGGTCACTCTTTTGGAGTTTCTAACCTAGGGGTGCATCAGGGGGGCTTCAAATGAAACATAGTGCCCAAAAAAAACTGTCTAGCAAAATCTGCCTTCCAAAAACCGTATGGCATCCCTTTCCTTCTGCGCCCCGCCGTGTGCCCGTACAGCAGTTTGTGACCACATATGGGGTGTTTCTGTAAACTACAGAATCAGGGCCATAAATAATGAGTTTTGTTTGGCTGTTAAACTTTGCTTTGTAACTGGAAAAACAATAGTAAAATGGAAAATTTGCCCAAAAATTGAAATTCTGAAATTTCATCTCTATTTGCCAATAACTCTTGTGGAACACCTAAAGGGTTAACAACATTTGTAAAATCAGTTTTGAATACCTTGAGGGGTATAGTTTCTTAGATGGGGTCACTTTTATGGAGTTTCTACTCTAGGGGTGCATCAGGAGGCTTCAAATGGGACATGGTGTCTAAAAACCAGTCCAGCAAAATCTGCCTTCCAGAAACCATATGGCGCACCTTTTCTTTCTGCGCCCTGCCGTGTGCTCGTACAGCAGTTTACAACCACATATGGGGTGTTTCTGTAAACTACAGAATCAGGGCCATAAATAATGAGTTTTGTTTGGCTGTTAACCCTTGGTTTGTTACTTGAAAAAAAAAAAAAATGGAAAATCTGCCAAAAAAGTGCAATTTTGAAATTGCATCTCTATTTTCCATTAAATCTTGTGCAACACCTAAAGTGTTGGGTGTAGTTTCTTAGATGGGGTCACTTTTATAGAGTTTCTACTCTAAGGGTGCATCAGGGGGCTTCAAATGGGACATGGTGTCAAAAAAACTGTCCAGCAAAATCTGCCTTCCAAAAACCATACAGCGCACCTTTCACTCTACGCCCCGCTGTGTGGCCGTACAGTAGTTTACGGCCACATATGGGGTGTTTCTGTAAACGTCAGAGTCAGGGCAATAAATAATTTGTTAGTGGAAAAAATGGGTTAAAATGGAAAATTAGGCAAAAAAATGAAATTCTCAAATTTCACCCCCATTTGCCAATAACTCTTGTGCAACACCTAAAGGGTTAACAAAGTTTGTAAAATCAGTTTTGAATACCTTGAGGGGTGTAGTTTATAGAATGGGGTCATTTTTGGGTGGTTTCAATTATGTAAGCCTCACAAAGTGACTTCAGACCTGAACTGGTCCTTAAAAAATGGGTTTTGGAAATTTTCCTAAAAATGCTTCTAAACTTCTAAGCCTTGTAACGTCCCCAAAAAATAAAATGTAATTCCCAAAATGATCCAAACATGAAGTAGACATATGGGGAATGTAATGTCATCACAATTTTTGGGGGTATTACTATGTATTACATGAGTAGAGAAACTGAAACTTTGAAATTTGCTAATTTTTCCAAATTTTGGGTAAATTAGGTATTTTTTGTGAAAAAAATAAAAAAAAATTGACTTCATTTTACCAGTGTCATGAAGTACAATATGGGATGGAAAAACAATCTCAGAACGGCCTGGATAAGTAAAAGTGTTTTAAAGTTATTCACACATAAACTGACACTGGTCAGATTTGCAAAAAATAGCCTGGTCCTTAAGGTGAAAAATGGCTTGGTCCTGAAAGGGTTAAATAGAAGTAAATGGCCATGCCTCAGCTGTCCTCACCCAACTGCATGGCCAGCTATAACACCCTGTGGCATATTATTCAGCCAGACTTGACCCCATGGCCAGAGGTGCCCCTTACTGCATCAGAGCTGTAGTGGTTGTACAAGCCATGCTTGATAAAAGCTCTGAAATAGTCCTGAACCACAAAAGTGACAGTACGTGTTCCTCATGAAAGTACAACCCCAAAAATATTTTTGTTGCCCGCCATTTGAGAATGCAGTGTTCCATTTTGTTGCCTGACAATGTTACTGTCCAAAGGTGTAATACTTTGAATCCAGTCAACCTGTTGCCTCTGGAGTTAGGGCATTTAAAATACTTTTCTTCCAGATCCAGAGGAAGAGGCTCATGACTGTTTGCAGATTATGTCACAAGTGGGATTTGACCAGACAGTGGGATTTGACCAGATAGTAAATCAGTCATTAGATAATCCAGATAATGTGCTTTTTGTGGATGGATCAAAGTTTGGCCAGGATGGCAGGTACTACACAGGTTGGGCAGTGGTGATTAAACATGACACTAAAAAGCAGTCCTTACCACCACACATGTCTGCTCAAGAAGCAGAGCTAAGGGCTCTGGAGATGGCTTGCAGATGCACAGAGGAAAAAAGCAGCCAACATTTACGCTGATTCCAGGTATAGCCCATGACGATGGGCCCATTTTAAAGCCAGAGACTTCCTGACCGTTTCAGGTAAACCAATCAAAATGGAGAAGCAGTGAGGTCTCTTATGGAAGCCCTCATGTCGCCAACTTGAGTGGCGGTGATAAAAACAAAGGTTACTGTAAAACAGACTCAGAGGAGGCAAATTGCCTAGGCAGACCCCTGCCTTAATGGACACAGCTCCGGTCCCTGAAATAACTCCTCCTGTCTCCCTGGAAGTTCTTAAGATCTTACAGGACAAAGCGGGGAAGGAGGGAAGGGACTAATGGATGTAAAAATGGGGGACTGCAAATGAGGAAGGCCTAAAACAGTTCCATGGGGTGACGCACCAGTCAAAAAACTGCTTTGTGTGATTTAGTTCAAAGCACATGGTACGCCCCAGGGTTCAGCACTGTAGCAGCCAGGTATACTCAAGGATGTATGATTTGTGCCCCGAACAATGTCGGCAAGGTGGTTAAGATATCCCAGAAACACACATATTGCCCTTTGTATCTGTTTCAATGCTTGCAGACTACATTCAACTACCTAAGGTGGGCGTGTATGAGTATGTATTGGTGTGTGATGATTTGTTTTCAGGATGGCCAGAAGCATACCCGGAAGAAGATTATGGAATTGTGCACTTCACAGGTGAAGTGATGCAGGAGAGGATGAAGGTTTTGGGTGTAGAACAGGCCTTACATGCTTCGTACCATCCACAAAGCAGCAGTAGGGTAGGAAAAAAGAAACTGAATGGGACACTAAAGTTAAAGATTCAAAAAGCCATGAACAGAGTGCCTGCTGGTAGCCCTCTTTTCAGTATACCCCTAACCATAAGACAGGCCTAAGTCCCTATAAGGTCCTTTTAAGGTCTGCCCGTAGGACAGGATTATATTTCCCACAGCAGCTCCAGATGCAACATGGTTGTCTGACAGATTATGTGATCAGTTTGAACAAGCATTTGATTAAAATACACTCTCGAGTTTTTGCTTTACTTCCAGATCTTGATAAAGCTTGTGTCTAGAGATTAGGTGGTGGTAAAAAGACACTTTAGAAAAGTCCTCAAACCCTGTTATGATGATCCATTCCAAGTGTTGCTGACCACAAGCACATCATTGAAGCTCAAAGGAAAGCCTAATTAGATATACGCCAGTCATTGCAAGAAAATGTTAACTCAAAGAATATGAATTTCAAATGAGATTGTAAAAATAGGTTTCTGAGCTGTGAAAAAGTTGAGTAAAATGAAGAACAAAGCTATTACAGCCCGATACTTCCAGCCCAGTGACCCATTGATAGTATTATCCAAAGATTTCCAGTATTAATAGTTCACAATAATCGAGAAGCCACCACTCAACATCGCCCCCATATATTCTGCATTAGGTGAGAATCTGACTTCCCATTGTATAAGTCCATTACGAGGGAGTCTATCCAATAGTGATAGGTTAGGTTGTCTCCAAAGTAGTAACACAAACAACAGGTACAGTGGGACAGATTGTAGAACTTATTTAGATTAGGGACAGCGTTAGGCCAATTGAAATGGCTTCAAAGAGGGGACTAATAGAGATGTGGATATAATTCTTGATTAACTAAGATGGCCCCCATATTCTCCAGCTCTCCGCTAATGCCTTATTCACTCAAGTTCCAAGAGGACCCTCCTCCTTGATGTGTCATATATGATGTATGCTGTACTGCTGTTAGTGTGAAGTCATTACAATATGGCGCTTGCACTTAGATGTTTAGATAGTTTGCATACCAGAGTTAGTAAAAAATGCACAATGCGCAGATGTCAAGTGTTATCTCTTTTCTTGTTTTGGTATTCTAGCCAATGTAACAATGCCACAAGCCTCAGGGGAATTCTCCCCCTCTGATGTACATATATACTGCTTAACTTCCTGTGAAGTAAATAAGAAACAGTTTTTACCCTTGCCTGGTGTCAGTGTGGGTTCTTCCATGCATGTAAAATCCTAGGATCAGAACAATTTGGAGAAGTAGAGCAAACGTAATTAGCCCTGATTGAGGGCATCTTTAACACAAGTTTTATAAAGATGCCAATTTAATTTTCTAGCAGGACTTAGCACCTGCCCTCACAGCCAAAATTACCAATAACTGGTTTATTAACCACCGGATCACTAGGCTTGATTTACTAGCAAACTCGCCTAACCTAAACCCCATAGAGAATCTATGGGGTATTGTCAAGAGGAAGATGAGAGACACCAGACCCAACAATGCAGATGAGCTGAAGGCCACTATCAAAGCAACCTGGGCTTCCTTAAGACCTCAGCAATGCCACAGGCTAATCTCCTCCATGCTACACTGCTCTGTTGCAATAATTCATGCAAAAGAAGCTTGGACCAAGAATTTTTAACTTTTAAGCAGTCCTACATTTCTGTGTTAAAAATCATTATTTCAATTGGTCTCAGAAAATTATAATATTACATGAGATACTGACTTTTGGATTTTCATTATCTGTAAACTATAATCATCAACACTAAATTAAATAAACACTTGAATTAGATCACCCTCTGTGTAATGAATCTCAGTGATCAGAGTGGCAGCTAAGTGAAGCTGATCGTGTCCAGGACCCTGATCCTGACCAGGGGAATGAGGATTGCTTCCAGGAAAGCTAATTAGAGCTGAGGAGCAAAGCTACATATACTGCAGAACCGCATGCTTGCTGGAGAGGCATTTGTTATGTTCAAAGTCACCAGCGTATGCAGAGCAGACCCAGGTCTGTAAGATCGTGCACGCACCTCATTACAGTGCTGGCGCCTAGAGACTGAGACCAGGCCTGTAGTTAGCTAGTTAGGGTATCTGTTTGTGTCAGGCCACAACTGTTGCTATTGTTCATTGCAAGGATTCCATAATTTAAAGGGACATTTCACACTGGAGAGCTGATAACCTTCCCACAAACTCAAGCCAGGCTGACGTTTTGCTCGGAATGAATACTCAGGCACATGCTACAGGACCAGTTATGGGAGGGGGAATACTGTAGGGCTTTGTGAGATTGTAATCTGTTGTGCTACACTGCAGGCTAGCCCCTACCACACACCCATACAGTTAATCTTGTTTTTTTAGGGTAATAACAGGTAAGTTGTGGCAGTTTAGTTGTGTCCGACAGTAGGTAAATTACCAGGCTTTCCTCCTGCATCCATCGGAGGGCGCTGCGCTGTGCAACACAAGGGTCTCAGCCTTCGGGCTGGGTATATGTAAATTTATTTTATGTTCCCAGCATTTTTGGTTGTGTCCATTACCATGGTTAAGTAAAATTCTTTTTTGGCAAAAGCTGGTGGTTATGTTGTTTTCCTTGTTCGTGACTTTGCTGTATCCTGGGGAGCTCACCCCGGTACACAGCTTACAACCGTATGGTCTAATATGAGACATACATTAAGAGATTGAAGCTCTGAGGAAGAATAGTTTAGTAGTTTTTTTATTTGAAAATCCATTGGACTTCTTTCTGAAGTATTCTTTTGTCTCAGTTGTATCTTCGAGAGCTGGTCAAACCCTTTCAATGCCCTGAAACGTAAGAAAGTTTGGGTCCCCAACATGATGTGACCACATATGCTTAGCTAGTGGTTTAGTGGTTAAAAAATTCATCTGCCCTGCTCACATATACAGCAACACAACAAGAATGATGTTATTTTTAGACGTACCACCACATTTTATGAGTCAAAGTATGTATGAGATGTCTTAGGATCATATTGGAACATCCTTAAGTTGGACTGGACATTGCAGACAGGGTAACAGATTTTCCTTTAGTAACACACCCTCAGGGCAATATCTGAAAGAACACTTGGTCATATAGTCATCTAGGTGCCAACCGTACTTGACCAGGGAGAACCAATATTGTTGGCACTTCCAGATGAGGCTTGTGCAAAGCATGTGATCTTATGTCCAACATCTAAGTACAACATACACTTGCAACTGGAATGCAAAGTGATCTATCTATCCATTTGTGTATGCCAAAAGAACTGTAAACTGCAGTAAGGACCCTTTAATTGGAATCCCATGGGAAGCCCATGAAAACACTTGTGCTTTCGAGTCCGTGCCTCTGCACTGCAAAACATAGGACATGGGTCCGCACTGAAGCACGGAGTTCATACGGCCATCACTCTCTCTCTCTCTCTCTTCTCTCTCTCTCTCTTCTCTCTTTCCAAAGACTTGTGGCAGGTACTAGATACACACAGACCCAATGACAACCCGGAAGAATGGGACAAAAAAAAAAAGGCAAGGAAAAACAGTCATAAGCCTATTAGTGGAGGATGATCAACTCATCCATATAAGGAAAGAAAACACAGCTAAAGTTATGTGGACTGCATTACAAAACTGCATGAACGTGCAAGCCTAACGAGTAAACTATATGTACTGCGCAAACTATATAAAATGAGGCTGGAAAAAGGGCAGTAAATGGGTGAACATGTAAAGGTTATGATAGAGATTGTGGACCAGCTGATAAAATGAAAGACAATCATGGAGTAGCATATGGCTAGGTCTACACGACCAAACAAAAAAGAGTGGTAGGACAGCACCACTTACTTGAATTCATTCAAGAGGCTTTGCGGCGGTGCTCGTGACGTCAGGTCCCGGCCTCATAGACCCCACAAATACCAGAAAAAACGAAGAAGGTCACGGCACTCCAAAGGCTATTCAGTGTTTTTATTACACCACAAAATCAGCAGCAACGTTTCGACAATAGTCTTTTTCAAGCTACAAGCATGTTCACAAATGACTCACAATATATAAGGGTACTAATTCATACCAATTATCCAGTGAATGTGCATTAACACAATTTGTGTTAATGCACATTCACTGGATAATTGGTATGAATTAGTACCCTTATATATTGTGAGTCATTTGTGAACATGCTTGTAGCTTGAAAAAGACTATTGTCGAAACGTTGCTGCTGATTTTGTGGTGTAATAAAAACACTGAATAGCCTTTGGAGTGCCGTGACCTTCTTCGTTTTTTCTAGGTCTACACGACGACATTTGTTGCTCGATATTTTGTTGCAGCAATGTCGCGTGACAATTTTTATAATGGCAGTCTATGGTGTCGCACTGCAACAATTGACATGCTGCAACTGCGACGCAACAGTCGCAGAAAATCCATTCGAGAATATTAGGCTTGGCTTCTGAATTAGCCTTAAAGTTGAGTGCTAGCGTCAGGTCTATTTTATTGGCATGGACTTAACCGTGGAGTGGACACAAATTCAAGTAGTGGCCCTATGACAGTGGGGAGGGTGTCAGCAGTAAGGTTGTGTTCACATCACAGTTTTTTTAAGTTCTTCTGATCGGTCAAAAGAACAGCCCCAAAAAAGTCTGATCTGATCACATTAAGAGCATATGGCAGTTGAATCAGCAGGTGTGTGGCAACAGATGGGTGATAGCATCAGAATAGTGGCAGCAGCATGTGGACTGAAGTAATGGGCCATTTGTCACAATGTTCTGGTGAGGCAGCACACTAGAGTCAGATCATTACTGCCAGAATTATCTAGTCTGTTGTTTCAGGCACAGGTGTCTGGAAATACTGGTTGATCCGGGCCTAATTAATCTTTATAAAAAGTTAATCTCTGTTTATTTTTCAGTTCTTCTGATTGGTAAGAAGAACAGCCCTAAAAAAGTTTCAGCATCGGCGTTGACCCCGTCAGTATTTGTTCAGAATTTGATCAGCATTGATAAGGCAAAAACAGGAGTGGGTCCAAAACAGAGATGGATGGAAATATTTGCATGTCTTCTGTGTTTTAACCCACTCCTGCTTTTGGCTTCCAAATCATGAGCAACTCCTGATGCAAAATTCTAACTGTGTAATAGGGGCCTCATGCTCAATTTGCCTGCGTTTTGGCAACTTGCCTCTGAAATTAGCTTTATTCAGATGAAAAAAGAAGGCCTATATGCAGGACATTAATGGCCTCTATCACACGGTCAGTATTTGGTCTGTTTGTTACATCAATACTTGATCAGTATTGGTAAGGCAAAAAACAGGAGTGAGTCCAAAAAACTGATAGTATGTGATGTAAATATTTGCATGTCTTCTGTGTTTTGGGCCCACTCCTGCTCTTGGCTTCCAAAACATGATCAAATACTTATGCAAAATACTGACCATGTGATAGAGGCCTTCTGGACGCTCAAACAACAGGACCCATTTTTGTTGTTGTTATTTTTCTGTTTGTCTGATGGATCAGAAGAGCAGAAAAATAAACTGTGATGTCAATACCGCCAAACAGGGACACTAGTGGCCCTGTAACAGACTGGTGAGGGTGGCAATAGCATGAAGAGTCACAATAGTGGCCCAGGAACAGAGTGGGAAAGGGAGGGGAGGCAACAGCAGTGGCAGTAACAGCACAAGATGGTGGCAGATCACATTAAGAGCATATAGCAGTAGAAGCAACAGGTGTGTGGCATAAG